>NC_085929.1:7245603-7920603 GCF_028885655.2 Pongo abelii | reverse complement strand
CTTTTCACATTCCATTCGACTTTCCATTGCATTCCATTCCACAGGCCATTACACACTCCTCTCGACATTGCATTCCACATTCCATTCCACATTGAATTCCAGATTTCATTCTACATCCCATTCCCTTCCATTCCACATTCCATGCCACATTTAATTCTACATCCCATTCCATTCCATTCCACATTCCATTCCACATTCCATTCCACCATCCATTCCATTCCATTCCTCTTTTCAGTCCACCTTCCATTCCATTACATTCCACCTTCCTTTCCACATTCCATTACACAGTCCATTTCACATTCCATTCTACATTCCATTCCATTCCATTCCACATTACATTACATTCCATTCCACTTTCCATTCCACATTCCATTCCATATACTTTTCCACATTCTATTCCATTTCATTACACATTCCATTCCATTCCATTCCAAATTCCATTCCATTCCTTCCCACATTCCATTCCATTCCATTCAACGTTCCATTCCACATTCCATTCCATGAAATTCCACTTTTGTTTCCACATTCCATTCCACATTACATTCCTTTCCTTTCCACTTTCCATTCCACATTGCATTCCACATTACATTGCTTTCCATTCTTCATTCCACTGCACATTCCATTCCATATTCCATTCTATTCCATTCAGCATTCCATTCCATTCCATTCCACATTCCATTCCAGATTCCATTCCACATTACATTGCTTACAATTCTTCATTCCATTCCACATTCCATTCCATATTCCGTTCCATTCCATTCAGCATTCCATTCCATTCCATTCCACACTCCATTCCACATTCATTTCCATTCCACACTGCATCCCACATTCCATTCCTTTCCATTCCACATTCCATTCCACATTCCATTCCACATTACATTACGTTCCGTTCCTCATTCCACTGCATTCCATTCCACATTCCTTTCAACATTCTACTCCGTTGCATTCCACATTCCATTCCATTCCATTCCACGATACATTACACATTATATTCCACATTCCATTCCACCTTCCATTCCATTCCATTTCAGGTTACTTTCCACAATCCATTCCATTCCATTACATATTCCATTCCATATTCCGTTCAATTTCATTCCACATTCCATTCCACATTCCATTCCATTTCATTCAACATCCTATTCCATTGCATTCCATTCCACATCCCATTCCATTGCACTCCTCGTTCCTTTCTACGTTCCATTCCATTCCATTCCTCTTACATTTCCTCATTTCATTCCACAGTCCATTCCATATTTCATTCCGTTCCATTCCGCATTCCATTCCTCATTGCATTCCTCATTCCATTCCATACCATTCCACGTTCCATTCCACAATCCATTCTATTCCATTACACTTTGCATGCCACATTCCATTCCATTCCATTCCATAATCCACTCCACATTGCATTCCATTCCACTCCACATTCCACTCCACATTCCATTCCATTCCATTCAACTTCATTGCACATTCCTTTTCATTTCATTCCATAATCCATTCAATTCCATCCCACATTCCATTAAACATTCCATTCCATTCCTTTCCACATTCCATTCATTTCCACATTCCATTCCACATTCCATTCGACATTCCATGCCATTGCATTTCACATTTAATTCTCATTCCATTGCATTACATTCCAAATTCCATTCCACATTCCATTCCTTTCCATTCCTCATTTCATTCCAAATTCCATTTCATTCCATTCAACATTCCATTCCACATTCCATTCCACGTACCATTCAATTTTCCATTCCACGTTCCATTCCAAGTTCCATTCCATTCCATTTTTTTACACGTTCCATTCCATTGCATTCCACGTTCCATTTCATTCTGTTTCCCATTCCACTCCACATTCCATTTCACATTCTGATTCACATTCTATTTTACTTTCCATTCTATTGCATTACACGTTCCTGGCCATTCAATTCCACTTTCCATTCCCCATTCCATTCCACATTCTATTCCATTTCATTTCACCTTCCATTCCATGCCATTCAAAATTCCATTCCACATTCCATTCCATTCCATTTCACTTTCTATTCCATTCCATTCAACATTCCATTCCACATTCCTGTCCACTGCATTCCACATTCCATTCCACATTCCATTCAATTCCATTCCACATTCCATTCCATACCATTCCACCTTCCATTCCGCATTCAATTCCATTCCACATTCTATTCCACATTCCATTCCACTCCACTCCACATTCCATTCCAATCCATTCCACCTTCCATTCCGCATTCCATTCCATTCCCCAATCCATTCCACAATCCATTCAATTCCTTTCAACATTCCATTCCATTTCATTTACATTCCGTTACATTCCATTCCACAATCCCTTCCATTCCATTTGACATTCCATTCCACATTCCATTCCATTCCATTCCACATTCCATTCCATTCCATTCCACATTCCATTCCATTCCATTCCACATTCCATTCCATTCCATTCCACATTCCATTCCACAATACACTGCACTCCATTCCATTCCACCTACCATTCCGTGCCATTCCGTTCCATTCCACATTCCATTCAACTCCATTCCACTTTCCATTCTATTCCACGTTCCATTCCATATTCCACACCATATTCCATTCCATTCCACTTTCCATTCCACATTCCAAACCACATTCCATTCCATTCCTTTACACATTCCATTCCATTCCAATCCACATTCCATTCATCATTCCATTCCATTCCATTCCACATTCCATTCATCATTCCATTCCTTTGCATTCCACATTCCATGCCATTCCATTCCACATTCCATTCCCCATTCCATTCCGTTCAATTCCACATTCCTTTACACATTCCATTCCACATTCTATTCCACTTTCCATTCCACATTCCATTCCACAATCCATTCCAGTTCATTCCACATTCCATTCCACATTCTATTCCATTTCATTCCACCTTCCATTCCACATTCCATTCCTTTCCACATTCCATTCTGAATTCCATTACATTCCATTCCACATTCCATTCCACATTTCATTCCATTCCATTTCACATTCATTTCCATTCCATTCACATTCCATTCCATTCCAATCCACTTTCTGTTTCATTCCATTCCATTTCAGTCCACATTCTATTCAATTCCATTACATTCCACTTTCCATTGGATTCCATTCCATATTCTATTCTATTCCTTTCCACATACCTTTCCATAATCCATTCCATATTCCATTCCACATTTCATTCCATTCCATTCCACAATCCATTCCATTAAATTCCACATTCCATTCCACATTCCATTCCATTGCATTCCATTCCACATTCTGTTACATTCCATTAAATTCCAGTCCAAATTCTATTCCATTCCTTTCCATTCCGCATTCCATTCCATTCCATTCCTCATTCTATTCCATTCAATTCCACATTCAGTTCCATACCATTCCACATTCCATTCCATTCCATTTCACATTCCATCCCATTCCATTCCACTTTCAATTCCATTTCATTCCATTCCACGTTCCATTCCATTTCATTACACATTACATTCCACATTCCATTCAACATTACTTCCCGCATTCCTTTCCCTTTCATTACACATTCCAGTCCATTCCATTACTCAATCCATTCCCAGTCCCATTCCATGTTCCATTGCATTTTCCATTACATGTTTCATTCCACATTCCTTTACACGTTCCATTCCATTCCATTCCACATTCCATTCCACATTCCATTCCATTCCATTCCATTCCACATTGCATTCCATTCCATTCCGCATTCCATTCCACATTTCTTTCCATTCCATTCAACATTCCATTCCATTCCATTCCATTCCACATTCCATTCCAATCCTGTCCGAATTCCATTCCAATCTGCAATCCATTCTATTCCATTCCACTTTTCATTCCACGTTTCATTCCATTAAATTCCACGTTCCATTCCATTCCATTCCATGCTCCATTTCATTCCATTCCACATTTCATTCCACATTCCATTTCACATTACATTCCCCATTCCATTTCACATTCCATTCCCCATTCCATTTCGTATTCCATTCCACATTCCAATCCACATTACTTTTAACATTCTATTCCACATTCCATTTCACATTGCACATTCCATTCCATTCCATTTCACGGTCCATTTCATTCCATGTTCCAATGCATTCCATTCCACATTCCATTTCTTTCCATTCCACATTCCATTCGATTCATTTCCATATTCCACTCCGCATTCCATTCCACATTCGATTACATTCCATTCCATTCCACATTCATTTTCATTGCATTCCACATTCCAATCGATTCCATTCCATTCCATTCCACATTCCATTCCCTTCCATTCCACATTCCATTGCATTCTATTCCATTGTCATTCCATTCCATGTTCCATTCCACGTTCCGTTCCACTTTCCATTGCATGTTCCATTACGTGTTCCATTCCACGTTGCATTCCACGTTCCATTTAATTCCGTTCCACATTCCATTCCATTCCATTCCACATACCATACCATTCGATACCACATTCCATACCATTTCATTAGACATTAAATTCCACATTCCACTCTGTGCCATTCAACTTTCCATTCCATTCCATTCCACGTTCCATACCATTCCATTCCACATTCCATTCTTTTCCATTCTACGTTTCATTCCACATTCCGTTCCACATTGCATTCCGTTCCATTCCACATTAAATACCACATTGCCTTCCATTCTTTTCCACCTTCCATTCCACATTCCATTCCATTCAATTTCACATTCCATTCCGTTCCATTCTATATTCATTTCCACATTCCATCCCACATTCCTTTCCACATAACGTTTCACATTCCATTCCGTTCCATTCCTCATCCCATTCCACTCTGCATTGCATTCTACTTTCCATTCCACTTTCCATTCCACATTTCATTCCACGTTCCATTCCATTACATTCCGTGTTCCATTCCCTGTTCCATTCCATTCCATTCCACATGGCATTCCACATTCCATTTCACATTCCATTGCATTCTATTCCACATTCCATTCCACATTCCAATCCACAGTCCATTCCACTTTCCATCACACGTTCCATTCGATTTCTTTCCATGTTTCATTCCACATTCCATTCCATTCTACTTTCCCTTCCACATTCCATTCTTCATTACATTCCGTTCAATTCCACATTCCATTCCACACTCCATTCCATTCCGTTCCACATTCCATTCCATTACACTCCACATTTCATTCCACATTCCCTTCCATTACATTCCACATTCTATACCATGTTCCATTCCAATCAATTCCACGTTCCATTCCACGACTCATTCCACTTTCCGTTTCACAATCCATTTCACATTCCAATCCATTCCATTCCACATTCCATTCCACATTCCATCCCATATTCCATTCCCTTCCATTCCACATTCCATTCTCATTCCAATGCGTTTCATTCCACATTCCATTCCACATTCCATTCCATTCCATATTTCATACCACATTCCATTCCATTCCATTCCACATTCCATTCCGCATTCCATTCCTCTTTCCTTTCCATGATCCATTCCACGTTCCATTCCACGTTCCATTCCACTCCATTCCACGTTATATTCCATTCCATTCCACGTTACATTCCATTCCATTCCACGTTCCATTTCATTCCGTTCCACATTCCATTCCTCTTTCCATTTCACATTCCGTTCCACATTCTGTTTCATTTTCCTTTCCTTTTCCTTCCATTCCATTACAGTTTCCTTTCCATTCCGTTGCTCATTCCATTCCATTCCACGATCCATTCCACATTCCATTCCACATTTCATTCCATTCCATTCTATTCCACATTCCATTCCGTTCCATTAAACCATCCATTCCACGTACCATTCCACATTCCATTCCACGTTCCATTCCATTCCATTCCACTTTCCAATTCATTCCATTTCACATTACAATCCATTCCATTCCACATTCTACTACATTCCATTCCAAGTTGCATTCCATTCCGTTCCACGTCGCATTCCGCATTCCATTCCATATTACATTCCACGTTAAATTCCAATATATTTCACACTCCATTCCATTCCATTCAACGTTCCGTTCCACTTTCCATTCCACATTCCATTCCACTTTCCCTTTCACGTCGCATTCCATTCCATTCCACATTCTATTCCACGTTCCATTCCATTCCATTCCATATTCCATTGCATTCCATTCCACATTCCATCCCATTCCACATTGCATTCCATTCCATTCTACTCCATATTCCCTTCCATTACATTCAACATTAAATTCCTTTGCATTCCACATTCCATTCCACATGCCATTCCACATTCCATTGCACATTCCGTTGCACGTTCCATTCCATTCCATTCCACATTCCATTCTCTTCCATTCCACTTTCCATTCCATTCAATTCCACATTTCACTCTGTTCCATTGTATTCCACATTCTATTCCATTCCATTCCGCATTGCATTCCATCCCATTCTGCTTTGTTCCACATTCCATTCCATTCCATTCCACTTTCCATTCCACATTCAATTCCACATTCTTTTTCACGTTCCATTCCATTTCATTACATATTACATTGAATTCCATTCCACGTTCCATTCCACGTCCTCTTCCATTCCATTGCACATTACATTCCATTCTATTCCACATTCCATTCCTTTCAATTCCTCATTTCATTCCATTGCACTGCATTCCATATTCCGTTCCATTCCATTCCTCATTTCATTACATTACATTGCATTCCACATTCCATTCTGTTCCATTCACATTCCATTTCATTATATTCCACATTCCATTCCATTCCATTCCACTTTCCATTCCATTCCATTGCACATTCCATTCCACTTTCCATTCCATTCCATTCCACTTTCCATTCCACATTCTCTTCCACATTACCGTCCTTTAAATTCCACATTCCATTCCACATTCCGTTCCATTCCATTCCACATTCCATTCCATATTCCATTCCATTCCATTCCACATCCCATTGCACATTCGATTGCATTCCGTTCCACATTCCTTTCCATTCAACTCCACCTTCCATTCCACATTCCTTTCCATTCCATTCCACATTCCATTGCATATTCCATTCCACATCCTATTCCATTCCATTCCACATTTCATTCCACGTTCCATTCCATTCCTTGCCACGTTCCATTCCATGTTTCATTCCACATTCCATTCCACATTCCATTCCTCATTTCATTCCATTCCATTCTATTCCACATTCCATTCCATTCCATTAAACCATCCATTCCACTTACCATTCCACATTCCATTCCACGTTCCATTCCATTCCATTCCACTTTCCAATTCATTCCATTTCACATTACAATCCATTCCATTCCACATTCTACCAC
Source organism: Pongo abelii (assembly GCF_028885655.2). Lineage (NCBI taxonomy): Eukaryota > Metazoa > Chordata > Mammalia > Primates > Hominidae > Pongo > Pongo abelii. Next base: position 7,913,303 of record NC_085929.1, on the reverse strand, counting down.
ATTCCATTCCAAGTTGCATTCCATTCTGTTCCACGTCGCATTCCGCATTCCATTCCATATTACATTCCACATTCCATTCCAATATATCTCACCCTCCATTCCATTCCATTCCACGTTCCATTCCACTTTCCATTCCACATTCCATTCCACTTTCCATTTCACGTTGCATTCCATTCCATTCCACATTGTATTCCACATTCCATTCCACATTCCATTGCACATTGCATTGCACGTTCCATTCCATTCCATTCCACATTCCGTTCTATTCCATTCCACTTTCCATTCCATTCAATTCCACATTTCACTCTATTCCATTGCATTCCGCATTCTATTACATTCCATTCCGCATGGCATTCCATCCCATTCTGCTTTATTCCACATTCCATTCCATTCCATTCCAGTTTCCATTACGCATTCAATTCCACATTCTTTTCCACGTTCCATTCCATTTCATTGCATATTACATTGAATTCCATTACACGTTGCATTCCACGTCCTCTTCCATTCCATTGCACATTACATTCCATTCTATTCCACATTCCATTCCTTTCAATTCCTCATTTCATTCCATTGCATTGCATTCCATATTCCATTCCATTCCATTCCTCATTTCATCACATAACTTTGCATTCCACATTCCATTCTGTTCCATTCACATTCCATTCCATTCCATTTCATTATATTCCACATTCCATTCCATTCCATTCCACTTTCCATTCCATTCCATTGCACATTCCATTCCACTTTCCATTCCATTCCATTCCACGTTCCATTCCACATTCTCTTCCACATTACCGTCCTTTAAATTCCACATTCCATTCCACATTCCGTTCCATTCCATTCCACATTGCATTCCATATTCCATTCCATTGCATTCCACATCCCATTGCACATTCGATTGCATTCCATTCCACATTCCTTTCTATTCAACTCCACCTTACATTCCACATTCCTTTCCATCCCATTCCACATTCCATTGCAGATTCCATTCCATGTCCTATTCCATTCCACATTCCTTTCCATTCAACTCCACCTTCCATTCCACATTCCTTTGCATTCCATTCCACATTCCATTGCAGATTCCATTCCACGTCCTATTCCATTCCATTCCACATTTCATTCCACGTTCCATTCCATACTTTGCCACGTTCCATTCCATGTTTCATTCCACATTCCATTCCACATTATATTCCACATTCCATTCCGTTCCATTCCGCATTCCATACTAAATATCATTCCATATTCCATTCCACTTTCCGTTCCACATTTCATTCCACATTCCATTACATATTCCATTCCACATTCCATTCCACATTCCATTCCACATTTCATTACACATTCCATTCAACATTCCTTTCCATGTTCCATTCAATTCCACTTTCCATTCCACATTCCATTTAACTCCATTACACATTCCATTTCATTCAATTGCACGTTCCATTCCATATTCCATTTCACTTTCCATTCCATTCCATTCCATTCCACATTCCATTCCATTCCATTCCAATCCACATTCCATTCCATTCGATTCCAATCCAAATTCCATTCCATTACAATCCATTTCGCATTCCATTCCATTCCATTCCACATTCCATTCCACATTCCATTCCACATTCCATTTCACTTTCAATTCCATTCCATTCCATTCCACATTCCATTCCATTCCATTCCACTGTGCATTTCATTCCACTCCACATTCCATTCCAAATTCCATTTCACTTTCCATTCCATTCCATTCCATTCCACATTCCATTCCATTCCATTCCACATTCCATTCTATTCCATTCCAAGTTCAATTCCATTCCACATTCCATTCCACATTCCATTGCATATTCCTTTCCATTCCATTCTATTCCACATTTCATTCCATTCCATCCCAAATTGCATTCCATTCCATTCCACATTCCATTCCACATTCCATTGCACTCTTACTTGCATTCTATTCTATTCCACATTCCATTTCCTTCCATTCCACATTCCATTCCATTCCATTCCATATTCCATTACACGTTCCATTCCCCGTTCAATTCCATTCAATTCCACTTTCCATTGCATTCCATTCCATTCAATTCCACATTCCATTCAATTGCATTCCACATTCCATTCCATTCCATTCGAAACTCCATTCCATTCCATTCCACATTCCATTCCACATTCCATTTCTTTCCATTTCACATTCCTTTCCATTCCATTCCACATTCCATTCCACATTCAAATTCATTCCATTCCACATTCCATTAGACATTCCATTCCTTTCCATTCCGCGTTCCATGCTACATTTCATTCCATATTCCATTCCACATTCCATTACACATTCCATTCCACATTCCATTACAAATTGCTTTCCACAATCCATTACATGCTCCTTTGCATTCCTCTTTCCATTCCACATTCCATTCTATTTCATTCCACATTCCTTTTCATTCCATTTCACATTCCATTGCAAATTCCATTTCACTTTCAATTCCATTCCATTCCATTCCACATTGCATTCCATTCCATTCCACTGTGCATTTCATTCCACTACACATTCCATTCCAATTTCCATTTCACTTCCCATTCCATTCCATTCCATTCCACATTCCATTCCATTCCATTCCAATCCACATTCCATTCCATTCCATTCCAAGTTCAATTCCATTTCACATTCCATTCCACATTCCATTGCATATTCCATTCCATTCCATTCTATTCCACATTCCATTCCATTCCATTCCACATTTCTTTTCATTCCATTCCACATTCCATTCCACTTTCCATTCCACATTCCTTTCCGTGTTCAATTGCGCTCAATTTCACGTTACATTCCTTTCCATTGCATTCAATGTTCCATTCCATTCCATGCAATTCCACGTACCATTCCATTCCATTGCATTCCACATTCAATTCCATTCCATTCCAGATTTCATTCTATTCCATTCCATTCCAAGTTCAGTTCCATTCCACATTCCATTCCATTGCATTCCACATTCCATTCCACATTCCATTGCATATTCCTTTCCATTCCATTCTATTCCACATTTCATTCCATTCCATTCCACATTGCATTTCATTCCATTCCACATTCCATTCAACATTCCATTGCACTCTCTCTTGCATTCTATTCCACATTCCATTCCCTTCCATTCCACATTCCATTCCATTCCATTCCATATTCCATTACACGTTCCATTCCCCATTCAATTCCATTAAATTCCACGTTCCATTGCGTTCCATTGCCTTCCATTCCATTCAATTCCACATTCCGTTCAATTCCATTCCACATTCCATTCCATTCCATTCCACACTCCATTCCATTCCATTCCACATTGCATTCCACTCCATTCCCATTCCATTATACATTCCATTCCATTCCATTCAATTTCCATTCGACTCCATTCCATTCCTTTCCATATTCCATTTCACACTGCAACCCATTCCATTCCACATTCCACTCCATTCCATTCCACAATCCATTCCATTTCATTCCACTTTCCAATCCGCATTACACTATATTCCATTCCTTTGCACATTCCATTCCACTTTCCATTCCATTCCAATTCACACTCAATTCCATTCCATTTCATTCCACATTCCATTCCAAATTCCATTTCTTTCCATTTCACATTCCTTTCCATTCCATTCCACATTCCATTCCACATTCAAATTCATTCCATTCCACATTCCATTGGACATTCCATTCCTTTCCATTCTGCGTTGAATCCTACATTTCATTTCATATTCCATTACACATTCCATTTCACTTTCCATTCCACATTCCATTACAAATTGCTCTCCATAATCCATTCCATGTTCCATTGCATTCCTCTTTCCATTCCACATTCCATTCTATTCCATTCCACACTCCGTTTCGTTCCATTTCACATTCCATTGTAAATTCCATTTCACTTTCAATTCCATTCCATTCCATTCCACATTCCATTCCCTTCCATTCCACTGTGCTTTTCATTCCACTACACATTCCATTCCAAATTCCATTTCACTTTCCATTCCATTCCACATTCCATTCCATTCCATTCCATTCCAAATTCCATTCCATTCCATTCCACATTCCATTCCATTCCATTCCAAGTTCAATTCCATTCCACATTCCATTCCACATTCCATTGCATATTCCATTCCATTCCATTCCATTCCATTCCACATTCCATTGCATATTCCATTCCATTCCATTCTATTCCACATTCCATTCCATTCCATTCCATTCCATTCCATTCCACATTTCTTTTCATTCCATTCCACATTCCATTCCACTTTCCATTCCATTCCATTCTATTCCACATTCCATTCCATTCCATTCCATTCCATTCCATTCCACATTTCTTTTCATTCCATTCCACATTCCATTCCACTTTCCATTCCACATTACTTTCTGTGTTCAATTGCGTTCAATTTCACGTTACATTCCATTCCATTGCATTCAATGTTCCATTCCATTCCATTCAATTCCACGTACCGTTCCATTCCATTGCATTCCACATTCCATTCCATTCCATTTCACATTTCATTCTATTCCATTCCACATTCCTTTCCATTCCATTCCATTCCATATTCCATTCCATTCCATTCCAATCCACTTTCTATTTCATTTCATTCCGAGTTCAATTCCATTCCACATTCCATTCCATTGCATTCCACATTCCATTCCACATTCCATTGCACTTTCACTTCCATTCAATTCTATTAAACATTCCATTCCATTTCATTCCGCATTCTATTCCATTCCATTCCACATTCCACTCCATTACACTCCACAAACCATTCCACATTACATTCCACGTTCCGTTCCACATTCCATACAACATTCCATTCCTCATTCTATTCCGTTGCATTCCGCATTGCATTCCACATTCCATTCAACATTCCATTCCACATTCCATTCAACGTTTCATTCCACTTTCCATTCCATTCCATTCTACATGCCGTTCTCATTCCATTGCATTCATTTCCACATTCCATTCCACTTTCCATTCCATTCCATTCCACTTTTCATACCACATTTCATTTTACGTTCTATTCCATGCTCCCTTCCATGTTCCATTCCATGTTCCATTCCATTCCATTTCATTCCTCATTCCATTCCATTCCATTCCACGTTCCAATTCATTCCATTCCACATTTCATTCCACATTCCATTTCACATTCCTTTCCACATTATATTTCACTTTCCAATCCATTCCATTCCATTCCACATTCCATTCCAGTCCATTCCATTCCATTCTACCTTTCATTCCATTGCATTCCGCATTCTATTCCATTCTATTCCATTCCATTCCACATTCTATTCCACTTTCCATTCCATGTCGCATTCCATGTTCCATTCCACATCCTATTCCAGGTTGCATTCCTTTCCATTCCACGTCACATTCCATGTTCCATTCCATGTCCCATTCCAGGTTGCATTCCTTTCCATTCCACGTTCCATTCCATTCCACGTTGCATTCCATGATCCATTCCACTTTCCATTCCACATTGCATTCTAAGTTCCATTCCATTCCATTTTGCATTCCATTCCACGTTCTGTTCCATTAAATTTCCCGTTCCATTCCATTCCATTCCACATTCCGTTCCATGTTGCATTCCATTTTTTTCCACTTTCCATTCCACGTTCCATTCCACGTTCCGTTCCTTTCCGTTCCACATTCCTTTCCGTTCCATTTCACATTCCATTCCATTTGTTTTGACATTCCCTTCCACTCTCCATTCCACGTTGAATTCCATGTTGCATTCCACGTCCCATTCCAAGTTCCATGCCTTTCCTTTCCACATTCCATTCCATTCCATTCCACATTCCATTCCATTCCTTTCCACCTTCCATTCCATTCCATTCCATATTCCATTCCATTCCAGTTCATATTCCATTCCATTCCATTCCATATTCCATTCCACATTCCATTCCATTCCATTCCACGTTCCATTCAACATTCCAATCCATTGAATTTCACGTTCCATTCCATATTCCATTCCACATTCCACATTCCCTTCCAGTTCCATTCTATGATCCATTCCACATTCAATTACAGGAACCATTGTAATTTCCGTTCCACATTGCATTCCATTCCTTTCCATTCCATGCCACATTCCCTTCCACATTACATTCCACATTCCATTCCACGTTCCATTCCAAATTCCTTTCCATTCCATGCCACATTCCCTTCCACATTACATTCCACATTCCATTCCACGTTCCATTCCACATTCTTTCCACGTTCTCTTCCACGTTCCATTCCACTTTCCATTCCATTTCATTCAACGTTCCATTCCACGTTACATTTCTTTCCATTCCACTTTCCATTCCACCTTCCATTGCACAAGCCATTCCACTTTCCATTCCATATTCCATTCCATGTTCCATTCCACATTCCATTCCACGTTCCATTCCACATTCAATTCCATTCCAATCCACTTTCCATTCCACATTCCGTTCCACATTCCATTCCACATTAAACTGCAAATTCCATTCCACATTCCATTCCACATTCCATTGAACATTGCATTCCACATTCCATTCCACATTCCATTTCATTCCATTTCACATTCCATTCCATTCCTTTCCACATTCTGTTCCACATTCAATTCCATTCCATTCCACGTTCCATTGTACATTCCATTCCATTCCACATTCCTTTCCATTGCATTCCAATTTCCATTCTAATCCATTCCATGTTCCATTGCATAACATTCCCCATTCCATTCCATTCCATTCCACATTCTTTTGCATTACACTTTCCATTCTATTCCATTTCACATTCCACTTCATTCCATTATATTCCTTTCCACATTCCATTCCATTCCCTTCCACATTCCATTCCATTTCATTCCATTCCATTTCATTACATTCCACATTCCATTACATTCTACATTCCATTCCATTCCACATTCCATTCCCTGCCATTCCATTCCACTTTCCATTCCATTATACATTCCATTCCATTCCATTCCCCATTCTATTCCATTCATTTATTGCGTTCCATTCCATTCCATTCCACATACCATTATATACGACACTCTATTCAACGTTCCATTCCACGTTCCATTCCATTCCATTCCACATTCCATTCCACTTTCCATTCTGTTACAATCCACGTTCCATTCCACATTCCATTGCCCATTCCCTTCCACGTTCCATGACACATTCCATTTCACGTTCCATTCCACTTTCCATTCCAAGGTCCATTCCATTACATTCCACGTTCCATTCCACATTCCATTCCACATTCCATTCCACAATCCATTCCGTTGCATTCTGTTAAATTCCACATTCTACTCCACATTCCATTCCTCATTCAATTTCATTCCATTCCAGATTCCATTCCATTCCATTCCACATTCCATTCCACTTTCATTCCAGGTTGCTTTCCACATTCCATTCCACGTTCCATTCCAATTTCCATTCAAAATTCCATTCCACTTTCCACTCCATTCCATTCCACGTTCCGTTGCACATTGCATTCCTTTCCATTAAACATTCTATTCCGCATTCCATTCCACGTTCCATTCCATTCCATTCCACATTCTATTACATTCCATTCCATTCAATTTCACATTCCATTCCAAATTCCATTGCACTCCATTCCACTTTCCATTCCACACTGCCTTGCATTCCATTCCACATTCTATTCCGTTCCATTCCACCTTGCATTCCATTCCATTCCACATTCCATTCCACATTCCATTCCATTCAATTTCACCTTGCATTCCAAATTCCATTCCATTCCATTCCACTTTCCTTTCCACATTGCCTTGCATTACATTCCACATTCCATTCCACATTCCAATCCAATCCATTAAATGTTCTATTTCACGTTCCATTCCACAGTCCATTGCACATTCTATTTCACGTTCCATTCCATTCCATTCCACGTTCCACCCCACTTTCCATTCCTTTCCATTCCACTTTCCATTCCACGTTCCATTGCAAATTCCATTCCATGTTCCATTCCATGTTCCATTCCATGATCCATTCCATTCCACTCCAAGTTCCATTCCACATTCCATTCCGTCCCTTTCCACATTCCATTCCATTCCATTCCATGTTCCATTCTACGTTCCATTCCACATTCCGTTACACAATCCATTCCATTCAATTCCATTCCATTCCATTCCATGTTCCATTCGGCATTCCATTCCACATTCCATTCCACATTACATTCCATTCCATTCCACATTCCTTTCAACTTTCCATTCCACTTTCCATTCCATTCCATTCCACATTCCATTCCACGTTCCTTTCCACATTCCATTCCAAATTCCATTCCATTGCATTCTCCATTCGATTCCACATACCATTCTAATCCATTCTGCATTGCATTCCACTGCAGTCAACATTCCATTCAACATTCCTTTCCATTGCATTTAAACTTAACATTCCATTCCGTTCCGCATACGACTTCACCTTCTATTCCATTCCAAACTCCATTCCACACTCCATTCCATTCCATTCCACATTCCATTCTACATTCTGTTCCATTCCATTCCACCATCCATTCCACATTCCACTCCACGTTCCATTCCACTTTCCATTCCACATTTCGTTCCACATTCCCTTTCACATTCCATTCCATTCCATTCCATTACACTTTCCCTTATAGTTTACATTCCACATTGCATTACACATTCCATTCCATTCCATTCCACGTTCCATTCGACATTACATTCCATGTTCCATTCCACGTTCCATTCCATTCCATTCTGCATTCCATTCCTCCTTCCATTACATTCCATTCGACTTTCCGTTACACAGTCCATTGTACATTCCATTCCACGATCCATTCCACATTCCATTGTACATTCCACTCCACGTTCCATTCCACATTCCATTCCACTTTCCATTCCACATTCGATTCCACATTCCATTCCATTCCATTCCAAGCTCCGTTCCACATTCTATTCCATTCCTTTCGACGTTCCATTCCACATTCCATTCCACGTTCCATTCCACATTACTTCCGTTCCATTCCACATTCCATTCCACATTCGATTCCACTCCATTCCATATTCCATTAATGATTCCATTCAACATTGCATTCCACATTCCATTCCACATTCCATTCCATTCCATTCCACATTCCATTCCAAAACATTGCATTCCACATTGCATTCCATTCCATTCTACATTCCATTCTACATTCCATTCCACATTCTGTTCCACATTCTTTTCCATTTCATTCTATTCCACAGTGCATTCCATATCATTCCACATTCCATTCAATTACATTCCACATTCCATTCAACATTCCATTCCACATTCTATTCCACGTTGCATTCCACATTCAATTCCACATTCCATTCCATTCCATTCTCATTCCATTACAATTTCCATTCCATTCAATTCCACTTTCCATTTCACGTTACATTCTACGTTACATTCCACGTTCCTTTCCACTTTCCATTCCACATTCCATTCCATTCCACATTTCATTCCATATTCCATTCCATTCCATTCCACATTCCATTCCATTCCATTCCACATTATGATCTACGTTACAATCCACGTTCCATTCAAAGTTCCATTGTATTTCATTCCACATTCCATTCCACATTCCATTACATACCATTCCACATTCTTTTTCACATTCCATTCCACATTACATTCCGTTCCATTCCACATTTCATTAAACATTATCTTCCACATTCCATTCCATTCCACTCCACAATCCGTTCCATTACATTCCACATTCCATTCCTCTTTCCATTCCATTCTGTTCCACATTCCATTACATGTTATATTCCATTCCATTGCACTTTCCATTCCACGTTCCATTCCACGTTGCATTCCACATTCCAATCCACATTCCATTTAACATTCCATTACATTCCATTTCAGAGTCCATTCCACAATCCACTCCATTCCATTCCACATTCCGTTCCACAATCAATTCCATTCCATTCCATCGCATATTCCATTCCACGTTCCAGGCCATTCCATTCCACTTTGAATTCCACATTCCATTCCATTACATTTGACAATCCTTTCTACATTCCATTCCACTCCACTCCACATTCCATTGCATTCCATTCCACATTCCATTCAACTTTCCATTCCACATTCCATTTCATTCCTTTCCACATTCCATTCCACATTCCATTGCATTCCTTCCCACATTCCATTCCATTCCACTCCATATTCCAAACACATACCATTCCATTAATCTCCATATTCCATTCCTCATTTCATTCCATTCCTCTACATATTCCATTCCACATTCCGTTACACAATCCATTGCAATCCATTCCATTCCACATTCCCGTCCACGTTCCTTTCCTTTCCATTCCACGTTCCTTTCCACTTTCCAATCCACTTTCCATTCCACATTCCTTTCCACTTTCCAATCCACTTTCCATTCCACATTCCTTTCCACTTTCCAATCCACTTTCCATTCCACATTCCTTTCCACTTTCCATTCCATTCCACTCCACATTCCATTTCACATTCCAGTCCATTCCATTACACTTTCCTTTGTATATTCCATTTCACATTCCATTCCATTCGATTGAATTCCATTCCACATTCCATTCCATTCCAATCCACATTCCGTTCAATTCCATTCCACATTCCTTTCCATTCCACGTTCAATTCCATTCCAGATTCCATTCCATGGCAGCGCACATTCCCTTCCATTCCATTACACATTCCATTCCATTCCATTACACATTCCATTCCATTCCATTACACATTCCATTCCATTCCATTACACATTCCATTCCTCATTGCATTCCATTCCATTCTATTCCGCATTCCATTCCATTTCATTCCACATTCCATTCCATTCCATTCCTTTCCTCATTCCATTCCATCCCATTCGGCATTCCATTCCATTGCCTTCCATTCCATTACTAACTCCATTCCATTCCATTCCAGATTCTATTCCATATTCCTTTCCACGTTATAATCCACATTCCATTCCATGTTCCATTCCTCCTTCCATTCCACTTTCCATTCCAGGTTCCATTCCACATTGCATTCCATTCCATTTCACATTCCGTTGCTTTCTATTCAATTTCATTCCAAATTCGATTCGATTCCATTCCGCATTCCACACCATTCCATTCCATTTCTTTCCACATTCCATTGCTTTCCATTCCATTCCACATTCCATTTCATTCAATTCCACATTGCATTCCGCTTTCCATTCCATTCCATTCCACTCCACTTTCCATTACTTTCCATTCCACATTCCCTTCCACATTCCATTCCACGTTGAATTCCACATTCCATTCCACATTCCATTCCACGTTCCGTTCCACGTTCCATTCCTACCATTCCACGTTCCGTTCCCCATTCCTCTCCACATTACGTTACATTACATTCCGTCTTCAATATCACATTCCATTCCATGACTTTCCTTTCCACATTCTATTCCATTACTTTCCATTCCACATTCCTTTCCATTTCATTCCATTCAACATTCCATTGCACATTCTATTCTATTCCATTCCATATTCCATTCCACTCCTTTCCACATTCCTTTCTATTCCATTCCACTTTCCATTGCATGTTCCATTCTAGTTATATTCCGCTTTCAATTCTACTTTCCATTCCACATTCCATTCCCCATTGCATTCCACATTCCATTCTACATTCCATTCCATTCCACATTCCATTTCATTCCATTTCACATTCCATTACATTCCATTCCACATTCCATTACATTCCATTCCACATTCCATTACATTCCATTAAACATTGCATTCCACGTTGGATTCCACATTACTTTCGACGTTCCATTCCCTTCCATTCCATTCCACGTTCCTTTCCATATTCCTTTAAATTCCGTTCCAATTTCTTTTCCACATTCCATTACACGTACCTTTCCCCATTACTTCCATTCCATTCCACGTTCCATTCCACCTTCCATTACACATTCCATTCCATTCCATTCCACATTTCATTCCACCTTCCATTAAAAGTTCCATACCACATTCCATTACACATTCCATTCCATTCCACATTCCTTTCCATTCCATTCCTCATTCCATTCCACATTCCATTCCACGTTCCATTTCATTCCATTCCACATTCCATTATATGTCCCGTTCCATTACATTCGACGATCCACTCCACGTTCCTTTCAATTCTGCATTCCATTCCATTCCCCATTCCATTCCTTTCCATTCCACATTTAATTCCACATTGCATTCCATTCCCTTCCACATTGCATTCCACATTCCATTCCACCTTCCATTCCATTCCATTCCATGGTCCATTCCACGTCCCATTCCATTCCATTCCACGTTGAATTCTACACTCAATTACTTCCGTTTCACGTTGCATTCCACATTCCATTCAATTCAATTCCATTCCATTCCATTGTATTCCATTCAGTTCCACATTCCATTCCACATTCCAGTCCATATTCCAGTCAATTGCATTCCACATTCCATTCGATTCCATTCCACATTCCTTTCCATTTCATCGCACATTCCATTCCACATTCCATTCCATTCCAGTCCACATTCAGTTCCATTCCATTCCATTCTATTCCACATTCTTTTCCATTCCATTCCGTTCCACATTCCATTTCAATTTATTACACATTCCATTCCGTTCCATTGAACAAAAATTTCCACATACCATTCCGCATTCCATTCCACGTTAAATTACTTTCTATTCCACAAACCATTCCTTTCCTTTCCACATTCCATTCCATTCCGTTCCATTCTACATTCCGTTCCATTCCTTTCCATTCCAGTCCACATTCTATTCAATTCCACTCCATTCCATTCCACATTCAATTCCTTTCCATTGCACGTTCAATTCCATTCAATTCCATTGCATTGCTTGTACAATTCCATTCAATTCCTCATTCCATTGCATTCCATTCCATATTCCATTCCATTCCATTCAGTTCCAAATTCCATTCCATTCCTTTGCACATTCCATTCATTTCCATTCCGTTCCACGTTCCATTCTATTCTATTCCACTTTCCAGTCCATTCCATTCCACATTCCATTCCACGTTCCATTAAATTCCATTCCATTCCACATTCCATTCCATTCTATTAGTCATTCCATTCCATATTCCATTCCATATTCCATTCCACTTTCTATTGCACGTTCCATTCCACGTTCCATTCCACGTTCCTTTCCATTCCATTCCACATCCCATTCCACATTCCATTCCATTCCATTCTACATTCCATAAGCTAACATTCCATTCCATTCCACGTTCCATTCCATTCCATTCCACATTCCATTCCACATTCCATTCCATTCCATTCCACATTCCATTCCATTCCATTCCATTCCACATTCCATTCCACATTCCATTCCATTCCATTCCACATTCCATTCCATTCCATTCCACATTCCATATCATTCCATTCCATTTCTTTCCACATTCCATTCCGTTCCATTCAACATTCCATTCCACATTCCATTCCATTCCATTAAACATTCCATTCTACATTCCATTCTATTCAATTTCACATTCCATTCCATTCCAGATTCCTTTCCACTTTCCATTCCACATTCCATTCCACATTCCATTCCACGTTCCATTCCACATTGCATTACTTTCCTTTCCACATTCCATTTCTCATTCCATTCGATTCCACTCCACTTTCCATTGCACATTCCATTCCATTCCATTCCACATTCCATTCCATTCCATTCCATTCCACTTTGCTTTCCACATTCCATTGCATTCCATTCCACATTCCATTCCATTCCATTCCACTTTCCTTTCCACATTCCATTCCACATTCCATTCCATTGCATTCCAGATTTCATTCCATTCATTTCCACATTCCATTTTACGCTCCATTCCATTGCATTCCATGTCCAATTCCACATTGCAATTCATACTCCATTTCACATTACAATACACTCTCTTTCACATTGCATTTCACATTCCACTACATTCCATTCCACAATCCATTCCACAGTCCATTAGCTTCCATCCCACATTCCATTCCACATTCCATTCCATTGCATGCCACGTTCAGTTGAACATTTCATTCCATTGCATGTGACTTTCTATTCCACTTTCCATTCCACATTACTTTTCACATTCCATTCCGTTCCATTACACATTCCATTCCACACTCCATTCCACATTGCATTCCACATTCCATTCTGTTCCATTCCATGTTTCTTTCCACATTACATTCCACATTCCATTCCACATTCCATTCCACATTCCAATAAATTCCTTTCCACTTTCCATTCCATTTGATGCCACTTTCCATTCCACTTTCCATTCAACGTTCTATTCCAAGCCCCATTCGATATCATTCCACGTTCTATTCCACATTCCATTCCATTCCATTCCACTTTCCTTTCCACATTCCATTCCCCATTCCATTCCACATTACGTTCCGTTCCATTCCACATTCCTTTCCTCATGCCGTTCCACATTCCATTCCATTCCATTCCACATTCCATTCCATTCCACTGCAAATTCCATTCCACGTTCCATTCCTTTCCTTTCCGCATTTCATTCCACATTCCATTCCATATTTCTTTCAACATTTCATTCTATTCCACATTCCAGTACACGTTCAAATGCATTACATTCCTCGTTCCATTCCACGTTACACTCCACTTTCCATTACACATTCCAATCCACTTTCCATTACACATTTCACTCAAATTCCATTCCACAATACATTCCACATTTCATTCCACAATCCATTCCACATTTCATTCCACAATCCATTCCACATTCCATTCCATTCCATGCCACATTCCATTCGACGTTCCATTCCTTTCCATACCACTTTCAATTCCACTTTCCATTCCATTATATTTTACATTCCATTCAACATTAAATTCGAAATTCCATTTCACATTCCATTGCGTTCCATTACACATTCCATTCCACACTCCATTCCACTTTCTATTCCACATTCCTTTGCACGATCCATTCAGTTCCATTCCACATTACGTTTCACACTCCATTCCACATTCCATTCCACTCTCCATTCTACATTCCATTTCACATTCCATTCCGTTCCTTTCCACATTCCTTTCCACTTTCCATTCCACATTCCATTCCACATTCTATTCCACATTCCATTCCACATTCCATTCCACATCCCTTTCCACATTCCATTCCGTTCCATTCCACATTCCTTTCCTCCTTCCAATCCACATTCCATTTCATTTCATTCCACATTCAATAAAAAATTCCATTCCATTCCATTTCACATTCCATTCCGTTACATTCCAGATTCCTTTCCACATTTAGTTTCACATTCAATTCCACATTCTGTTCCACATTCCATTCCACATTCCATTCCCTTCCTTTCAACGTTCCCTTCCATTCCATTCCACATTGCATTTGACATTCGCTTCCATTCCATTCCACATTCTTTTCCACATTCCATTGCACATTCTATTCCACATTACGTTCAACATTCCATTCCACGTTCTATACCACTCCATTCCACATTCCATTTCACATTCCATGTCATTGCATTACCCATTTCATTCCATTCCAATCCACATTCCATTCCACCTTCCTTTCCATTCCATTCCACATTTAATTCCAATCCTCATTACATACCATTCCATTCCACTTTCCATTGTACGTTCCATTCCAAGGTCGATTTCATTCCATTCCACCCTCCATTACAGATTCCTTTCCATTGCATTCAACTTTCCTTTCCACATTCCAATGCACATTCCATACCTTTCCATTCCACATTCCATTCCATTCCATTCCATATTCCATTCCTTTCCAATTCACATTCCATTACACTTTCCATTCCATTCCATTCCACTTTCCATTCCAAGTTGCATTCCACTTTCTATTCTAAATTCCAATCCACATTCCATTTCACATTCTATTCCACTCCATTTCACATTCCATTCCACATTCCACTCCATTCCATTCCACATTCCTTTCTACATTCCATACCACAATCCATTCCACATTCCAACCCACATTCCATTCCACGTTCCATTCCATTCCATTCCACATTCAATTCCACATTACAATGCATTACATTTTACATTCCATCACACATTCAATTCTACATTCCATTTCACATTCCACTCCATTCCATTCCACATTCCTTTCCCTTCCCTTCAACGTTCCCTTCCATTCCATTCCACATTGCATTTCACATTCCCTTCCATTCCATTCCACATTCTTTTCCACATTCCATTGCGCATTCTATTCCACATTCCGTTCAACATTCCATTCCACGTTTCATTCCACTCCATTCCACATTCCATTTCACATTACGTTCCACATTCCATTTCACATTCCCTTCAATTCCATTCCCCATTCTATTCCATTCCACTCCACATTCCATTTCACTTTCCCTTCCATTCCATTCCACTTTAAATTCCATTCCTCATTTCATTGCATTCCATTCCACTTTCCATTGTACATTCCATTCCAAGGTCGATTCAATTCCATTCCACCTTCCATTACACATTCCATTCCATTCTATTCCACTTTCCTTTCCACATTCCATTGCACATTCCATTCCATTCCATTCCACATTCCATTCCATTCCATTCTGTTCCATTCCACATTCCATTCCTTTCCATTTCACATTCCATTAAACGTTCAATTTCATTCCATTCCACTTTCGATTCTACGTTGCATTCCACTTTCCATTCCAAATTCCAATCCACATTCCATTTCACATTCTATTCCACTCCATTTCACTTTCCATTCCACATTCCACTCCATTCCGTTCCACATTACTTTCTACATTTCATACCACAATCCATTCCACATTCCATCCCACATTCCATTCCACTTTCCATTCCATTCCATTCCACGTTCAATTCCACATTCCATTGCATTACATTTTACATTCCATTACACAATCAATTCCATATTCCTTTCCTTTACAGTTCACATACCCTTCCGTTCCATTCCACATTCCTTTCCACATTCCATTCCACATAATGTTCCACATTCCGTTCCACATTCAATTCCACATTCCATTCCATATTCCATTCCGTTCCATTCCACATTCTTTTCCACATTCCATTACGCATTCCATTTCAGTTTCCGTTTCGCATTCCATTCCACAATCTATTCCACCGTCCATTTCACATTCCCTTCCATACCATTCCACATTCCTTTCCACATTGCATTCCACATTCGGTTTTATTCCACATTCCATTCCACATTCCATTCCTTTACATTTCACATTCCCTTCCGTTCCATTCCACATTCCTTTCCACATTCCATTCCACATTGTGTTCCACATTCTGTTCCACATCCCATTCCACATTCCATTCCTTTCCATTCCACATTCCATTCCATTCCGTTCCACCTTCCTTTTCACATTCCACTTCACATTCCATTCCACATTCAATTCCATAACTTTCCACATTCCATTTCACATTCCATTTAACGTTCCATTCATTACAATTCCACGTTCCATTCCACGTCCCATTCCATTTCATTCCACCTTCAATTCCACAGTCAATTCCATTCCATTTCATGTTCCGTACTACATTCCGTTCTTCATTCCAATCCACATTCCATTCCGTCCATTCCACATTCCATTCCACATTCCATTCCACATTCCATTCCGTTGCATTTCACATTCCAATCCACACTTCATTCCACATTACATTGCACATTCCATTCCATTCCATTCCACATTCCTTTCCACATTCCATTCCTAATTCCATTCCGCATTCCAATACATTCCATTCCACATTGTATTCCACAACCCACTACATTCCATTCCACATTCCATTCCATTCTATTCCACATTCCTTTCAACATTCCATTCCACATTCCATTCCATTTCAGATTCCATTCCACATTCCATTCCACATTGCATTCCACATTCCATTTCTCATTCCATTCCACATTCCATTCCAATCTATTCCACATTACTTTCCACATTCCATTCCACATTACATTCCCTTCCATTTCGCATTTCATTCCACATTCCATTCCACCTTCCATTCCACGTTCCTTACCATGTTCCACTCCACGTTTCATTCCATTCCATTCCATGTTCTATTACACGTTCCATTCCATTCAGTGCCACGTTCCATTCCACATTCCATTCCATTCAATACCACATTGCATTTCACATTCCATTCCACATTCCTCTCCATTCCATTCCTCATTCCATTCCACGTTCCATTCCATGTACCATTCCACGTTCCATTCCACATTCCATTACATTCCATTCCACGTTCCATTAAATTTTCCATTCCACATTCCGTTCCACATTAAATTCCACTCCATTGCATTCCATTCCATTCCACATTCCATTCAACATTCCTTTCCACATTTCATTCCATTCCCTTACAATTTCTTTTCACGTTCCATTCCATGTTCCATTTGACGTTCCATTCCATTCCACATTGCACTGCATTCCATTCCATCTCACATTCCATTCCACATTCCCTTCCATTTCATTCTATTCCATTTCATTCAGTTCCACATTCCATTCCATTCCAATCCTCTTCACATTCCAAAATATTCCATTTCACTTTCTATTCTATACAGTTCCACCTTCCAATCCATTCCATTGCACATTCCATTCCATTCCATTCCATTTCATTCCACTTTCCATACCATTCCTTTGCATTACACATTCAATTCATTTAAATTGCACGTTCCATTCCATTACATTCCACAATTCATTCCATTCCATTCCACATTCCATTCCGTGGTCCATTCCACATTCCATTACATTTCATTCTATTCCGTTGCATTCCATTCCACATTCCATTCCATTCCATTCCACGTTCCATTGCATTCCACTTTTCATTCCACTCCATTACACTTTCCATTCCACATTCCAGTCCATTCCATTCCATTCCATTCCTCATTCCATTGCAAATACCATTCCACTCCATTCCATTCTATATTCAATTCCATTCCATTCCATTTGATTCCACATTCCATTCCACGTACCATGCCATATCACTCCACATTCCATTTTATTCCATTCCATTGCTCATTCCTTTACATTCCATTCCACTTTCCATTCCATTCAACTCCACATTCCATTCCACATTCTATTACGTTCCATTGCACATTACTTCAATTCCATGCCACATTAAAATCCTTTCCCCTCCACATTCCATTCCATTACATTCCACTTTCCTTTGCACATTTCACTCCATTCCAATCCACATTCCATTCCACATTCCATTCCTTTCCATTCCACATTGTATTCCATTCCTTTCCAAACTCCTTTCCATTCCATTGCACTTTCCATTCCAAATTCCATTCCATTCCAGTCCACATTCCATTCCACATTCCTTTCCATTCCATTCCACATTCCATTTCATTCCATTACACATTCAATTCCATTCAACATTCAATTTCACATTCTATTCTTTCCATTCCACATTCTCTTCCATTCCATTCCACATTCCATTCCATTCTATTCCAAATTCCATTCCACATCCCATTCAATTCCGTTCCACATTCCATTCCACATTCAATTACATTCCATTGCACATTCCATTCCAAATTCCTTTCTATATTTTATGTGAAATGGAATGGAATGGAAAGTGGAAT
This sequence comes from Pongo abelii, assembly GCF_028885655.2. Lineage (NCBI taxonomy): Eukaryota > Metazoa > Chordata > Mammalia > Primates > Hominidae > Pongo > Pongo abelii. Next base: position 7,893,837 of record NC_085929.1, on the reverse strand, counting down.
GGAATGTCGAATGGAAGGAATGGAATGTGGTTAGGAATGGAATTATATGTGGAATGGAAAGGAATGGAATGGAATGTGGAAAGGATGGGAATTCAATGTGTAATGGAATGCAATGGAATGTGGAATGGAAAGGAATTGAATGTGGAATGGAATGTGGAATGGAATGGAATCGAAAGTCGAATGGAATGGAGTGTGGAATGGAATGTGGAACAGAATGTGGAATGGAATGTGGAATGGAAAGAAATGGAATGTGGAATGGAAAGTGGATTGGAATGGAATGGAAAGGGGATTGCAATGGAATTTGTAGTGGAATGGAATTTGTAATGGAATTTGGAATGGAATGGAATGGAAGGTGGAATGGAAAGGAACAGGATGTGGAATGAAATCTAATGGAATGTGAAATACAATGCAATGAATTGGAAATGAGTGTAGAATGGAATGAAATAGAATGTGGAATGGAAATTAATGGAATGTGGAATGGAATGGAATGGAATGCAATGTGGAATGGAATGGAATGGATTATGGAATGGAATACATTGGAATGCGGAATGGAATGCAATGAGGAATGGAACGTGGAATGGAATGGAATGGAACATGGAATGGAATGGCATGGAACGTGGAATGGAATGGAAAGGAAGCTGGAAAGGAAGGGAATGAAACGTGGAATTGAATGAAATTGAATGTGGAATGGAATGTGTAATGGAATGCAAGGGAAAGTGGAATGGAAAGTGTAATGGAACGTGGAATTGAATGTGTAGTGGAAAGTGGAATGGAATGGAAGGGAAAGTGGAATGGAATGGAATGGAAAGGAAAATGGAATGGAATGGAATGGAATGGAATGGAATGGCATGTGGAATGTAATGTGAAATGGAATGGAATTGAATGTGGAATGGAAGGTCCCATGGAGTGGTATGGAATGGAATGGAACTGAATGTGGAAAGGAATGCAATGGAATGTGGAATATAAGGTGGAATGGAATTTGGAATGGAGTGGAATGTAATGTGGATTTGAATGTGGAATGGAATGGTATGGAATGTGCAATCAAATGTGAAGTGGAATGGAATGGAATGTGGAATTGAATGTGGAATGGTATGCAATGGAATGTGCAATGGAAAGGAATGGAATATGGAATGGAATGTGGAATGGAATGGAATGGAATGGAATGGAATGGAATGTGCAATGGAATGGAATGGAATGGAATGGAATGTGGAATGGAATTAAATGGAATATGGAATGGAATGCACAGTGGAATGGAAGGGAATGGAAAGGAATGTGGAATGGAATGGAACAGAATGTGGAATGGAATAGAATTGAATGTGGAATGGAATGTGGAAACGAATGGAATGGCATGGAATGGAATGTGGAATGGAGTGTGGAATGGAATGGAAAGGAATGGAATGGAATGTGGAATGGAACATGGAATGGAACGGAATGGAAAGTGGAATGGAATGCGGAAGGGAATGTGTAATGGAATGTGGAATGGAATGTGCAGTGGAATGGAAAGGAATGTGGAATGGAATGGAACAGAATGTGGAATGGAATAGAATTGAATGTGGAATGGAATGTGGAAACGAATGGAATGGCATGGAATGGAATGTGGAATGGAATGTGGAATGGAATGGAATGGAATGGCGTGGAAAGTGGAATGCAATAGAAAGTGGAATGGAATGCTTTGGAATGTGTAAGGGAATGTAGAATGGAATGGAATGGCATGAAATGGAGTTTGGAATGGAATGGAATGGAATGTGGAATGGAACAGAATGGAATGTGGAATGGAATGGAATGGAATGTGGAATGAAACGGGGAATGGAAAGTGAAATGGAATGTTGAATGGAATCGAATGAAATAGATTGGAATGTCGAATGGAATGATAAGGAATGTGTACTGGAATGGAATGGAATGTGAAATGGAATGTGGAATGGAATGTGCAATGGAATGTGGAATGGAATGGAATGCAATGCAGAATGAAATGGAATGGAATGGAAAGGAATTTGGAATGGAATGGATTTGAATGTGGAATGGAGTGTAATGGAATGTGGAGTGGAATGGAATGGAATGTGCAATGGAATGCAGAATGGAATGGAATGGAATGTGCAATGGAATGTCATGGATTGTGGAATAGAATGCAAAGGAACTGTATGTGGAATTGAATGGTATGGAATGGAATGTGGAAGGGAATGGAAGGCAATGGAATGTGGAATGTTATGGAATGGAACGGAATGGAAAGGAATGGAATGTGGAGTGGAATGGAATGGAATGTGGAATGGAAAACCGTCTGGAATTGAATTCTTGGAATGTGGAATGAAATGGAATGGAAAGGAATTTGGAATGGAATGGATTTGAATGTGGAATGGAGTGTAATGGAATGTGGAGTGGAATGGAATAGAATGTGCAATGAAATGCAGAATGGAATGGAATGGAATGTGGAATGGAATGTCATGGATTGGGGAATAGAATGCAAAGGAACTGTATGTGGAATCGAATGGTATGGAATGGAATGTGGAAGGGAATGGAAGGCAATGGAATGTGGAATGTTATGGAATGGAACGGAATGGAAAGGAATGGAATGTGGAGTGGAATGGAATGGAAAGTGGAATGGAAAACCGTCTGGAATTGAATTCTTGGAATGTGGAATGAAATGGAATGGAATGGAATGGAATGGAATAGAATGGATTGGAATGGAAAGGAATGTGGAATAGAATACAATGAAATGTGGAATGGAATTTGAAAAGAAATAGAATGGAAAGAGGAATGGAATGTGAAATGGATTGGAATGGAAGGTGGATTCGAATGTAGTGGAATGTGGAATCGAATGGAATGGAATGGAATGTGGAATGGATTGGAATGGAATGGAATGTTGAATCGATTGGAATGGAATTTGGAATGGAACGGAATGGAAAGGAATTTCAAATGGAATGGAATTGAATGTTCAAAGGAATGTGGAATGGAGTGGAATGGAATGTGAACTGGAATGGGGAATGGAATGGAACGGAATGGAATTGAATGCAATCTGGAATGGAATATAATGGAATGGAATTTGCAATGGAATTTGGAATGGAAAGTAATGGAACATGGAATGGAATGGAATAGAAAGTTGAATGGAATGGAATGGAATTTGCAATGGAATTTGGAATGGAAAGTAATGGAACATGGAATGGAATGGAATGGAAAGTTGAATGGAATGGAATGGAATTTGGAATAGAATGGAATGGAATGGAATGTGAAATTGAATGGAATGGAATGTGGAATGAAATGGAATGGAATGTGTAATGGAATGTGGAATGGGATAGAACGGAAGGTGAAATGTAATGGAATGTACAATGGAATGGAATGGAACGTCGAATGGAATGTGGAATGAAATGGAATGGAATGTGGAATGGAATGTGGAATGGAATGGAATGGATAGTGGAATGGCATGGAATGCAATGTAACGGAGTGGAATGGAATGGAATGGACTGTGGAATGGAATGGAATGGAATGAAATGGAATGTAATACAAGAGAAAGGAATATAGAATGAAATGGAATGGAATGTGGAATGGAATTGAATGGAATGTTGAATGGAATTTAATGGAATATGCAAAGGAATGTGGAATGGAATTGAATGGAATGTAGAAAGGAATGTGGTATGGAAAGGAATGGAAAGTAGAATGGAATGTGGAATTGAATGGAATGAAATATAGAATGGTATATGGAATGGAATGGAATGGAATGTTGGAAGGAATGGAATGGAAAGTGGAATGGAATGTGGAATGGAATGGAATGGAAAGTGGAATGGAATGTGGAATGGAATGGAATGGAATGGAATATACAATGGAATGTGGAATGGAAAGTGGTATAGAATTGAATTTGGAATGGAATGAGATGGAATGCAGCATGGAATGGGGAATGAAATGGAATGGAATGTGGATTGGAATGGAATGCAGAACGGAACAGGAATGGAATGGAATGGAATTTGGAATGGAATGGAATGGAATGTGGAGTGGAATGCAGAATGGAAAGGAATGGAATTTCAAATGTAAACTTGAATTGAATGGAATGGAATGTGAAATGGAATGTGGAATGGAATTGAATGGAAACTAGAATGGAATCTGGAATGAAATGGAAAGAAATTCGGAATGGAACGGAATATAATGTAATGGGGAAAGGAAAGAAATAGAATGGAATGCGGAATTGAACGTGGAATGGAACGTGGAATATAAAGTGGAATGGAACTTGGAATGGAAAGTGTAATGGAATGAAATGTGAAGTGGAATGGAATGGAATGAATTGCGGAATGGAATGGAAAGGAATGTGGAATGTAATGGAATGGAATGGAATGTGGACTGGAATGAAATTAAATGGAATGGAATGTGGGATGGAATGGAAATTAATGTGGAATACAATGGAGTGGAATGAGGAATGGAATGTAATGTGGACCTGACTGAAATGGAATGGAATGTGGACTGGAATGGTATGGAATGTGGAATGAAATGGAATTGAATGTGGAATGAAATGGAATGGAATGTGCAATGGAATGTGGAATGTAATGTAATGTAATGTGGAATGGTATGTGGAAGGGAAAGTGGAATGGAATGGAGTGGAAGTGAATGGAATGCGGAATGGAATTGAATGGAATGTGGATTGGAAGAGAATGTAATGGAATGATATGTGGAATGGAACGGAATGGAATATGGAATGGAATGTGGAAAACAATGGAATTGTAAGTGGAATGGAATGTGGAACGGAATGGAATGACACAAGGAATGGAATGGAAAGGAATGTGTAATGGAATTAGGAATGGAACATGGAATACATGGAGTGGAATGTGGAATGTAATGGAATGGAATGTGGAATGGAATGGAATGTGGAATGGAAGGGAATGGAGTGTGGAATGGAATGGAATGCAATGTGGAATGGAATGGAATGTGGAATGAAATAGAATGGAATGGAATGTGAAAGGGAATGGAATGGAATGGAATGCAATGTGGAGTGGAATAAAATGGAATAGAATGGAATGTGGAATGTAATTGTATGCAAAGTGGAATGGAATGGAAAAGAATGTAGAAAGGAATGTGGAATTGAATGGAATGGAATGTGGAAAGGAAAGCAATTGAATGTGGAAAGGAATGTGGAATGGAATGGAATGGAATGTGGAATGGAATGGAATGGAATGTGGAATGGAAAGGAAAGTGTAATGGAAGGGAATGGAATGCGGAAAGGAATGCATTGCAATATGGAATGGAATGGAATATCGAATGAAATCGAATGGAATGGAATGTGAAATGGAGGGGAATGGAATGTGGAATGGAATGGATTGGAATTTGGAATGGAATGGAGTGGAATGTGGAATGGAATGGAATGGAATACGGAATTGAATTGAATGGAATGGAATGTGGCATGCAATGGAAAGAATTGGAATGGAATGTGGAACGGAACGTGGAATTGAATGGGGAATTGAATTGAATACATTGTGGAATGTAATGTGCAATGGAATGGTATGGAATATGGAATGGAATGTGGAATTCAATGTGGAATGGAATGGAATGGAATGTGGAATGGAATGTGGAATGGAACGTGGAAAGGAATGTGGAATTCAATGGGGAATTGAATGGAATAGATTGTGGAATGTAATGTGCAATGGAATGGTATGTAATATGGAATGGAATGTGGAATACAATGTGGAATGGAATGGAATGGAATGTGGAATGGAACGTGGAATGGAACGTGGAATGGAACGTGGAATGGAACGCGGAATGGAATGGATTGGAATGTGGAATGGAATGTGGGATGGAATGGAATGGAATGTGTAATGGAATGTGGAATGCAGCGTGAAATGGAATGGAATGTGGAATGCAATGTGGAATGGAATGGAATGGAATGGAATGGAATGTTTAAATGGAATGTATGGAATGTGGAATGGAATATGGTCTGGAATGGAATACAATGTGCAAAGGAATGTGGAATGTATTGGAATGGAACGTGGAATGGAACGTGGAATGGAATGTAAAATGGAACGTGGAATGAAATGTGGAATGGAATAGAATGGAATCTGTAATGGAAGGGAATGGAATGTGGAATGGAATGTGCAATGGAATGGAATGGAAAGGAATGGAATGTGTAAGGCAATGGAATGGAATGTGGAGTGGAAAGAAATGGAACGTGGAATGGAACGTGGAATGAAACGAGGAATGTAATGTGGAATGGAACATGTAATGGAAAGTGGAATGCAATAGAATGGAATGTGGAATGGAAGGGAATGGAACGTGGAATGCAACGGGTAATTGAAAGTGGAATGCAACGTGGAGTAGAACTTGGAATGTAATGTGCAATGGAATTGAATGGCATGTGGAATGGAATAGAATGGAATGTCGAATGGAATGGAATGTAGTGTAATTTGGAATGGAATGGAACGTTCCATTCCACATACCATTAAATTCCATTCCACCTTCCTTTCCATTGCAGTACACATTCCATTCCATTGCATTCAACATTCCATTCCACATTCCATTCCTTTCCATTCCACATTCTGTTCCATTCCATATTCCATTCCATTCCATTCCATTCCGCATTTCATACTGTTCCACGTTCCATTCCAAATTCCATCCCATTCCATTCCACATTCCATTCCATTCCATTCCACTGTATACTCCATTCCATTCAATTCCTGTCCGCATTCCATTCCATTCCATTCCATTCCACATTCCACTCCACATTCCATTCCACATTCCATTACATTCCATTCCACATTACATTCCATTCCATTCCACATTCCATTCAGTTCCGTTCCATTCCACATTCCATTCCATTCCACATTCCTTTCCACATTCCATTCCATTGCATTCCAGATTCCATTCCATTCCCTTCCAGATTCCATTCCATTCCATTCTACATTCCATTCCACATTCCTTTCCACATTCCATTCCACGTTCCATTCCAAGTTCCATTCCACTTTCCATTCCACATTCCATTCCATTCCATTCCACGTTCCATTCCACGGTCCATTCCATCTCATTCCACATAGCGGTACACATTCCATTCTATTCCCTTCCACATTCCATTACACATTTCATTCCATTCCATCCCACATTCCATTCCACGTTCCATTCAATTCCATTCCACATTCCAATAAAAATTCCATTCCACGTTCCATTCCACCTTCCTTTAGACGTTCCATTCCGCGTTCCATTCCACATTTCATTCCATTCCATTTCATATACCATTCCATGATCCATTCCATTCCATTCCACTTTCAATTCCACGTTCCATTCCATTCCATTCCACATACCTTTCCATTCCATTTAAAATTCCATTCCTTTCCATTTCCCATTCCCTTCCATTCCATTGCATTCCACATTCCATTCTATTCCATTCCACAATCCATTCAATTCCATTTCATTCCATACCATATTCCGTTCCAATTTCCATTTTACATTACATTACATTACTTTTCACATTCCATTCCATTCCACTCCATTCCACAATCCATTCCATTGCATTCCACATTCCATTCCAAATTGGAATCCACATTCCATTGCATTCCATTCCACAATCCATTCCATTCCATTCCATTGCATTCCACATTCCATTCCTTTAATTTCACATTCCATTCCATTGCATTCCACATTCCATTACTTTACTTTTCACATTCCATTCCATTCCATTCTATTCCACAATCCATTCCATTACATTCCACATTCCATTCGACATTCCATTCCACATTCCATTCCAAATTCCATTCCACATTCCATTGCATTTCATTCCACATTCCATTCCATTCCATTCCATTGCATTCCACATTCCCTTCCATTTCATTCCATTCCACATTCCTTTCCATTCCATTCCACATTATATTTCAGTTTCCATTCCATTCCATTCCATTTCATTCCACATTCTGATCCATTCCATTCCACATTCCATTCCACATTGCATTCCACATTCCATTCCATTCCATTCTATTACACTTTACATTCCATTCAATTCCACTTTCCATTCCACATTGCATTCCACATTCCATTCCACGTTCCATTCCATTCCATTCCATTCCACATTCTATTCCATTCAATTCCACATTCCATTAGAGTCCATTCCATTCCATTCCACATTCCGTTCCATTCCATTCCATTCCACATTCCAATACATTCCATTCCATTCCACATTCCATACAATTCAATTCCACATTAAATTCCATTTCATTTCAGTTTGCATTCCACGTTCCATTCCACGTTGCATTCCACGTTCTATTCCATGTTCCATTCCTCGTTTCATTCCTTACCATTGCACACTCCATTCCATGCCATTACACATCCCATTCCATTCCATTCCACATTTAATTAATCGTTCCATTCCATTCCTTTCCCCGTTCCATTCCACGTTCCATTCCACATTCTATTCCATTCCATTCCATATTCCATTCCACGTTCCATTCCACATTACATTCCACTTTCCATTCCAATTTCCATTCCATATTCCATTCCGCAATCCATTCCATTCCATTCCATGTTCCATTCCACATTCCATTCCACATTCCATTCCACATTCCATTGAACATTCCATTCCACTTTCCTTTCCATTCCATTCCATTCCACATTCCATTCCATTCCGTTCCCATTCAATTCCACATTCCATTCCATTCCATTCCAATTTCAATTTCAATCCATTCCATTTCATTCCACGTTCCATTCCACATTGCAAACCATTCCATTCCCCATTCCATTCCTTTTCATTCCACATTCCATTCCATTCCATTCCAGATTCCAATCCACATTGCACTCCATTCCATTCATTTGCACATTCCATTCCACATTCCATTCCATTCCATTTCACATTCAATTCCATTCCATTCCATTCCACATTTCATTCCATATTCCATTTCTTTCCATTTCAAATTCATTTCCATTCCATTCCACATTCTATTCCGCCTTCAATTCCATTCCATTCCACATTCCATTGAACATTCCATTCCATTCCATATTCCTTTCCATTGCTTTTCACGTTCCATTCTAATCCATTCCACGTTCCTTTCCATGTTCCATTCCAAGTTGCATTCCACTTTGCATTTCACATACCACTTCACATGCCATTCCATTCCATTCCAATTTCCATTCCACATTCCATTCAGTTCCATTCCACTTTCCATTCCATTCCTTTACACATTGCGGTCCACTTTCCATTCCACATTCCAGTCTAGATTAGATTGCATTCCATTCCACTTTCCATTCCATTCCATCCCATTCCATTCCACCTTAAATTCCAGATTTCATTCCTTTCCACTCCATTCCATATACCATTTCATTCCATTCCGCATTCCATTCCATTCCATTCCACCTTCCATTCCTTTTCTTTCCATTCCCCATTCAAATCCATTCCACTTTCCACTCCATTCCATTCCACATTCCGTTCAGTTCGAATCCATTCCATTCCATTCCATTCCACATTCCATTCCATTCCATTCCGTTAAACATTCCATTCCACTTCATTCCATTCCACATTCTATTCCATTCCAAAATCCTTTCCATTTCATTCCATTCTACATTCTATTCCATTGCACATTTTACTGCATTCCGTTCCACATTCCAATCAACTCCATTCCATTCCATTCCACATTCCATTCCATTCCATTCCATTCTGCTTTCCATTCCAATTCATTCCATTCCATGTTCTATTCCATTCCACATTCCTTTCCATTCCTTTCTACATTCCATTCAATTCCATTGCATACAATTCCCAATTCCATTCCAATCCTTTCCATTCCACATTCTCTTGAGATCCACATTCCATTCCACACCATTTCACATTCTATTCCATTCCATTCCATTCCATTCCAGTCCACATTCTATTCCATTCCATTCCACATTCCATTCCACATTCCATTCCATTTCTTTCCATTCCATTTCCTTCCATTCCACATTCTATTCCTTTCCACTTTCCATTCCTTTCCTTTCCAGATTCCATTCCACTGCTTTATATTCCATTCCAACCCACATTCCATTGCATTCCATTCCATTGCACATTATATTCCTTTCCATTCCACATTCTACTCCAATCATTTATTGTATTCTATTGTATTCAATTCCACATATCATTCGATTACACATTCCACTCCACATTCCATTCCACCTTCCATTCCACCTTCCATTCCATTCCATTCCACATACCATTCCATTCCATTCTACATTCCATTCCATTCTATTCCACATTCCGTTCCTCATTTGATTCCATTCCATTCACCATTCCTTTCCACATTCCATCCCATTCCTTTCCATTCCAAAATCCATTCCACATTCCATTGCACATTCCATTCTTCCTTCTGTTCCATTCCTTTCCACATACCATTCCATTCCTTTCCACATTCCGTTCCACATTCCATTGCTCATTCCATTCCAAATTCCATTCCATTCAATTTCACAATCCATTCCATCAATTCCACCTTCCATTCCACATTCCATTCCATTCCATTCCATTCCACATTCCATTCCACATTCCATTCCACTTTCCATTAAATTCCATTCCACATTCCAATCCATTCCATTCCACATTCCATTCCATTGCCTTCCACATTCCTTTCCATTCCATCCCACATTCCATTCCACATTCCAGTCCACTCCATTCCATATTCCATTGCATTTCATTCGACATTCCATTCCATTTCACTCCATTCCACATTCAATTCCACATTCCATTTCATTCCATTTAACATTCCATTCCACATTCCATTCCATTCCATTCCATTCCATTCCCCATTCCACTCCATTCCATTCGATACCACACTTCATTCCACTTTGCATCCCATTGCATTCCACCTTCCATTCCACATTCGATTCCATTCCATTCCACTTTCTATTGCATACTGTTTCACATTCCAGTCCACATTCCTTTCCAAATTCCATGCCATTTCATATGCCATTCCATTCCCCTCCACATTCCATTCCACATTCCATTCCACGTTCCGTTCCACATTCCATTCCACATTCCATTCCTCATTCCATTCCGTTCCATTCCACATTCCATTCCACATTTCATACCACATTCCATTCAATATTCCATTTCACTTTCCATCCATTCCATTCCACATTCCATTCTCAATCCATTGCATTCCTTTCCACATTCCTTTCCACTTTCCATTCCATTCCATTCCATCTTTCATACCACATTCCATTCCACGTTCCATTGCATGTTCCATTCCACGTTCCATTCCACTTTTCATTCTATTCCATTCCATTCCACGTTCCATTCCATTCCATTCCACGTTCCAATTACTTCCATTCCACATTCCATTCCACATTCCATTTCACATTCCGTTCCAAATTATATTTCAGTTTCCATTCCATTCCATTCCATTCCACATTTCGTTGTATTCCGTTCCATTCCATTCCACCTTTCATTCCATTGCATTCCGCATTCCATTCCATTCCATTCCATTCCATTCTATATTCCACTCCATTCCATTCCATTTCACATTCCATTCCATTCCGTTCCACATTCCTTTCCATTCCTTTCCACATTCCATTCCACGTCCCATTCCAGGTTGCATTCCTTTCCATTCCACTTTCCATTTCATTCCATTACACGTTCAATTCCATTCCATTCCATGTTCCATACCATGTTCCATTCCACTTTCCATTCCACGTTGCATTTCAAGGTCCATTCCATTCCATTCCATGTTCCATTACACGTTCCATTCCATTAAATTATACGTTCCATTCCATTCCATTTCACTTTCCATTTCACGTTGCATTCCATTCAATTCCACGTTCCATTCCATTCCATTCCACATTTCATTCCACGTTCCATTCCATTCAATTCCAATTTCCATTCCATTCCACATTCCATTCCATTTCTTTGAATTCCACATTCCATTCCATTCCATTCCACATTCCATTCCATTCCATTCCACATTCCATTCCATCCATTACTCATTCCATTATATCTTCCATTCCACGTTCCTTTGCAGTTTCCATTACACTTTCCATTCCATTTTTCATTCCATTCCATTCCACTTTTCATTCCGTATTCCAGTGCATTCCATTCCACATTCCATACCATTCCATTCAATTCCACATTCCATTCCATTACATTCCACATTCCATTCTATTTCATTCCACAATACATTCCATTCTATTCCATATTCCATTCTTCTCTTTTCCACATTCCTTTCGACATTGAATGACATTCCATTCCATATTCCATCACATTCCATTCCATGTTCCATTCCACATTGCATTCCACTCCATTCCACATTCTATTACATGCCATTCCATTCCATTCCATTCCACATTCCATTCCGTTCCTTTGAATTCCACATTCCATTCCATTCCATTCCACATTCCATTCCTTTCCATTACACATTGTATTTCTCATTCCAAACCATTGCATTCGACATTCCATTCCGCATTCCATTCCATTCGATTCCACATTCCATTCTACATTCCATTCCATTCTATTGCATTCCACGTTCCATACCATTAAATTCAATTCCAATCCACATTCCATTCCATTCAATTCCATTCCATTCCACGTTATATTATATTCCAGTTTCCATTCCAAGTTCCATTCCACATTCCACTCCGCATTCCATTCCATTGCTTTCCACATTCCATTCCACATTCCATTCCATTAAATTCCACATTCCATTCAATTCCATTCAACGTTCCTTAGCACATACCGTTACGTTCCATTCCACTTTTCATTCCACATTCCATTCCATGTTCCATTCCACATTCCATTCCACATTCCATTCCATTCCATTCCATTCCATTCTACGTTAAATTTCATTCCATTCCACACTCCATTTCATTCCCTTCCATTCCACTTTCCATTCCTTTCCATTCCACAGCCCATTCCATTCCATTCCATTCCATTCCTTTTAACATTCTATTCCATTCCATTTCATTCCCTTCCATTCCACTTTCCATTCTATTCCATTCCACAGCCCATTCCATTGCATTCCATTCCATTCGTTTTCACATTCTATTCCATTCCATTCCATTCCCTTCCATTTCAATTTCCATTCCATTCCATTCCACATTCCCTTACATTCCATTCCATTCCATTCCACATTCCATTCCCTTCCATTCCATTCCACTTTCCAATCCATTCCACATTCCATTTATCGTTACACTCCATTCCATTCCACTTTCCATTCCACATTCGCTTCTATTCCATTCCATTGTACATTTCATTCCACGTTCTAGTCCACTTTCCATTCCTCGTTTTATTCCGAACTCCATTCCATTTCATTCCACACTCCATTCCATTTCATTCCACATTCCATTCCACATTCCATTTCACCTTCCACTGCATTCCATTCCACATTCCATTCCAAATTCCATTCCATTCACCACCATTCCATAACACATTGCCTTCCATTCTTTTCCATTCCAGATTCCATTCCATTCCACATTCCATTCCTCATTCAATTCAATTCCATTCCACATTCCATTGCGCATTCCATTTCATTCCATTCCACTTTCCATTCCATTCCACATTCCATTCCATTCCACATTCCAATCCATTCCATCCACTTTCCATTACATTGCATTCCACATTCCATTCCATTCCACATTCCATTCCACATTCCATTACCCATTGCATTCTATTCCACTCCATTCCACATTCCATTCCATTCCATTAAATATTGCATTCATCATTCCAATCCACAATACGTTCCACATTCCATTCCACATTCCATTCCACGTTCCCTTCCTTTGCATTCCACATTGAATTTCATTCAATTCCAAATTCCATTCCATTCCATTCCACATTTCATTCCATTCCACGGTATTCAACATTCCATTGCATTCCACATTCCATTCCACATTCCATTCTTCGTTCCATTCCATTCTATTCCATTCAACTTTCAATTCCATTCCGTTCCACATTCCGTTCCACATTCCATTCCACATGCCTTTCCACTTTCCATTCTATTCCATTCCACATTTCATTCCATTCCACGGTATTCAACATTCCATTGCATTCCACATTCCATTCTTCGTTCCATTCCATTCTATTCCATTCAACTTTCAATTCCATTCCATTCCACATTCCGTTCCACATTCCATTCCACATGCCTTTCCACTTTCCATTCAATTCCATTCCACATTTCATTCCATTCCACGGTATTCAACATTCCATTGCATTCCACATTCCATTCCACATTCCATTCTTCGTTCCATTCCATTCTATTCCATTCAACTTTCAATTCCATTCCATTCCACATTCCGTTCCACATTCCATTCCACATGCCTTTCCACTTTCCATTCTATTCCATTCCACATTCCATTCTATTCAATTGCACATTCCATTCCATACCATTCCACATTCTATTCCATTCCATTCCATTCCACAATTCTTTCCACGTTCCATTCCATAGCATTCCACATTCCGTTCCACATTCCAATCCATTCCATTGCATGTTCGGTTACACATTCCATTACACATTGCATTGCATTCAATTTTTCATTCCATTCCACATTCCATTCCACATTCCGTTACATCACATTGCAAATTCCATTCCATTCCATTACATTCGACATTCGATTCCATTCCATTCCACATTCTATTCCATTAAATTGCATATTCCATTCCACATTCCATTCCATGTTTCATTCCATTCCACATTCCATTCCATTCCTTTCTCCATTACTTTCCATTCCACATTCCTTTTCATTCAAATTCATATTACATTCCAATCAATTTCACATTCCATTCCATTACATTGCATTCCACATTCCATTCCATTCCATTCCGCATTCCATTCAATTTCATTGCATTCTATTCCACATTCCATTGCATTGCATTCTATTCCACATTCCATTCCATTCCACATTCCATTACATTCCATTCCACATTCCATTCAGTTACATTCCACATTACATTCCACTTACCATTCCACATTCTATTCCACTTTCCATTCCAGATTCCATTCCACATTCCATTGCATCCCATCCCACATTCCATTACACTTTCCATTCCATTGCATTCCGCATTCCAGTCCACATTCCATTGCACATTCCGTTACACATTCCTTTCCATTCCATTCTATTCCACATTCCATTCCGTTCCATTTAACATTCCATTCCATTCCTTTCCACATTCAAATCCACTTTCCATTCCACATTCCTTTCCCTGTTCAAATCCATCCAATTCCACATTCCATTCCATTCCATTGCATTCAATGTTCCATTTCATTCCATTCAATGCCACGTTCCATTCCATTCCATTGCATTCCACATTCCATTCCATTCCATTCCACATTCCATTCCATTCCATTCCATTCCAAATTCCATTGCATTCAATTCCATTTCACATTCCATTCTATTCCATTCCAAGCTCAATCCCATTCCACATTCCATTCCATTCCATTCCGCATTCCATTCCACATTCCATTGTACATTCACTTCCATTCTATTCTAAGCCACATTCCATTCCTTTACATTCCAGATTCCATTCCCCGTTCTATTCCATTCAATTGCACATTCCATTTCATTCCATTCCATTCAATTACACGTTCCAGTCATTTCCATTCCACATTCTATTCCTTTCCATTCCATATTCCATTCCAATCCATTCCTCATTCCATTCCAATCCATTCCCATTCCATTCTCATACCATGCCACATTCCATTCCAGTTTCAATTTCATTCCATTCAATTTCATTCCACATTCCATTCCACATTGCAAACCATTCCATTCCCCATTCCATTCCATTTCATTCCACATTCCGTTCCATTCCATTCCACCCTCCAATCCACATTCCACTCCATTCCATTCCTTTTGTACATTCCATTCCATATTCCATTCCGTTCCATTTCAAATTCCATTCCATTCCATTCCCTTCCACATTCCGTTCCTTTCCATTTCACATTCCTTCCCATTCCATTCCACATTCCATTCTGCCTTCAATTCCTTTCCATGCCACATTCCATTAGACATTCTATTCCATTCCATTCCACATTCCTTTCCATTACATTTCACGTTCCATTCTAATCCATTCCACCTTCCTTTTCACTTTCCATTCCACGTTCCATTCCACTTTCCATTTCACATGCCATTTCACATGCAATTCCATTCCATTCCAATTTCCATTCCACATTCCATTCACTTCCATTCCACATTCCATTCCATTCCTTTAAACATTGCAGTCCACATTCCAGTCCAGATTTGATTCCATTCCTTTCCACTTTCCATTCCATTTCATCCCATTCCGTTCCACATTCCATTCCAGATTCCATTCCTTTCCGCTCCATTCCATATTGCATTTCATTCCATTCCACATTCCATTCCATTTCTTCCCATTCCCCATTCTATTCCATTCAACTTTCCCCTCCATTCCATTCCACATTCCGTTCAGTTCCATTCACTTCCATTCTGCATTCCATTCCATTCCTTTCCGTTAAACATTCCATTCCACTTCATTCCATTCCACATTCTATTCCATTCCACAATCCATTCCATTGCATTCCATTCCACATTTTATTCCATTCCACATTTCACTGCATTCCGTTGCACATTCCAATCAATTCCATTGCATTCCATTCCACATTCCATTCCATTCCACATTCCATTCCACTTTATTCCATTCCACATTCTATTCCTTTCCACATTCCATTGCATTCCTTTCTACATTCCATTCAATTCCATTCCATACCATTCCCAATTCCATTCCATTCCTTTGCGTTCCACATTCTATTCTGTTCCACATTCCTTTCCACTACATTTCACTTTCCATTCCATTCTATTCCATTCCATTCCATTCCACATTCCATTTCATTATATTCCACATTCCATTCCATTTCTTTCCATTCCATTTCCTTCCATTCCACTTTCTATTCCTTTCCACATTCCAATCCTTTCCTTTCCACATTCCACTCCACTGCATTGTATTCCATTCCAACCCACATTCTTTCCATTCCATTCCATTGCACATTCTATTCCTTTCCATTGCACGATACATTCCATTTAATTATTGCATTTTATTCCATTCAATTCCACATAGCATTCCATTCCACATTCCGTTCCACATTCCATTCCACGTTCTATTCCACCTTCCATTCCATTCCATTCCTCATATCATTCCATTCCATTCCACATTCCATTGCAATTTCCATTACATTACATTCCACATTAAATTCCCTTCCATTCCACATTCCATGCCATTCTATTCCACATTCCATTCCACATTTGATTCCATTCCTTTCACCATTCCTTTCCACGTTCCAACCCATTCCATTCCATTCCACAATCCATTCCACATTCCATTGCAGATTCCATTCCACATTCTGTTCCGTTCCATTCCATATTCCATTCCACATTCCATTCCATTCCTTTCCACCTTCCGTTCCACATTCCTTTCCATTTCATTGCTCATTCCATTCCACATTCCATTCGATTCATTTTCACATTCATTTCCATCAGTTCCACATTCCATTCCACATTCCGTTCCACATTCCATTAAATTCCATTCCACATTCCAATCCATTCCATTCCACATTCCACTCCATTGCATTCCACATTGCTTTCCATTCCATTCCACATTCCTTTCCATTCCATTCCACATTCCATTCCACTTTCCATTCCATTCCATTACACTTTCCATTGCATTCCGTTTCACATTCCAGTCCACATTCCATTCCATTCCATTCCACTTTCCATTGCATTCTGTTTCACATTCCAGTCCACATTCCATTCCAGATTCCATGCCATTCCATTTAACATTCCATTCCATTCTATTTCATATGCCATTCCATTCCATTCCATTCCACTCCACATTCCATTGAACATTCCTTTCTGCGTTCCGTTGCACATTCCATTCCACATTCCATTCCTCATTTCATTCCTTTCCATTCCACTTTCCATTCCACATTCCATTCCACATTCCATTCAACATTCCATTTCACAATACATTCCATTCCATTGCACATTCCATTCTCAATCCATTGCATTCCTTTCCACATTCTTTTCCAATTTCCATTCCATTGCATTCTACATTTCATACCACATTCCATTCCACATTCCATTCCATGTTCCATTCCACGTTCAATTCCACTTTCCAATGCATTCCATTCCATTTCACATTCCATTTCGTTCCATTCCACGTTCCAATTCATTCCGTTCCACATTCCATTCCACATTCCATTTCACATTCCATTCCAAATTATATTTCAATTTCCATTCCATTCCATTCCATTCCACATTTCGTTGTTGTCCATTCCATTCCATTCCACCTTTCATTCCATTGCATTCTGCATTCCATTCCATTCCATTCCATTCCATTCCATTCCATTCCATTCCATTCCATTCTATATTCCACTCCAGTCAATTCCATTTCACATTCCGTTCCATTCCATTCCACATTCCATTCCATTCCTTTCCAAATTCCAATCCACTTTCCATTCCACGTTGCATTCCATGATCCATTCCATGTCCCATTCAACGTTGCATTCCTTTCCATTCCACATTCCATTTCATTCCATTACACGTTCCGTTCCATTACATTCCATGTTCCATTCCACGTTCCATCCTACTTTCCATTCCATTCAATTCCATGTTCCATTCCATGTTCCATTCCATAAAATTATATGTTCCATTCCATTCCATTTCACATTCCATTTCATGTTGCATTCCATTCAATTCCACATTCCATTCCATTCAATTCCATGTTCCATTCCATGTTCCATTCCATAAAATTATATGTTCCATTCCATTCCATTTCACATTCCATTTCATTTTGCATTCCATTCAATTCCACGTTCCATTCCATTCCATTCCACATTTCATTCCACGTTCCATTCCACTCAATACCACTTTCCATTCCACGTTCCATTCCACATTCCATTACTTTCCATTCATCATTCCTTTCCATTCCACTTCACATTCCATTCCACTCCATTCGACTCTCCATTCCACGTTCCATTCCATGTTGTATTCCATCTTCCATTCCACGTCCCATTCCACGTTCCATGCCTTTCCATTCCACATTCCATTCCATTCCACTTTCCTTTCCATTCCACATTCCATTCTATTCCATTCCACATTACATTCCACATTCCATTTCTCATTCCATTCCATTCCATTCCATGTTACATTCAACATTCCAATACATTCAATTTCACGTTCCATTCCATATTCCATTCCACTTTCCATATCACATTCCCTTGGAGTTCCATTTGATGATACATTCCACGTTCAATTGCAGGAACCATTGCACGTTCCATTCCTCATTCCATTCCATTCCATTCCATGCCACATTGCCTTCCACAATCCATTCCACAGTCCATTCCACGTTCCTTTCCATGTTGTATTCCACGATCCATTTCACTTTCCATTCCATTTCATTCCACGTTCCATTCCACGTTACATTCCTTTCCATTCCACTTTTCATTCCACATTCCTTTGCACATCCCATTCCACTTTCCATTCCATGTTCCATTCCACGTTCCATTCCACGTTCCATTCCACATTCCATTCCATTCCATTTCACATTTCATTACACATTCCATTCTACATTCCTTTCCATTTTCCATTCCACTTTCCATTCCACGTTCCATTCCACATTCTATTCCATTCCATTCCAGATTCCATTCCACATTCCATTCCACATTCCATTCCACATTCCACTGCAAATTCCATTCCACGTTCCAATCCACATTGCATTGCACATTCCATTCCACATTCCATTCCACATTCCATTGCTTTCCATTTCACATTCCTTTCCATTCCATTCCACTTTGCATTCCAAATTCAATTCCATTCCAATTCATATTCCATTGGACATTCCATTCCATTCTATTCCACATTCCTTTCCATTGCATTCCCCGTTCCATTCTAATGCATTCCACGTTCCATTCAATTCAATACCCTTCCATTCCAAATTCCATTCCTTTCCATTCCACATTCCATTCCATTCCATTGCACATTCCATTCCACTCCATTCCACATTCCGTTCGATTCCATTCCATTCCTTTCCACGTTCAATATCAATCCATTTAGCGTTCCATTCCATTTCATTCCATTCCAAATTCTATTCCATTCCATATTGTATTCTATTCCACATTCCATTCCACTGTATTCTATTCCATTCCATTCCACATTTCATTCCATTCCATTACATTCCATATTCGTTTCCATTCCATTCCACATTCCATTCCATTCATTTATGATATTCCATTTCATTCCATTCCGTATTCCTTTCCATTCCGTTCCACATACCATTACATTGCACATTCCATTCCACATTCCATTCCACGTTCCATTCCACATTCCATTCCGTTCCATTCCACGTTGCATCCCATTCCATTCCACATGCCTTTCCATTCCATTCCGCATTCCTTTCCATTCAATTCCACATTCCGTTCCACATTTGATTCCATTACATTCCACATTCCTTTACATATTCCATTTCATTCTATTCCACATTCCATTCCACATTCCATTCCACATTCTATTCCATTAAATTCCATTTTGCATTCCACATTCCACTCCATTCCTTTCCACATTCTGTTCCACATTACATTCCATTTAGTTCCATTGCACGTTTCATTGCACACTACATTCCTTTCCATTGCACCTTCCACTCCATCAATTCCACACTCTATTCCACATTCCATTCCATTCCATTCCATTTCACATACCATTCCAGATTCCATTCCATTCCATTCCACATTCCATTACATTGCATTCCACATTACTTTCCATTCAATTCCACTTTCCATAGAATTGCACTCCACATTCTATTCAAAATTCCTTTCCATTCCATTCCACATTCCATTCCATTCCATTCCACATTCCATTCCATTCCACATTCCATTCCACATTCCACTCCATTCCATTCCACATTCAATTCCATTCCATTCCACATTCCGTTCCATTCCATTCGATACCACATTGCATTCCATATTCCATTTCGTTCCAATCCACATTCCACTGCACATTCCATTCTATTCCACTGCACATTCCATTCCACATTCCATTCCATTTCTTTCCATTTCACTTTGCATTCCACATTCCATTCCATTCCACTCCACGTTCCTTTCCATTATCCATTCCACATTCCATTCAACATTCCATTCTGTTACATTCCACATTCCATTACACATTCCATTCTACATTCCATTCAACGTTCCATATTCCATTCCACATACCATTCCATTCCATTCCACTTTCCAATCCACTTTGCATTCTATTCAATTCCACAATTCATACCACATTCCATTCCACGTTCCATTCCATGTTCCATTCCACGTTCCATTCCATTCCATTCCTTTCCATTCCATTCCGATCCATTCCACATTCCAATTCATTCCGTTCCACATTCCATTCCACATTCCATTTCACATTCCGTTCCACATTCTATTTCACTTTAAATTCCATTCCATTCCATTCCATTACACATTCCATTCCATTCCTTTCCACATTCCATTCCACGTTCCATTCCAGGTTTCATTCCACATTCCATTGCACATTCATTTCCGTTCCATTCCACGTTCCATTGCACATTACATTCCACATTCCATTCCAGATTCCTTTCCATTCCATGCCACATTCCGTTCCACATTCCATTCCACATTCCATTCCACATTCCATTCCACATTCCATTCCATTCCATTTCACATTCAATTCTCATTCCATTGCATTCCATTCCACATTCCATTCCACATTCCATTCCTTTCCTTTTCACATTGATTTCCAAATTCCATTTCATTCCATTCAATATTCCATTCCATATTCCATTCAATTTTCCATTCCACGTTACATTCCACGTTCCATTCCATACCATTCCTTTAAACGTTTCATTCCATTGCATTCCACGTTGCATTTCATTCTGTTTCACATTCCACTCCACATTCCATTTCACATTCTGTTCCACATTCTATTTCACTTTCAATTATATTCCATTAGACATTCCTGTCCATTCAATTCCACATTCCATTCCACATTCCACTCCGCATTCCATTCCATTCCATTTCACCTTCCATTCTATGCCATTCAAAATTCCATTCCACATTCTTTTCCATTCCATTTCTCTTTCAAATCCATTCCATTTTACTTTCCATTCCACATTCCTCTCCATTCCATTCCACATTCCATTCCACATTCCATTCCATTCCATTCCACATTCCATTCCATTTCATTCCACCTTCCATTCCGCATTCCATTCCATTCCACTATCCATTCCACAATCCATTCAATTCCTTTCAACATTCCAATCCATACCATTCATTTTAGGTTACATTCCATTCCACAATCCATTCCATTCCATTCGACATTCCATTCCATTCCATTCCACATTCCATTCCATTGCATTCCACTTTCCATTCCATTCCATTCCACCTTCCATTCCACAATGCACTCCACTCCATTCCATTCCACATACCATTCCATGCCATTCCATTCCATTCCATTCCACATTCCATTCCATTCCATTCCACTTTCCATTCTATTCCATGTTCCATTCCATATTCCACACCATATTCCATTCCATTCCATTCCAAGTTTCATTCCACATTCCATTCCATTCCATTCCACATTCCATGCTATTCCATTCCACATTCCATTCCATTCAATTCCACATTCGTTTACACATGCTATTCCACATTCTATTCCACTTTCCATTCCACATTCCATTCCATTTCATTCCACATTCCATTTCACATTCTATTAAATTTCATTCCACCTTCGATTCCACATTCCATTCCATTCCACATTCCATTCGGCATTCCATTACATTCCGTTCCACATTCCATTCCACATTCCATTCCTTTCCATTTCACGTTCCATTCCATTCCGTTCACATTCCATTCCATTCCATTCCACTTTCTATTTCATTCCATACCATTTCAGTCCACATTCTATTCAATTCCACTATATTCCACTTTCCATAATATTCCATTCCACATTCAATTCCATTCCATTCCACATACCATTCCATAATCCATTCCATATTCCATTCCACATTTCATTCCATTCCATTCCACAAAACATTCCATTACATTCCACATTCCATTCCACATTCCATTCCATTGCATTCCATTTCACTTTCCGTTACATTCCATTAAATTCCTGTCCAAATTCTATTCCATTCTATTCCATTACACATTCCATTCCATTCCATTCCACATTCCATTCCATTCCATTTCACATTCCATTCCATTCCATTCCAATTTGCATTCCATTTATTTCATTCCACGTTCCATTCCATTCCATTCCACATTATATTCCACATTCTATTCCACATTCCATTCCGCATTCCTTTGCCTTCCATTTCACATTCCATTCCATTCCATTACTCAATCCATTCCACGTCCCATTCCACGTTCCATTGCGTTTTCCAATAAATGTTCCATTCCACATTCCCTTCCACATTCCATTCCATTCCATGCCACATTCCATTCCATTCCATGCCACATTCCATTCCACATTCCAGTGCATTCCATTGCATTCCACATTGCATTCCACATTCCATTCCATTCCATTCAACATTCCATTCCATTCCATTCAACATTCCATTCCATTCCATTCCATATTCCATTCCATTCCGCAATCCATTCCATTCCATTCCACTTTCCATTCCACGTTTCATTCTATTAAATTCCACGTTCCATTCCATTCCATTCCATGCTCCATTTCATTCCATTCCACATTTCTTTCCACGTTTCATTTCAAATTCCATTCCCCATTCCATTTCGCATTCCATTCCACATTCCTTTTAACATTCCATTCCACACTGCATTTCACATTCCACATTCCATTCCATTCCATTTCACGGTCCATTTCATTCCACATTCCAATGCATTCCATTCCAAATTCCATTTCTTTCCATTTCACATTCCATTCAATTCCATTCCATATTCCACTCCACATTCCCTTCCATTCCATTCCATTCCACATTCATTTCCATTGCACTCCACATTCCAATCCATTCCATTCCATTCCATTCGACATTCCATTCTCTTCCATTCCACATTCCATTCCATTCCATTCCAATGTCATTCCATTCCATGTTCCATTCCACGTTCCTTTCCACTTTCCATTGCACGGTCCATTGCGCATTCCATTGCACGTTCCACTCCACGTTCCATTTAATTCCATTTCACATTCCATACCATTCGATTCCACATTCCATACCATCCCATTCCACATTCCATTCCACTTTCCATTCCATTCCATTCAACTATCCATTCCATTCCATTCCACTTTCCATTCCATTCCATTCCACGTTCCATACCATTCCATTCCATTCCATTCCACATTGCATTCTAATCCATTCTACGTTTCATTCCACATTCCGTTCCACATTGCATTCCATTCCTTTCCACATTAAATTCCACATTGCATTCCATACCATTCCACCTTCCATTCCACATTCCATTCCCTTCAATTTCACGTTCCATTGTGTTGCATTCCATATTCATTTCCACATTCCATTCCACATTCATTACTACATACCGTTTCACATTCCGTTCCATTCCATTCCACATTCCATTTCACATTCCATTCCACATTCCTTTCCACATTCCATTCCACATTCCGTTCCGCATTGCATTCCACATTCTTTTCCATTCCTTTCCACATTGTATTCCATTCAATTGCACATTCCATTTTACTTTCCATTCCACATTCCATTTCACATTCCATTCCATTCCATTCCCCATCCCTTCCATTACATTTCACATTACATTCCATATTCCATTCCATTCCATTCCACATTCCATTCCATTCCATTCCATTCCATATTCCATTCCACATTCCATTCCACTCCATTGCACATTCCGTTCCACATTCCATTCCACATTCCTTTCTATTCGATTCCACATTGCATTGCATTGCATTCCACATTCCATTTCACATTCCATTGCATTCCATTCCCCATTCCATTCCATTGCATTCCACTTTACTTTCCACTGTCCATTCCATTCCACTCCACATTCCATTTCATTCCATTCCACATTCCATTCCATTCCATTCAATATTCCATTCTACGTTCCATTCCAAGGTCCATTCAGTTAATTTTCACCTTCCATTCCCCATTATGTTCCATTCTATTCCAGGTTCCATTTCACATTGTTTTCGACAATCCTTTCCATTCTATTCCATTGCATTCCATTCCATTCCATTCCACATTCCATTCCACATTCCATTCCATATTCCATTCCACATTCCATTCCACATTACATTGCATTCCATTCAAAATTCCTTTCCGAGTTCCATTCCACGATGGATTCCACTTTCCATTCCATTCCTTTCCACGTTCCATTCCATTCCTTTCAACATTACTTTCCACATTCCATTTCACATTCCATTCCGCATTCTATTTGACATACCACTGCATTTCCTTCCACATTCCATTTCACATTCCTTTGCACATTCCATAACATTCCATTGCACATTCCATTCCATATTCCATTCCATTCCACATTCCATTCCACATTCCATTCCACATTGCATTCCATTCCATTCCATTCCACATTCCATTCCACTTTCCATTCCACGTTCCATTTCATTCCATTCCACATTCCATTCCACGTTCCATTTCACTTTCCATTCCACGTTCCATTTCATATTCCATTCCACATTCCATTTCACGTTCCATTGCATTCCATTCCATTACACATTCCATTCAACATTCCATTCCACATTCCTTTCCATTCCATTCCACATTACTTTCCGCGTTCATTTCCATTCCATTCCACTTTCCATTCCACGTTCCATTCCATATTCCATTCCTCTTTCCATTCCATTCCTTTCCACTTTCCATTCCACTTTCCATTTCACATTCAATTCCACATTCTATTGCATTCCATTCCACATTCCCTTCCACATTCTCTTCCATTTTCCTTTCAACATTCCTTTAAATTCCATTCCACATTCCATTTCACTTTGCATTCCTTTCAATTCCACATTCCATTCCACACTCCATTCTACTTTCCATTCCACCTTCCATTCCATGTTCCATTCCATTCCATTCCACATTCCAATCTATACCATTCTACTTTCCATTTCATGCCGTTCGAAGTTCCATATCACATTCCATTTCGCATTCCATTCCATTCCATTCAATTCCACGCTCCATTCTATTCCATTCCACATTCCATTCCATTCAATTCCACATTCTGTTCCTCATTCCATTCCATATTCCATTCCATTCCACTCCACGTTTGATTCCACATTGCATTCCTCTCCATTCCACATTGCATTTCTTTCCATTCCACCTTCCATTCCACGTTGCTGTCCATGTTCCATTCCACGTTCCATTCCTCCTTCCTTTCCATTTCATTCCACGTCACATACATTCCATTCCACTTTCAATTCCTGTTTTCATTTCACATCCCATTCCACATTCCATTTCAAATTCCATTCCTTTCCATTCCCTAATCCATTCCATTACACATTCCATTCCATTCCTTTGCACATTCAATTCCACATTCCATTTCACATTTCATTCTATTCAATTCTACGTTCCATTCCACTTTCCATTCGATGTCTCATTACATTCCTTGGCACGTTGAATTCTACATTCAATTCCACTCCATTTCACGTTCCATCCTACATTCCATTCCAAATTCCATTCCGTTCCACTCGACATTTTTTCCCACACTCAATTCCGTTCCATTCCACATTCCATTCCACACTCCATTCAACAGTCTATTCCACATTCCTTTCCACATTCAATTACACTTTCCATGCCATTCCATACGACTTTCCATTGCACACTACATTTCACATTCCATCCCACATTCCATTCCGTTCCATTCCACATTCCTTTCCACTATCCATTCAACTTTCCATTCCACATTCCTTTCCACTATCCATTCATCTTTAAGTTCCACATTCCATTATACATTCCATTTCGCCTTCCATTCCAAATTGCAATTCACTTTCCATTCCATTCCATTCCATTACACGTTGCCTTCTATTCCAATGCACATTCCATTCCATTTCATTCCGTGTTACATTCCATTTCACATTCCATTCTGTTCCATTCCACATTCCATTCCATTACATTGCACATTCCATTTCACATTCCATTTCCCATTGCATTCTATTCCATTCTATTCCACAATCCATTCCATTCCATTCTATTCCAAAATTCATTACATTCCTTTCCACATTCCGTTCCATTCCATTCCATTCCAAATACCATTCCACATTCCCTGTAACCTACCATTCCATTACATTCCACATTGAATTCCTTTCCATTCCACATTCCATTAAATTCATTTTCACATTCCATTCCATTATATTTATTTCCACACTCCATTTCATTACATTCCGTACTCCCTTCCATTGCATTCCATGCTATTCCACATTTCATTCCATTCCATTCTGTTCCACATTCCATTCCACTTTATTCCACATTCCATTCAATTATATTCCACATTCCATTCCACATTCCATTCCATATTCTATTCCACGTTGCATTCCATTGCATTCCACCTTCTATTACATTCCATTCCACATTCCATTCCATTCAATTCCTCATTCCATTCCACTCCATTGCATTGCACATTCCATTCCATTCCATTCCGCATTCCAATCCATTCCATTCCCTTCTATTCCACATTCCATGCCATTCCATTCCACATTCCATTCCATTCCTTTCCACATTCCATTCCACTTTCTATTCCACTTTCCATTCCATTCCATTCCACATTCCATTCCACATTCCATTCCATTCCAAATTCCATTCCATTATATTCCACATTCCATTCCATTCCATTCCACATTCCATCCCATTCCATTCCACGTTTCATTCCATTCCATTTCACGTTCCATTCCACATTCCATTCCACATTCCCTTCCACGTACCATTCCACCTTGCATTCCACATTCCATTGCATATTCCCTTCCATGTTCCATTTCACATTCCATTCCACGTTCCTTCCCACGTTCCATTCCATGTTCGATTGCGCGTTCTATTCCGTACCATTACAAGTTCCAGTCCACATTCCATTCCATTGCATTCCACGTCGCATTCCACATTTCATTCCACATTGCATTCCACATTCCGTTCCATTCCATTATATTTTCCATTCCACATTCCATTCCACATTGCATTCCACAATAAATTCCATTCCATTACATTCTATTCCACATTCTATTCTACATTCCATTCCACATTCCATTCCACATTCCATTCCACATTCCATTCCACATAGTATTTCACATTCCCTTCCACTTTCCATTTCATTCCATTCCAAATTCCATTCCATTGCATTCGACGTTACATTCCACATTCCATTCTACATTTCATTTCACATTCCATTCCACGTTCCATTCCATTCCATTCCACAATCCATTCCATTACATTCGACGTTCTATTCCACCTTCCTTTCCACGTTCCATTCCACATTCCAATCCACTTTCCGTTCCATTACATTCCACATTCCATTCCACATTCCATTCCATTCCATTCGACTTTCCATTCCACGTTCCATTCCAAGTTCCTTTCTGTTCCATTCCATTCCATTCCACATTCCATTCCATTCCATTCCACATTCCATTCCATTACATTCCACATTCCATTCCACTTTCCATTCCACTTTGCATTCCACGTTCCATTCCAAGTTCCTTTCTATTCCATTCCATTCCATTCCATTCCACTTTCCATTCCATTCCGTTCCACATGCCATTCCATTCGATTCCACATTCCTTCCCACATTCCATTCCACATTCCATTCCATTCCATTCCACGTTCCATTCCACTTTCCTTTCCATTAAATTCCACTTTCGTTTCCACATTACATTCCACATCACATTCCTTTCCCTTCCACATTACATTCCACATTACATTCCACAATACATTGCTTTCCTTTCTACATTCCATTACACATTCCATTCCACATTCCGTTCCATTCCATTCCATTCCATTCCACACTCCATTCCACATTCCATTCAGTTCCATTCCACATTGCATTCCACATTACATTACGTTCCATTCCTCGTTACATTGCATTCCATTCCACATTCCTTTCAGCATTCTACTCCGTTGCATTCCACATTCCATACCATTCCATTCCACGTTACATTCCACATTCCTTTCACATTCCATTCCATGTTTCATTCCACAGTCCATTCCAAATTGCATTACACATTCAATTCCACATTAAAATCTCATTCCATTGCATTTCTTTCCACTTTCCCTTCCACATTCCATTGCATTCCAATACACATGCCATTCCACATTGCATTGCATTCCATTCCATTCCACATTCCATTCAACATTCCATTCCACATTCCATTCCGCAGTCCATTCCGTTCCATTCCAAACTCCATTCCATTCCATTCCACGTTCCATTCAACTTTCCATTAAATTCTATCCCACATTCTATTGCAAATTTCAGTCCATTCCATTCCACTTTCCATTCCATTCCAAAACACATTTCATTCCACAATTCCTTCCATTCCATTCCACATTCAATTCCACATTCCGTTTCATTCCATTCCACATTCCATTCAATTCCATTCCATTCCATTCCATTCCATTCCATTCCATTCCACGTTCCATTCCACATTCCATTCCATTCCATTCCACGTTCCATTGCACGTTCCATTCCGCATTCCATTCCATTCCATTCCACGTTCCATTCCACACTCAATTGCACATTCCATTCTACATTCCATTCCGTTCCATTGCACATTCCATTCCACATTCCATGCCACGTTGAATTCCACATTCTTTTCCATGTTCCATTCCAGGTTGCATTCTACTTTACATTCCATTCCATTTCACATTCCATTCCACATTCTATTCCACGATCCATTCCATTCCATTCCATTCCACATTCCATTCCACGTTCCATTCAAAATTCCATTGCATTCCATTCCAACTTCCATTCCACACTCCATTCCACATTCCATTCAGCCTTCCATTCCGTTAAATTCCACATTCCATTACACCATCCATTCCACATTCCATTCCACTTTCCATTCCACATTCCATTAAAGTACATTCCACATTCCATTCCACATTCCAATCCATTCCATTCCACATTTCATTCCACATTCCATTCCATTCCATTCCACATTTCATTCCACATTCTATTCCTCATTTCTTTCCATATTCCACCTTCCATTCCATTCCATTCCATTCCCTTCCACATTCCAATTCATTCCATTCTACATTTCATTCCACATTCCTTTCCATTCCATTCCACTCTGTTCCACATTCCAATTCATTCCATTCTACATTTCATTCCACATTCCATTCCACATTCCATTCCACATTCCATTCCACATTCCATTCCACTTTCCATTCCACATTCCATTCCATGTTCCATTCCATTCTATTCCACATTGCATTCCATTCCATTCCACATTCCATAGCATTCAATTCCATTCCATTCCGCATTCCATTCCATTCCGTTCCACATTCTAGTCCAGATTAAATTACATCCTTCTCTACATTCAATTGCATATTCCATTCCATTCCATTCCACATTTCCTTACATTCCATTCCACGTACCATTCCACGATGCATTCCACATTCCATTCCACGTTCCATTCCACATTCCATACCATTAAATTCCACATTGCGTTCCATTTTCCATTCCATTGCATGCCATATTCCTTACCATTGCATTCATTCCATTCCGCTTTCCATTCCATTCCATTCCACATTCTACTCCACATTCCATTCCATTCCATTCCACATTCCATGCCACATTCCATTTCATTCCATTCAAAATTCCATTTCACATTCCATTCCACATTCCATTCCACATTGCATTCCATTCCATTCCATTCCACTTCCATTCCACATTCCATTCCATTCCATTCCACATTCCATGCCACATTCCATTTCATTCCATTCAAAATTCCATTTCACATTCCATTCCACATTCCATTCCACATTGCATTCCATTCCATTCCATTCCACTTCCATTCCACATTCCATTGCATATTCCATTCCACGTTCCATTCTACATCTCATTGCACGTTCCGTTCCACGTTTCATTCCATTCCATTCCACGTTTCATTCCAATTCCATTCCATTCCATTCCTTCACCCATTCCACATTCCATTCCGTATTTCATTCCACATTCCATTCTGTTCCATAACACGTTTCCTTGCACATTCCATTCCACATTCTATTCCACATAACAGTCCGCATTCCATTCCATTCCCTTCCACATTCCATTCCACATTAAATTCCAATCCATTCCACATTCAGTTCCACGTCTCATTCCACATTCCATTCCTTTCCATTCCACACTCTATTCAAATTTCCATTCCATTCAATTCCACATTCTATTGCACATTGCATTCCACATTCCACTCCATTCCTTTCCACATTCCATTAGACATTCCATTCCATTCCATTCCACATCCCATTCCACTCTCCATTGTATTCTATTCCACATTATATTCCACATTCCATTCCACATTCCATTCCACCTTCTATTCCATTCCTTTCCACGTTTCATTCCACCTTCCTTTCCACGTTCCATTCAACTTTCCTTTCCACTCCATTCCACGTTCCATTCCAAATTCCATTCCACTTTCCATTCCATTGCATAACATTGCAGTCCAAATTCCATTCCATTACATTCCCCATTCCATTCCATTGCTTTCCATATTCCATTCTTTTCCATTTAACATTCCATTTCACATTCCATTCCACTTTCTATTCCACATTCCGTTCCCCATTCAAATCCACGTTCCATTCAATTGCATTCTACTTTCCATTCCACGTTCCATTCCACATTTCATTCCACGTTCCATTCAATTACTTTCCATGTTCCATCCCCTGTTCCATTCCATTCCATTACACACTGCATTCCACATTGCATTTCACATTCCATTGCATTCCATTTGACATTCCATACCACATTCCATTCCACTTTCCATCCCACGTTCCATTTGATTTCTTTCGATGTTTCATTCCACATTCCATTCCATTCCATTGCACTTTCCATTCCACATTCCATTCCACATTCCATTCTTCATTACTTTCCATTCCATTGCCCATTCCATTCCACATTCCATTCCATTCCGTTCCACATTCCATTCCATTACACTCCACATTTCATTCCACATTCCCTTCCATTACACTCCACATTCTATACCAAGTTCCATTTAAATCAATTCCACGTTCCATTCCACGATTCATTCCACATTCCGTTCCACAATCCATTTCACATTCCAATCCATTCCATTCCACATTCCATTCCATATTCCATTCATTCCATTCCACATTCCATTCTCATTCCAATGCATTTCATTCCACATTCCATTCTACATTCCATTCCATTCCACATTTCATACCACATTCCATTCCTTTCCATTCCACATTCCATTCCGCATTCCATTCCTCTTTTCATTCCATGATCCATTCCACGTTCCATTCCTCGTTCCATTCAATTCCATTCCACGTTCCATTTCATTCCGTTCCATATTCCATTCCACTTTCCATTTCACATTCCGTTGCATATTCTATTTCATTTTCCTTTCCTTTACCTTCCATTCCATTACACTTTCATTTCCATTCCGTTGCTCATTCCATACCATTCCATTTCACAATCCATTCCACATTCCAATCCACATTTCATTCCATTCCATTCTTTTCCACATTCCATTTTATTCCATTAAACAATCCGTTCCACGTACCATTCCACATTCCATTCCACATTCCATTCCATTCCATTCCACTTTCCAATTCATTCCATTTCACATTCCAATCCATTCCATTCCACATTCTACCACATTCCATTCCAAGTTGCATTCCATTCCATTCCACGTCACATTCCGCATTCCATTCCATATTACCTTCCACTTTCCTTTCCAATCTATTCCGCGTTCCTTTCCATTCTGTTCCACGTTCCATTCCACTTTCCATTCCACATTCCATTCCACATTCCATTTCACGTTGCATTCCATTCCATTCCACATTCTATTCCACGTTCCATTCTTTTCCATTCCACATTCCATTCCATTCCATTCCACATTCCATTCCATTCCATTCTATTCCATATTCCATTCCATTACAGTCAACATTCCATTCCTTTGCATTCCACATTCCATTCCACATGCCATTCCACATTCCATTCCATATTCCATTGCACGTTCCATTTCATTCCTTTCCACATTCCATTATATTCCATTCCACTTTCCATTCCATTCAATTCCACATTTCACTCCATTCCATTGTATTACACATTCTATTCCATTACATTCCGCATTGCATTCCATCCCATTCTGCTTTATTCCACATTCCATTCCATTCCATTCCACTTTCTATTCCACATTCAATTCCACATTCTTTTCCACTTTCCATTCCATTTCATTCCACATTACATTGAATTTCATTCCAAATTCCAATCTACGTCCTCTTCCATTCCATTGCACTTTCCATTCCTTTCTATTCCAAATTCCATTCCTTTCAATTCCTCATTTCTTTCCATTGCATTGCATTCCATAATCTGTTCCATTCCAATCCTCATTTCATTACATTCCCTTGCATTCCACATTCCATTCTATTCCATTCACATTTAATTCCATTCCATTTCATTATATTCCACATTCTATTCCATTCCATTCCACTTTCCATTCCATTCCATTCCACATTCCATTCCACATTACAGTCCCTTAAATTCCACATTCCATCCCACATTCCGTTCCATTCCATTCCACATTTCATTCCACATTCCGTTCCATTCCATTCCACATCCCATTGCACATTCCATTTCATTCCATTCCACATTCCTTTCCATGCATCTCCACCTTCCATTCCACATTCCTTTCCATTCCATTCCACATTCCATTGCAAATTCCATTCCACATCCTATTCCATTCCATTCCACATTTCATTCCACGTTCCATTCCATTCTTTGCCACGTTCCATTCCATGTTTCATTCCACATTCCATTCCACATTCCATTCCACATTCCATTCCGTTCCATTCCACATTCCATACTACATTTCATTCCATATTCCATTCCACTTTCCATTCCAAATTTCATTCCACACTCCATTACATATTCCATTCCACATTCCCTTCCACATTCCATTCCACATTCCATTCCATGTTCCATTCCACTCCACTTTCCATTCCACATTCCATTTTTCTCCATTCCACATTCCATTTCATTCCATTGCACGTTCCATTCCAAATTCCTTTTTACTTTCCATTCCATTCCATTCCATTCCACATTCCATTCCATTCCATTCCAATCCACATTCCATTCCATTCCATTCCAATCCACATTCCATTCCATTACAATCCAAGTTCAATTCCATTACACTTTCCATTCCATTCCATTCGATATTCCATTCCACATTCCACTGCACTTTCACTTTCATTCTATTCTACTCCACATTCCATTCCATTCCATTCCACATTCCATTCCATTGCGTTCCATATTCAATTACATATTACATTCCCCGATCAATTCCATTCAATTCCACATTCCACTGCATTACATTCCATTCAATTCCACGTTCCATTATATTCCATTCCACATTCCATTCCACGTTCCCTTCTATTTTACATTCCACTTTCCATTCCACGTTCCTTTCCACATTATATTCCATATTGCATTCTACATTCCGTTCTACATTCCTTTCCATTCCGCATTCCATTCCATTCCATTACACATTCCATTCCATTCCATTTCACATTCCATTCTATCCCATTAAACATCCCATTCCACGTTGCATTCCACGTTCCATTCCACAATCCATTCCATTCCATTCCACGTTCCATTCCACGTTCCATTCCATTCCGTTCCACTTTCCTTTCCACATTCCATTCCACGTACATTTCCACATTACTTCCGTTCCATTCCACTTTCAATTTGACATTCGATTCCACATTCCAATCCATTCCATTCCACATTCCACTCCACCGTCCATTCAAAATACCTTTCCACATTCCATTCCATTCCATTCCATTCCACAATCCATTCCACATTCCATTCGATTCCGTTCCACATTCCATTCCAATACATTCCACATTCAATTTCACATTCCATTCCAAATTCCATTCCATTTCATTCCACATTCCATTACAAGTTCTATTTCATTACATTCGACCTTCCATTCCACGTTCCATCCCATATTCCATTCCATTCCTTTCCACATTACATTCCACGTTCCATTCAACATTCCGTTCCACATTCCATTACACATTCCATTTCACATTCCATTCCATTCCATTCCACATTCCATTCCAATCCATTGCACTTTCCATTCATCATTCCATTCCACATTCCATTCCACATTCTATTCCAGTCCATTCGAGATTCCATTACACGTTCCTTTCCATTACATTCCACCTTCCATTCCACGTTGCATTTCATATTCCTTTCCATTCCTTTCTACATTACCTTACACATTCCATTCCATTGCATTTCACATTCCATTCCATTCCATTCCATTCTGTTCCAAGTTCCATTCTATTCCATTGTATTCCACATTCCATTCCATTTAATTCCACATTCCATTCAATTACATTTCACATTCCATTCCACATACCGTTCCACATTCTATTCCCCTTTCCATTCCACATTCCATTTCATTCAATTCCACATTCCACTCCAGTACTTTCCACTTTCCATTCGATTCCATTTCACATTCCATTCCATTACATGATTTCCTCATTACATTTCAATTCATTCCGCATTCCATTCCACTCGATTCCATTATTTTCCGCCTTCCATTCCATTCCATTCTTTTACACATTCCATTCCTTTCCATTCCACATTCCATTCAACTACATCCACCTTCCATTCCATATTCCAATCCGAATTCTATTCCACCTTCCATTTCACATTCCATTCCACATTCCATTTCATTGCATCCCACAGTCCATTACATGATCCATTCCATTCCATTCCACATTCCATTCCACTTTCCATTCCATTCCATTCCACCTTCGTTTCCACGTTGCATTCTATGTTCCATTCCACGTTCCTTTCCACGTTCCATTCCACATTCCATTGCATTCCATTCCATTTTCCACACCATTCCATTCAATTCCATTCCACAATCCACTCCATTCCATTGCACATTCCATTCCACATTCCATTCCACATTCATTTCCATTCCATTCCCCATTCCCTTCCACACTCCATTCCACATTCTTTTCCAGATTTTATTACTTTGCATTCCCCATTCCCTTCCACACTCTATTCCACATGCCATTCCACATTCCATTCCGTTCCATTCCACATTCCATTCAAAATTCCATTCCACATAACTTTCCTTTCCATTCCACATTCCTCTTCATTCCATTCCACATTCCTTTCCACATTCCAATCCATTCCATTCCACATTCCATTCCATTCCACATTATTTTCCAAATTCTATTCCACATTCCTTTCCACCTTCCATTCCATTGCGTTCCACATTCCATCCCACTTTCTATACCACATTCCATTCCACATTCCTTCCATTCCATTTCATGTTCACTTCAACTTTCCATTCCACATTCCATTCCAGATTCCATTCCACATTCCATTCCACATTCCTTTCCATTCCATTCAACATTCCATTCAACTATCCTTTCCACATTCCATTCCACACACCATTCCACATTCCATTCCAATCCATTCCACATTAACTTCCATTCCACGTTCCCTTCCACGTTCCATTCCATGTTCCACTCCACATACCATTTCATTCAATTCCATGTTTCATTCCATTTTCCATTCCATTCCATTACAATTTTCATAGCACATTCCATTCCACATTGCATTCCACATTACATTCCTTTACATTCCACATTTCATTCCACATTCAACTCCACATTCCAATCAAGATTCCATTCTACATTCTATTCCATTCCATTCCACATTCCATTCCATTGCATTCCATTCTATTCCACATTCCATTCCATTCCATTCCACATTCCATTCCATTATATTCCACATTCCATTCAATTACATTCCACATTCCATTCCACGTGCCATTCCACATTCTAATCCACGTTCCATTCTATTCCATTGCACATTCTATTCCATTGCATTTGACATTCCATTCTGTTTAATTCCACATTTCATTCCATTCCATTGCATTCCACATTCCATTCCATTCCATTCCGCATTCAATTCCATTGCGTTCCATTCTATTCCACATTCCATTCCATTCCATTCTGTTCCACATTCCATTCTATTACATTCCACATTCCATTCAATTACTTTCCATATTCCATTCCACATTGTATTCCATATTGCATTCCATACTATTCCACAGTATATTCCATTATTTTCTACATTCCATTCCATTCAATTGTGCATTCCATTCCATTCCATGGCATTCCACTTTCCATTCCATTCAATTCCACATTCCATTCCATTCCATCCCATTCTATTCCACATTCCATTCCATTCCACTCCACATTCAATTCCATTCCATTCCACATTCCCTTCCACATTCCATTTCACATTCTTTTCTAATTTGCTCTGCATTCCATTCAACATTCCATTCCATTCTATGCCACATTCCATTCCTCATTTCATTGCTTTCCTTTCAACATTCCATTCCACATTCCATTCCATTCAATTCCACATTTCATTCCACGTTCCATTCCACGATCCGTTCCACGATCCATTCCACTTTCCATTGTATTCCATTCCACATTCCACTGCACATTCAAATCCATTCCATTCCACATTCCATTCCAGATTCCATTTCACATTCCATTCCACATTCCAATCCATTCCATTCCACGTTCCTTTCCAATTTCCATTCCACTTTCCATTCCCCATTCCATTCCATTTCTTTCCATGATCCATTTCATTCCATTCCACTTTCCATTCCACATTTCATTCCACATACCATTTCACATTGCATTTCGCATTCCATTTCACTTTCCCTTCCATTCCACTCCATTCCATTGCACATTCCATTCCATTCCAATCCACATTCCATTTCATTCCATTCCACGTTCCATTCTGTTCCACATTCCATTCCATTCCGTTCCACTTTCATTTCAATTTAATTCAACATTCCATTCCATTACATTCCACATTCCATTCCACATTTCATTCAATTCCATTCTATTCCACATTCCACTCCATTCCATTTCGTGCACATTCCATTCCATTTCACTTGATATTACATTCCACATTCCATTCCACTTTCCATTCCACGTCCCATTCCAATCCATTCCAACATTCCTTTCCACATTGCATTCCACATTGCATTCCACTCTCCATTACATTCCTTTCGACATTCCATTATATTACTTTCCACATTCAATTACATTCCATTGAATTTCACATTCCATTATGTTACATCGCATTTCACATTCCATTCCATTCCATTCTTTTCCACAATCCGTTCCATTCCATTCCACATTCCATTCAATTTCATTCCACATTCCATTCCACATGACATTCCACATACTATTCCACGATCCATTCCACATTAAATTCAACATTCCATTCCATTCCATCCTTCATTCCTTTTCATGTTCCATTCCATGCCATTCAACATTCCATTCCACGTTCCTTTCCTTTCTATTCCACATTCCATTCCATGTTCCATTTCATTGCTTTCCAACTTCCATTCCACATTCCATTGAACGTTCCAATCCACAATCCTTTGCACGATCCATTCCACTTTCCATTCCATTCCATTCCTTATTCCACACCATTCCATTCCATTCCATTACACAATCCAGTCCATTCCATTCCATATTTCACTCCACATTCCGTTCCACATTCCTTTCC
Organism: Pongo abelii; assembly: GCF_028885655.2. NCBI lineage: Eukaryota > Metazoa > Chordata > Mammalia > Primates > Hominidae > Pongo > Pongo abelii. The sequence continues at coordinate 7,855,192 of NC_085929.1, read as the reverse complement.
GTTCCATTCCACTTTCGGTTCCACATTCCATTCCCTTCCATTCCACATTGCATTCCACTCTCCATTCCACAATGCATTCCACATTCCATTCCTTTCAATTCCATATTCCATTCCACACTCCATTCCACATTCCATTCCACACTCCATTCCACATTCCATTCCACATTCCATTCCACATTCCATTCCATTCCATTCCACATTCCATTCCACATTCCATTCCGTTCCATTCCACATTCCATTGCATTCCATTCCACCTTCCATTCTAAATTCCAATCCATTCCATTCCACATTCCATTCAATTCCATTCCATATTCCATTCCACATTATATTCCACTTTCCATTCCACATTCCATTCCATTCCATTCCACATTCTATTCCACATTGTATTCCACCTTCCATTCCATTGGTTTCCACATTCCATTCCACATTCCACTCCACATTCCATTCCACATTCCATTCCATTCCACTCCACATTCCGTTCCATTCCAGTCCACATTCCATTCCACATTCCATTCCACTCTATTCCACATTCCATTGCACATTCCTTTCCACATTCCTTTGCATTCCATTCCACATTCCATTCCACTATCCGTTCCATTGTACTCCACATTCCATTCCCCTTACGGTTCCATTCCATTCCACTTTCCATTCCACATTCCTTTCCACATTCCTTTCCATTCTATTCCACATTCCATTCCAGCTTACATTCCATTCCATTCCACAATACTTTCCACATTCCATACCACATTCCATTCCATATTCAATTCTATTTTAGACCACATTCCATTCCACATACCATTGCATTCCATTCCACTTTCGATTCCACATTCCATTCCATTGTATTCCACATTCCATTCCATTCCAGTACACTTTCCATTCCGCATTCCATTCCATTGTAGTCCACATTGTATTCCACATTCCATTCCACCTTCCATTCCATTCAATTGCAGATTCCATTCCTCCATACATTCCTTCTATTCCTCTTTCCATTCTACTTTCTATTCCACATTCCATTCCATTCCATTCCAGGTTCCATTCCACGTTCCTTTCCATATTCCATTTCACATTGCATTCCACGTTCCATTCCACATTCCATTCCACGTTTCATTCCACGTTCCATTCCACGTTCCTTTCCATTTAACATTGCATTGCATTCCATTCCATTTCACATTCCATTCTAAATTCCCTTCCATTTCATTCTATTCCATTGCATTCCATTCCAAATACCATTCAATTCCAATCCTCTCCACGTTACAAAATATTCCATTCCACATTGTATTCTATTCAATTCCACATTCCAATCCATTCCATTGCACATTCCATTCCATTCCATTCCATTTCATTCCACTTTCCACACCATTCCATTGCATTACACATTCAATTCATTTAAATTGCACGTTCCTTTCCATTCCAGTCCACAATTCATTCCATTCCATTCCACCTTCCATTCCGCGGTCCATTCCAAATTACATTACATTTCATTCTATTCCGTTTCATTCCATTCCACATTCCATTGCATTCCATTCCACTACATATTCCATTCCATTCAGTTCCACATTCCATTCTATTCCATTCCACATTCCATTCCATTCCATTGCACATTACATTAAATTCCATTCCATTCCATTCAACATTCCATACCATTCCATGGCATTCCTTATTCCATACCTTTCCATTACACGTTCCATTGCGTTGCATTCCACGTTCCATTCCATTCCATTCCACAATACATTCCATCTCATTCTGCCTTTTATTCCACATTCCATTCAAAGTTCCATTCCACGTTGCATTCCACGTTCCATTCCACGTTTCATTGTATTCCATTCCACATTCCATTCCATTCTACACCACCTTCCATTCCACATTCTACTCCACTCCTTTCCACATTCTTTTCCAAATTCCATTCCATTCCATTCCACATAATATTCCATTCCATTCTACATTCCATTTCATTCCATTCTACATTCCATTCCATTCCATTCCACATTCTATTCCATATTCCATTTCATTTAATGCCACCTTCCACTCCACATTCCGTTCCATTCCATTCCATTCCATTGCACAATCAATTCCATTCCTTTCCACAATTCTTTCCACTTTCCATTCCACATTCCTTTCTACATTCCATTCCACATTTCATTCCATTCAATCCATCTTCAATTCCTCATTCCATTCCCTTCCATTCCATTCAACATTCCATTCCACATTCCATTCCATTCCAATCCATATACCATTCCATTTCATTCCAGATTCCATTCCATCTCCTTCCATTCCATTCTATTGCATTCCATTCCACATTGCATTGTTTTCCATTCCACATTCTATTCCACGTTCCATTGCGCATTCCATCCCATTTTCCATTCCACGTTCCATTCCACATACCATTCCACATTAAATTCAACATTCCATTCCAAATTCCATTCCATTCCTTTCCACATTCCATTCCATATTCAAGTTCATTCCATTCCACATATAATTCCATTCTACGCCACGTTACATTCCACTTTCCTTTCCACATTCCATTCCGCATTCCATTCCACATTCAGTTCCACATTCCATTCCGTTCTATTTCACATTACATTTCACATTCTATTCCACATGATATTCCACATTCCATTCCATTCCATTTCACATTCCATTTCATTATATTCCACATTCCATTCCATATTCCATTCCATTCCATTACACATTCCATTCCATTCCATTCCATATTCCATTCCATTCCATTACACATTCCATTCCATTCCATTCCATTCCACAGTCCATTCTATTCAATTCCACATTCTTTTTGATGTTCCATTCCTCATTCCATTCCACTTTCCTTTCCACGTCCCATTCCACATTGCATTCCAAATTAAATTCAACATTCCATTCCACATTCCATTCCATTTCATTCCACATTCCACTCCACATTCCAACCCACCCCATTCAACACTCCATTTCATTCCATTTCACATTCCATTTGGTTTAATTTCACTTTCCTTTCCACATTCCATTCCAAATTGCATTCCACATCTGTTTCACATTCCATTCCACATTCCTTTCCACATTCCATTCCATATTGCATTCCACATTCTGTTCCACATTCCTTTCCACATTCCATTCAATTCCATTCCACATTCCATTCCATTCAATTTCACATTCCATTACTTTACATTCCATATTTTTTTCCACATTCCATTCCACATTCCTTTCCACATTCCATTCAACATTCCATTCCACATTCTATTCCTTTCCATTTCACATTGCATTCTGTTCCATTCCACATTCCTTTCCACATTCCATTCCACTTAGCACTCCACATTAAATTCCACATTCCTTTACACTTTCCGTTCCACATTCCGTACCTCATTCCACTCGACATTCCATTCCATTTCACTCCACATTCCATTCCATACCATTCCACGTTACATTTCATGTTTCTGTCTGTTTTCCATTCCATGCCACATCCCACATTTTTGTCCACTTTCCTTTCCACGTTCCATTCCATTCCATTCCACGTTCCATTCCACATTCCAATCCACATTCCATTACACTTTCCATTCCATTCCATTCCACGGTCCATTCCACGTTCCATTCCATTCCATTCAACTTTCCATTCCGCTTAAAATTACACATTCAATTCCATGATCCATTCCACGTTCCATTCTGCGATCCCTTCCACGTTCCATTCCATTCCATTCAACGTTCCATTCCACGTTCCATTCCACATTCCAATCCACATTCCATTACACGTTCCATTCCATTCAATTCCACGGTCCATTCCACGTTTCATTCCATTTCGTTTCACTTTCTATTCCACATACCATTGCACATTCCATTCCACGTTCCATTCCACGTTCCATTCTGTTTTCCATTCCACCTTCAATTTCGCATTCCATTCCAGGTTCCATTTCATTCCATTACAGATTCCACTACACATTCCATTCAATTCCATTCCACATTCCATACCATTAAATTCCATTGCATTCCACATTCCATTACATTCCACATTCAATTGCATTCCATACCATTAAATTCCATTGCAATCCACATTCCATTCCATTGCATTCCACATTCCATTCCATTCCACATTCAATTGCATTCCATAGCACATTCCATTCTGCATTCCATTGAATTCCATTCCACATACCATTCCATTCCATTCCACATTCCATGACCTTCCATTCGACATTCCGTTGCACATTCCATTCCATGTTGCATTCCACAATCAATTCCACATTCCATTGCACGTTTCATTCCATTCCATTCCACTTTCCATTCCACGTTCCATTCCATTCCATTCCACGTTCCATTCCACATTCCATTCCACAATCCATTCCACGTTCCTTTCCATTCCATTCCACGTTCCATTCCATGATCCATTTCATTCCATTGCACATTCCATTCCACTTTCAATTCCGTGTTCCATTCCATTCCATTCCATGTTCCATTCCATGTTTCATTCCATTCTATTCCACTTTCCGTTTCACATTCCGTTGCACATTCCTTTGCACGATCCATTCCACATTCCATAGCACATTCCATTCCATGTTCCATTCCACGTTCCATTCCACGTTCCTTTCCACGTTCCATTGCACGTTGCATTCCACCTTCCATTCCACGTTCCGATCCATTCCATTCCACTTTCCATTCCACATTCCATTCCACATTCCATTCCACATTACATTATTTTCCATTCCACATTCCATTCCACATACCATTCCGCATACCATACCACATTCCATTTCACATTCCAGTCCATTCCGTTCCACGTTATATTCCATTGCATTCCACATTGCATTCCACGTTCCATTCCAAAATAAATTCCATTTCTCTTCACATTCCATTCCACATCCCATTGCATTCCATTCCACCTTCGATTCCACCTTCCATTCCTTTCCATTCCACATTCCATTCCATTTCAATCCACTTTCCATTCCACATTCCATTGCACTGGATTCCACATTCTATTCCAAATTCCATTCTACATTCCTTTCTATTCCGTTGCACATGCCATTCCACAATCCATTCCATTCCATGCTTCTTTACATTACACAATCCTTTCCACATTCCATTCCACATTCCATTTCATTCCATTCCAGGTTCCATTCGACGTTCCATTACAAATTCCATTTCACATTCGATTCCACGATCTATTCCACATTCCATTCTGCATTCCATTTCATTCCATTCCAGGTTCCATTGCACGTTCCTTTACAAATTCCTTTCACATTTGATTCCACAATCCATTCCACATTCCATTCCATTTTCCATTCTACGTTCCATTACACGTTCCATTCCATTCCACATTCCATTCAATTCCATTCCATTGCAAATTCTATTCCACATTCCATTCCATTTCATTCTGTTCCATTGCATTCCATTCCGTTCCACTCCACAATCCATTCCATTCCAATCCACCTTCCATTCCACGTTGCATTCCACATTCCATTAAATTTCATTCTATTCTATCGCATTCAATTCCACATTCCTTTCCATTCAATTCCATTCCGCATTTCATTCCATTCCATTCCACATTCAATTCTGTTCCATTCCACATTCCATTCCATTCCATTGCACATTCCATTGCATTCCATTCCATTCCATTCAACTTTGCATACCATGCCAAGCCATTCACATTCCATTCCTTTCCATTCCACGTTCCATTCATTTCCATTCCACGTTCCGTTACATTACATTCCACAATCCATTCGATTGCATTCCACCTTTCATTCCTCATTGCATTTCAAGTTCCATTCCACGTCCCATTCCACCTCCCATTCCAGGTTTCATTCCATTGCATTCCACATTCCATTCCATTCCATTCCATCTTCCATTACACATTCCACTCCACTACTTTCCACATTCCTTTCCACATTCCAATCCATTCCATTCCAACTTCAATTTCACATTCCATTCCATTCCATTCCATTCCATTCCATATTAAAATCCAGTCCATTACACATACCATTCTATTCCATTCCACATTCCATTGCATTCCATTCCACATTCTATTCAACATTCCATTCCTCTCAATTTCACTTTCCATTGCACTTTCCATTCCATTCCATTCCATTCCACGTTCCATTCCATTCCATTCCACAATCCATTCCACATTCCATTCCACAATTCATACCACATTCCATTCCACATTCTATACCATTCCATTCCACTTTACATTCCATTCCATTCCACATTCCATTCCATTCAATTCCATTCCATTCCATTCCATTCCACATTCCATTCTATTCCCTTCCCCATTCTCTTCCATGTTCCATTGCACGTTCCTTTCCACTTTCCATTCCAAATTACATTCCACATTGCATTCTACATAAAATTCAACATTTCAATCCAAATTCCATACCATTCCATTCCAGATTCTATTCCCCATTCCATTTAATTCCATTCCACATTTCATTCCACGTTCCATTACATTCCAATCCACGTTGCATTGTGCGTTCCATTCCACATTGCATTCCACATTCAATTCCCAATTCCATTCCGTTCCGTTCCACATGTCATTCCACATTCCATTCTTTTCCATTCAACATTCCACTCCATTCCATTCCACTTTCCATTCCACATTCTATTCCATTCCATTCCACATTCCATTAAATTCCATTCCACATTCCATTCCATTCCATTCCACATTCAATTCGATTCCATTCCATTCCATTCCACATTCCATTCTAATCCATTCCACATTTTATTCCACTTTCCATTCCACGTTGCATTCCACTTTCCATTCCACGTTCCATTCCACATTGCATTCCAGATTAAATTCAACATTCCATTCCTCATTCCATTCCGTTCCGTTCCACGTTCCATTCCAGACTCCATTTCATTACAGTCCACATTCCATTCCATTCCACTCCACGTCCCATTCCACTTTCCATTCCATTCCATTGCATTCCACTTTCCATTCCATATTCCCTTCCACGTTCCATTCCATTGCAATCCAAGTTCCATTGCACGTTCCATTCCACATTCCATTCCACACTCAATTCCACGTTCCATTCCGTTGTATTCCACATTCCATTCCACATTCCATTCCACATTCCATTCCACATTCCATTTCATTCCATTGCACATTCCATTCCACATTCTATTCATTCCATCCCACATTGTATTCCACAATCCATTCCACATTCCATTCCATTCCATTCTACAATCCATTTAACATGCCATTCCTTTCGATTCCACATTCCATTCCATTCCATTTCACATTCCATTCCCAATTTGATTCCACATTCCTTTCCATTCCATTTCACATTCCATTCCACATTCCATTCCACATTGCTTTCCACGTTCCATTCCACATTCCATTTCGCATTCCATTCCACGTTTCATTCCATTCTGTTCCACTTTACATTCCATTCGATTAGACATTCGATTCCATCCCATTTACTTCCATTCCACTTTCCATATCATTCCGTTCCATTCCACAGTCCATTCTTTACATTACACATTCCATTCCATTCCATTCCGTATTCCATTCCATTTCATTCCATTCTGTTCCACATTCCATTGCACATTATATTCCCATCTATTCCACATTCCATTAAATTCCATTCCACATTTCATTTCACTTTCCATTTCACGTTCCATTCCGTGTTCCATTCCACATTCAATTCAAAGTTCCATTCTACGTTCCATTCCATTCCAATCAATATTCCACTGCACATTCCATTCCATTCAATTCCATATTCCATACCATTAAATTCCATTCCATTCCAAATTGCATTCCATTCCACATACTATTCAACAGTCCATTCCATTCGATTCCACTTTCCATTCCATTCCATTCCACATTCCACAACATTCCATTCCACATTTCATTACACATTCAATTCCATGTTGCATTCCACATTCCGTTCCAAATTCCATTCCACTCCATTCCATTCTATATTCACTTCCATTCCATTCCAATTTATTCCTCATTCCATTCCACGTTCCATTCCATATCACTCCACATTCCCTTCCATTCCATTCCATTCCACTTTCCATTCCATTCCATTCCAATTTCCATTCCATTCCATTCCACATTCCATTCTATATTCTATTCCGTTCCATTCCACATTATTTCAATTCCATGCCACATTCCATTCCATTCCCCTCCACATTCCATTCCATTCTATTGCATTCCACATTCCTTTGCACATTCCACTCCATTCCATTCCACATTCCATTCCACATTCCTCCCTTCCATTCCTCATTGTATTCCATTCCACTCCACTTTCCATTCCAAATTACATTCCATTCCAGTCCACAATCCATTCCACATTATTTTCCATTTGATTACACATTCAGTTTCATCCCATTCCACATTCAATTCCATTCAACATTCTATTCCAAATTCCATCCCATTCCATTCCACATTCTCTTCCATTCCATTTCCCATTCCATTACATTCCATTCCACATTCCATTCCACATTCCATTCCATTCCATCCCACATTCCATTCCACATTCAATTACATTCCATTGCACATTCCATTCCACATTCTATGTGAAATGTAATGGAAAGTAAAGTGGAATGGAATGTGGAATGGAATGGAATGGATTGTGTTTAGGAATGGAATGCAATGTGGAATGGAAAGGAATGGAATGGAATGAGGAATGGATTGGAATTCAAGGTGGAATGGAAAGGAATTGAACGTGGAACGGAATGTGGAATGGAATGGCATCGAAAGTCGAATGGAATAGAGTGTGCAATGGAATGTGGAACGGAATGTGGAATAGAGTGTAGAATGGAATGGAATGGAATGTGCAATGGAAAGTGGAATGGAATGGAATGGATAGGGGAATGCAATGGATTTTGTAACGGAATGTAATGTGTAATGGAACCTGGAATGGAATGGAATGGAATGCCGAATGGAATGAAATAGAACGCGGAATGGAAACTAATGGAATGTGGAATGGAATGGAATGGAATGCAATGTGGAATGGAACGGAATGGAATGTGGAATGGAATAGAATGGAATATGGAATGGAATAGATTGGAATGCGGAATGGAATGGAATGCGGAATGGAATAGATTGGATTGCGGAATGGAATGGAATGCGGAATGGAATGAAATTGAATATGGAATGGAATGTGTAATAGAATGCAAGCAAAAGTGGAATGGAACGTGTAATGGAACGTGGAATCGAATGTGGAATGGAAAGTGGAACGGAATGGAAGGGAAAGTGGAATGGAACGGAACGGAAAGGAAAATGCAATGGAATGGAATGGAATGGAATGTGGAATGGAATGGAATTGAATGTGGAATGGAATGTCTAATGGATTGGAATGGAATGGAATGGTATTGAATGTGGAAAGGAATGCAATGGAATGTGGAATATAATGTGGAATGGAATGTGGATTTGAATGTGGAATGGAATGGAATGGAATGTGAAATCAAATGTGAAGTGGAATGGAATGGAATGTGGAATTCAATGTGGAATGGTATGCAATGTAATGTGCAATGGAAAGGACTGGAATATGGAATGGAATGTGGAATGGAATGGAATGGAATGGAATAGAAGGTGGAATGGAATTGAATGGAATATGGAATGGAATGCAGAAAGAAATGCAAGGGAATGGAATGGAATGTGGAAAGGAATGTGGAAAGGAATGGAATGGCATGGAATGGAATGTGGAATGGAGTGTGGAATGGAATGGAATGGAATGGAATGGAATGTGTAATTGAATTGAATGGAATGTGGAATGGAATGCGGAATGGAATTGAATGGAAAGGCATGGAAAGGGGAATGGAATAGAAAGTGGAATGGAATGCTGTGGAATGTGAAAGGGAATGTGGAATGGAATGGAATGGCATGGAATGGAGTGTGGAATGGAATGGAATGGAATGTGGAATGGAATTGAATGGAATGTGGAATTAAACGGGGAATGGAATGTGAAATGGATTGTTGAGTGTAATCAAATGAAATGGATTGGAATGTAGAATGGAATGATAAGTAATGTGTACTGGAATGGAATGGAATGTGAAATGGAATGTGGAATGGAATGTGCAATGCAATGTGGAATGGAATTGAAAGGAATTCAGAAAGAAATAGAATGGAATGGAAAGGAATTTGGAATGGAGTGGATTTGAATGTGGAATGGAATATAATGGAATGTGGACTGGAATGGAATGGAATGGAATATGCAATGGAATCCGGAATGGAATGGAATGGAATGTGGAAAAGAATGGCATGTATTGTGGAATAGAATGCAATGGAACTGTATGTGGAATTGGATGGTATCGAACGGAATGTGGAATGGAATTGAATGGATTGCAATGGAATGTGGAATGTTATGGAATGGAATGGAACGCGATGGAATGGAGGGTGGAGTGGAATGAAATAGAATGTGGAATGGAAAATCATATGGAATTGAATGCTTGCAATGTGGAATGAAATGCAATGGAATGAAATAGAATGGAATGGAATGGAAAGGAATGTGGAATGGAATACAATGTAAAGTGGAATGGAATTTGAAATGGAATAGAATGGAAAGTGGAATGGAATGTGGAATCGATTTGAATGTAAGCTGGAATGGAATGTGGAATGGAATGGAAAGGAATGGAATCTAGAATGGATTGGAATGGAATGGAATGTGGAATGGATTGGAATGGAATTTGGAATGGAATGGAATGGAATGGAATTTGAAATGGAATGGAATTGAATGTTCAAAGGAATGTGGAATGGAATGGAATGTGGAATGGAATGTGGAATAGAAAGTGGAATGGAATGTGGAATGGAATGGAAAGTAAAGTTCAATGGAAATGAATGGAAAGTGGAATGGAATGGAATGCAACATGGAATGGAATATGGAATGGAATGTGCAAAGAAATGTGGAATGGAGTGGAATGGAATGTGACATTGAATGTGGAATGGAATGGAATGGAATGGAATGGAATCTGGAATGGAATATAATGGAATGGAATTTGCAATGGAACTTGGAATGGAAAGTTATGGAACATGGAATGGAATGGAATGAAATGTGGAATAGAATGGAATGGAATGGAATGTGAAATGGAGTGGAATTGAATGTGGAATGAATTGGGATGGAATGTGGAATGGAACGTGGAATGGAATAGAATGGAAATTGAAATGGAATGGAATGCAGAATGGAATGGAAAGGACTGTCGAATACAATGTGGAATGAAATGGAATGGAATGTTGGATAGAATGTGTAATGGAACAGAATGGATTGTGGAATGGCATGGAATGGAATGTAACAGAGTGGAATGGAATGGAATGGAATGTGGAATGGAATGGAATGGAATGGAATAGAAAGGAATGTAGAATGAAATGGAATGGAATGTGGAAAGGAATTGAATGGAATGTTAAATGGAATGGAAAGGAATATGCAATGGAATGTGGAATGGAATGTAGAAAGGAATGTGGAATGGAAAGGAATGGAAAGTAGAATGGAATGTGGAATGGAATGGAATAGAAAGTAGAATGGAATATGGAAAGGAATGGAATGGAATGTGGAAAGGAATGGAATGGAAAGTGGAATGGAATGTGGAATGGAATGGAATGGAAAGTGGAATGGAATGGAATTTAATGAAATGTGTAAAGCAATGAGGAATGCAATGGAATGAAATTGTATGTAATGTGGTATAGAATGTGGAAAGGAACGTGGAATGGAACGTGGAATGGAAAGTGGAATGAATCGGAAGGGAACGTGGATTGGAATATGAAATGGAATGTAATGGAATGGAATGGAATTTGGAATGGAATCGAAAGAAATGGAATGTGGAATGGAATGCAGTAGAAAGTATAATAGAATGTGCAATGGAATAGAATGGAATAAAGATTGGAATTCGGAATAGAATGGAATGGAATGTGGAATGAAAAGTAGAGTGGAATGTTGAATGGAAAGTGGAATGGAAAGGAATGGAATGTACAATGGAATGTGGAATTCAATGGAATGGAATTTGGAATGGAAAGGAATGTAGAATTCAATGGAATGGAATTTGGAATGGAATGGAATGTAGAATGGATTGTGGAATAGAACGTCAAATGGAATGTGGAATGGAATGTGGAATGGAATGGAACATAATGCCATGGAATGGAATGGAATATGAAATGGAATGGAATGGAAGGTGGAATGGAATGGAACGGAATGTGGATTGTAATGCAATGGAGTGGAATGGGGACTGCAATTCAAAGGAATGGAATGTGCAGTGTAATACGGAATTCAAAGGAATGGAATGGAATGTGGAATGGAATATGGAATGGAATGGAATGGAATGTGGAGTGGAATGGAATGGAATGTGGAATGGAATGGAATGGAATGTGGAATGGAATGGAATGGAATTTGGAAGGCAATGTGGAATAGAATGAAATGAAATGTAGAATGGAATATGGAATGGAATGGAGTGAAATGTAGAATGGAATGTTTAATGGAATGGAATGGAATGTGGATAGGAAAAAAAGGAATGGAAGATGGAATGGAATGTGGAATGGAACACGGAATGTAATGAAGTGGAAAGTGGAAAGCAATGGAGTGGAATGCAGAACGGAATGGAATGGAATGTGGAAGGGAACGTCTAATGGAATGGAATGGAATGTGGAATGGAATGTGGATTGAAATGGAATGGAATGTGGAATAGAATGTGAAATGGAATGGAATGGTTTGTGAAATGGCATGGAATGGAATGCAACAGAGTGGAATGGAATGGAATGGAATGTGGAATGGAATGGAATGGAATGGAAGAGAAAGGAATATAGAATGAAATGGAATGGAATGTGGAATGGAATTGAATGGAATGTTGAATGGAAGGGAATGGAATATGCAATGGAATGTGGAATGGAATGGAATGGAATGTAGAAAGGAATGTGGAATGGAAAGTAGAATGGAATGTGGAATGGAATGGAATAGAAATTAGAATGGAATATGGAATGGAATGGAATGGAAAGTGGAAAGGAATGGAATGGAAAGTGGAATGGAATGTGGAATGGAATGGAATGGAAAGTGGAATGGAATGTGGAATGGAATGGAATGGAAAGTGGAATGGAATGTGGAATGGAATGGAATGGAAAGTAGAATGGAATGTGGAATGGAATGGAATGGAATGGAATGGAATATGCAATAGAATGTGGAATGGAAAGTGGAAGAGAATTGAATTTGGAATGGAATGGGATGGAATACGGAATGGAATGGGGAATGGAATGTGGATTGAAATGGAATTCCGAACGGAACATGGAACGGAATGGAATGGAATTTGGAATGGAATGGAATGGATTGTGGAATGGAACGTTGAATGGAATGTGGAAAGGAATGGAATGGAATGTGGAAAGAAATGTGGAATGTAATAGAAAGGAATGTGTGTTGTAATACGTATTGGAATGGAATGGAATGTGGAATGGACTTAGGAATGGAATGGAATGGAATGTGGAGTGGAATGTAGAATGGAAAGGAATGGAATTTCAAAAGTAAACTTCAATTGAATGGAATGGAATGTGAAATGGTATGTGGAATGGAATTGAATGGAAACTAGAAAGGAAATTGGAATGAAATGGAAAGAAATTTGGAATGAAATGGAATGTAATGGAAAGGGGAAAGGAAAGAAATTGAATGGAATGCGGAATGGAACATGGAATGGAACGTGGAATATAAAGTGAAATGGAACTTGGAATGGAAAGTGGAATGGAATGAAATGTGAAGTGGAATGGAATGGAATGAAATGTGAAACGGAATGGAAAGGAACGTGGAATGGAATGGAATGTGGACTGGAATGAAATTAAATGGAATTGAATGTGGAATGGAACGGAATTTAATGTGGAACGCAATGGAATGGAATGTGGAATGGAATGGAATGTGGACTGGAATACAATGGAATGGAATGTGGACTGGAATGGTATGCAATGTGGAATGAAAAGGAATGGAATGTGGAATGAAATGTGGAATGTCGTGCAATAGAACGCGGAATGGAATGGAATGGAATTTGTAATGGAATGGAAGGAAATTTGGAATGGAATTGAATGGAATGGAATGTGGAATGGAACGGAAAGGGATGTGGAATTTAATGGAATGGAAAGTGGAATGGACTGGAATGGAATGGAATGTGGACTGGAATGCAATGGAATGGTAAGGAATGTGGACAGGAATGCAATGGAAGGGAATGGAATAGGGAAGGGAATGGAATATGGAATGGAATGTGGAAGGGAAAGGAATGGTATGGAATATGGAAAGGAATGAGGAATGGAATGGAATGGAATTTGGAATTTAATGGAATGGAAAGTGGAACAGAATGGAATGGAATGGAATGTGTACTGGAATGAAATGGAAGGGAAAGAAATATGGAATGGAAAGTAGAATGGAGTAAATTGGAATGGAAGAGAATGCAATGTGCAAAGGAATGGAACGGAAAGTGGAATGTAATGGAATGGGATAGATTGGAATGGAAAGGAATGTGTTGGAATGTGGAATGGAATGGAGTTGAAAGTGGAAAGAAATGGATTTGCTTGGAATGCAATGTGGATCGGAATGTGGAATGGAATGTAACTCAATGGAATGTGTTATGGAATGGAATGGAATGGAATGTGGAATGCAATGAAATGGAATGGAATGGAATGCGGAATGGAATGGAACGGCATGTGGAATGCAAAGTGGAATGGAATGTGGAATTGAATGGAATGGATTGGAATTTGAACTGGATTGGAATGGAATGGAATGGAATGGAATGTGCAATGGAATGGAGTTGAACGTGGAATGGAAAGGAATGAAATGTGGAATGTTACGTGGAATTGAATGGAGTGGAATGGAATGTAGAACGGAATGGAATGGCATGCTATGTGTAATGAAATGTGTAATGGAATGTGGAATGGAATGTGGAATGGAACGTGGAATGGGACGTGGAATATAAAGTGAAATGCAACTTGGAATGGAAAGTGGAATGGAATGAAATGTGAAGTGGAATGGAATGGAATGAAATGTGAAATGGAATGGAAAGGAATGTGGAATGTAATGGAATAGAATGGAATGTGGCCTGGAATGAAATTAAATGGAATAGAATGGGGGTGGAATGGAATTTAATGTGGAACGCAATGGAATGGAATGTGGAATGGAATGGAATGTGGACTGGAATGGAATGGAATGGAATGTGGACTGGAATGTAATGGAATGTGGAATGAAAAGGAATGGAATGCGGAATGAAATGTGGAATGTCATGCAATAGAACGTGGAATTGAATGGAATGGAATTTGTAATGGAATGGAAGGAAATTTGGAATGGAATGGAATGGAAAGGAATGTGGAACAGAACAGAAGGGGATGTGGAATTTAATGGAATGGAAAATGGAATGGACTGGAATGGAATGCAATGTGGACTGGAATGCAATGGAATGGAATGGAATGTGGACAGGAATGCAATGAAATGCAATGGAATATGGAATGGAATGTGGAAGGCAAAGGAATGGTATGCAATATGGAATGGAATGTGGAATGGAATGGAATGGAATTTGGAATTTAATGGAATGGAAAGTGGAACAGAGCGGAATGGAATGGAATCTGTACTGGAATGAAATGGAAGGGAATGGAAAATGGAATGGAAAGTGAAATGGAGTAAATTGGAATGGAAGAGAATGCAATGTGCAATGGAATGGAACGGAAAGTGGAATGTAATGGAATGGGATAGATTGGAATGGAATGCAATGTGCTGGAATGTGGAATGGAATGGAGTTGAAAGTGGAAAGGAATGGAATGGAATATGGAATGCAACGGAATGTAATGTCGAATGGAATGGAATGGAATGTAGACTGGCATGGAATGAAATTGAATGGAATGTGCAATGGAAAGGAATGGAAAGTGGAATTGCATGGAATGCAATGTGGAATGGAACGTGGAATGGAATGGAACACAATGGAATGTGTTATGGAATGGACTGGAATGGAATGTGGAATGCAATGAAATGGAATGGAATGGAATGCGGAAAGGAATGGAACGGCATGTGGAATGCAAAGTGGAATGGAATGTGGAATTGAATGGAATGGATTGGAATTTGGACTGGATTGGAATGGAATGTAATGGAATGTGCAATGGAATGGAGTGGAACGTGGAATGGAAAGGATTGAAATGTGCAATGGGACGTGGAATTGAATGGAGCGGAATGGAATGTAGAACGGAATGGAATGGCATGCAGTGTGTAATGGAATGTGTAATGGAATGGGGAATGGAATGTGGAATGGAATGTGGAATGGAATGTGGAATGGAATGTGGAATGGAATGGAATGGGATGTGGAATGGAATGGAATGGGATGTGGAATGGAATGGAATTTAATGAAATGTGTAAAGCAATGAGGAATGCAATGGAATGAAATTGTATGTAATGTGGTATGGAATGTGGAAAGGAATGTGGAATGGAACGTGGAATGGAAAGTGGAATGAATCGGGAGGGAACGTGGAATGGAATTTGAAATGGAATGTAATGGAATGGAATGGAATTTGGAATGGAATCAAAAGGAATGGAATGAGAAATGGAAAGCAATGGAAAGTATAATGGAATGTGCAATGGAATAGAACGGAATAAAGATTGGAATTCGGAATAGAATGGAATGGAATGTGGAATGAAAAGTGGAGTGGAATGTTGAATGGAATGTGGAATGGAAAGGAATGGAATGTGGAATGGAATGTGGAATTAAATGGAATGGAATTTGGAATGGAATGGAATGTGGAATGGAATGTGGAATAGAACTACAAATGGAACTTGGAATGGAATGTGGAATGGAATGGAATAAAATGCCATGGAATGGAATGGAAAGTGAAATGGAATGGAATGGAATGTGGAATGGAATGTGGAATGGAATGGAATGTGGAATGGAATGTGGAATGGAATGGAATGGAATGTTGAATGGAATGGAATGGAATGTGAAATGGAATGTGGAATGGAATGTAATGGAATGTGGAAGGCAATGTGGAATGGAATGAAATGAAATGTGGAATGGAATATGGAATGGAATGGAGTGAAATGTTGAATGGAATGTGTAATGGAATGGAATGGAATGTGGATGGGAAAAAAAGGAATGGAAGATGGAATGGAACGTGGAATGGAAGGCGGAATGTAATGAAGTGGAAAGTGGAAAGCAATGGAGTGGAATGCGGAACGGAATGGAATGGAATGTGGAAGGGAACGTGGAATTGAATGGAATGGAATGAGGAATGGAAAGTGGAATGAAATGGAATGGAACAGAATGTAGAATCAAATGAGGAATGCAATGGAATGGAATACAGAATTCACTGTGAAATTGAATGGAATGGAATGTGGAAAGAGATGTGGAATGGAATGTGGAATGGAACGTTGGATGGAATGCGATGTGGAATGGAATGGAATGGAATGGAATGTGGAATGGAATGGAATGGAACGGAATGTGGAATGCAAAGTGGAATGGAAAGTGGAATGGAATGGAATGGAATGTGGAATCGTGTGAGGAATGGAACGTGGAATGGAACGTGGAATGGAACGAAATGTATCGTGGAATGGACTGTGGAATAGAGTAGAATGGAATGTCAAATGGAATGGATTGGAAAGTGGAATGAAATGTGGAATGGATTGTGCATTAGAATGGAACTGAATGCAATGTGGAATGGAATGTGGAATGGAATGGAATGGAACGTGGAAAGCAATGGGATGGAATGTGGAATGGAAAATGTAATGGAATGCAATGGAATGGAACGTGGAATGGAATGAAATGGAAAGGAATGGAAAGAGTAATGCAATGGAATGGAATTGAACGTGGAATGGAATGGAAGGGAACGTGGAATGGAATGGAATAGAATATGGAATGGAATGTTGAATGGATCGTGGAATGGAACGAAATGCAATGTGCAATGGAATGGAACAGAAGGTGGAATGGAATGGAAAGGAATGTGCAATGGAATGTCGAATGGAACGTGGAATGGAATGGAATGGAAAGTGGAATGGAATGGAATGGAATTTGGAATGCAATGGAGAGGAATGTAAAATGGAATGTGGAATGGAATTGAGTGGAGTGTTGAATGGAATGCAGCAGAATGTGGAATCGCATGGAATGCATTTTGGAATGGAATGTGGAATGGAATGTAATGGAATGTGGAATGGAATGGATTGGAACGTGGAGTGGAAAGTAAAGGAGGGTGTAATGAAATGGAAAGTAACGTGGAAAGGAATGGAATGGATAGGAATTTAATGGAATGGAAGGTGGAATGGAATGGAATGTGGAATGGCATGGAATGAAATGTGGAATGCAATGTGGAATGATTTGGAATTGAATGAGGAATGGAATGTGGAATGGAATGGAATGGAACGTGGAATGGTATGTGGAATGGAATGTGGAATGGAACGTCGAATGGAATGTGGAATGGAATGTGGAATGGAATCGAATTGAATGTGGAATGGAAAGGAATGGAATCTGGAATGGAATGCGCAGTGGAATGGAATAGAAAGTGGAATGGAGTGAAATGGAAAGTGGAATGGATTGGAATTGTCAGGAATATGGAATGGAATGGAATTGAATGCAGAATGGAATGCAGTGGAATCTGGAATGGAATGGAATGGAATGTGGAATGGAAAGTGGAATGATGCGGAATGGAAAGTGGAATGGAACGGAATGGAATGTGGAATGGAAAGGAATGGAATGTGGAATGGAATGGAATGGAAAGTGGAATGGAATGTTGAATGGAATGGAATGGAATGTGGAATGGAATGAGGAAAGGAATGGAATGGAATGTGGAATGGAAAGGAATGGAATCTGGAATGGAATGGATTGGAAAGTGGAAACGAAAGGAAACGAATGTGGAATGAAATGGAAAGGAACGTGGAATGGAATGGAATGGATTGGAATAGAATGGAAAGGAAAGTGGAATGGAATGGTATGTGGAATGGAATGGAATGGAATGTGGAATGGAAAGGAATGGAATGTTGAATGGAATGGAATTCAATGAGGAATCAAATGGAACATGAAATGTAACGGAATGTGCAATGGAATGGAATGGAATGTGTAATGGAGTGGAACCGAATGTGGAATGGAATGGAATGTGGAAGGGAACGTGGAATGGAATGGAATGTGGAATGGAATGTGTAATGAAACGGAATCGAATGGAATGTAGAATCGATTGAGGAATACAGTGAAATATAAGATAAAACTGAATTTGGAATGGAATGGAATGGAATTTGGAATGGTACGTGGAATGGAATGTGGGATAGAATGGAATGTGGAATGGAATGGAATGCAATGGAATGTGGAATGGAATGGAATGGAACGGAATGTGGAAAGGAAAGTGGAATGGAAAGTAGAATGAAATGGAATAGAATGTGGTTTCGAAGGTGGTATGGGACGTGGAATGGAAAGTGGAATGGAATATGGAATAGAGTGGAATGGAATGTTGAATGGAATGAGGAATGGAACGTTTAATTGAATGGAATGGAAGATGGAACAGGATATGGAATGGAACTTGGAAAGGAACGTGGAATGGATCGTGGTATGGAATGGAGCGGAACGTGGAATGGACTGGAACGTATAATGGAATGGAAAGGAACGTGGAATGGAATGGAATGGAACGTGCAATGGAATAGTAAGGAAAGTGGAATGGAGTCGAATGGAATGTGGAATGCAATGTGGAATGGGATGGAATGGAATGGAATGTAAAGTGGAATGAAATAGATAGTGGAATGGAAAGGAATGGAATGTGGAATGGAATGGAATGTGAAATGGAAATAGAATGGAATGTGGAATGGAACGTACTGTGGAATGGAAAGGAATGGAATGAGGAATGGAATTGAATGTGGAATGGAATGGAATGGAATGTGGAATAGAACGTGGAATGGAATGGAATGGAAAGAGGAATGGAATGGAATGGAATGTGGAATGGAATGGAATGGAATGCGGAATGGACGGAATGGAATGTCGAATGGAATGAACTGAAAAGTAATGTGGAGTGCAATGGAATGGAATGAAGCAGAATGGAATGTGGAATTGAAAGTGGAATGGAATGGAATGGAATGAAATGTGGAATGGAATGCGGAATGGAACGTGGAATTTAATGGAATGGAATGGAATGGAATGTGGAGTGGATTGTTTAATGGAACAGGGAATGGAATGGAATGGAATGTGGAATGTAATGTGGAATAGAATGGAAAGGAATGGAATGGAATGGAATGAGGAATGGAATGGAATGGAATGTGTAATGGAATGCAATGTGGAATGGAATAGAATTGAACGGAATGGAATGGAACGGAATGCGGAATGAAATGCGGAATGGAATGGAACGGAATGAAATGTGGAATGGAATGGTGAATGAAATCTGGAATGGAATGTGGAATGGAATGGAATGTGGAATGCAATGGAATGGAATGTGGAATGGAATGTAATGGAATGTGCAATGGTATATGAAATGGAATAGAATGGAATGTGGAATGGCATTTGGAATGGAATGGAATGGAACGTTGAATGAAATGTGGAATGGAATGGAATGGAATGGAATGGAATGTGGAAAGCAATGTGGAATGGAAAGGAATGGAACGTGGAATGGAATGTGGAATGGAATGAAATGGAATGTGGAATGGAAAGTGGAAAGGAACGAGGAATGGAACAGGGAATGCAATGTGGAATGGAATGGAATGGAATGGAATGGGATGTGGAATGAAACGTGGAATGGAAAGGAATGGAACGGAATGCGGATTGCAAGGCAATGGAATGGAAACTGGAATAGAATGCAACGTAATGGAATATGGAATGGAATGGAATGGAATGGAATGTGGAATGGAATGGAATGGAATGTTGAATGGAAGGTGGAATGGAATGCAATGGATTGTGGAATGGAATGGAATGGAACATGAAAGGGAATGGAATGGAAATTGGAATGGAATGGAACGGAACATGGAATGGAATGGAACAGAATGTGGAATGTGATGGAATTGAAAGAGGAATGCAGTGGAATGGAATATGGAATAGAATGGAATGGAATGGAAAGTGGAATGGAATGGAACGGAATGTTGAATGGAATGGAATGGAACGTGGTATGGAACATGCAATTTAACGTGGAATGGAACATGCAATGGAATGTAGAATGGAATGGAATGGAATGTGGAATGAAATGTGGAATAGAATGGAATGGAATGGAATGTGGAATGGAATGGAATGGAATAGAACGGAATGCAATGGAACGAAATTTGAAATGGAATGGAATGGAATGTGGAATGGAAGGGAATGTAATGTGGAATGGAATGGAATGTGGAATGGTCCGGAATGTGGAATGGTATAGAATGGAATGTGCAATGGAACGTGGATTGGAATTGAATGTTGAATGGAATGGAATAGAATGGAATACGGAATGTTATGGAATGTGGAATGGAATGGAATGGAATGTGGAATGGAAAGTGGAATGGAATTGAATGGAATGGAATGGAATGCAGAAACGAATGTGCAATGGAATGGAATGGAATGTGGAATGGAATGTGGAATCAAATGGAATGGAATGTGGAATGGAATGTCGATTGGAAAGAAATGGAAAGTGGAATTGAATGTGGAAAGGAAAGGAATGGAATGTGCAATGCAATGAAATAGAATGTGGAATGGAAAGCAATGGAATGTGGAATGGAATATGGAACGGAATGGAATGGTATGTGGAATGGAATATGGAAAGCTTGGAATGGAATTTGGAATGGAATGGAATGGAATGGGAATGGAATGTGGAATGCAATGTAATGGAAAGTGGAATGGAATGTGGAATGGGATGGAATGGAATGTGGAATGGGATGGAATGGAATGTGGAATGGGATGGGATGGAATGTTTAATGGAATGTGGAATGGAATGGAATGGAATGCAGAATGGAATGTGGAATGGAATGTGGAAAGGAATTGAATGAAATGTGGAATGGTATGTGGAATGGAAAGTGGAATGGAATGGAATGGAAGTGAATGGAATGTGGAAGGGAATTAAATGGAATGTGGAATGGAAGAGAATGGAATGGAATGATATGTGGAATGGAACGGAATGGAATATGGAATGGAATGTGGAAAAGAATGGAATGATAAGTGGACTGGAACGTGGAAAGGAATGGAATGACACACGGAATGGAATGGAATGGAATGTGTAATGGAATTAGTAATGGAAAGTGGAATGAAATGGAGTGGAATGTGGAATGCAATGGAATGGAATGTGGAATGGAATGGAATGTGGAATGGAAGGGAATGGAATGTGGAATGGAATGGAATGCATCGTGGAATGGAATGGAGTGTGGAATGGAATCGAATGGAATGGAATGTGAAATAGAATGGAATGGAATGGAATGCAATGTGGAGTGGAATAAAGTAGAATAGAATGGAATGTGGAATGGAATGGTATGCAATGTGGAATGGAATGGAAAGGAATGTGGAAAGAAATGTTGAATGGAATGGAATGGAATGTGGAAAGGAATGGAATGGAATGTGGAAATTAATGTGGAATGGAATGGAATGGAATGTGGAATGGAAAGGAAAGTGCAATGGAATTGAATGGAATGTGGAAAGGAATGGATTGCAACGTGGAACGGAATGGAATGTCGAATGACATCGAATGGAATGAAATATGAAATGGAATGGAATGGAATGTGGAATGGAATGTGTAATGGAATGGAATGGAATTTGGAATGGAATGGAATGGAATGTGGAATGGAATGGAATGGAATGTGGAATGGAATGGAATGGAATATGGAATTGAATTGAATGGAATCGAATGTGGCATGCAATGGAAAGAATTGGAATGGAATGTGGAACGGAATGGAATGGAATGTGGAATGGAATGGAATGGAAGGAGGAGTGGAATGGTATGGAATGTGGAATGGAATTTAGTGGAATGGGGAGTGGAATGTGGAATTGAATGGAATGGAATGTGGAATGGAATTTAATGGAATGTGGAATGGTATGAAATGGAAGGGAATGTTGAATGCAATGGAATGGAATGGAATGTGGAATGGAATGCAAAGGAATGTGGAATGGAATTTGGAATGGAATGTGGAATGGAATGTGGAATGCAATGGAAAGGATTGTGGAATCGAATGGAATGGAATGGAATTTGAAACGGAAAGGAATGGAATGTGGAATGCAATGGAATGGAATGGAATGGATTTTGGAATGGAATGCAATGGAATGCGGATTGCAATTTGGAATGGAATGTGGAATGGAAGGTGGAATGCAATGGAATGGACTGTGTAATGGAGTGGAATGGAATGGAATGTGAAAAGGTATGTAATGTAATGTGGAATGGAATATGGAATGGAATGAAATGGAATTGAATGGATTGTGGAATGGTATAGAAAAGAATGTGGAATGCAATGGAATGGAATGGAATGTGAAATGGAAAAGAAAGGAATTTGAAATGGAATGGAAAGGAAAGTGGAATGGAATGGAATGGAATGTGGAATTGAATGTGGAATGGAATGGAATGGAACATGGAATGGTATATGAAATGGAATGGAATGAGATGTGGAATGGAATGTCTAATGGAAGGTAGAATGCAACGTGGAATGGAATTCGTATTGGAATGTGGAATGGAATGGAATGGAACGTGGAATGGAATGTGGGATGGAATGGAATGAAATGTGTAATGGAATGTGGAATGGAATAGAATGGAATGTGGACTGGAATGTGGAATGAAATGGAATGGACCATGGAATGGAAAGTGGAATGGAATGGAATGGAATGTGTAATGGAAGGTGGAATGGAATGGACTGAAACGTGGAATGGAACGTGGAATGGAACGTGGAATGGAACTTGGAATGGAACGTGGAATGGAACGTGGAAAGGAACGTGGAAAGGAATGTGGAAAGGAATGTGGAATGGAATGTAGAATGGAATGGAATGCAACGTGGAAGGGAATGGAATAGAATCTGGAATTCAATGGAATGGAATGTGGAAAGGAATGTGGAATGAAATGGAATGGAATATGTAATGGAACAGAATGGATATGGAATGTGGAATGGAATGGAATGGAATTTGGAATGGAATGTGGAATGGAATACATTGGAATGAAATGCGGACTTGAATTAAATGGAATGGAATGTACTGTGGAATGGAATTCAATGGAATGTGGAATGGAATGGGATGGAATTTGGAATGGAACGTGGAATGGAATGAAATGTGGAATGCAATGGAATGGAACGGAATGTGGAATGGAAAGGAACGGAATGTGGAATGGAACATTGAATGGAATGGAATGGAATGTGTACTGCAATGGAATGGAATGTGGAATGGAATTTAATGGTATGTGGAATGGAATATGGAATGGAATGTGGAATGGAATTGAATGGAATGCAGAATGGAATGGAATGGAATATGGAATGGACTGGAATGGAATTTGGAATGGAACGTTCCTTTCCACATTCCATTCCACATTCCATTCAAATTTCCATTCCCTTCCATTCCACGTTCAATTGCACTTTCCATTCCACATTCCATTGCATTCCATTTTACATTCCATTCCAAGTTCCATTCCACTCCATTCCACGTTCCTATCCACATTCCATTCCAATTTCCATTCCAAACCATCCTACGTTCCATTTCATTCCATTCCACATTCCTTTCCATTCAATTCCACATTCAATACGATATTCCATTCCACCTTACATTCCATTCCTTTCTATTCCACATTCCATTCCATTCCATTCCATTCCACATTCCATTCCATTATATTTTGCATTCCATTCCATTCCATTCCAAATTACACTGCATTCCATTCCATTCGACATTCCATTCCATTCCTTTCCACATTCCATTCAATTCCATTCCACATTTCATTCCAAGTTCCACTCCACATTGCATTCCACTTTCAATTCCACGTTTCATTCCATGTTCTATTCCCTTCCATTCCACATTCCATTCCATTGCATTCCACTTTCCATTACACGTTGCATTCCACATTACATTCCTCGTTTCATTCCGCGTTCCATTCCACGTTCCATTTCTTTCCACACCACATTCCATTCCATTGCCTTAGACATTTCATTCTTTTCCATTCCATTCCATTGCACATTCCATTCCACATTCCATTCCCTTCCATTACAGATTCCATTCTATTCCATTCCACATTTCATTCCACGTTCCATTCCACATTCCATTCCACGTACCATTCCAATACATTCCACATTCCATTCCACATTGCATTCCATTCCAGACCATATTCCATTCCACATTCCATACATTCCATTTAAACATTCCATTTCATTCCATTCCACATTGCATTCAACATTCCATTCCATTTCACACTGCATTACATATTCCATTCCACATTCCATTCCATTCCATCCTACATTCCATTCCACATTCCAATCCATTCCATGTCCCATTCCACGTCCATTCCACGTCCATTCCACATTCCATTCCACATTCCATTCCATTCCATTCCACATTGCATTCCACATTCCATCCCATATTCCATAGCATTCCATTGAACATTACATTCCACAATCTATTACATTGAATTCCTCATTCAATTCCACATTCCTTTCCACGTTTCATTCCACATTCCATTCCACGTTTCTTTCCTTTCCATTCCACATTGCATTCCTCATTCCATTCCACATTCCACACCATTCCATTGCACATTCCATTTCACAATACATTCGATTCAATTCCACATTCAATTCCACGATCTGTTCTACATTCAATTCCACTTTCCATTCCACATTCTATTTCACTTTCCATTCCATTCCATTCCATTTCATTCCACGTTCCGATCCATTCTATTCCACATTCCATTCCATTCCATTCCATTCCACATTCCATTCCATTCAATTCCTCATTCCATTTCACATTGCATTCCACATTCCATTCCATTCCATTCTATTACACTTTCCATTCCATTCCATTCCACTTTCCATTCCACATTGCATTCCACATTCCATTCCACATTCCATTCTATTGCATTCCATTCCACATTCCAATCCATTCCATTAGATTCCACATTCCATACCATTCAATTCCACATTAAATTCCATTCCATTTCACATTGCATTCCACATTCCATTCCACGTTGCATTCCACGTTCTATTCCATGGTCCATTCCTCGTTTCATTCCTTTCCATTGCACACTCCATTCCATGCCATTACACATCCAATTCCATTCCATTCCACATTTCATTAATCGTTCCATTCCATTCCATTCCTCGTTCCATTCCACGTTCCATTCCACATTCCCTTCCATTTCATTCCATATTACATTCCACGTTCCATTCCACGTTACATTCCACTTTCCATTCCACTTTCCATTCCATATTCAATTCCGCAATCCATTCCGTT
Organism: Pongo abelii; assembly: GCF_028885655.2. Classification (NCBI taxonomy): domain Eukaryota; kingdom Metazoa; phylum Chordata; class Mammalia; order Primates; family Hominidae; genus Pongo; species Pongo abelii. Next base: position 7,828,966 of record NC_085929.1, on the reverse strand, counting down.
CCATTCCACTTTCCATTCCACATTCCATTCCACATTCCACTGAACATTCCATTCCACATTCCATTCCATTCCTTTCCATTCCACATTCCATTCCTCATAGTGATCCATTCTACTACACATTCTATTCCACATTCCTTTTAAACATTCCATTTAACATTCCATTCCATTGCACGTTCCATTCCATTCCACATTCAATTCCATTCCATTCCTCATTCCATTCCACATTGCATTCCATTCCATTCCATCTTCCATTCCACGTTCCATTCCGCATTCTTTTGCACATTCCTTTCCTCATTGCATTCCATTCCATTCCACATTCCATTCCAAATTGCATTTCATTGCATTCCACATTTCATTCCCATTCCACTCCGTTGCATTCCACATTCCATTCCACATTCCATTCCACATTCCATTCCACATTCCATTCCATTCCACATTCCTTTCCATTCCATTGCAAATTGAATTGCACATTCCATTCCATTCCATTCCCCACTCCATTCCACATTCGATTCCATTCCATTTCACATTCCATTCCACGTTCCTTTCCACATTCCATTCCACATTACATTCCACATTCCATTCCATTCCCTTCCACTTCACATTTTACATTCCATTCCACATTCCATACCACATTCCATTCATTTCCATTCAACGTTCCATTCCGCATTCCAATCCACATTCCAGCATATTCCATTCTACATTCCATTGAGCATTCCATCCTGCATTCCATTCCATTCAATTCCGTATTCCATTCCGCATTCCACTCCATTCCATTCCAATTTTCACTCCACATTCCATGCCACATTCAATTAGATTGAATTCCACATTTCATTCCACATTCAATTCCACATTCCATTCCAATCCATTCCACTTTCGATTCCATGTTCCATTCCACATTCCATTCCACGTTCCACTCCACATTCCATTCCATTCCATTCCACTTTCCATTCCACATTCCATTCCACATTCCATTCCACATTCCATTCCATTCCATTCCACATTCCATTCTCTTTCCATTGCATTACATTCCACATTCCTTTCCACATTCCATTCCATCCAATTTCACATTTCATTCCACATTACATTCCATTGCCTTCCACATTTCATTCCACATTCCATTCCACTTTCCATTACTTGTTCCATTCCACCTTCCATTCCACGTTCCATTCAATTCCATTCCACAATCCATTCCATTCCATGCAACGTTCCTTTTCATTCCATTCCACATTCCATTCCACATTCCATTTTGCATTCCGTTCCACATTCTATTTCACTTTCCATTCCATTCCATTCCATTCCATTACACATTCCATTCCATTTCATCCCACATTCCATTCCATTCCATTCCATTCCATTCCACATTCCTTTCCAAATTCCATTCCACATTCCATTCCACTCCATTATATTCCACATTCCATTCCATTCTATTGCACAATCCATTCCACATTCCATTCCACATTCCATTCCAATTTCCGTTCCATTGCATTCCACATTCCAATCCATTCCATTCATCTTTCCATTCCATTCAATTGCACATTCCATTCCATTACATTTCATTACATTCCACATTCCATTCCATTCCATTCCGCATTCCTTTCCAAATTCCATTCCACATTCCATTCCACTCCATTCTATTCCACATTCCATTCCATTCTATTGCACAATCCATTCCACATTCCATTCCACATTCCATTCCAATTTCCATTCCATTGCATTCCTCATTGCAATCCATTCCATTCATCTTTCCATTCCATTCAGTTGCACGTTCCACTCCATTACATTACATTCCATTCCACATTCCATTCTATTCCATTCCATTCCGCATTGCATTGCATCGCATTCCGCCTTCCATTCCATTCTATTTGATTGCATTTCACATTCCACTCCATTCAATTCCATTCCATATTCCATTCCAATCGATTCCACATTCCATTCCATTGCATTCCACATTCCATTCCATGTTCCATTCCACGATGCATTCCATGTTCCATTCCACGATGCATTCCATATTCCATTCCATTTCACTCCACTTTCCATTCCATGTTCCATTTCACATTCCATTCCACATTGCATTCCAAATTCCATCCCATTCCATTCCACATTCCAATTGATTCCATTCCGCGTTCCATTCCGCGTTCCATTCCACATTCCATTTCACATTCCAATCCAAGTTCAATTCCATTCTTTCTAATTTCCATTCCACTTTCCATTCCATTCAATTCCTCGTTCCATTCCAGTTTCAATTTCAAGTTCCATTCCACATTCCATTCCATTACATTCCACGTTCCATTGCACCTTCCATTCCATTCCATTCCACTTTCCTTTCCAGATTCCATTTCACATTCGGTTCCATTACATTCCACGTTCCATTCCACATTCCATTCCATTGCAATCCACGTTTCATTCAACATTCCATTCCATTTAATTTCACATTACATTCCATTTGCATTCCACATTCCATTCCACATTCCATTTCACGTTCCATTCCACATTCCATTCCGTTCCATTCCACATTTCATTCCACATTTCATCCCACATTCCAATCCATTCCATTCCACGTTCCATTCCACATTCCATTCCAATACATTCCACATTCCATTCTCATTCCATTGCATTCCATTCCACATTCCATTCCATTCCACGTTTCATACAACATTCCATTCCATTCCATTCCACATTCCATTACACATTCCATTCTCATTCCATTGCATTGCATTCCACAATCCATTCCACATTCCATTCCATTCCACATTTCATTCAACATTCCATTCCATTCCACATTCCATTCCACATTCCATTCCTCATTCCATTCCATGATCCATTCCCCGTTCCGTTCCACGTACCATTCCACATTCCATTCCTCTTTCCATTGCATGATCCATTCCACGTTCCATTCCCTTTCCATTCCATTCCATTCCTAGTTCCATTCCTGTCCATTCCACGTTCCATTTCAATCCGTTCCACATTCCATTCGACTTTCCATTTCACATTGCATTCCACATTCTATTTCACTTTCCATTCCATTCCATACCATTCCAGTACACATTCGTTTCCATTCCGTTGCTCATTCCATTCCATTTCATTCTTCAATCTATTCCACATTCCATTCCAAATTCCATTCCATTCCATTGTATTGCACATTCCATTCCATTCCATTAAACAATCCATTCCAAGTACCATTCCACATTCCATTCCACGTTTCATTACATTCCATTGCATTCTATTCCACATTCCATTCCATTCCATTAAACAATCCATTCCACATACCATTCCACATTCCATTCCACGTTTCATTCCATTCCATTCCGCATTCCAATACATTCCCTTCCACATTCCCATCCATTCAATTCCACATTCCATTCCATTTCATTCCACATTCTACCACATTCCATTCCAAGTTGCATTCCATTCCTTTCCACGTCCAATTCCGCATTCCATTCCACATTACATTCCACGTTCAATTCCAATCTATTTCACGTTCCTTTCCATTCCGTTACACGTTTCATTCCACTTTTCATTCCTCATTCCTTTCCACATTGCATTTCAGGTTGCATTCCATTCCATTCCACATTCTATTCCACGTTCCATTCCATTCCCTTCCGCATTCCACTGCATTCAATTTCACGTTCCTTTCCATTCCATTCCACATTGCATTCCATTCCATTCTATTCCATATTCCATTGCTTTACAGTCAACATTGCATTCCATGACATTTCACATTCCATTCCACATTCCATTCCACATTCCATTCCACGATCCATTCCATCCCATTCCACATTCCATTGCATTCCATTCCACTTTCCATTCCATTCAATTCCGCATTTCACGCCATTCCATTGCATTCCACATTCTATTCCATTCCATTCCACGTTCCATTCCACATTGCATTCCATATTCCGTTCCATTCCACATTCCATTCCACATTCCATTCCACATTCCATTCCACATTCCACTCCATGCCTTTCCCCTTTCCATTAAACATTCCGTTCCACATTCCATTTCACTTTGCCTTCCATTCCATTCCATTATCCATTCCAAAGTCCATTCTACTCCATTCCACATTCCTTTCCACATTCCATTCCACATTCCATTCCACAGTCCATTCCAAATTGCATTACACATTCAATTCCACATTCCATTCTCATTTCATTGCATTTCTTTCCACTTTCCTTTCCACATTCCATTTCATTCCAATACACATGCCATTCCACATTCCATTCCATTCCATTCCATTCCATATTCCATTCAACTTTCCATTCCACATTCCATTCCGCAGTCCATTCCATTCCATTTCAAATTATATTCCTTTCCAATCATCATTACATTCCACATTTCGTTCCATTCCATTCCATATTCCATTCCACATTCCTTTCCACATTCCATTGCATTCCACTCCATTCCATTCCACGTTCCATTCCACTTTCCGTTAAATTCTATTCTACATTCCATTCCACATTCCAGTCCGTTCCATTCCACATTCCAGTCCATTCCATTCTACCTTCCATTCCATTCCAAAACACATTTCATTCCACTGTTCATTCCATTCCATTCCACATTCCATTCCACATTCCATTCCACATTCCATTCCATTCCATTCCACATTCCATTCCATTCCATTTCTTTCCACGTTCCAGTGTACATTCCATTGCTTTCCATTCCATGTTTCATTTCACGTTCCTTTCCACATTCCATTCCATTCCATTCCACGTTCCATTCCAGCCTCAATTCCACATTCCATTCTACATTCCATTCCGTTGCATTGCACATTCCATTCCACATTCCATGCCACGTTGTATTCCACATTCTTTTCCATGTTCCATTCCAGGTTCCATTCTATATTCCATTCCATTCCATTTCACGTTCCATTCCACATTCCATTCAACGATCCATTCCATTCCATTCCATTCCACTTTCCATTCCACGTTCCATTCAAAATTCCATTGCTTTCCATTCCAACTTCCATTCCACACTCCATTCCACATTCCATTCCGCCTTCCATTCCGTTTCATTCCACTATCCATTACACAATCCTTTCCACATTCCATTCCACTTTCCAGTCCACATTCCATTAATGTCCATTCCACAGTCCATTCCACATTCCAATCCATTCCATTCCACATTTCATTCCAAATTCCATTCCATTCCATTCCGCATTTCATTCTACATTCCATTCCAGATTCCCTTCCACGTTCCATTCCGCATTTCATAGCATTCCATTCCATTCTATTCCACATTCCAATCCATTCCATTCCACATTTCATTCCACGTTCCATTCCATTACATTCCACATTTCATTCCACATTCCATTCTAGTTTCCATGCGACATTCCCTTCCATTCCATTCCTGTCCATTCCACATTAAATTCCACATTAAATTCCACATTCCACATTCCTTTCCACGTTCCTTTCCATGTTCCATTCCATTCCATTCCACATTGCATTCCATTCCCTTCCACTTTCAATAGCATTCCTTTCTATTCCATTCCGCATTCCATTCCATTCCATAACAAATTCTATTCCATATACCCTTCCATTCCTCTCCACATTCAATTCCATATTCCATTCCATTCCATTCCACATTTCATTCCATTCCATTCCACGTTCCATTCCATGATCCATTCCACATTCCATTACACGTTCCATTCCACATTCCATACCATTCCATTCTACATTGCATTCCATTTTCCATTCCATTGCATGCCATATTCCATACCATTGCATTCATTCCATTCCACTTTCCATTCCATTGCATTCCACATTCTACTCCACATTCCATTCCATTCCATTCAACATTCCATGCCACATTCAATTTCATTCCATTCAAAATTCCATTTTACATTCCATTCCATATTCCATTCCGTTCCATTCCACATTCCATAACACATTCCTTTCCACATTCCATTCCACATTCCATTCCATTCCATTTCATTCCACATTCATTTCACATTCCATTACATTCCATTCCACGTTCCAGTCCACATTCCATTCCACATTCCATTGAACTTTCCTTTCCATTGCATTCCACGTTCCATTTCAATTTCCATTCCACAATCCTTTCCACGTTCCTTTACATTCCATTCCACATCCCATTCCACTTTCCATTCCATTCAATTCCACTTTCCATTCCACATTCCATTGCATGTTTCATTCCACTTTCCATTCGACCTTTCATTCCACGTTCCATTGCACGTTCCCTTCCAGGTTTCATTCCATTCCATTACACGTTCCATTCCACATTCCATTCCATTCCATTCCACATTCCATTCCACATTAAATTCCATTCCATACCACATTCAGTTCCACGTTACATTCCACATTCCATTCCACATCCCATTACACATCCCATTCCATATTCCCTTCCACATTCTATTCCATTCCATTCCACACTGAATTCAAAATTCCGTTCCATTAAATTCCACATTCTATTGCACATTGCATTCCACATTCCGTTCCATTCCTTTCCACATTCCATTAGACATTCCATTCCATTCCATTCCACATCCCATTCCACTTTCCATTGCATTCTATTCCACATTGTATTCCACATTTCATTCCACATTCCCTTCCTCAGTCCATTCCATTCCATTCCAGATTCCATTCCACATTCCATTCCATTGCATTCCACATTCCATTCCACAATCCACTCCAATGCTTTCCACATTACTTTCTGCATTCCATTCCTCATTCCCTTCCACATTCCATTCCTCATTCCCTTCCACATTCCATTCCATTCCATTCCACATTCCATTCCACATAACATTCCACATTCCCTTCCACATTCCATTCCATTCCATTACACATTCCTTTCCACATTCCATTCCATTCCATTCCACATTACATTCCACATTCGATTCCACTTTCGATTCCACATTCCCTTCATCATTCCATTACATTGCTTTCCAAATTCCATTCCACATTCCAGTCCATTCCCTTCCACCTTCCATTCCACATTCGATTACATTCCTTTCCACATTCCACTCCACTCCATTCCACATTCCATTCCACATTCCATTCCACCTTCTATTCCGTTCCTTTCCACGTTTCATTCCACCTTCCATTCCACGTTCCATTTGACTTTCCTTTCCACTCCATTCCACGTTCCATTCCAAATTCCATTCCACATTCCATTCCATTGCCTAACATTCCAGTCCACATTCCATTCCATTCCATTCCCCATTCCATTACATTACTTTCCACATTCAATTCTTTTCCATTCAACATTCCGTTTCACATTCCATTCCACTTTCTATTCCACTTTCCGTTCCCCATTCAAATCCACGTTCCATTCAATTGCATTCTACTTTCGATTCCACGTTCCATTCCACATTTCATTCCAAGATCCATTCCATTACATTCCACGTTCCATTCCCTGTTCCATTCCATTCCATTCCACACTGCATTCCACATTGCATTCCACATTCCATTGCATTCCTTTCCACATTCCGTTCTACATTCTATTCCACTTTTCATCCCACGTTCGATTCGATTTCCTTCCATGTTCCATTCCACATTCCATTCCATTCCATTCCACTTTCCCTTCCACATTCCATTCCACATTCCATTCTTCATTTCATTCCGTTCCATTCCATATTCCATTCTACATTCCATTCCATTCCCTTCCACGTTCCATTTCATTCCGTTCCACATTCTATTCCACTTTACATTTCACATTCCGTTCCACATTCTATTTCATTTTCCTTTCCTTTCCCTTCCATTCCATTACACATTCCTTTCCATTCCGTTGCTCATTCCATTCCATTCCATTCCATGATCCATTCCACATTCCATTCCACATTTCATTCCAGTCCATTCTATTCCACATTCCATTCCATTCCTTTAAACCATCCATTCCACGTACCATTCCACATTCCTTTCCACGTTCCATTCCATTCCATTCCACTTTCAAATTCATTCCATTCCACTTTCAAATTCATTCCATTTCACATTCCAATCCATTCCATTCCATATTCTACCGATTCCAATCCACATTCTACCGCATTCCATTCCAAGTTGCATTCCATTTCATTCCACGTCACATTCCTCATTCCATTCCATATTACATTCCACGTTCCATTCCAATCCATTCCACGTTCCTTTCGATTCCATTCCACGTTCCTTTCCATTCCTTTCCACGTACCATTCCACTTTCCATTCCACATTCCATTCTACATTCCATTTCATGTTGCATTCCATTCCATTCCACATTCTATTCCACGTTCAATTCCATTCCATTCCACATTCCTTTGCATTCCATTCCACATTCCATTGCATTCCATTCCACATTCCATTCCACATTCTATTCCACTTTGCATCCCACATTTGTTTCGATTTCCTTCCATGTTCCATTCCACATTCCATTCCATTCCATTCCACTTTCCCTTCCACATTCCATTCCACATTCCATTCTTAATTTCATTCCGTTCCATTCCATATTCCATTACACATTCCATTCCATTCGCTTCCACGTTCCATTTCATTCCGTTCCACATTGCATTCCACTTTCCATTTCATATTCCGTTCCACATTCTATTTCATTTTCCTTTCCTTTCCCTTCCATTCCATTACACATTCCTTTCCATTACGTTGCTCATTCCATTCCATTCCATTCCACGATCAATTCCACATTCCATTCCACATTTCATTCCAGTCCATTCTATTCCACATTCCATTCCATTCCTTTAAACAATCCATTCCACATACCTTTCCACATTCCATTCCACGTTCCATTCCATTCCATTCCACGTTCCATTTCATTCCATTTCACATTCCAATCCATTCCATTCCACATTCTACCGATTCCATTGCACATACTACCGCATTCCATTCCAAGTTGCATTCCATTCCATTCCACGTCACATTCCGCATTCCATTCCGTATTACATTCCGCGTTCCATTCCAATCTATTCCACTTTCCTTTCCATTCCATTCCACGTTCCATTCCACTTTCCATTCCACATTCCATTCCACATTCCATTTCACATTTCATTCCATTCCATTCCACATTCTATTCTACGTTCAATTCCATTCCATTCCACATTCCATTGCATTCCATTCCACATTCCATTCCATTCCAATCTACATTCCATTCCATTCCATTCTATTCCATATTCCATTGCATTACAGTCAACATTCCATTCCATTACATTCCACATTCCATTCCACATGCCATTCCACATTCCATTCCACATTCTATTGCACGTTCCATTCCATTCCTTCCACATTACATTCTATTCCATTCTACTTTCCATTCCATTCAATTCCACATTTCACTCCATTCTATTGCATTCCACATTCTATTGCATTCCATTCCACATTGCATTCCATCCCATTTCGCTTTATTCCACATTCCATTCCATTCCATTCCTCTTCCCATTCCACATTCACTTCCACTTTCTTTTCCACGTTCCATTCCATTTCATTCCGAATTCCATTGAATTCCATTCCACATTCCATTCCATGTTCTCTTCCATTCCATTGCACATTTCATTCCATTCCATTCCACATTCCATCCCTTTCAATTCCTCATTTCATTCCATTGCATTGCATTCCAGATTCTATTTCACTCCATTCCTCATATCATTCCATTGCATTGCATTCCACTTTCCGTTCTATTACATTCACATTCCATTCCATTCCATTTCATTATATTCCACATTCCATTCCATTCCATTCCACTTTGCATTCCATTCCGTTCCACATTCCATTCCACTTCCCATTCCATTCCATTCCACATTTCATTCCACATTCTGTTCCACATTACAGTCCTTTCCATTCCACATTCCATTCCACATTCCATTTCATTTCGTTCCACATTCCATTCCACACTCCCTTCCATTCAATTCCACATTTCATTGCACATTCCATTGCATTCCATTCCACATTCCTTTGCACATTCCATTGCATTCCACTCCACATTCCTTTCCATTCAACTCCACCTTCCTTTCCACATTCCTTTCAATTCCATTCCACATTCCGTTGCAGATTCCATTCCAAATTCTATTCCATTCCATTCCACATTTTATTAAACTTTCCATTCCATTCCTTTCCACTTTCCATTCCTCGTTTCATTCCACTTTCCATTCCATATTACATTCCACATTCCATTGCGTTCTATTGAACATTCCATAGTACATTTCATTCCATATTCCATTCCACTTTCCATTCCACATTCAAATCCACTTTCCATTACATATTCCATTCCATATTCCATTACAAATTCCATTCCACATTCCATTACACATTCCATTCCACATTCCATTCCATGTTACATTCCATTCCATTCCACTTTCCATTCCACATTCCATTTTACTCCATTCCGCATTCCATTTCATTCCATTGCACATTTCTTTCCAAATTCCATTTCACTTTCCATTCCATTCCATTCCATTCCACATTCCATTCCATTCCATTCCAATCCACATTCCATTTCATTCCTTTCCAATCCAAATTCCATTCCATTCCAATCCAAGTTCAATTCCATTCCACATTCCATTCCATTCCATTCCACATTCCTTTCCATTCCATTCCACATTGCATTCCATTCCATTCCCATTCCAGTATACATTCCAATACATTCCATTCCACTTTCCATTCCATTCCATTCCATTCCATTCCACATTCCATTCCACATTGCAACCCATTCCATTCCACATTCCAGTACATTCCATTCCTTTGCACATTCCATTCCACATTCCATTCAATTCAATTTCACATTCAATTCCATTCCATTCCATTCCACATTCCATTCCACATTCCATTACTTTACATTTCACATTCGTTTCCATTCCATTCACCATTCCATTCCGCATTCAATTCCATTCCATTCCACATTCCATTGGACATTCAATTCCTTTCCATTCTGCATTCCATACTACATTTCATTCCATATTCCATTCCACATTTCATTTCACATTCCATTCCACATTCCATTACACATTCCTTTCCACATTCCATTCCATGTTTCATTGCATTCTACTTTCCATTCCACATTCCATTCTATTCCATTCCACATTCCATTTCATTCCATTCCACATTCCATTGCAAATTCCATTTCACTTTCAATTCCATTCCATTCCATTTCACATTCCTTTCCATTCCATTCCACAGTGCATTTCTTTCCACCCCACATTCCATTCCCAATTCCATTTCACTTTCCATTCCATTCCATTCCATTCCACATTCTATTCCATTCCATTCCTATCCACTTTCCATTCCATTCCATTTCAAGTTCAATTCTCTTCCAAATTCCATTCCATTCCATTCCACATTTCATTTCATTCCATTCCACAATCCATTCCACTTTCCATTCCTCATTCCTTTCCCCATTCAATTGCATTCTATTCCACATTACGGTCCATTCCATTGCATTCAATGTTCCATTCCTTTCCATTCACTTCCTCGTACCATTCCATTCCATTGCATTCCATATTCCATTCCATTCCATTCCACATTCCATTCTATTCCATTCCACATTCCATTCCATTCCATTCCAAATTCTATTCCATTCCACATTCCATTCAATTCCATTACAATCCACATCCCATTACAATCCATTCCAAGTTCAATTGCATTCCACATTCAATTCCATTGCATTCCACATTCCATTCCACATTCGATTGCACATTCACTTCCATTCTATTCTATTCCACATTCCATTCCATTCCATTCCACATTCCATTCCATTCTATTCCACATTCCATTCCATTCCACTCCACATAACATTCCACATTCCATTCCACGTTCCGTTCAACATTCCATTCAACATTCCATTCCTCATTCTATTCCGTTTCATTCCACATTCCATTCCACATTCCATTCCACATTCCATTCCATTCCTTTCCACATTCCATTCCATTCCATTCCACATTCCATTCTCATTCCAATGCATTCATTTCCCATTCCATTCCACATTCCATTCCATTCCATTCCACTTTTCATACCACATTCCATTCCACGTTCCATTCCATGCTCCATTCCACATTCCATTCCACTTTTCATACCACATTCCATTCCTCGTTCCATTCCATGCTGCATTCCACATTCCATTCCATGTTCCATTCCATTCCATTCCATTCCTCATTCCATTCCAGTCCATTCCACGTTCCAATTCATTCTGTTCCACGTTCCATTCCACATTCCATTTCACATTCCGTTCCACATTGTATTTCCCTTTCCCATCCATTCCATTCCATTCCATTCCACATTCCATTCTAGTCCATTCCATTCCATTCCACCTTTCATTCAATTCCATTCCGCATTCCATTCCATTCTATTCCATTCTTTCCACATTCCATTCCACTGTCCATTCCACGTCGCATTGCATGTTCCATTCCACGTCCCATTCCATGTTGCATTCCTTTCAGTTCCAGGTCTCATTCTATGTTCCATTCCTTATCCCATTCCAGGTTGCATTCTTTCCCATTCCACATTCCATTCCATTCCATTCCACATTCGATTCCATTCCATTCTACATTCCATTCCACGATCCATTCCACTTTCCTTTCCACATTGCATTCCAAGTTCCATTCCATTCCACATTCAATTCCTCTTTCCATTCCATTAAATTCCACGTTTCATTCCATTCCATTCCGTATTCCATTCCACGTTCCATTCCTTTCCATTGCACATTGCTTTCCATTCCATTTCACATCCCATTCCATTCGTTTCGACATTCCATTCCACTCTCCATTCCACGTTGAATTCCATATTCCATTCCACATCCGATTCCACTATCCATGCCTTTTCATTCCACATTCCATTCCTTTCCATTCCATATTCCATTCCATTCAATTCCACATTCCATTCAACATTCCATTCCATTCCACATTCAATTCAACATTCCATTACATTCAATTTCACTTTCCATTCCATATTCCATTCCACATTCCACATTCCCTTCCAGTTCCATTCCACGATCCATTCCACGTTCAGTTACAGGAACCATTGCACTTTCCATTCCACATTTCTTTCCATGCCATTCCATTCCATGCCGCATTCCCTTCCACATTACATTCCACATTCCATTCCACGTTCCAGTCCGCATTCCTTTCCATGGAGTCTTCCGCGTTCCATTCCACTTTCCATTCCATTTTATTCCACGTTCCATTCCACGTTACATTTCTTTCCATTCCACTTTCCATTCCACATTCCATTGCACATCCTATTCCACTTTCCATTGCATGTTCCATTCCGTCTTCCATTCCACGTTCATTCCACATTCCAATCCACATTCCATTCCATTCCATTCCACTTTGCCTTCCACATTACATTCGACATTCCTTTCCATGTTCCATTCCACGTTCTATTCCACGTTGCACTCCACATTCTATTCCATTCCATTCCACTTTTCATTCCATTTTCCATTCCACATTCCTTTCCACATTCCATTCCACATTCCACTGCAAATTCCATTCCACATTCCATAACACATTCCATTGCACATTCCATTCCACATTCCATTCCACATTACATTTCATTCCATTTCACATTCCTTTCCATTCCATTCCACATTCCGTTCCACATTCAATTCCATTCCATTCCACATTCGGTTGGACATTCCATTCCATTCCATTCCACATTCCTTTCCATTGCATTCCAATTTCCATTGTAATCAACTCCATGTTCCATTTCATAACATTCCCCGTTCCATTCCATTCCATTCCATTCCACATTCTATTGCATTCCACATTCCATTCTATTCCATTTCGCATTCCACTCCATTCCATTTCATTCCTTTAAACATTCCATTCAAATCCATTCCACATTCCATTCCATTTCATTCCATTCTTTTTCATTCCATTCCACATTCTATTCCATTTCACATTCCATTCCACTGCATTCTATTCCATTCCATTCCACATTCCACTCCATACCATTCCATTCCACATTCCATTCCATTACACATTACATTACATTCCATTCCGCATTCCATTCCATTCATTTATTGCATTCCATTAAATTCCATTCCACATACCATTACATTCGACATTCCATTCCACATTCCATTCCATGTTCCATTCCACGTTCCATTCCATTCTATTCCACATTCCATTCCACATTTCATTCCAGGTTGCATTCCACATTCCGTTCCACGTTCCATTCCAGATTCCATTTAAAATTCCATTCCACTTTGCACTCCATTCCATTCCACGTTCCGTTGAACGTTCCATTCCATTCCATTAAACTTTCTATTCCACATTCCATTCCACATTCCATTCCGTTCCATTCCACATTCCATTAGATTCCATTCCACATTGCATTCCATATTCCATTCCATTCAACTTCACATTCCATTCCAAATTCCATTCCATTCCATTGCACTTTCCATTCCACATTGCCTTGCATTACATTGCACATTCCTTTCTGTTGCATTCCACATTCAATTACATTCCATTCCACAATCCATTCCATATTCCATTCCATTCCATTTCACGTTGCATTCCAAATTCCATTCCATTCCATTCATCTTTCCTTTCCACATTGCCTTGCATTACATTCCACATTCCATTCCGCTTTCCAATCCAATCCATTCAGTGTTCCATTTCACGTTCCATTCTACAGTCTATTCCTCATTCTATTTCACGTTCCACTCCATTCCATTCCACGTTCCAAACCACTTTACATTCCTTTGCATTCCACGTTGCATTCCACATTCCATTGCACATTCCATTCCACGTTCCATTCCATGTTCCATTCCACGTTCCATTCCATTCCACTCCATGTTCCATTCCACATTCCATTCCATCCCTTTCCACGTTCCATTTCATTCCATTCCACGTTCCATTCCACATTCCATTCCAAATTCCATTCCACAATCCATTCCATTCAATTCCATTCCATTCCATTCCTCGTTACATTCGGCATTCCATTCCACATTCCATTCCACATTACATTCTGTTCCATTCCACATTCCTTTCCACTTTCCATTCCACATTCCATTCCATTCCAATCCACATTCCATTCCACATTCCATTCCACATTCCATTCCTAATTCCATTCCATTGCATTCCCAATTCCATTCCACATTCCATTCCAATCCATTCCTCATTGCATTCCATTGTAGTCCACATTCCATTCAACTTTCCATTCCATTCCATTTAAACTTTCCACTCCATTCCGTTCCACATTCTATTTCACCTTCCATTCCATTCCAAATTCCATTCCACACTCCATTCCATTCCATTCCACATTCCATTCTACATTCCGTTCCATTCCATTCCACCTTCCATTCCACGTTCCATTCCACGTTCCCTTCCACGTTCCATTCCACGTTCCATTCCACATTCTATTCCTCATTTCATTCCACATTCCATTCCATTCCACATTCCTTTCCACTTTACATTCCGTATTGCGTTCCACATTCCATTCCATTCCATTTCGCGTTCTATTCCACGTTCCATTCCATTCCATTCCACGTTACATTCCACGTTCCATTCCATTGCATTCCACGTTCCATTCCACTTTCCATTCCATTCCATTCCGCGTTCCATTACACATTCCATTGTACATTCCATTCCAAGTTTCATTCCACATTCCATTCCACTTTCCATTACACATACGATTCCACATTCCATTCCATTCCATTCCAAGTTCCATTCCACATTCTATTCCATTCCATTCGACTTTCCATTCCACTTTCCATTCCACTTTCCATTCCACGTTCCATTCCTCATTCCATTGCACATTCTATTCCACGTTCCGTTCAACATTCCATTCCATGTTGCATTCCACTTTCCATTCCACGTTTCATTCCATTGGATTCCATTCCACGTTCCATTCCATGTTCCATTCCACATTCCATTCCACATTCCAATGCACTGCATTCCATATTCCATTCCTCATTCCATTCCATTCCTTTCAACATTCGATTCCACATTCCTTTCCACATTTTATTCCATTCAATTCCACGTTCCATTCCGCATTACATTCCACACTCCTTTCCACATTCCATTCCGTTCCATTCCACATTCCTTTTCACTATCCTTTCCACATTCCTTTCCACTTTCCATTCCACATTCCATTCCTTCCATTCTATTACACATTCCATTCCACATTCCTTTCCACTTTCCATTCCAAATTCTATTCCTTTCCATTCCACATTCCATTCAATTCCAATTCATTGCATTCTACAATCCATTTCACATTCTATTCTATTCCATTCCACATAGCCTTCCACATTCCATTCCATTCCATTCCACTTTCCATTCCATTCCATTCCACTTTCCATTCCATTTCATTCCACATTCGATTCCGTTATATTCCCATTCCATTCCATTCCATTCCTTTCCACATTCCATTCAATTCCATTCCACATTCCATTCCATTCCATTCCACATTCCATTCCATTCCATTCCACATTCCATTCCACTTTCCATTCCGTCTTCCATTCCATTGTATTCCACCGTCCATTCCTTTCCATTCCATTGCATTTCACATTCCATTCCATTCCACTACATTCCACATTACGTTCCATTGCATTCCACATTCCATTTCATTCCACATTCCACTCCACATTCCATTCCATTCCATTCCATTCCATATTGCATTCCATTCAGCATTCCATTCCATTCCATATTCCATTCCATTCCACATTCCATTCCATTCAATTCAACATTCCGTTGCATTCCATTCTATTTCCATTTCACATTCAATTCTTTTCCATTTATTTCCACATTCCCTTACATTTAATTCCACATTCCATTCCATAAGATTCCATTCCATTCCACATTTCTTTACACATTCCATTCCATTCCATTCCACATTCCATTCCATTCTTTTCCACATTCCATTCCAATCCATTCCATTCCATTCCATTCCACATTCCATTCCATTCCACCTTCCACATTTCATTTCCATTTCCTTTCATTCCACATTCAATTCCATTCCATTCCATTCCACATTCCATTTCATATTCCATTCCGTTCCATTCCACTTTCTATTACATAGCATTCCACATTCCATTCCATTCCATTCCACCTTCCATTCCATTGCATTTCACTTTCTATTCCATTATATTTCACCTGGCATTCAATTCCACACTCCATTCCATTCCATTTGAGAGTGCATTTCATTCCACATTCCATTCCATTCATTCCAAATTCCATGCCATTCCAATCCACATTCCATTACATTCCGTTCCACATTCCATTCCATTCTATTCCACATTCCATTCCATTCCACATTCCATTCCATTCCATTCTACTTTCCATTTCTTTCCATTCCACCCTCCTTTCCAGATTCCATTCCATTCCATTGCGCCTTCCATTCCATTCCATTCCACATTCCATTCCACTTTACTTTCCACATTCCATTTCATTCCATTGAACATTCCATTCCACCTTCCATTCCATTCCATTCCACATTCTAGTTCACTTTCCATTCCATTCCATTCCACGTTCCATTCCATTCCATTCTATTCCATTCCATTCCACGTTCCATTCCACATTCCATTCCATTCAATTCTACATTCGATTCCATTCCATTCCACATGGGATTCCATTCCAATCTACATTCCATTGCATTCCATTCCGCATTCCGTTCCACATAACATTCTATTCCATTCCAAATTCATTTGATTCCATTCCATTCCACGTTCCATTCCATACCATTCCACATTCCGTTCCATTCCATTCCACTTTCCATTCCTTTCCATAACACATTCCACATTCCAATCCACTTTCCGTTCTGCGTTCCATTCCACATTCCATTCCATTCCATTCCACATTCCATTCCACCTTCCATTGCATTCCATTCCATGTTCCATACCACATTCCATTCCTTTCAATTCCATGTTCCATTCCAGTTTCCATTCCATTCCAATCCATTCCACGTTTCATTCAATTCCATTCCACTTTGCATTCCAGTCGACATTCCATTCCATTCCACATTCCATTCCAATCCGTTCCATTTCTCATTCCATTCAATTCCATTCCCCATTACATTGCATTCCATTCCACGTTCTTATCCATTCCATTCCACCTTGCATTCCATTCCATTCCCTGTTCCATACATTCGATTCCTCCTTCCATTCCATTCCATTCTACTTTTCAATCCATTCCATTCCACATTCCGTTCCACTGCACATTCCTTTCCATTCCACGTCCAATTCCATTCCATTCCATTCCACTCCACATTCCAATCCATTCCATGTTCCATTCCATTCACTTCCATTCCATATTCCATTCAATTCCATTCCACATTCCATTCCATTCCATTCCAAGTTCCATTCAATTCAATTCCATTCCACTTTCCATTCTTTTCCTTTCCACATACCATTCCACATTCCATTTCATTCCATTCCATTCCATTGCACATTGCATTGCGCATTCCATTCCACGTTCCATTAGACGTTCCATTCCACGTTCCATTTGACGTTTCATTCCATGTAACATTCCAAATTCCATTCCAGGTTCCAATCCATGTTCCATTCCACATTCGATTCCATTCCACTCCATTCCATTCCACATTTCATTCCACATTCCATTCCGTTTCATTACACATTACATTCATACTTCCATTCCACAGTCCATTCCTTATTGCATTCCATTCCATTCCACATTCCATTACATTCCATTCGATATTCCATTCCAAGCCATTCTAAATTCCATCCCATTCCGTTCCACATTCTATTCCATTCCACGTTACATTCCATTCCGTTACATTCCACATTACATTCCATTCCATTCCACGTACCATTCCATTCTCCATTCCATTCCATTCCACATTCCGTTCCATCTCATTTCACATTCCATTCCATTGAATTCCACATTGCATTCCACATTCCATTCCACAATCCGTTCTACATTCCATTCCATTCCACCTTCCATTACACATTCCATTCCACATTCCATTCCATTCCAATTTCCTTGCCACCTCCCACTCCACATTCCATTCCATCCCATTTTGCATTGCATTCCACATTGCATTGCATTCCATTCCAAATTCCATTCCATTTCTTTCCACATTCCATTCAACATTCCTACACATTCCATTCCACATTCCATTCCTCATTCCACTGCATTCCATTCCATTCCACAGTACATTCCACATTCCATTCCATTGCTTTCCACAATGCATTCCAATTTCCATTCCACGTTCCATTCCACGTTCCATTCCACGTTCCATTACAATTTCCATTCCGCGTTCCGTTCCATTCCGTTCCACATTGCATTGTATTCTATTACACATTCCATTCCATTGCATTCCACCTTCCATTCTGCATTCCTTTCCGTTCTATTCCACGTTCGATTCCACATTCCCTTCCATTACATTCCACGTTCCATTCCATTCCATTTCAATTTCCATTCTATGTTCCATGCCACTTTTCATTCCACCTTCCTTTCCATGTTCCATTCCATTCCATTCCACATTCAATTCTATTATACATTCCATTCAATTGCTTTCCATTCCATTCCACATTCCATTCCAATCCACATTGCATTCCACATTCCATTCCATTCCATTCCATTCCACATTCCATTCTATTCCATTCCACATTCCATTCCACTCCATTCCACATTCCATTCCACATTCCATTCCATTACATTGCACTTTCCTTTCAACATTCCATTCCATCCCACTCCACATTCTATTCAATTCCACTTTCCATTCCAGTCCATTCCTTTTCATTCCATTTCGCGTACCATTCCACATTTCATTCCACAACAGATTTCATTCCATTCCTTTCCACATTCCATTCCATTCCATTCCACATCGCTTTCCACTCCTTTCCATTCCACATTTCATTCCATTCCATTCCACATTCCATTCCATTCCATTCCATTTTATTCCAGTCCACTTCCAATCCATATTCCATTCCATACCACTCCACATTCCATTCCATTCCACTCCACATTCCATTCCACTCCACTCCACATTGCATTCCCATTCAACTCTCCATTCCATTTTCCATTCCATTGCTTTCCACATTCCATTCAATTCCTTTCCACATTCCATTCCATTCCTTTTCTCTTTCCATTCCATTGCATTCAATTCCAGTCCATTTCACATTCCATTCCATTCCACTCCACATTGCATTCCATTTCATATTCCATTCCGTTCAACTCCACATTGTATTCCCTTGCATTCCACATTCCATTCCATTCCATTCCACTCCATTCCACATCTCATTCCATTTCATTCCACATTCAATTCCATATTGCATTCCATTCCAATTTCCATTCCATACTCCATTCCATTCCATTCCATTCCACATTCCATTGAACATTCCATTCCATTGCATTGCAGTCCGCATTCCATTCCATTTCATTCCATTACCTTACATTTGACATCCCATTCCATTCCATTCCAGTCCATATTCCATTCCATTCCACATTACTTTTAATTCCATTCCACGTTCTATTCCAATCCATTCCACATTGCTGTTCATTCCAATCCACATTCCATTCCGTTCCATTCCACATAATTTTCCATTCCACATTCCATTCTGCATTCCATTCCATTCCACATTCCATTTCATTCCACTCCATTGCACATATCATTCCATTCCATTCCACATTCCATTCCATTCCATTCCTTTCCATTCCTTTCCATTCCTTTCCGTTCAATTCCACATTCCTACGCATTCCTTTCCATTCCACATTCCTTGCTATTCCATTCATTTCCATTTCACATTCCATTCCATTCCATTCCACATTCCGTTCCTTTCCACATTCCATTACATTCCACTCCACATTCCATTCCATTCCATTCCATATTCCATTCTGCATTCCATTCCACGTTCCATTCATCGTTCCATTGCACGTTCCATTCGATATTCCATTTAACTTTACATTCAATGTTCCATTTCACGTTCCATTCGTCGTTCCATCTCACTTTCCATTCGATGTTCCATTCAACGTTACATTCCATGTTCCATTCCACTTTCCATTCCATGTTCTATTCCGCATTCTATTCCATTCCTTTCCACATTCCATCCAGATTCCATTCCACATTCCATTTCTTTTCATTCCACTTTCCATTCAACATTACATCTATAGTGCATTCCACATTGCATTCCATTCCACTCCACATTCCATACCACATTCCATTCCATTCCACTCTCCATTCCATGAAATTCTACATTCCATCCCATTCCATTCCACATTCTATTGCACTCCACATTCCATTCCCTTCCGTTCCTTTCTACATTACATTCCAATCCATTCCAAGTTGCATTCGTTTCGATTCCACGTTATGATCCATTGCATTCCACTTACGATTCTATTCCATTCCACTTTCCATTCCTTTCCATCCAATTCCAATCCACCTTCCATTCCATTCCACATTCCACTCCATTTCAAGTTCCATTCCATTCCATTCCATTCCATTCCATTCCATTCCACATTCCATTCCATTCCACATTCCATTCCATTCCACATTCAGTTCCATTCCATTCCATTCCACTTTCTGTTCCATTCCCTACCACATTCCATTCCATTCCATTCCACGTTCATTACATTACATTCCACGATCGTTTGAATTCAATTCCAAGGTCCATGATATTCTATTCATTTCCACATGTCACTACATTCCATTTCACATTCGATTCCATTCCATTCCACGTTCCAATGCAGTCAATTCCACTCCACATTCCATTCCATTCCATTGCACATTCCATTCCATTCCATTCCAAATCCATTCCATTCCTTTCCACATTCCATTCCATTCCATTCCATAGTCCATTCGATTCCACTCCACATTCCACTCTGCTCCATTCCACATTCCTTTCCATTTTCCGTTCCATTCCATTCTACTTTCCATTCCATTACCTTCCACATTCCATTCCATACTATTCCAAATTCCTTTCAATTCCATTCGACATTCCATTCCACATTCCATTCCATTCCTGTCCACATTCCATTGAATTCCATTCCATGCCACCTTCCATTCCATTGTATTCCACATTCCCTTCCATTCCTTTCCACATTCCAATCCATGCCATTCCAGGTTCCATTCAATTCCATTCCACGTTCCATTCCACGTTGCATGCCACGTTCCCTTCCATGTTCCATTCCATTCCATTGCACGTTCCATTCCATGTTCTATTCCATTCCCTTCCACCTACCATTCCAAGTTTCATGCCACCTTATATTCCACCTTCCATTCCAATTTCCTTTCCATTGCATTCCAAATGCAGTTCAATATTCCATTCCATTCCATTCCACATTCAATTCCATTCCATTCCGTACCATTCCACATTCCATTCCACATCCCATTCCCTTCCATTCCACATTCCATTCCATACCGTTCAACTTTCCATTCCATTCCATTCCACATTCCATACCATTCCATTCCACCTTCCATTCCATTCCATTCCACATTCCATTCCATTCCAGTCCATATTCCATTGCATTTCATTCCAATTCACATTCCATTTCATTTCATTCCATTCCACATTTCATTCCATTCCACATTCCATTGCATTCCGTTGCACATTCCATTCCATTCCTTCCCACATTCCGTTCCATTCCATTGCACATTCCATTCCACATTCCATTCCATTCCATTCCATGCCATTCCGCATGCCATTACACATTTCATTCCATGCCATTCCAGTTTCCTTTCCACATTCCTTTCTCTTCCAATCCGCATTCCATTCCATTCCATTCCATTCCGTTCCAAATTCCATTCCATTCAATTCCATTCCACATTCCATTTCATTCCAAATTCCATTCCATTCCACATTCCATTCCATTCCATTCCACATTCCATTCCATTCCATTCCACATTCCATTCCATTCCATTCCACATTCCATTCCATTCCATTCCATTCCACATTCCATTCCATTCCATACCATTCCACATTCTATTCCATTCCATTCCACGTTCCATTACATTCCATTCCACGTTCCATTGACGATTCATTCCACGTTCCATTCCGCTTTCCATTCTTTGTTTCATTCCACGTTCAATTCCACATTTCAATCCCTTACATTCCACGTTCCATTCCACGTTGCACTCTACGTTCCATTCCATTCCATTCCACATTCCATTCCACGTTCAATTTCCTGTTCCATTCTATTAAATTCCATGTTACATTCCACTATCTGTTCCATGTTGCATTCAATTATATTCCACCTTCTATTTTACTTTCCATTCCACGTTCCTTTCCATTCCATTCAACCTTCCTTTCTACGTTCCATTCCACATTCCATTCCATTCCACTCAATTCCTTTCCATATTCCATTCCATTCCATTCCACATTCTGTTCCGTCCCATTCCACTTTCTTTTCACGTTCCATTCCATTCCATTCCACATTCCCTACCATATTCCATTCCATTCCACTTTGCATTCCACATAGCATTCCATTTCTTCCCACATTCCATTCCATTCCATTCCATGTTCCTTTCCATTATATTCCATTCCATTACACTTTGCATTCCATTCCACTACACCCTCCGTTCCACATTCCTTTCCAATCCATTCCACATTTCATTCCACATTCCATTCCATTCCATTCCACATTCCATTCCATTTCATTCCACATTCCATTCGATTCCACATTCCATTCCACATTGTCTTGCATACCATTCCACATTCCATTGTATATTCCATTCCATTCCATTCCGCATTTCATTCCATTCCATTCTACATTCCACTGCATTCCACAATCCATTCGACATTGCATTCCATCCCTTTCCACATTTCATTCTACATTCCAATCCATTCCATTCCGCATTCCATTCCGTTCCATTCAGTATTTCATTCCATTCAATTCCATTCCACATTCCATTCCATTCCATTCCATTCCACATTCCATTCCATTCCATTAGGCATTCTGTACCATTGCATTCCACAATCCATTCCACATTCCATTACATTCCACGTTCCATTACACATTACCTTCCACATTCTACTCCATTCCACATTCCATTCTATTGCACCTTCCTTTCCACATGGAATTCCATTCCATTCCACATTCCACTGTATGTTCCATTCCATTCCATTCCACATTGCATTCCATTCCATTCCACATTCCATTCCATTCCACTTTCCATTCCACATTCCATTCCACGTTCCATTCCACATTGTATTCCATTTCATTCCTATCCATGTTTCAGTCCAATTTCCATTCCACGTTCCATTCCACATTCCATTCCATGTTCCATTCCATATTCCTTTCCATTGCATTCCAGATTCTATTCCATCACATTTCACTTTCCGTTCCACATTCCATTCCATACCTTTCCACATAGCATTCCACATAGCATTCCACATTTCACTCCACAATCTATTCCACATTCCATTCCGTTCCAAGTTCTGCTCTACATTCCATTCCACATTCCATTGCATTCCACATTCCATTCCAGCTTCCTTTCCACCTTCCATTCCACATTCCATTCCATCCCATTCCACGTTGCATTCCACTTTCCACTGCATTCCATTCCAAATTACATTACATTTCATTCCACATTCCACTCAAGATTCCATTCCATTCCATTCCACATTCAGTTCCACATTCCATTCCACTTTCCATTGCAATCCATTCCATTCCACATTCCATTCCTTTCCACATTCCATTCCATTCCATTACCCATTCCATTCCATTCCATTCCACATTACATTCCACATTCCATTCCGTTCCATTTCACATTGCATTCCACTTTCCATTCCAATTTCCATTTCATGTTCCATTCCAATCCATTCCACATTCCATTCCATTTCATTCCACATTCCGTTCTGTTCCATTCCACATTTCATTGCACTTTCCTTTCCATTCCATTCCACATTCCATACTACATTCCATTGCACAATCTATTCCATATTCCATTCCACATTCCATTCCATTCCATTCCACATTGCATCCCCATTCCATTCCATTCCATTCCACCTTCGATTCCACATTCCATTCTATTCTATTCCACATTCCATTCCACATTCCAATACCTTCCTTTCCACATTCCATTAAAAATTCCATTCCACATTCCATTCCATTCTATTACATATTCCATTCCACATTCCATTCCATTCCATTCCATTCCACATTGCATTCCACATTCCTTTCATTTCCATTCCACATTCCATTCCATTCTACATTCCCTTCCACATTCCATTGCATTGCTTTCCACATTCCATTCCACATTCCATTCCTTTTCATTCCACATTCCAATAAATTCCATTCCATTCCACATTCCATTCCATTTCATTCGGCATTCAATTCCACTGCTTTCCACTTTCCATTTCACATTCATTTCCAATCTATTCCACATTCCATTCCATTCCATTCCACGTTCCATTCCACTCTATTCCATTCCACATTCCATTCCCTTCCATTTGGCATTGCATTCCATTCCATTCCACATTCGATTCGAATCCATTCCAACTTCCATTCCAGTCCATTCCATTCCACCATCCATTCCACATTCCATTCCATTCCAATATTCATTCCACATTCCATTCCATTCCACGTTCCAGTCTACTTTCCATTCCATGTTCCATTCCACCTTTCATTCCATTGCATTCCACATTCCATTCCATTCTATTCCACATTCATTCCACGTTCTATTCCATTCTATTCCGCATTCCATTCCACATTCCACTCCATTACATTTCACGTTAATACCATTCCATTCTATTCCATTCCATTCCTCATTCCTTTCCATTTCATTCCGTTCCATTCCACATTCCATTCCATTACACATTCCATTACACATTCCATTCCCTTCCATTCCACATTCTATTCTATATTCCATTCCATTCCATTCCATATTACATTCCACATTCCATTCCAATCCATTCCATTCCACATTGCATTCCAAATTTCTTTCATTTCTATTCCACATTCCATTCCATTCTACATTGCATTCCAAATTCCATTGCATTTCATTCCACATTGCATTGCATTCCATTCCACATTCCATTCCACATTTCATTCCATTTCATTCGACATTCCATTCCTCTCATTTCCACATTCCATTCCACATTCCATTCCATTCCATTCCACTTTGCATTCCATTCCATTCCACATTCTATTCCACTCCATTCCATTCCACATTCCATTCCATTTCATTCGGCATTCCATTCCAATCCATTCCACATTCGATACCAATCCATTCCACAATCTATTTCATTCCATTCCTTTCCAAAATCCATTCCACATTCCATTTCATTCCAATTTTCATTCCACATTCCATTCCTTATTCCATTCCACTTCACGTTACAGTACACTTTGCATTCCACGTTCCATTCCACATTCTATTCTATTTCATTCCACGTTCCATTGCACATTCCATTCCATTCCATTCCGCATTGAATTCCACATTCCATTCCACAATAATTTCCACATTCCATTCCATTACATGTTCCATTTCACATTCCATTCCCCATTCCATTCCATTCCACTTTTCATTCCACATTCCATTTCATTCCATTCCATGTTCAATTACACATTCCATTCCTTTCCATTCCACATTCCAGTGCATTCTATTCCACGTTCCATTCCACATTGCATTCTATTCCGTGTTCCATTCCACATTCCATTCCACATTCTATTCCATTCCACGTTCCATTCCTCTTTCCATTTGATGTTCCGTTCAACATTGCATTCCATTCCATTCCACATTCCATTCCATTCCAATCCATTCACACAATACATTCCACATTCCACTCCATTCCACGTTTCATTCCACATTCCCTTCCACATTCCATTCATTTCCATTACACATTCCATTCCACTCCACATTCGATTCCATTCCATCCCACATTCCATTCCATTCCATTCCACACCAGTCCACATTCCATTCCATTCCATACCATTCCAGATGCCATTCCTCACCATTCCACAATCGATTCCATTGTATTCCATGTTCCTTTCACGTTCCATTCCACGTTCCATTACCCGTTCCATTCAACGTTCCTTTCCATGTTGAATTCCATGTTCCAATCCCTGACATTCCACTTTCCATTCCACCTTCCATTCCACGTTCCATTACATTCCATTCCACGTTCCATTCCACGTTGAATTCCACGTTCCATTCCATTAAATTCCATGTTACATTCCACTTTTGGAATGTAATTGCATTACATCCCACGTTCCATAGCATGCTCCATTCCACCATCTATTCCATTCCATTCCACCTTCCGTTGCAATTTCCATTCCATTAAATTCCACATTCCATTGCACAATACATTCCATTCTATGACAGTTTCCTTTCCATTCCATTCCACATTATTCCATTCATATTCCACTCATTTCATTTCCATTCATTTCATTTCCATTCCATTCAATTCCATTCCATTATACATTCCATTCCAGATTCCATTCCATTCCATTTCATTCCATTCCACATTCTGTTCCATTCCATTCCACATTCCATTCCATTCCATTCCATTCCACATTCCATTCCACATTCCTTTACATTCCATTCCACATTTCATTCCACATTCCATTCCATTCCATTCCACATTCCTTTCCACTGCAAATTCCATTTCATTCCATTCCATTCGATTACACGTTCCATTCAATTCCATTCCATGTTCCATTCCATTCCACGTTCCATTCCATTCCATTCCACGATCCATTCCACGTTCCATTCCACGTTCTATTCCACTATCTATTCCACTCCATTCCACTTTCCATTCCATTCTACATTCCATTCCACATTCCATTCCACATTCCATTCCAATCCACATTCCATTCCACATTCCATTCCAATCCACATTCCATTCCACATTCAATTAAATTCCATTCTACATCCCATTCCATTCCATTGCATTCCACATTCCATTCCATTCCATTCCATTACACAGTCTATTCGATTACATTCCATTACAATCCACATTCTGTTCAATTCCCCATTCCATTCCATATTCCATTCGAATCCATTCTCCTTCCATTGCACATTCCATTAAATTCCATTCCACATTTCATTCCATTCCATTCCACGTTCAAATCCATTCCATTTCTCATTCCATTCCATTCCACTTTCCATTGCATTCCATTCCATTCCATTCCAAATTCCATTCCACGTTGCATTCCACATTCCATTGCATTCCTTTCCATTCCACAATACATTCCATTCCATTCCATTCCATATTCCATTCCATTCCATTCCACATTCCATTCCATTCGATTCCATTCCACATTCCATTCCATTCCACATTCCATTGCAGACTCCATTCCGTATTCCATTCCACATTCCCTTCCATTACATTCAATTCCATTCCCTTCCATTCCACATTCCATTCCTTTACATTCCATTCAATTCCATTTGATTCCACTTTCCATTCCATTCCACACTCCATTCCGTTACTTTCCATATTCCATTGCAATGCATTCCATTCCTTTGTATTATACATTCCATTCCACATTCCATGCCATTCCACGTTCCATTCCACAATCCATTCCACATTCCTTTCCGTTCCATTCCATTCCATTCCACGTTCCATTTCACAGTCCATTCCACTTGGCTTTCCTTTCCATTCCATTCCATTGCACGTTCCAATCCACATTCCATTCCATTCCATTACACCTTTCAATAAACATTTCATTACACATTCTATTCCATTCCATTCCACTTTCCATTCCACATTCCACTCCATTCCACATTCCAATGCATTCCATTCTACATTCCATTCTCTTTCCATTTCACTTTCCATTCCATTCCATTCTACATTCCATTCTATTTCTAATCCACCTTCCATTCCTTCCCATTCCACATTCCATTCCAAATTTCTTTCAACATTCCATTCCATTCCATATTTCTTTCTACATTCCATTCCATTCCATTCCACATTCCATTATATTCCATTCCGGATTCCATTACACATTCCATTCCATTCCATTCCATATTCCTTTCTACATTCCATTCCATTCCATTCCACATTCCATTATATTCCATTCCGGATTCCATTACACATTCCATTCCATTCCATTCCACATTGCATTGCACATTCCATACCACGTTCCATTCCACATTCCATTCAACTTTCTATTTCACTTTCCATTCCCTTCCATTCCACATTCCATTCCACATTCCATTCCATTCCACTCCACGTTCCATTCCATTCCACTTTGCATTCCATTCCGTTCCATTCCGTTCCACATTCCATTGCACGTTCCATTCCACTCCATTCCACTTTCCATACCATTCCATGGAATTGCATTCAATTCCATGTTCCATTGCATTACATGTTCCATTCCATTCCATTCCACGATCCATTTCAAGTTACATTTCACGTTCCATTCCACGTTCTATTCTATGACCCATTCCATGTTCTATTCCATGGCTCATTCCACGTTCTATTCCATGTTCCATTCCATTCCATTCCACTTTCCATTCCTCAATCCATTCCACATTCCATTCCATTCCACGTACCATTCCATTCCATTGAACGATACATTACACCTTCCATTCCATGATGCATTCCACTTACCAGTGCACGTCCCATTCCATTCCATTCCACGTTCCATTACTAATTCCATTC
The DNA here is from genome assembly GCF_028885655.2 of Pongo abelii. Taxonomy (NCBI): domain Eukaryota; kingdom Metazoa; phylum Chordata; class Mammalia; order Primates; family Hominidae; genus Pongo; species Pongo abelii. Next base: position 7,799,542 of record NC_085929.1, on the reverse strand, counting down.
CAACACTCCATTCCATTCCATTCGGCATTCCATTACACATTCCAGTCTACATTCCGTTACATTCCATTCCACATTCCATTCCACATTCCAACACATTCCATTCTCCATTCCATTCCATTCCACATTCCATTCCATTCCATTCCACATTCCATTCGATTCCATTCCATTACATTCCACATTCCATTTCATTTGACATTCCATTCCATATTCCATTCCATTCCATTCCATTTTGCATTCCACATTCCATTGCATTCCATTCCATTGCATTCCAAATTCCATTCTATTCCATTCCATTCCATTCCATTCCATTCCATTCCATTCCATGTTACATTCCATTCTATTCCACATTCCATTCCATGTTACATTCCATTCCATTTCATTCCACATTCCATTCTATGTTCCATTCGATGTTCCTTTCCATTCCATTCCACATTCCATTCCACGTTGCATTCCAACTCCCATTCCATTACATTCCATGCCATCCCACATTCCATCCCATTCCAATTTCAATTGCAGAATCCAATCCACATTCCACTCCGTTCCAGTCCATTCCATTCCATTCCACAATCCATTCCATTCTATTCCACAATCCATTCCATTACATACCATTAAACATTCCGTTCCATTCCATTCCACATTCCACTCCGTTCCATTCCACATTCGATTTCATTCCATTCCTTTCCATTCCATACCACATTCCATTCCGTTCCCTTTGACTTTGCTTTCCATTTCATTCCATTTCATATTCCATTCCATTCCATTCCAAAATCCATTCCACTTTCCACTCCACTTTCCATTACATTCCATTCCACATTCTGTTAGACATTCCATTCCATTCCATTCCACATTCCATTCCATTCCATTCCACATTCCATTCCATTCAAGATTCCATTCCATTCCATTCCACATTCTATTCCATTTCATTCCACATTCCATCCCCTTAAATTCCACATTCCATTCCATTTCATTCCATTCCACATTCTATTCCATTCCAGTTCGCATTCCATTCCATTCTGTTTTATATTCCATTTAAAATTCCATTCAATTCGATTCCTCATTCCATTGCATTCAGTTTAACATTCCTTTCCATACCATTTCGCTTTCTATTCCACTCCGTTCCATTCCATTGCACATTCCATTGCATTCCGGTTGACACTATTCTCTGTTCCATTCCATTCCATATTCCATTCCATTCCATTCCAAATTCCATTCCAATCCACTCCATTCCATTCCACATCAAATTACATTCCATTCCACATTCCATTCCGCATTCCACTCCATTCCTTTCCATATTCCATTCCATTCCATTCCACATTCCATTCCATTCCATTTCACATTCCATTCCATTCGATTCCATTCCATTCCATTCCACATTCCATTCCATTGCATTCCACATTCCATTCCATTCCATTCCATTCCACATTCCATTTCCTTCCATTCCATTCCATTCCGAATGCCATTCCGTTACGTTCTGTTTTCCATTCCATTCCACATTCGACATTCCATTCCATTCCACATCCTGCTCCATTCCATTCGAAATTCCATTCCATTCCATTCCACGTTCCATTCCATTCTATTCCACGTTCTATTTCACATTGCATTACTCCTTCCATTGCATTCCATTCCATTCCACATTCCATTCCATTCCATTCTATTGCATTCCACTTTCGATTCCATTCCATTCCACATTCCATTGCATTTGATTCCACATTCCCTTCCATTCCATTCCTCATTCCATTCCCTTCCATTCCACATTAAATTGAAATCCATCCCATTCCACATTGCATTCCATTGCATTCCACATTCTATTCAATTCCATTCCACATTGCATTCCATTTCATTACTTTCCCCATTCAATTCCATTCCATTCTACATTCCATTGCATTCCATTCTTCATTCAATTCCATATTCCATTCCATTCCATTCTTCATTCAATTCCACATTCCATTCAATTACATTCCACGTTGCATTCCATTCCATTTCGCATTCCATTCCACATTACTTTCCATTCCATTCCATTCCACATTCCCTTCCATTCAATTCCACATTTCATTCCATTCCATTCCATATTCCATTCCATTCCATTACACATTCCATTAAACATTCCATTCCATTCCACATTCCATTCCTTTCCTTTGCATTCCACTTACCATTGCTTTCCATTCCACATTCCATTTCACATTCCATTCCATTCCATTCCACATTCAATTCCATTCCATTCCATTCCACATTCCATTCCATTCCATTCCACATTCCATTCCACATTCTATTTCACATTCTATTATTTTCCATTCCAGATACCTTTCCATTACATTCCACTTTCCATTCCACATTTCATTCAATTCCATTCAACATTTCATTCCACATTCCATTCCATTGCTTTCCACGTTACATTCCGCATTCTATTCCACTCCATTGCACATTCCATTCAATTCAATTGCACTTTCCATTCAATTCCATTCCACATACCCTACCACATGCCATTCCACATTCCATTACTCATTGCATTCCTTTCCATTCCATTCAACATTCCATTCCATTCCATTAAACAGTCCACTCCATTCCTTTCCATTCCATTCCACATTGCATTCCACATTCCATTCCACATTCCATTCCTTTCCACATTCCATTCCACATTCCATAACACATTCCTTTCCACATTCCATTCCACATTCCATACCACATTCCTTTCCATTCCATTCCATTCCTTTCCATATTTGTTTCCATTCCATTCCACATTCCTTTCCACATTCTATTACACGTACCATTCCACTTTCCATTCCACATTCTGTTTCATTCCATTCCACATTCCTTTCCATATTTCATTCCACATTACATTCCATTATTCAACATTCCATTCCATTGCATTCCAGATTCCATTCCGTTGCATTCCATTCCACATTCCATTCCATTCTGTTCCATTCCACATTACATACCACTCCATTTCACAGTACATTCCATTGCATTCCATTCCACATTCCATTCCATTCCATTCTACATTCCATTACATTCGATTCCACGTTCCATTCCACGTTGCACTCCACGTTACATTCCATTTTCCATTCCTCGTTCCATTCCACTTTCCTTTCCATCTTCCATTCCATTCCATTGCATTACACTTTCCATTCCATTCCATTCCACATTCAATTCCATTCCACTCCAAATTCATTTCCATTCCAGATTCCATTCCACATGCCATTCCACATTCCGTTCCATTCCATTCTGTTCCCTTCCATCTCATTCCACATTGGATTCCTTTCCATTCCACCTTCCCTTCCATTCCATTGCATTCCATTCCACATTCCATGTCGCATTCCATTCAACGTTCCCTTCAACATTCCATTCCATGTTGCATTCCATTCCATTCCTTTCCATTTCATTCCATTCCAGATTCCAATCCACATTCCATTGCATTCCATTCCATTCCACATTCCATTCCACATTCCATTCCATGCAATTCCACCTTCCTTTCTATTCCATTCCACATTCCATTCCATTCCATTCTATGCAATTACACATTCCATTCCACATTCCATTCCATTTTTCATGTAACATTTCACTCCACATTCCTTTCCGTACCTTTGCATTCCATTCCATTCCATTCCATTCCACTTTCCATTCCACATTCCACTCCATTTTTCATTTCACATTCCATTCCACATTCCATTCCATTCCATTCCATTCCACCTTCCATCCAACATTGCATTCCATTCAATTTCACATTCCATTCCATTCAATTCCATTCCATTCCACATTCCATTCCATTCCATTGCATTCCACATTCCATTCGACTTTCCATTCCACTTTCCTTTACCCATTCCATTCCACTATCCATTTCACATTCCATTCCATTTGATGCCACATTCCATTCCATTCTTTCCATTCCATTCCACATTCCATTTCACTTTCCATTACATTCCTTTCCAATATTCCATTCCAATTTCATTCCATTCCATTCCATTCCACATTGCCTTCCATTACTTTCCACATTCCATTCCACATTCCAACCGATTCCATTCCACATTCCATTACATTCCTTTCCACTTTCCATTCCATTCCATTCTTTTCCACATTCCATTCCATTCCATTCCATTCCACATTGCATTCCATTCCATTCCTCAACCGATTCCACATTCCATTCCACATTCCATTCCATTCCTTTTCACATTCCTTTCAGCATTCCATTCAATTCCACATTCCACTCCGCATTCCATACCATTCCACATTCCATTCCATATTCCATTCCACTCCAATCCACATTCAATTCCCTTGCATTCCACGCTCCATTCTAGTCCATTCCACCTTCCATTCCACATTCCATTCCTCGCTCCATTCCAGGTTCTAATTCACAAGCCATTCCATTCTGTTCCACGTTTCATTACACATTCATTTCCAATCCACTCCACATTGCTCTCCACATTCCATTCCACATTCCAGTCCACCTTCCATTCCATTCCACATGCGATTCCAATCCATTCCACATTCCATCCAATTCCATTTCACATTCCATTGCATTTGATTACATTCCACATTCTATTCCATTCCAAATTCCATTCCTTTCCATTCCACATTCCATGCCATTCCATTCCACATTCCATTCCACGTTCTATTCCATAACATTCCACTTTCCATTCCATTCACTTCCACGTTCCATTTCATTCTGTTCAACGTTCCATTCCACATTCTATTCCACATTCAATTCCATTCAATTCCACATTCCATTCCACATTCCATTCCAGTCCACATTTTATTCCACATTCCATTGCCTTCCATTCCACGTTACCTTTCACATTCCATTCCACGTTCCATTCCATAACATTCCACTTTCCATTCCATTCACTTCCACGTTCCTTTGCATTCCATTACATTCCATTCCATTCCAATCCACATTCCATTCCATTCCTTTCCAATTTCCACTCCATTCCTCACTCCATTCCATTCCATTCCGCATTCCCGTACTTACCATTCCACATTCCATTCTATTCCATTCCATTCCATAAAATTCCACATTCCTTTCCACGTTCCATTCCATTTCATTCTACATTCCATTGCACGTTCCATTCCACATTCCATTCCACGTTCCATTCCACTTTCCATTTGACTTTCCATTCCTTTATATTCCACGTTCCACTCCTTTGCATTCCACGTTCCATTTCATTCCATTAAACATTACATTTCTCATTCCATTTCACATTCCATTCCACATTCCCTTTCGCATTCCATTCCATTCCATTCCATTCCATTGCATTACACTTTCCGTTACATTCCCCTCGACGTTCCATTCCAGTCCTTTCGATGTTCCATTGCATTCGACATTCAATTCCAACCCATTCCATTCCATGTTGCACTGCATTCCATACCACTTTCCATTCCATTCCATTCCAAGTTGCATTCCATTCCATTCCAATCCATTCCACATTCCATTCCATTTCATTTCATTCCACTTTCCATTCCATTCCATTCCATATTACATTCCATTCCACTTTCCATTCCCTTCCACATTCCATTCCATTCCACTTTCCTTCCCTTTAGACGTTCCATTTCGTTCAATTCCACATTCCATCAACGTTCCAGTCCTTTCCACATTCCTTTCCATTCCATTCCATTCCACATTCCATTCCATTCCAGATTCCCTTCCGCATTCCATTCCATTCCTTAGCAGATTCCATTCCATTCCATTCCACTTTACATTCCATTCCATTACACATTCCATTCCACATTCCATTCCATATTCCATTCCAAGTTCTACTCCACGTTTCATTCCACTTTACATTACAGATTCCATTCCATTCCATTTCACATTCCATTACACATCTGACTCCATTCAATTCCACATTCCATTCCACTTTCCACTCCATTCTATTCCACATTACATTCCACATTCCATTCCCTTCCATTCAACGTTCCATTCCACGTCTATTCCATTCAATTCCGTTTGATTCCATTCCATTAAATCCCATTCCACGTTCCATTCCTTTCCACATTCCTTTCCTCATTCCATTCCATTCCATTCCACATTCCAATCCATTCCATTCCACATTGCATTCCATTCCACATTGCCTTCCTAATTTCGTTCCATTCCATTCCACATTCCATTCTATTCCACATTCCATTAGATTCCATTCCATTGCACATTCCTTTCCATTCATAATTCCCTTTCTCATTCCATTCCATTCCTTTCCACATTCCATTCCATTTTATTCCACATTCACTTCCATTCCACTTTCCATTGCACATTCCATTCCACATTCAATTCCACCTTCCTGTCCACGTTCCATTCCACTTTCCATTCCACATTCCTTTCCATTCCAGTCTACATTCCATTCCACGTTCCATTCCTCGTTGCATTCCACATCCATTGCACGTTCCATTCGACTATCCATTCCCTTCCATTCCACAATCTATTCCACATTCCATTCCGCATTCCATTCCAGTCCATTCCACTTTCCATTCCATTCCATTCCACATTCCATTGCACTCCATTCCGGATTCCATTCCACATTCCTTTCTAATCTGCATTGCTTTACACATTCCACTCCATTCCATTCCACATTACATTCCACTTTCCATTCCATTCCATTCCATTCCACTTTCCATTCCACATTCCTTAAAACATTCCATTCCATTCCATTCCATTCCATTCCACATTCCATTCCACGTTCCTTTCCATTCCATTCCACTTTCAATTCCAACTTCCTTTCCATTCCATTCCGCTTTGCATTCCACATTCCATTGCGCATCTTATTGCACATTCCATTCCATACTGCATTCCATTCCATTCCACATTCCATTCCAATTTCCATTGCATTCCATTCCATATTCCATTGCATTTCATTTCACATTCCATTCCATTACATTCCACATTCCATTCCACATTCCATTGCATTCCATTCCACATTCCATTCCACATTCCATTTCACATTCCATTCCACGTTCCATTCCATTCACTTACATGCTCCATTCCACCTTCCACTCCACGTTCCATTCCATGATCCATTCCATTCCATTCCATGAACCATTCCACGTTCCAGTCCACATTTCATTCCACATTCCATTAAACATTCCATTCCAAATGCCATTACATTCCATTTCACATTCCTTTCCATTCCATTCCACATTCCATTCCACCTTTCATTCCATTCAACATTCCATTCAACATTCCATTCCACGTTCCATTCCATCCTCCATTCCATGCATTCCACATTCCATTCCACACTGCATTCCATATCATTCCACATTCAATTCCACATTCCATTCCTTTACTTTCCATTACATTCCACGTTCCATTCCAGATTGCATTCTATTGCATTCCACATTCCATTCCACATTCCATTCCACATTCCATTCCATTCCATTCCACGTTAAATTCCACGTTCCATTCCACATTCCATTCCACGTTCCATTCCACGTTACATTCCAATTCATTCCACGTTCCATTCCACTTTCCATTGCATTTCATTCCACGTTCCATTCCAACTTCCGTTGTACATTCCATTCCATGTTCCACTCCACATTCCATTCCACGTTCCATTCCACGTTTAATTCCACATTACATTCCACGTTCCATTCCATTCAAGTTCCATTTCACATTCTATTCCATTCGATTAAACTTTCCATTCAACATTCCATTCCACATTCCCTTCCACGTTGCATTCCACATTCCATTGCACATTCCATTCGACGTAACATTCCACATTCCAATCCAAGTTGCATTCCACATTCCATTCCGCGTTCCATTCCATTCAATTCCACGTGCCATTCCATATTCCATTCCACTCCATTCCATGTTCCATTCCACATCCCATTCCACATTCCATTCCACATTCCAATCCACATTCCATTCCATTCCATTCCACATTGCGTTCCACATTCCATTCCACTCCACATTCTTTTCCACATTCCCTTCCACATTCCATTCCATTTCATTCCACATAACATTACACATTGCATTCCATTCCATTCCAGATATCATTCCACATTCCATTTCATTCCATTCCACCTTCCATTGCACATTCCTTTCCATTTTATTCCACATTCCAATCCACATTCCATTCCACATTCCATTCCACATTCCATTCCACTTTGCATTCCACATAGCCTTTCACATTCCATTCGACATCCTATACCACATTTCATTTCACTTTTCATTCCATTTTTTTCCACATTCCATAACACATTCCATCCATTCCATTGCACACTATATTCCATTACATTCCACATTGCATTCCACGTTCCATTGCATTCCATTCCACGTTCCATTCTACTTTCCATTAGAAATTCTATTCCTTTCCATTCCACGTTCCATTCTACGTTCCTTAAGAGGTTCCATTCCGCGTTCCATTCCACATTCCATTCCATTCCATTCCATGTTACATTCCATGTTCCATTCCAATCCGTTCCGCATTGCATTCCTTTCCATTCAACATTCCTTTCCATTCCATTCCATGTTCCATTCCAAGTTCCGTTCCATTCCATTGCACGTTCCATTCCATTCCTTTTCACGTTCCATTTCATTCCATTTCACGTTCCATTCCACATTCAATTTCACATTCCATTCCTCCTTCCATTCTATTCCATTCCACATTCCATTTCACTCCATTCCACTTTCCATTCCATTCAATACCTCTTTCCATTCCATATCACATTCCATTCCATGTTCCAATCCACTTTCCATTTCGTGTTCCATTCCATTCCATTCCTTTCCTTTCCAGATTCCATTCCATTCCATTCCGCATTCTACTCCACATTCCATTCCTTTCAATTCTACATTCCATTCCACATTCCATTCCATTAAATTTCACATTCCACACTATTCCCTTCCACATTCCATTACATTCCATTCCTCATTACATTCCAAATCCCATTCCACCTTCCATTCCACATTCCATTCCATTCCTTTCCACGTTCCACTACACGTTCCATTCCACATTCCATTCCACATTCTCTTCCATTCCATTCCACATTGCGTTCCACACTCCATTCCACATTCCATTCCATTCCACATTCCATTCCATTCCATTCCACATTCCCTTAAATTCCATTCCACCTTCCATTCCATGATCCATTCCATTCCATTACACATTCCATTCCGCATTTCTTTCCACACATCATTCCATACCATTCCATTCCACATTCCATTCCATTCCACATTCCATTCCATTTCATTCCACATTCCTTTCCATTCCATTCCACATTCCATTCCATTCTATTCCACATTCCATTACACATTCCATTCCTTTCCACATTCAATTCCATTACACATTCCTTACCATTCCACATTCCATTCCATTCCAATCCATTCCACATTCCATTCCTTAATACATTTCATTCCATTCGATTTGATTCCACTTTCCATTCCATACCACTTTACGTTCCATTCAATTCCACCTTCCTTTCCTTTCCATTCTACATTCCATTCCATTCCATTCCACATTCCATTCCATTGCATTCCAAATTCCATTCCATTCCATTCCATTCCAAGTTCCATGCCACATTCCTTTCCACTTACATTTCCGCAATCCATTCCACATTCCATTCCATTCCATTCCACATTCCATTCCATTCCTTTCCACATTCCCTTCCTATTCCATTCCATTCCATTCCACATTCCATTCCGTTCCATTCCATTCTACATTCCATTCCACTTTGCATTCCACATTCCATTCCACATTCCATTCAATTCCATTCCATTCCATTCCACATTCCATTCCTATTCCATTCCACATTCCTTTCCTATTCCATTCCATTCCTATTCCATTCCATATTCCTTTCCTATTCCATTCCATTCCATTCCATTCCATTCCACATTCCATTCCATTCCGTTCCACCTTCCTTTCCACATTCCATTCCAATCCATTCCAAATTCCATTCCACAGTCCATTCCATTTCCATTCTATTCCATTCCACCTTCCATTCCACATTCCATACCATTCCAATCCACATGCCATTCCGCATTCCATACAATTTCCATTACATTCTATTCCTCGTCCCATTCCACATTCTATTCCACATTCCATTCCATTTTATTCTGTATTCCACTGCAAATTCCATTCCATTCAATTTCACATTGCATTCCATCCACATAACTTTCCATTCCATTGCACATTCCATTCAACATTCCTTTCCATTCAGTTTCACTTTGCTTTCCATCCATTCGAAATTACATTCCATTCAATTCCATTTCACATTCCATTCCATTCGATTCCACTTTCCATTCCATTCCATTCCACATTCCATTCAATTCCTTTCCACTTTGCATTCCATTCCATTCCATTCTACATTCCATTCCATTCCACATCCCATTCCATTCCTTTCCTTTCCCTTTCAATTACATTCCATTCCACTCCATTCCACCTTCCATTCTATTCCACATTCCATTCCATTCCATTCCATTCCCTTTCCACTCCATTCCATTCCACATTCCCATCCATTCCACGTTTCATTCCATTCAATTCCACATTCCATTCTATTCCATTACATTCCTTTTTCCATTCCATTCCACATTCCTTTCCACTCCACATTCCATTCCACGTTCCATTCCACGTTCCATTTCACATTCCATTCCATTCCACGTTCCATTACACGTTCCATTGCACATTCCATTCCATTCTATTCCACATTCCTTTCCATTACTTATCATTCCACTCTCCAATATATTCCATTACATTCCACGTTCCATTCCACGTTTCAATAGACATTTCAATCCACCTTACAATCCACTACATCCCAGGTTCAATTCCGCATTCCATTCCATTCAATTCCAATTTCCATTCCAATCCATTCGACATTCTGTTCCACATTCCATTCCATTACTTTCCACATTCTTTTCCACATTCCATTCCAATCCATTCCACTTTCCATTACATTCCATTCCACATTCCACTCCACATTCCTTTCCATGCCATTCCACATTCCATTCCATGTTCTATTGCATTCCATTCCATTCCACTTTCCATTCCATTATATTTCACATTCCATTCCACATTCCATTCAATTCCGTTCCACTTTCCATTCCATTCCATTCTACTTTTGGTTCCACATTCCATGCCACGTTCTGTTACTTTACATTCCGTTCCAAATTCCATTCCATTCCATTCCACATTCCATTCCATTCTATTCCTCATTCCGTTACATTCCATTCCACATTCCATTCCGTTCCATTCCATTCCAGTTTCCATACCTTCCCATTCCATTCCAAATTCCATTCATTCCATTACTCAATCCATTCCATTGCATTCCACATTTCTTTCCATTCCATTCCCTTCTATTCCACATTCCATTCCATTCCATTCCACATATCATTCCATGTTCCATTCTTCATTCCATTCCACGTTCCATTCGATTCCATTCCACATATCATTCCATCTTCCATTCTTCGTTCCATTCCACGTTCCATTCCACGTTCAATTCAAATTTCCATTCCACGTTCATTTGCATTCCATTCCTCATTCCATTCCACATTCCATTCCATTCCATTCCGCATTCCATACCTCTAAATTCCATTCCATTCCACATTCCTTTCCATTCCATTAAACATTGCATTCCACATTCCGTTGCATTCCATTCCACATTCCATTCCCTTCTATTCCACATTCCATTACATTCCATTCCACATCCCATAATTTTCCATTCAACATTCCATTCCACATTCCATTCCACGTTCCATTCCACATTCCATATCACATTCCATTCCACGTCCCATTCCATTCTATTCCACATTCCATTCCATTCCATTACACATTCCATTCCATTCCATTCAATTGCATTCCACATTCCATATCATTCTATTCCATATTCCATTAAATTCCACTCCACAATCCATTAGACATCCCACTGATTTCCAGTCTACATTCCATTCCACATTCCATTCCATTAAATTCCACATTCCATTACATTCCAATTCACATTCCATTCCATCCTATTGCCCATTCAATTTCACATTCCATTCAGCAATCCATTCCATTCCATTGCACATTCCATTCCACATTCCATTCCACATTCCATTCCATTCCATTCCACATTACATTCCACGTTTCCTTCTACATTCCTTTCCAGGTTCCATTCAATGTTCCATTCCACATTCCACTTCACATTTCATTTCACGTTCCATTCCGCATTCCTTACCATCTTCCATTCCACTTTCTATTCCACGTTCCAATCCACTTTCCATTCCATTCAAATCCACCTTCCATTCCAAATTCATTCCACTCCATTTTATTGCATTTCATTCCATTACACATTCCTTTCCATTCCATTCCATTGCACATTCAATTGTATTCCATTCCACATTCCACTCCTTTCCATTGCACCTTCCATTCCGTTCCATTCCATTCCATTCCACATTCCATACCATTCCGTTGCATTCCACATTCCATTCCTTTCCATTACACAATCCATTCCTTTCCATTCCACGTTCCATTCCATTCCATTCCACCTTCCACTTCATTCTATTCCACATTACATTACGTTCTAATCCACATTCCATTCCACCTCTCATTCGACATTCCATTCCACCTTCAATTCGAAGTTCCATTCCACTTTCACTTCCATTCCATTCCACCTTCAATTAAACATTCCATTCCACTTTCCATTCCATGTTCTGTTCCACATTCCATTCCATGGTCTATTCCACGTTTCATTCCATCCCATTCCACATTCCATTCCACTCCATTCCACCTTCCATTCCACATTCCATTCCATTCCATTCCACATTCCTTTCCACATTCCATTCCACTCCATTCCAACTTCCATTCCACATCCCCTTCCATTCCATTCTATTACACATTGCATTCCATGCCATTCCACAATCCATTCAACATTCCACTCCATTCCATTCCACTTTCCATTATATTCCATTCTAACTTCAATTCCTCATTGCGCTACATTACATTACATTCCACATTCCATGCGACATTCCATTCCATTCAATTCCGCATACCATTCCATTCCGTTCCACATTCCATTCCATTCCATTCCATTCCAACTTCAGTTCCACATTCCATTCCATTCCCTTCTACATTCCATTCTATTCCATTCCACATTACATTCCACGTTCCATTCCACGTTCCATTCCACTTTCCATTCCACGTTCCATTCCAAATTCCATTCCACATTCCATTCAACATTCCATTCCAGATTCCATTCTATTCCGTTCCCCATTCCATTCCACATTCCGTTTCATTCCATTCCACATTCCATTCCATCCCGCTCCACATTCCATTCCACATTCCATTCCATTCCATTCCACATTCCATCCCACGTTCCATTCCATTCCAATTTACGTTCCATTCCACTTTCCATTCCACATTCCATTCCACACTCCATTCCACATTCCATTACTTTCTATTCTACATTGTTTTCCACATGCCATTCCACATTCCATTCCACATCCCATTCCAAATGCCATTCCACATTCCAGTCCATTTCATTCCACATTCCATTCAACATTCCATTAAACTCGATTCCACATTCCATTCCATTCCATTGCTCATTCCATTCGGCATTCGGTTCCACATTTCTTTCCCCATTGCATTCCATTCCATTCCACATTCCATTATACATTCCATTACACTTTCCTTTCCACATCGCATTCCATTCCATTCCACATACAGTTCCACATTCCATTCAACATTCCATTCCCCTTTCCATTCCATTCAGTTCCACATTCCATTCCTCTGCATTCCATTCCATTCCATATTCCACTGCATTCCATTCCACATTCCATTCCATTCCATTCCACATTGCATTCTTCCACATTGCATTCCATTCCGTTGCACATTCCATCCCATTCCATTCCACCTTGCATTCCACTTTCCCTTCCATGCCAAATTTCATTCTATTCCTCTCCACATTCCATTCTACATTTCATTCCGTTCCATTACACATTCCATTCTACATTTCATTCTGTTCCATTCCACATTCCATTCCACATTCCATTCCATTCGATTCCACATTCCATTCCACTCCATTCCACATTCCATTCCACATTCTTTTGCATTCCATTCCACATTGCTTTCCATTCCATTCCATTTTCCATTCCATTCCATTTCACATTGCATTTCATTCAATTTCATATTCAATTCAATTACATTGCATTCCACATTCCATTCCATTGTATTCCACTTTCCATTCCATTCTATTATATTCTACTTCCCATTCCGTCCCATTCCACGTTCCATTCAATTACATTCCACATTCCACTCTGCATTCCATTCTACTTTCTATTCCACGATCCATTCAACCTTCCATAACACATTCCATTCCATTTCATCCCACATTTCATTACACGTTCCATTCCATTCCATTCCACATTCCATTCCATGCCACTTTCCATTCCATGATCCATTGCAAGTTCCAAGCCACGTTCCTTTCCAAGTTCGATTCCACATTCCATTCCTTTCTATCACATATTCCATACCATTCCATTCAACTCCATTCCACAATTCATTCCATTCCATTTGACATACCATTCACATTCCGTTCCACGTTCCATTTCGTTCCTTTCCACATTCCATTCCACACTCCATTCGACATTCCATTCCGTTCCATTCCACATTGCATTCCACATTCCATTCCACATTCCATTCCACATTCCATTTCGCATTCCATTCCATTCCATTTCATTCCACGTTCCATTCCATTTCAATCAGTATTCCATTCCATTCCATTCAACGTTGCATTCCATTCCACATTCCAATGCATTGCACTTCCCATTCCACTCCATTCCATATTCCATTCCACATTACAGTCCAGATTCCATTCCACATTCCATACCCTTCCATTCCAGATTCCATTCCACATTCCATTCCTTTCCATTACACATTCCATTTAACTTTATATTCCACATTCCATTCCACTTTCCATTCCACAGTCCATTCCACATTCCATTCCATTCCATTTCACTTTGCATTCCATTTCATTCCATTCCACATTCTATTCCATTCCACATGCCATTCCTTTGCATTCCACGTTCCATTCCACATTGCGTTCTACATTCCATTCTACATTACATTCCATTCCTTTGCAAATTCCATTCTACATTCCATTCCACATTCCAGGCCACATTCCACACCATTCCTTTCCACATTCCATTCCACATTCCTTTCCTTTCCATTACAACTTCCGTTTCACTTTCCCTTCCACATTACATTCCACTTTCCATTGCACATTTCATTCCATATTCCATTCGATTCCATTCCACATTCCATTCCACTTTCCATTGCACATTTCATTCCACATTCCATTCCATTCCATTCCACATTCCATTCCACATTCCATTCCAGATTCCTTTCCATTACATTCCACATTCCATTCCAAATTCCATTTCATTTCATTCCACATTCCATTCCATATTCCATTGCTCATTCCCTTCCAAATTCCATTCCATTCCATTCCATTCCATTCCACATTATATTCCATTTCATTACACATTCCATTCCTCATTCAATTGCACATTCCCTTCTACATTCCATTACATTCCATTCCACATTCCATTCCACATTACTTTCCATTCCATTACATAATCCATACCACATTCGATTCCATTCTGCTCCACATTACATTCTATTACATTCCACATTCCATTTCACTTTACTTTCCACGTTCCATTCCATTCCATTCCAAGTTCCATTCCACCTTCCATTAGACGTTCCATTCCACGTTCCATTCCACTTTCCATTCCATTCCATTCCACTTTCCGTTCCACATTCCATTCCATTCCGTTAATTATTCCATTCCATTCCATTGCATTCCACATTTCATTCCATTCCATTCCATTCCACATTCCATTCTATTCCATTCCAAATTGCATTCAATTCCATTCCATTCCAGTTTCCATTCAATTTCATTCCATTCAATTGCACATTCCTTTCCACATTACATTCCCTTCAATTCCGCATCCCATTCCTTTCAATTCCATTCCTTTCCAAATTCCATTCCCTTCCATTCTGTTCCACATTCCATTCCCTTCCATTCCACATTCCATTGGATTCCATTTCACATTCTATTAAATTCCATTCCACGTTCAATTCCACATTCCATTGCTCTCCATTCCACATTCAATTCCATTCCTTTCCACATTCCTTTTCACATTCCATTCCATTCAATTCGACATTTCATTCCAGGTGCCATTCCATTCCATTCCTCATTCCTTTCCACATTCCATTACACGTTCCATTCCATGTTCCATTCCATTTTCCGTTCCACTTTCCATTTCATTATATTTCACCTTTCATTCCATTCCATTCCACGTTACCTTTCATTCCCTTCCACATTCCATTCCACATTCCATTCCACATTCACTTTCACCTTCCATTCCATTGCATTCCATTATATTCCATTCCACATTCCATTCCATTCTATTCCGCATTCCATTGCATTACATTCCACGTTCCATTACATTCCATTCCACATTCCATTCCACATTCCATTCGACGTTCCATTCCTTTCCATTCTATTCCACATTGCAAACCATTCCATTCTGCTTTCCATTACATTCCATTCCATATTCCACTTCATATTCCTTTCCATTGCTTTCCATTCCACCTTCCATCCCACATTCCTTTCCATTGCATTCCACATTCCATTCCATATCCCATTCCACATTCCATTCCACATTTCATTCCCCGTAATCTTACACAATACATTCCACATTCCATTCCATATCCCATTCCACATTCCATTCCACATTTCATTCCCAGTAATATTCCACAATACATTCCACATTCAATTCCACGTTGCATTCCACGTTCGTTACCATTCCTTTCCACGTTCCATTCCAATCCATTCCACGTTGTGTTTCATTCTATTCCATCTTCCATTCCAGATTCCTTTTCCACATTCTATTCCCCTTTTCATTCCATTCTATTCCACTTCCAATTGCATTCAATTCCACATTCCTTTCCATTCCATTACATTCCATTCTACATTCCATTATATTCCATTCCACATTCCATTACATTCCATTCCACATTCCATTATATTCCATTCCATTCCAATTTCCATTAAGTTCCATGCCATATTACTCTCCGTTGCATTACACATTCCATTCCTTTCCATTCCACATTTCATAACATTGCATTCCATTCCACATTCTATTCCACTTCATTCCACATTCCATTCCCTTCCAATTCATTCCAGTCCATTCCACATTCCGTTCCATTACAATTTCCATTCCATTCCATTACATTCCATTCAATTCCACATTCCATTCCATTCCACATTTCATTCCCTTCTATTCTGTTACACATTTGATTCAATTCCATTCCTCATTCCATTCCATTTCATTCCACATTCCATTGCATTCCATTCTATTCCATTCCACATTCCATACCATTCCGTTCCATTACACTTTTCATTCCACATTCCATTCCACATTCCATTCCATTCCATTTCACTTTCCATTCTATTCCATTCCATTCCATTCCACATTGCATTCCACATCCCTTTCCCTTCCATTCCACATTCCATTCCATTCCGTTCTACATTCCATTCCATGTTCCTTTGCAAGTTCCATTCAACGTTACTTTCCAGTACATTCCATTCCATTCCATTCCATTCCATTCCATTCTGAATTCCTTTCCATTCCATTCCAAATTATACTCGACATTCCATTCGTTGCATTCCACATTCCATTCCATTCCATTCCGCATTCCATTCCATTTCATTCCATTCCATTCCACTTTCCATTCCACATTGCATTCCATTCCATTCCACGTTGCATTCCACACTCAATTACACATTCCATTGCACGTTCCATTCCGTTCCACGACACGTTGCATTCCACATTCCATGCCACTTTCAATTCCACATTCCATTCCACATTCCTTTCAACAATCCATTCCACGTTCCATTCCATTCCATTACACGTTCCATTCCACATTCCATTCCATTCCATTCCATTCCATTCTGAATTCCTTTCCATTCCATTCCAAATTATACTCGACATTCCATTCATTGCATTCCACATTCCATTCCATTCCGTTCCACATTCCATTACTTTCCATTCCACATTACATTCAACGTTCCATTCCACATTCCATTCCACGTTCCATTCTACGTTCCACTTCACATTCCATTCTATGTTCCCTTCCATTCCATTCCACGTTGCATTCCATTCCATTCCACATTCCATTCTACTTTCCATTAGACTTGCCATTCCATTCCATTCCACATTCCTTTCTACGTTGCATTAGTGTTGCCATTCCACGTTCCACTTCACGTTCCATTCCATTCCATTCCACGTACCGTACCATTCCATTCCAAGTTCCATTTCATTCAACTCAACTTTCCATTCCACATTCCATTTCACATTCCATTCCACATTCAATTCCATTCCTTCCCAATTTCAATTCCATTCCATTCCATTCCATTCTACATTCCATTCCGTTCCTTTCCACTTTCCATTTCTTTAATTTCCAAATTCCATTCCATTCCATTCCATTGCATTCCACTTTCCTTTCCATACCATTCTGCATTCCATTCCATTCCATTCCACGCCATACTCGCATCCATTCCACGTTCCATTCCACGTTCCATTCCGATTTCCATTCCATTCCACTCCATTCCGTTCTGGATTCCTTTCCATTCCATTCCAAATTATATTCAACATTCCGTTCCATTCCATTCCACGTACCATTCCACGTTGCATTGCACATTCCATTCCACGTTCCATTCCACATTCTGTTCCGTGCTATTCCATGGCCCATTCCACCTTCCATTCCATCTTCGATTCCATGTTCCATTCCATAACATTCCACATTACATTCCATTCTATTCCATTCCACATTCCATTCCACATTCCATTGCCTTCCTTTCCACATACTTTTCCATTCCATTCCACATTCCATTCCATTGCATTCCAAATTCCATTCCACATTTCATTACCTTCTATTCCACATTCGTTTTTTTTCTTTTATTATTATTATTATTATTATTATTATTATACTTTAGGTTTTATGGTACATGTGCCCAATGTGCAGGTAAGTTACATATGTATACATGTGCCATGCTGGTGTGCTGCACCCACCAACTCGTCATCTAGCATTAGGTATATCTCCCAATGCTATCCCTCCCCCCTCCCTCCAACCCACAACAGTCCCCGAAGTGTGATGTTCCCGTTCCTGTGTCCATGTGTTCTCATTGTTCAATTCCCACCTTTGAGTGAGAATATGCAGTGTTTGGTTTTTTGTTCTTGCTACAGTTTACTGAGAATGATGATTTCCAATTTCATCCATGTCCCTACAAAGGACATGAACTCATCATTTTTTATGGCTGCATAGTATTCCATGGTGTATATGTGCCACATTTTCTTAATCCAGTCTATCATTGTTGGACATTTGGGTCGGTTCCAAATCTTTGCTATTGTGAATAATGCGGCAATAAACATACGTGTGCATGTGTCTTTATAGCAGCATGATTTATAGTCCTTTGGGTATATAAGCAGTAATGGGATGGCTGGGTCGAATGGAATTTCTAGTTCTAGATCCCTGAGGAATCGCCACACTGACTTCCACAAGGATTGAACTAGTTTACAGTCCCACCAACAGTGTAAAAGTGTTCCTATTTCTCCACATCCTCTCCAGCACCTGTTGTTTCCTGACTTTTTAATGATTGCCATTCTAACTGGTGTGAGATGGTATCTCATTGTGGTTTTGATTTGCATTTCTCTGATGGCCAGTGATGGTGAGCATTTTTTCATGTGTTTTTTGGCTGCATAAATGTCTTCTTTTGAGAAGTGTCTGTTCATGTCCTTCACCCACTTTTTGATGGGGTTGTTTGTTTTTTTCTTGTAAATTTGTTGGAGTTCATTGTAGATTCTGGATATTAGCCCTTTGTCAGATGAGTAGGTTGCGAAAATTGTCTCCCATTTTGTAGGTTGCCTGTTCACTCTGATGGTAGTTTCCTTTGCTGTGCAGAAGCTCTTTAGTTTAATTAGATCCCATTTGTCAATTTTGGCTTTTGTTTCCATTGCTTTTGGTGTTTTAGACATGAAGTCCTTGCCCATGCCTATGTCCTGAATTGTATTGCCTAGGTTTTCTTCTAGGGTTTTTATGGTTTTAGGTCTAACATTTAAGTCTTTAATCCATCTTGAATTGATTTTTGTATAAGGTGTAAGGAAGGGATCCAGTTTCAGCTTTCTACATACGGCTAGCCAGTTTTCCCAGCACCATTTATTAAATAGGGAATCCTTTCCCCATTTCTTGTTTTTCTCAGGTTTGTCAAACATCAGATGGTTGTAGACATGTGGCATTATTTCTGATGGCTCTGTTCTGTTCCATTGATCTATATCTCTGTTTTGGTAGCAGTACCATGCGGTTTTGGTTACTGTAGCCTTGTAGTATAGTTTGAAGTCAGGTAGCGTGATGCCTCCACCTTTGTTCTTTTGGCTTAGGATTGACTTGGTGATGCGGGCTCTGTTTTGGTTCCATATGAACTTTAAAGTAGATTTTTCCAATTCTGTGAAGAAAGTCATTGGTAGCTTGATGGGGATGGCTTTGAATCTGTAAATTACCTTGGGAAGGATGGCCATTTTCATGATATTGATTCTTCCTACCCATGAGCATGGAATGTTCTTCCATTTGTTTGCATCCTCTTTTATTTCCTTGAGCAGTGGTTTGTAGTTCTCCTTGAAGAGGTCTTTCACATCCCTTGTAAGTTGGATTCCTAGGTATTTTATTATCTTTGAAGCAATTGTGAATGGGAGTTCACCCATGATTTGGCTCTCTGTCTATTATTGATGTATGAGAATGCTTGTGATTTTTGCACATTGATTTTGTATCCTGAGACTTTGCTGAAGTTGCTTATCAGCTTAAGGAGATTTTGGGCTGAGACAATGGGGTTTTCTAGATATACTATCATGTCATTTGCAAACAGGGACAATTTGACTTCCTCTTTTCCTAATTGAATACCCTTGATTTCCTTCTCCTGCCTAATTGCCCTGGCCAGAACTTCCAACACTATGTTGAATAGAAGTGGTGAGAGAGGGCATCCCTGTCTTGTGCCAGTTTTCAAAGGGAATGCTTCCAGTTTTTGCCCATTCAGTATGATATTGGCTGTGGGTTTGTCATAAATAGCTCCTATTATTTTGAGATGTATCCCATCAATTCCTAATTTATTGAGAGTTTTTAGCATGAAGGGTTGTTGAATTTTGTCAAAGGCCTTTTCTGCATCTATTGAGATAATCATGTGGTTTTTGTCTTTGGTTCTGTTTATATGCTGGATTACATTTATTGATTTGCGTATATTGAACCAGCCTTGCATCCCAGGGATGAAGCCCACTTGATCATGGTGGATAAGCTTTTGGATGTGCTGCTGGATTCTGTTTGCCAGTATTTTATTGAGGATTTTTGCATCAATGTTCATCAAGGATATTGGTCTAAAATTCTCTTTTTTTGTTGTGTCTCTGCCAGGCTTTGGTATCAGGATGATGCTGGCCTCATAAAATGAGTTAGGGAGGATTTCCTCTTTTTCTATTGATTGGAATAGTTTCAGAAGGAATGGTACCAGCTCCTCCTTGTACCTCTGGTAGAATTCGGCTGTGAACCCATCTGTTTCTAGACTTTTTTTGGTTGGTAAGCTATTGATTATTGCCACAATTTCAGCTCCTGTTATTGGTCTATTCAGAGATTCAACTTCTTCTTGGTTTAGTCTTGGGAGGGTGTATGTGTTGAGGAATTTATCCATTTCTTCTAGATTTTCTAGTTTATTTGCATAGAGGTGTTTGTAATATTCTCTGATGGTAGTTTGTATTTCTGTGGGATCGGTGGTGATATCCCCTTTATCATTTTTTATTGCATCTATTTGATTCTTCTCTCTTTTTTTGTTTATTAATCTTGCTAGTGGTCTATCAATTTTGTTGATCCTTTCAAAAAACCAGCTCCTGGATTCACTTATTTTTGAAGGGTTTTTTGCGTATCTATTTCCTTCAGTTCTGCTCTGATTTTACTTATTTCTTGCCTTCTGCTAGCTTTTGAATGTGTTTGCTCTTGCTTTTCTAGTTATTTTAATTGTGATGTTAGGCTGTCAATTTTGGATCTTTCCTGCTTTCTCTTGTGGGCATTAAGTGCTATAAATTTCCCTCTACACACTGCTTTGAATGCATCCCAGAGATTCTGGTATGTTGTGTCTTGGTTCTCGTTGGTTTCAAAGAACATCTTTATTTCTGCCTTCATTTCGTTATGTACCCAGTAGTCATTCAGGAGCAGGTTGTTCAGTTTCCATGTAGTTGAGCGGTTTTGAGTGAGATTCTTAATCCTGAGTTCTAGCTTGATTGCACTGTGATCTGAGAGACAGTTTGTTACAATTTCGGTTCTTTTACATTTATTGAGGAGATCTTTACTTCCAAGTATATGGTCAATTTTGGAATAGGTGTGGTGTGGTGCTGAAAAAAATGTATATTCTGTTGATTTGGGGTGGAGAGTTCTGTAGATGTCTATTAGGTCCGCTTGGTGCAGAGCTGAGTTCAATTCCTGGGTATCCTTGTTGACTTTCTGTCTCGTTGATCTGTCTAATGTTGACAGTGGGGTGTTAAAGTCTCCCATTATTAATGTGTGGGAGTCTAAGTCTCTTTGTAGGTCACTGAGGACTTGCTTTATGAATTTGGGAAAAAAGAATAAAAAGAAACGAGCAAAGCCTTCAAGAAATGTGGGACTATGTGAAAAGACCAAATCTACGTCTGATTGGTGTTCCTGAAAGTGATGGGGAGAATGGAAACAAGTTGGAAAACACTCTGCAGGATATTATCCAGGAGAACTTCCCCAATCTAGCAAAGCAGGCCAACATTCAGATTCAGGAAATACAGAGAATGCCAGAAAGATACTCCTCGAGAAGAGCAACTCCAAGACACATAATTGTCAGATTCACCAAAGTTGAAATGAAGGAAAAAATGTTAAGGGCAGCCAGAGAGAAAGGACGGGTTACCATCAAAGGGAAGCCCATCAGACTAACAGCGGATTTCTCAGCAGAAACCCTACAAGCCAGAAGAGAGTGGGGGCCAATATTCAACATTCTTAAAGAAAAGAATTTTCAACCCAGAATTTCATATCCTGCCAAACTAAGCTTCATAAGTGAAGGAGAAATAAAACACTTTACAGAGAAGCAAATGCTGAGAGATTTTGTCAACACCAGGCCTGCCCTAAAAGAGCTCTTGAAGGAAGTGCTAAACATGGAGAGGCACAACCGGTACCAGCCACTGCAAAATCATACCGAAATGTAAAGACCATTGAGACTAGGAAGAGACTGCATCAACTATTCCACATTCTTTTCCATTCCATTCTACATGCCTTTCCATGTTCCATTCCACGTTCCATTTCGCGTTCAATTCCATTCCATTCCATTCCATTCCATTCCATTCCATTCCGTTCCATTGCATTCCATTCCGAATTCCGTTCCATTCCATTCCAGATTCTATTCCACAATATATTCCATTCGATTCCACATTACTTTCCACATTCCTTTCCATTCTATTCCATATTCCACTACGTTCAATTCCACATTCCATTCCTTTCCATTCTACGTTACATTCCACATTCCATTCCACCTTTCATTACACATTCCATTGCAATGCATTCTAAATTCCTTTCCTTTCCATTCCACTTTCCATTCCACTTTCCATTCCATTAAATTCCACTTTCCATTCCAAATTTCATTGCCCATGCCATTTCACGTTCCATGCCACATTCCAATTAATGTTCCATTCCACGTTCCATTAAAAGTTCCATTCCATTCCATTCCACTTTCCATTGCACATGACATTCCTTTCCATTCCACATTCCATTTCTCATTCCATTCCACGTTCCATTCCATTCTATTCTGCATTCTATTCCACATTCCATTCAATTCCATTCCACATTCCATTCCACATTCCATTCCTTTCCATTCCACATTCCATTCCCTTCCATTTCACTTTCCATTCTACATTCCATTCCACTCTGCAGTCCCCATTCCATTCCACTTTCCATTCCACGTTCCATTCCAAGTTCCATTCCATCTTCCATTCAATTCCATTCAACGTTCCATTGCACATTCCATTCCATTCCACTCCAATTTCTATTTACCATACCATCCTCTTACATTCCAAATTCCATTACATTCCATTCCGCATACCAATCCACATTCCATTCCACATTGCCTTGCATTCCACTCCACATTCCATTCCACATTCCGTTCCGCATTCCATTCCAATACATTCCACATTGCATTTCACGTTCCATTCCAAGTTCCATTCCACGTTCCATTCTGCATACCATTCCACGTTCCATTCCATGTTCCATTCCACGTTCCATTCCATTCCATTCCACGATCCATTCCGCTTTCCATTCCATTCCATTCCACGTTCCCTTCCACATACCATTCCACATTCCATTATACAATACATTCCATTCCATTCCATTCCACGTTCCATTCAACATTCCATTGCACATTCTATTCCTCATTCGATTCCGTTCCATTCCACATTCCATTCCACATTCCTTTTCTCATTCCATGCCACATTCCATTCCATTCCATTCCTTTCCATTACATTCCATTCCGCATTTCATTCCATTGCATTCCACATTGTATTCCTCATTCCATTCAATTCCAGTCCACATTCCATTCTATTCCATTAAGTTCCATTCCATTCCATTCCACATTCCATGCCACATTCCATTCAACATTCCATTCCACAGTCCTTTCCTCATTCCATTCCATTCCATTCCTCCTTTCATTCCACCATCCATTCCACATTCCATTCCACGATCCTTTCCATTCCATGCAACTTTTCATTCCACTTTCCATTCCATTCCTTTCCACGTTCCATTCCACATTCCATTGCACGTTGCATTCCACATTCCATTGCACTTTCCATTCCATATTCAATTCCACGTTCCATTTCATTCTATTTCACAATCCATTCGACATTCCATTCCATTCCATTTCACTTTCCATTCCACATTCCACTCCATGTTCCATGCCACGTTCCATTCCACGTTCCATTCCATTCCATTCTCCGTTCCATTTATCATTGCATTCCATTCCACGTTCCATTTCACATTCCATTCCACTTTCAACTCCACATTGCACTCCGCTCCATTCCAACTGCCACTCCACATACCATTCCACTTTAAATTCCACATTCCATTCCATTTCATTCGACATTCCATTCCATTTCATTCCACATTCAATTGCATTCCATTCCACATTCCATTCTGTTCCATTCCACATTCCATTCCACATTCCAATCCATTCCATTCCACCTTCTTTTCCATTCCATTCCACATTCCATTCCATTCCATTCCAGGCTCCATTCCACCTTCCATTCCACGTTCCATTCCACGTTCCATTCCACGATCCATTGCATTCCATTCCACAATCCTTTCCACGTTCCATTCCAGATTTCATGCCACAATCCATTGAATATTCCATTCCACTTTCCATTCCATTCCATTCCACAATCCACTCCACATTGCATTCCATTCCAGATTCCATTCAACATTCCATTGCACATACCATTCCACAACCCATTCAATACCATTCCACATTCCATTCTGCATTCCATTTCATTCCATTCCACGTTCCTTTCCACATTCCATTCCACATACAATTCCACATTCCATTTCATATTCCATTCCATTAAATTCGATTCCATTCCACTTTCCATTCCACATTCCTTTCCATATTCCATTCCACTCCTTTACACGTTCCATTCCACGTTCCATTCCGCATTCCATTCCACGTTCCTTTACATTCCATTTCACTTTCCATTCCACTTTCCATTCCATTCCATTCTACGTTCCATTCCACATTCCATTGCACATACCATTCCATATTCCTTTCCGCATTCCATTCAATTCCATTCCACATTCCATTCCATTCCGTTCAACATTCCATTGCATTCCATTCCACATTCCATTCCAATTTCCGTTCTATTTCATTGCGCATTCCATTACCCATTCCATTCCATTCCATTCCACATTTCATTCCACATTCCATTCCACGTTCCATTCCATTCCATTCCATTCCATTCCATTCCACATTTCATTCCGCATTCCATTCCACGTTCTGTTCCATTCCATTCCATGTTCTATTACACGATACATTCCACTGCATTCCACGATAGATTCCACTTTACTGTCCAGATTTCATTCCACATTCCATTAAACATTCCGTTCCACATTCCATTACATTCCATTCCACATTGTATTCCATTGCAGCCCACATTCCATTCCACATTCTATTCCATTCCATTTAAACATTCCATTCCACTAAATTCCACATTCCATTCCAGCTTCCATTCCATTCCACATTCCATTCCACATTCCATTCCACATTCCATTCCACATTCCATTCCACTACATTCTACTTTCCATTTCATATTCCATTCCACATTCCATTCCACGTTCCATTACACTTTATATTCCATTCCATTCCAGGTTCCATTCCACTTTCCATTCCATTCCAATCCACTTTCCATTCCACATTCCGTTGTACATTCTATTCCAAGTTCCATCCCTCATTGCATTCCACCTTCCATTCTACGTTCTATTCCACGATCCATTCCACGTTCCATTCCACGTACCATTCCATTCAAGTTCCATTCCACATTCCGTTCCATTCCATTACACATTCCATTAAACATTCCATTGCACATTCAGTTCCACGTTCCATTCCACATGCCATTCCGGGTTCCATTCAACTTTCGATTCCACTCCATTCCACGTTCCAGTCCACATCTCATTCCACAATCCATTCCACATTCCATTCCACTTTCCATTGCATTGCATTCCATTTCACATTCCGTTCCACAATCCATTCCATTCCATTCCAATTTCCATTTCACATTCCATTCCATTCAATTCCACATAACATTCCACATTCCATTCCATCTCATTCCAGATATCACTCAACATTCCATTCCATTCATTCTACTTTCCATTCCACATTCCTTTCTAATCAATTCCACCTTTCATTCCACATTCCATTGCATTTCATTCCACGTTCCAATCCACATTCCATTCCACACTGCATTCCACATTCCCTTTCACATTCCACTCCACATTCCATACAACATTCGATTCCACATTCCATTCCATTCCATTCCACATTCAATAACGTATTCCATTCCATTCCATTCCACGTTACATTCCATTCCATTCCACATTCCTTTCCACGTTCCATTCCATTCCATTCCACGTTCCATTCTAGTTTGCATTAGACATTCCATTCCATTCCATTCCACTTTCCAATCTACGTTCCATTAGAGGTTCCATTCCGCATTCCATTCCAAGTTTCATTCCATTCTATTCAACGTTCCATTCCATACTCCATTCCATTCCATTCCGCAAGCCATTCCATTCAATTCAACATTCCATTTCATTCAATTCCACGTTCCATTCCATGTTACTTTCCACGTTCCATTCCACATTCCATTCCACGTTCCATTCCTTTCCATTGCACGTTCCATTCCTTTCCATTTCACGTTCCATTTCATTCCACTTACCGTTCCATTCCTCATTCAATTTCACATTCCTTTCCACCTTACATTCCATTCCATTCCTTTCTACATTGCAGTCCAGCCCATTCCACTTTCCATTCCATTCAATTCCACCTTAAATTCCATTCCATTCCATTCTGCATTCCATTGCATACCATTCTGCTTTCTATTGCATTCACTTCCATTCCACATTCGATTCCATTCCATTCCACATTCCATTCCATTCCATTCCACCTTCCATTCCACATTCCATTCCACTATCCATTCCACTTTCCATTCCATTCCATTCCACATTCCATTCCACATTCCATTCCCTTCCATTCCTCATTCCATTCCATTCCTTTCCACATTCAGTTCCGCGTTCCATTCAACGTTCCAGTACACCTTCCATTCCATTCCATTCCACGTTCCATTCAACGTTCCATTCCATGTCCCATTCCATTCCATTCCATTCCATTCCATATCCCATTCCTTTCCATTCCGCATTCCATTCCACACTGCATTCCATTCAATTCCACATTGCATTCCACTCAATTCCAAATTCCATGTTCCTTTCCACGTTCCATTCCACGTTCAATTCCACATTCATTTCCTTTCCATTTCACATTGAATTCCACATTCCATGCCAGATTCCATTCATCATTGCATTCCACATTCCATTCCATATTCCATTTCCTTCCTTTCCACATTCCATTCCATTCAACGTTCCATTCCATTCCATATTCCATTCCATTCCACATTCCATTGCACATTCCTTTCCATTTTGCATTCCATTCTGTTCCATATTCCATTCCATTCCATTCCACATTCCTTCCCGTTCCATTTCACTTTCCATTCCTTTCCACTCCACTTTCCATTCCATTCCAGATTCCATTGCGTTGCATTCCACATTCCATTCCATTCCATTCCAAATTCCATTCCATTAAATTGCACATTCCATTCTACATTCCATTCGAAATTCCATTCCTTTAAATTGCACGTTCCATTCCACATTCCATTCCATTCATTTGCACATTGAATTCCACATTCCATTCCCTTCCATTCCACATTAGATTCCATTTCAATCCATTCCGTACCGTATTCCATTCTATAATCACAAATTCCACATTCCGTTCCATTCCATTTCACATTCCATTTTATTCCATTCGATTCCATTCCATTGCACATTGCATGGCATTCCACATTCCATTCCTTTCCTTTCCATTCCACATTCCATTCCATTCCATTCCACATTCCACTCCAGATTTCAGTCAACATTCCATTTCATTCCACTCCACATTGCTTCCACACTGCATTCCATTCAATTTCACATTCCATTCCACATTCCCTTCCACATTCCATTCCTTTGCATTCCACATTCCTTCCACAATCCATTCCATTCCCTTCCACATTCTGTACCACATTCCATTCCATTCCATTCCACATTCCATTCCACATTCCACATTCCATTCCATTCTCTTCCACATTCCATGCTCCATTCCACATTTCGTTCCATTCCATTTCACATTGAATACTACTTTCCGTTCCCCATTCCATTCCAGATTCCATTCAGCATTGCATTCCACATTCCATTCCATATTCCATTTCTTTCCATTCCACATCCCATTCCACATTCAATTCCATTGCAGGTTCCACTCCAGTCCATATTCCATTCCATTCCACATTCCATTCCACTCCTTTCCACATTCCATTGCACATTCCTTTCCATTGCACATTCCATTCCATTCCACATTCCATTCCATTCCATTCCACTTTCCATCCCATTCCATTTCACATTCCATTCCATTCCACTCCACTTTCCATTCTATTCCAGATTCCATTGCATTGCATTCCACATTACATTGCATTCCTTTCCACATTCCATTCCATTCAATTGCAAGTTGAATTCCACATTCCTTTCCCTTCGATTCCACATTAGATTCCATTTGAATGCATTCCATACCACATTCCATTCTCTACCAACAAATTCCACATTACATTCCATTACATTTCACATTCCAATCCATTCCATTCGATTCCATTCCATTCCACATTCAATTGCATTCCACATTCCATTGCATTCCACATTACATTCCTTTCCTTTCCATTCCATATTCCATTCCACATTCCATTCCATTGCATTACACATTCCACTCCAGATTCCAGTCAACATTCCATTTCATTCCACTCCACATTGCTTCCACATTCCATTCGATTCAATTACACATTCCATTCCACATTCCCTTCCACATTCCCTTCCATTCCATTCCACATTCCTTCCACAATCCATTCCATTCCCTTCCACATTCTGTACCACAATCCATTCCATTCCATTCCACATTCCGTTACATTACATTCCACATTCCATTCCACATTCCACATTACATTCCATTCCACATTCCGTTACATTACATTCCACATTCCATTCCACATTCCACATTACATTCCATTCCGTTCCACATTCCATTCCACTTTCCATTCCTCATTCCATTCCATGATCCATTCTGTTCCTTTCCACATTCCTTACTATTCGATTCCATTCCATTCCCTTCCACATTCTGTACCACAATCTATTCCATTCCATTCCACATTCCGTTACATTACATTCCACATTCCATTCCACATTCCACATTACATTCCATTCCGTTCCACATTCCATTCCTCTTTCCATTCCTCATTCCATTCCATGATCCATTCTGTTCCTTTCCACATTCCTTACCATTCGATTCCATTCCATTCCGGATTCCATTCCATTCCATTCGATATACTATTCACATTCCATTCCATTCCAGTCCATATTCCATTCCATTCCAGTGCACATTCCATTCCATTCCATTCCATAATCCATTGTATTCCATTCCACGTTTCATTCCACATTCCTTTCCACGTGCCATTCCATCCCATTCCACCTCAATTCCACTTTCCATTGGATGTTCCATTCCACTTTCCATTCCA
The DNA here is from genome assembly GCF_028885655.2 of Pongo abelii. Taxonomy (NCBI): domain Eukaryota; kingdom Metazoa; phylum Chordata; class Mammalia; order Primates; family Hominidae; genus Pongo; species Pongo abelii. Next base: position 7,769,139 of record NC_085929.1, on the reverse strand, counting down.
CGTTTCGTTCCATTCCATTCCACGTTCCATTCCACAATCCTTTCCATTCCATTCAACGTTCCATTCTTTTCCATTCCACATTCGATTCCACGGTCCATTCCATGTTCCATTCCACGTTCCATTCCATGCCATTCCACGTTCCATTCCATTCCTTTCCACGTTCCATTTCATTCTATTCCACTTTCCATTTGACATTCCATTTCACATTCCATTCCACCTTCCATCCCATTCCATTCCTTCCATTCCACTATCCACTGCATTCCATTCCACTTCCCATTCCATTCAAATCCACCTTCCATTCCATTCAATTCCGTTCCATTCCATTCCACTATATTCCATTCCATATTCCATTCCATAGCATTCCGCATTCCATTCAATTCCATTCCATTCAATATTCCATTCCATTCCAATCCGTTTCATATTCAATTCCATTCCTTTCCAAATTCCATTCCATTCAATTTCTCATTCCATTCTATTCCATTCCTTTCCATTCCACATTCAATACCTTTCCATTCCATTCCATTCCACATTCCATTCCACATCCCATTCCACATTCCACTCCCTTCCATTGCACATTCCATTCCATTCGATTCCAAATTCCATTCCACTTTCCATTCCACTTTCCATTCCATTTCATTCCACGTTTCATTCCACATTCCATTCCTCATTCCTTTCCATTCCATTCCACATACCATTCCACATTCCATTCTATTCCATTCCATTCCATTCCACATTCCAATCCATATTCTATTCCACATTTCATTCCAAATTCTATTCCACATTCCATTCCACATTACACACCATCCCATTCCATGTTGCATTCCACCTTCCAAACCACTTTCCAATCCGTTCCATTCCGCATTCCTTTCCACATCCCATTCCACATTACATTCCACATTCTTGTCCATTCCATTCCACATTCCAGTACATTCAAATCCACATTTCATTCCATTCTTTTCCACGTTATATTCCACATTCCATTACACATTCCATTCACATTCCCTTCCACATTCCTTTCCATTCCATTCCACATTCCTTTCCACATTCCATTCGATTCAATTCCACATTCCATTCCATTCCATTCCATTCCATTCCACGTTCCATTCCACATTCCATTCCATTCCACGTTCCATTCCACGATCCATTCCACACACAGTTCCACATTCCATTCCACATTCCATTCCATTCCATTACACATTCCATTCCACATTCGTTTCCATTCCACTCCAGATTAGATTACCCATTCCATTCCTCATTCCCCTCCACATTCCATTCCATTCCATTCCACATTACATTGCAATCTACTACAGATTCCATTCAATTCCACATACCATTCCTTTCCACATTCCATTCCATTCCATTTCACATTCCCTTCCATTCCTTTCCACATTCCATTCCATTCCAATCCAGATTCCATTCCATTCCACATTCCATTCCGTTCCACTCCAGATGCCATTCCATTCCACATTCCATTCCACGATCCATTCCACATTCCATTCCACGTTCCATTTCTCTTTCCATTGCACGTTCCATTTCATTCCATTTCATGATCCATTCCTCATTCCCTTCCATTCCATTCTACTTTTCATTCTACATTCCATTCCACGTTTCATTCCATGTTCCATTCCACGTTCCATTCCATTCCATTCCACGGTCCATTCCTCGTTGCATTCTATTCCACTTTCCATTGTACATTCCATTCCACATTCCATTCCATTCCATTCCACGTTTCATTCCACATTCCATTCTACATTCCTTTCCACATTCCATTCCACATTCCTTTCCATTCCATTCCACATGCCATTCCACATTCCATTCCATTCCACATTCCATTCCACATTCCATTCCATTCTATTCCACGTTTTATTCCACATTGCATTCCACATTGCATTCGACATTCCCTTTCACATTCCATTCCACATCCCATTCCACATTGCATTTCATATTTCATTCCACATTCCATTCCACGTTCCATTCCATTCCATTCCACGTTCCATTGTTCATTCCATTAGACGTTTCATTCCATTCCATTCCAATTTCCATTCTACGTTCAGTTAGAGGTTCCATTCCGCATTCCATTCCACGTTCCATTCCATTAAATTCCACGTTACATTCCATATTCTATTCCATTCCATTCCACATTCCAATCCACTATATTCAACATTCCATTCCATTGCATTCCACGTTCCATTCCACTTTCCATTCCTCGTTCCATTCCAGGTTTCATTCCGTTCCATTATACGTTCCGTTGCATTCCATTCCACGTTCAATTTCATTTCATTACAGGTTTCATTCCACCTTATATTTCACGTTCCATTCCACCTTACATTCCATTACATTCCATTGCACATTCCATTCCACATTCCATTCCCTTCCATTCCATATTCCATTCCATTCCATTCCACATTCCATTCCACCTTCCTTTCCACGTTCCATTCCATTCCATTCCATTCTATTCCATTCTGGATTCCTTTCCATTCCATTCCAAATTATATTCCACTTTCCATTCGATTCCATTCCACTTTCCATTCCATTCGATTCCGCATTCTATTCCTTTCCATTCCACATTCCATTCCACGGTCCATTCTACGTTCCATTCCATTACATTCCAAGTTCTGTTACCTTCCATTTCATTTCCATTACCTTCCTTTCCACATTTTTTCCATTCCATTCCACATTCCATTCCACATTCCATTCCACATTCCCTGGCCTTCCATTCCACATTCTTTTCCATTCCATTACACATTGCATTCCATTCCATTCCACTTTCCATTCTTCATTCCTTTACCTTGTCTTCTCATTCCTTTCCATTCCATTCCACATTCCATTCCACATTCCATTCCACGTTCCAAATCACGTTGCATTTCATTCCATTCCATTCCATTCCGGATTCCATTCCATTCCATTCCAGATTCTATTCCACATTCCATTCCATTCCATTCCACATTCAATTCCACATTCCATTCAATCCATTCCACATTCCTCTGCATTCCATTACACAATCCATTACATTCCATTCAACATTCCATTTCACATTCCATTCCATTCCATTCCACATTGCATTCCACTTCCCATTCCATTCCATTCCAAGTTGCATTCCACTTTTCATTCCATTCCATTACACATAGGATTCCACTCCATTCCGCGTTCCATTCCATGTTCCATTCCGCATTCCATTCCACATTCAATTCCACATTCCATTCAATCCATTCCACATTCCTCTGCATTCCATTCCACAATCCATTCCATTCCATTCAACATTCGATTTAACATTCCGTTCCATTCCATTCCACATTGCCTTCCACTTCCCATTCCATTCCATTCCAAGTTGCATTCCATATTTCATTCCATTCCATTTCACATTCCATTACACATAGGATTCCACTCCATTCCGCGTTCCATTCCATGTTCCATTCCACATTCCATTCCACATTCCATTCCACTTTCCATTGCATTCCATTCCATTCCACGTTGCATTTCTTTCCGTTCTACATTCAATTCCACATTCCATTTCACATTCCAATTCACATTCCATTTCACATTCCTTTCCATTCCATTCCACATTCCATTCCATTCCATTCCACATTCCATTCCACATTCTATTCCACAATCCATTCCATTCCATTCTGTTCTACATTCCATTCCATTCCATTCCACATTGCTTTGCTTTCCATTTCACATTCCATTGGACATTCCATTCCACGTTCCATTCCACATTCCATTCCACATTCCTTTCCAATCCATTCCACATTCCATTTTACATTCCAGTTCACTCCATTCCCTTCTGCATTCAATTACACATTCCATTCCTTTCCATTCCACATTCTGTTTCACATTCCATTCCATATTCAATTCCACATTCCATTGTAAGATCTATTCCACATGGCATTGCACTTTCCATTCCATGTTCTATTCCACGTTCCGCTTCATTCCATTTCATTTTCTATTGCAGATTCCATTTCACATTCCGTTCCACCTTCCATTCTTTCCATTCCCCATTCTAATCCCCATTCCATTCCATTCCATTCCACTTCCCGTTCCACTTAATTTTGCATTCTTTCCATTCAATTACATTCCATTACACATTAGATTCCATTCCATTCCGCATACCATTCCATTCCACATTCAGTTAAGTTCCATTCCACATTCCATTCCATTCCATTACACAATCCATTCCATTCAATTCCATTGCACATTCCTTTCCCTTCTATTATACATTCAATTTCATTCCATTCCACATTCCATTCCATTGCACATTCCATTCCTTTCCATTCCATTCCACAGTCCTTTCAACATTCTTTTCCATTGTATTACATATTCCATTCCACATTCCATTCCATTCAATTCCAGACTGCATTCCACATTCCATTCCATTCCATTCCATTCCATTCCACATTCCATTCCACTTTCCCTTCCATTCTATTCCACATTCCATTCCATTCCACATTCCATTCCACATTATATTCCATTCTATTCCATTCCACATTCCATTCCATTCCATTCCATTCCACTTTCCATTGGATTCCATTCCTCATACCATTCCATTCCATTCCACTTTGCATGCCATTCCATTCCATTCCACATTTCATTTCATTCCAGTCCATTCCACATTCCATTCCATTCCATTCCATGTTCCATTCCATTCCATTCCACATTGCTTTCCTTTCCATTCCATTACACATTCCTTTCCACATTCATTTGCATTCTATTCCACATACCATTCCACCTTCCATTCCATTCCATTCCACATTCCATTACACATTCATTTCCATTCCATTCCAAATTCCTTTGCACATTCCAATCCATTCATGACCCATTCCATTCCAAATTCCATCCCATTCCATTCCACATTCCATTCCACGATCCATTCCATTCCACATTCCATTCCACATACCTTTCCATTCCATTCCACAGTCCATTCCACTTTCCATTCCATTCCATTCCAGTTTCCATTCCATTTCATTCCATTCCATATTCCATTCCATCTGATTCCACATTCAACTCCATTCCTTTAAATATTCCATTCCATTCCATTCCATTCCTCATTCCATTCCATTCTATTCCACATTGCATTGCATTCCATTCCATTCCACATTGCATTCCATTCCATTCAATCCACATTCCATTCCATTCCATTCCGCATTCCATTCCATTCCATCACATTCCACAGTGCATTCCACTCCATCCACATTCCATTCCATTCCATTCCATATTCAATTCCATTATATTCCACATTCCATTCCATTCCATTCCACATTCCATTCCACATTGCATTCAATTCAATTACATTCCTCATTTCTTTCCATCCAATTTCGTTCCATTGCACATTCCATTCCACATTCCTTTCCATTCAATTCTACATTCCATTCCATTCCATTCCACATTCCATTCCATTAAACAATCCATTTCATTCCTTTCAATTGAATTCCAAATTCCATTCCAGATTCCATTCTACATTCCATTCCATTCCATTCCTTTCCATTCCACCTTCCATTCCATTCAATTCCAAATTTATTCCCCATTCCATTCCTTTCCATTCCACATTCCATTCCATACAATTCCAAATTCATTCCCCTTTCCATTCCCCATTCCATTCCACATTCCATTCCACATTCCGTTCCATTGCATTCCACATTCCCCTCCACAATCCATTACACATTCCATTCCATTCAATTCCACTTTCCACTCCACATTCCATTCCACTTTCCATTCCAGATTCCATTCCATTCTATGCCACATTCCACTTCACAATCCATTCCACATTCCACTCCATTCCGTTCCACATTCCATTCTGCTTTCCATTCCGTTCCATTCCATTCCATTCCACATTCCATTCCACGTTCCTTTCCGCGTTCCTTTCCACTTTCCATTGCACGCTGCATTCCATTCCATTCCATGTTCCATTCCACATTTCATTACTTTCCATTCCACTTTCCATTCAACATTCCATTCCACCTTCCATTCCTTTCCATTGCACATTCCATTGCACTTTCCATTCAATATTCCATTCCACATTCCATTTCATTCCGTTCCACATTCCATTCCTCATTCCATTTCATTTCATTCCACGTTCAAATCCATTCCACTCCACTTTCGATTCCACATTCCATTCCATTCCATTCCACATTGCATTCCATTCCACATTCCATGAAGTTCCATTCCATTCCACTACACATTCCATTCCATTCCATTCCATTGCACATTCCATTCCCTTCCATTATACTTTCAATTTCATTACATTCCACATTCCATTCCATGTTCCATTCCACATTGGACTCCACGTTCCATTCCGTCGCGCTCCACATTCCTTACCGTTCCATTCCATTTCATTCCGGATTCCATTCCATTCCATTACACATTCCATACCGTTATATTCCATTCCATTCCACATTCCATTCCTTTCATTTCCAGATTCCATTTCACATTGCATTCCATTCCATTCCACATTCCATATCATTCCATCCCATTCCATTCCAGAATCCATTCCAATCCATTCCAAATTCCATTCCAAAATATATTCCACATTCCATTCCTTGTTCCATTCCATTCAATTCCAAGTTCCATTCCACATGCCATTCCATTCCAGTTTCCTTTGCACATTCCATTCCACAAGCAATTCCATTCCACTTTCCTTTCCACATTGCATTCCACATTACATTCAACGTTACATTCTGTTCCACTCCACATTCCATTCCACATTCCATTCCATTCCATTTCACTTTCCATTGAACATTCCATTCCACGTTCCATTCCATTCCATTCCACCTTGCTTTCCACATTCCATTACATTCCATTGCAAATTGCATTGCACGTCCATTTCTATTCCATTCCACACTCCATTCAACAAGCGATTCCATTCCATTCCAGTTTCCATTCCACTCTCCATTCCATATTACATTCCACACACCATTCCAAGTTCCATTCCATTCCATTCCAGGTTCCATTCAACATTCCATTCCATTCAATTTCACCTTCCATTCCATAATACATTCCACATTCCATTCCACATACTATTCCACGTTCTATTCCACGATCCATTCCACGTTGCATTCCACGTTGAACTACATTCCAATTCGCGTTCCATTCCACATTCCAATCCACGTTCCATTTCACAATCCATTCCACATTCAATTTCATTCCACATTCCGTTCCACATTATATTACACATCCCATTCCATTCCATTTCTCATTCCATTCCACATTCCATTCCACATTCCATTCCACATTTTATTCCATATTTTAGTCCACATTTCAGTCCACATTTCATTCCGCTTTCTATTCCACATTCCATTACATTCCATTCCACATTCCATACCACTTTCCATTCCATTGCATTCTATTGCATTCCATTCCAATTTCCACTCCATTCTGTTCCATTCCACATACTATTCCGTTCCATTCCGCTTTCCGTTCCATTCATTTCCACATTTCATTGCATTCCATTCCATTCCATTCCGCATAGCATTCCATTCCACATTCCATTCCAAGTTCCATTCCACGTTCCATTCCACTACATTCCACATTTCATTCCATTCCATTTCACATTGCATTCCCTTCTATTCCACAATGCATTAGATTCCATTCCACATTCCATTCCACTTTTGATACCATTCCTTTCCACATTCCATTCCACATTCCATTCCGTTCCATTCCATTCCACATTCAATTCCACATTCCATTCCACATTCCTTTCCAAGTTCCTTTCCATTCCATTACACATTAAATTCCACATTCCATTCCATTCCGTTCCAGACTGCGTTCCACATTCCATTCCATTCCATTCCATTCCATTCCACTCCATTCCATTCCATTCCATTCCATTCCACTCCATTCCATTCCATTCCATTCCACATTCCATTCCACTTTCCTTTTCATTCCATTCCACATTCCATTCCATTCCACATTCCATTCCATTCCACATTCCTTTCCATATTATATTCCATTCTGTTCGATTCCACATTCCATTCCATTCCACATTCCATTGGATTCCATTCCACGTTCCATTCCATTCTTTCCACTTTGCATGCCATTCCATTCCACATTTCATTTCATTCCAGTCCATACCACATTCTATTCCATTCCATCCCACGTTCCATTACATTCCATTCCACATTGCTTTCCATTCCATTCCATTACACATTCCTTTCCACATTCATTTCCATTCTATTCCACATTCCTTTCCACCTTCCATTATATTCCATTCCACATTCCATTCCACATTCATTTCCATTCCATTTCAGATTCTATTGCACATTACAATCCATTTCATGCCACATTCCATTCCAAATTCCATCCCATTCCATTCCACATTCCATTCCATGATCCATTCCGTTCCACATTCCATTCCACATACCTTTCCATTCCATTCCACAGTCCATTCCACTTTCCATTCCATTCCATTCCAGTTTCCATTCCTTTCCATTCCATTCCATTCCACATTCCATTCCATCTGATTCCACATTCAACTCCATTCCATTAAACATTCCATCCCATTCCATACCATACCTCATTGCATTCCATTCTATTGCACATTGCATTCCATTCCATTCCATTCCACATTGCATTCCATTCCATTCCATTCCACATTGCATTCCATTCCCTTCCATCCTCATTCCATTCCATTCCATTCCACATTCCTTTCCATTCCATCCTATTCCACATTGCATTCCATTCCATCCACATTCAATTCCATTCCATTCCGCATTCAATTCCTTTCCATTCCACATTCCATTCCATTCCATTCAACATTGCATTGCATTCCATTACACATTGCATTCAATTCAATTACATTCCTCATTTCATTCCATCCTATTTCATTCCTTTTCACATTCCATTCCACATTCCATTACATTCCATTCTACATTCCATTCCATTCCATTCCACATTCCATTCCATTCCACATTGCATTCCATTAAACATTCCATTTCATTCCTTTCCATTGAATTCCAAATTCCATTCCACATTCCATTCTACATTCTATTCCATTCCATTCCTTTCCATTACACATTCCATTCCATTCAATTCCAAATTCATTACCCATTCCATTCCTTTCCTTTCCACATTCCATTCCTTTCAATTCCAAATTCATTCCGCATTCCATTCCACATTCCATTCCACTTTCCATTCCATTGAATTCCACTCCATTCCATTCCATTCCTTTCCACGTTCCATTCCACATTCCATTCCACATTCAATTCCATTCCATTCCATATCATTCCAGGTTAAATTTCACATTCCATTTCACATTCTATTACACATTCCATTACATTCCTTTCCACTTTCAACTCCACATTACATTCTATTCCATTCCATTCCATTGCATTGCACATTCCATTCCATTGCATTGCATATTCCATTCCATTCCATTCCACATTCCATTCCACATTCAATTCCATTGCATTCAACTTTGCATGCCACATTAAATTCCATTCCATTCCACATTAGATTCCAATCCATACCACATTCCATTCCACATAGCTTTCCATTCCATTCCACGATACATTCCATGTTCCATTCCACGTTTTATTCCACAATCCTTTCCATTCCATTCTACGTTTCATTCCTCATTCCATTCCACATTCCATTCCACATTCCATTCCACTTTGCATTCCACTCCATTCCACGTTCCATTCCATGTAAGTTTCCATTCCTTTCCATTCCATGCCCTGTTCCATTCCATTGCACAATCCATTCCATGTTCCATTCCACGTTCCATTCCATTCCATTCCACGTTCCATTACTTATTCCATTCCACTTTCCATTACATAGCATTCCACATTTCATTCCACATTTCCTTCCACATTCCATTCCATTCTTTCCATTCAAAATTCCAGTCCATGGCATTCCACATTCCATTCCACATTCCATTCCAATCCACATTCCATTCCACATACCATCCCATTCCATTCTTCGTTCCATTCCATTCTATTCCATTCCACATTGCATTCCATTCCATTCCACATTCTTTTCCATTCCATTGCATTGAAATCCACATTCCGTTCCATTCCACATTCCATTCTATATTCCATTCCATTGCATTCCACATTCCATTCCACAATCCATTCCATTACATTCAACCTTCCATTGCATAATATTTCACTTTCAATTCCTTTCCATTGCACATTCCATTTCATTCCAATTTGCATTCCACATTCCATTCCACATTCCATTCCATTCCACTATAAATTACATTCCATTCCATTCCACATTCCATTCCATTCCATTCCACATTCCATTCCATTCCACATTCTATTACGCATTCCATTCCACTCCTTTCCCTTCCATTCCACATTCCATACCATTCCATTCCATTCCACATTCTATTCCATTCCATTCAACTTTCCATTCCAATCAATTTCACATTCCATTCCAACTTCCATTCCATTCCATTCCAAGGTGCATTCCACACTCCATGCCACATTCCATTCCGTTCCTTTCCATGCCATTCCATGTTCCATTCCACATTCCATTCCACATTCCATTCCATTCCATTTCACATTCCATTCCACATTCCATTCGATTCCTTTCCAGTTTCCATTCCACATTCCATTCCACATTCCACTGCATTCCATTCCATGCCATTCCACGTTCCATTCCACAATCCATTCCTTTCCAGTCCATTCCATTGCACTTTCCATTTCTCATTCCATTCCATTGCATTCCACATTTCATTCCCTTCCATTCCACATTCCATTTCATTCCATTCTGTTTTATTTCACTTTCCATTCCATTCCATTTCATTGCACACTCCGTTACTTTCCATTCCACATTCCTTTCCATTCCACATTCCATTCCACATTCCATTCCATTTCATTCCACTTTCCATTCCACATTCCATTCCACATTCCATTCCATTCAATTCCATTTCAAGTTATTTCCCCATTCCATTCCATTCAATTCCGTTCCACTCCACTCCATTCCACATTCCGTTCAACATTCCATTCAACATTCAATTCCTTTCCATTCCACACTCCATTCCATACCATTCCACATTCCATTCTATTTCCATTTCACATTCCATTCCATTCCATTCCACATTCCATTCCGTTCCATTCCACATTTCTTTCCATTCCACATTCCATTCCATATTCCATTCCGTTTCATTCAACTTTCCATTCCACATTCCATTCCATATTCCATTCCATTCCATTCCATTTCAAGTTACTTTCCCCATTTCATTCCATTCAATTCCGTTCCCCTCCATTCCTTTCCACATTCCGTTCAACATTCCATTCAACATTCAATTTCTTTCCATTCCACACTCCATTTCATACCATTCCACATTCCATTCTATTTCCATTTCACATTCCATTCCACATTCCATTCCATTCCATTCCACATTAAATTCCATTTGATTCCATTCTATTCCACATTTTACTACGTATTCCATTGCATTCTTTTCAACATTCCATTCCATTCCATTCCACTTTGCTATCCATTCCATTCCCCCTTCCATTCCATTATATTCCATATTCCATTCCATTCCATTCCACATGCCATTCCCATTCACTCCACATGGCATTCCACATTCCATTACCTTCCAATCCACCTTCCATTCCACATTCCATTGCACATTACATTTTATTCCGTTCCATTCCATTCTACGTGACGTTCCACTCTCCATTCCTCTTCCATTCCATTTCATTACACATTCCCTTTCATTCCATTCCATTCCATTGCATTTCACATTCCATTCCATTCCATTCTATTCCACATTACATTACTTTCCATTCCACATTCCATTCCATTCCATTCCACGTTCCATTACATTCTGTTCCAAATTGCATTGCACATTCCATTCCATTGCATTCCACTTTCCATTCCACTTAACATTCCATTCCATTCTATTCAATTCCATTGCATTCCACATTCCATTACTTTCTATTCCACATTGTGTTGCATTCTATTCCACTTTCCATTCCAATCTAAATTCCATTCAATTCCATGCCATTCCATTCCACATTCCATTCTATTCCATTCCACTTTCCATTCCACATTCCATTCCATTCCATTCCACTTTCCATTCCACATTCCATTCCATTCCATTCCAATTCTCAATTCCACATTCCATTCCATTCCATTCCATTCCTTTCCTCATTCCATTTCAAATTCCATTCCACTTTTCATTCCACATTCCCTTCCATTCCATTCAATTCATTTCCATTCCAGTCAATTACGTTCCATAATACATTCCATTCCACATTCCATTCCATTCCATTCCATTCCACATTCTATTCCATTCCATTCCACATTCCATTCCATTCCGTTCCATTCCACAATCCATTCCACATTCCTTTACATTCCATTCCACATTTCATTCTGCATTCCATTCCATTCCATTCCACATTCCTTTCCGTTGCAAATTCCATTCCATTCCATTCCATTCTGTTACACGTTCCATTCAATTCCATTCCACGTTCCATTCCATTCCACGCTGCATTCCATTCCATTCCATTCCGCGATTAATTCCACGTTCCATTCCACGTACTATTCCACTATACATTCCACTTTCCATTCCATTCCACATTCCATTCCATTCCATTGCACATTCCATTCCACATTCCGTTCCAATCCACATTCCATTCCACATTCCATCAAATTCCATTCTACATTCCATTACATTGCATTCCACATTCCTTTCCATTCCATTACACATTCCATTCAATTACATTCCATTGCAATCCACATTCCGTTCCATTCCCCATTCCATTCCGTATTCCATTCCATTCCATTCTCCTTCCATTGCACATTCCATTAAATTCATTCCACATTACATTCCATTCCATTGCACGTTCCATTCCATTCCATTCCATTCCAAATTCCATTCCACGTTGCATTTCACATTCCATTCCATTCCTTTCCATTCCACAGTGCATTCCCTTCCATTCCATTCCATTCCATTCCATTCCATTCCATTCCATTCCACATTCCATTCCATTCCATTCCGTATTCCATTCCATTGCTTTCCACATTCCATTCCACATACCTTTCCATTCCATTCCGCATTCCATTCTGCGTTCCACTCTATGTTCCATTTCACATTCCATTGTACGTTCCTTTCCAGATTCCATTTCATATTCCATTCCATTCCATTCCACACTACATACCATTCCATCGTGTTCTATTCCACTTTCCATTCCATTCCAATACACATTCCATTCCATTCAATTCCAAGATCCATTCCACGTTCTATTCCACTATCCATTCCACTCCATTCCAGTTTCCATTCCATTCCACGTTCCATTCCATTCCATTCCACATTCCATTCCACATTCCATTCCAATCCACAATCCATTCCAAGTTCCATCAAATTCCATTCTATATTCCATTCAATTCCACTGCATTCCACATTCCTTTCCATTCCATTACACATTCCATTCAATTACTTTCCATTGCAATCCACATTCCGTTCCATTCCCCATTCCATTACGTATTCCATTCCATTCCATTCTCCTTACATTGCACATTCCATTAAATTCCATTCCACATTTCATTCCATTCCATTCCACATTCCATTCCATTCCATCCCAAATTCTGTTCCACATTCCATTCCACTTTCCATTACACTCCATTCCACATTCTGTTCCACATTCCATTCCATTCCATTCCACATTCCATTCCATTCCATTCCACATTCTATTCCATTTCATTCCACATTCCATTCCCTTAAATTCCAGATTCCATTCCATTTTATTCCATTCCACATTCTGTTCCATTCAATTTCGCATTTCATTCCATTCTAATTCATATTCCATTTAAAATTCCATTCCATTCCATTCCACATTCCATTCCATTCTATTCCACGTTCGATTTCACATTGCATTCCTCCTTCCATTCCATTCTTTTCCATTCCACATTCCATTCCATTCCATTCTATTGCATTCCACTTTCGATTCCATTCCATTCCACATTCCATTGCATTTGATTCCACATTCACTTCCATTCCATTCCACATTCCATTCCCTTCCATTCCACATTAAATTGAATTCCATTTCATTCCACATTGCATTCCATTGCATTCCACATTCCATTGAATTCCATTCCACATTGCATTCCATTCTATTACTTTCCCCATTCCATTCCATTCTACATTCCATTGCATTTCACTCTTCCTTCAATTCCACATTCCGTTGCATTCCATTCCACATTCAATTCCATTCCAGTTTCCATTCCACATTCCATTCCATTCCATTCTATTCCATTACATTCCATTCCACATTGATTTCCATTCCATTCCACCTTCCCTTCCATTCCATTGCATTCCATTCCACATTCCATTTCGCATTCCATTCAACGTTCCCTTCAATATTCCATTCCATGTTGCATTCCATTCCATTTGTTTCCATTTCATTCCATTCCACACTCCATTCCACATTCCATTGCATTCCATTCCATTCCATACTACATTCCACTTTCCATTGCAATTCATTCCATTCCACATTCCATTCCACATTCCATTCCATTTAATTCCACCTTCCTTTCTATGCCATTCCACATTCCATTCCATTCCATTCTATGCCATTACACATTCCATTCCACATTCCATTCCATTTTTCGTTTAACATTTCATTCCACATTCCTTTCAATACCTTTGCATTCCATTCCATTCCATTCCACTTTCCTTTCCACATTCCACTCCATTTTCCATTCCACATTCCACTCCACATTCCTTTCCATTCCATTCCACATTCCTTTCCATTCCATTCCTTTCCATTCCATTCCATTCCATTCCACCTTCCATTGAACATTGCATTCCATTCGATTCCACATTCCATTCCATTCTTTCCATTCCATTCCACATTCCATTCCACATTCCATTTCACTTTCCATTCCATTCCTTTCCAATTTTCCATTCCAATTTCATTCCATTCCATTCCATTCCATTCCACATTCCATTCCATTACATTCCACTTTCCATTCCACATTCCAACCCATCCCATTCCACATTCCATTCCATTCCATTCCACATTCCATTCAATTCCATTCTTTTCCACATTCCATTCCATTCCATTCCATTTCACATTGCATTGCATTGAATTCCTCAACCGATTCCACATTGCATTCCATTCCATATTCCATTCCATTTCTTTTCACATTCCATTCAGCGTTCCATTCAATTCCACAATCCACTCCGCATTCCATACCATTCCACATTCCAATCCATCTTTCATTCCACTCCAATCCACATTCCATTCCATTGCATTCCACGTTCCATTCTAGTCCATTCCACCTTTCCTTCCACATTCCATTCCTCGTTCCATTCCAGGTTCTAATTCACATGCCATTCCATTCCGTTCCACATTTCATTACACATTCTTTTCCAATCCAATCCACATTGCTGTCCACATTCCATTCCACATTCCAGTCCACCATTCATTCCATTCCACATGCCATTCCATTCCATTGCACATTCCATTCCATTAAATTTCACATTCCATTGCATTTGATTACATTCCACATTCTATTCCATTCCACATTCCATTCCTTTCCATTCCACATTGCATTCCATTCCATTCCAATCCATTTCATTCCACATTCCATTCCATTTCATTCCACATTCCATTCCATACCATTCCACTATCCATTCCATTGCATTCCACATTCCATTCGACATCCAAGTCCATTCCATTCCACATTGCATTCCACATCCGATTCCATTCCATTCCACATTGCAGTCCACATCCCATTCCATTCCACTCCACATTTCATTCCACATTTCATTCCATTCCACTTCACTTTCCATTCCACATTGGATTCATCTCCATTCTGCGTTCCATTCCACGTTCCATTTCACATTCCATTCCACTTTACATTCCATTCCATTCCATTCAGCGTTCCATTTCATTCCGTTCCACATTCCATTCCACATTCCATTTCACATTCCTTTCCGCATTCCATTCCATTCTATTCCATTCCACATTCCATTCCATTCCATTCCACATTTCTTTTCATTCCATTCCACGTTCCATTCCACATTCGATCCCACGTTCCATTCCATTCCATTATATTCAACATTCTATTCCCTTCCATTCCATGTTCCTTTCCACGTGCAATACCATTCAATTCCATTTTCCATTCCACTACATTCCACATTGCATTTCATTAAATTCCAGGTTCCTTTCCGGATTCCATTTGACATTCCATTCCAGCTTCCATTCTTTTCCATTCCCCATTCTATTCCCCATTGCATTCCAATCCTTTCCACTTCCCATTGCATTCAATTCCACAATTCCAATTTGATTCCATTCCATTCAACATTCCTTTCCATTCCACATTCCTTTCCATTCCATTCTGCATTCCATTCCATTCCACTTTCCATTCGACTTTCCATTGCACGTTTCACTCCATTAAATTCCACTTCCCATTTAAGATTCCATTCCATTCCACTCCAATTTCCATTTAAGATTCCATTTCACCTTTCATTCCATTCTGTTCCACATTCCATTCCACATTCCATTCAACATTCCATTCCACCTTCCATTCCATTCCATTCCACATTCCATTCCTTATTCCATTTCATTCTATTACAGATTCCGTTCCATATCACTCCACATTCCATTCCACATTAAATTCCATTCCATTCCACATTCCATTCCAAAATCCATTCCAAATTCCATTCCATTCCATTCCACATTCCATTCCAAGTTCCATTCCATTTCTTTCCACGTTCCATTTCATGTTGCATTCCACATTCCTTTCCGTTCTATTCCACATTCCATTCCAAATTCCATTCCACATTCCATTCTATTCCATTCCTCATTCCATTCCACAGTCCATTACATTCATTTCCACATTCTATTCCTCATTCCATGCCATTCCTTTCCACAATCGTTCCACATTACCTTCCACAATCCATTCCAAGTTCCATTCCACGTTCCATTATATGTTCTATTCCATTGCATTCCATGTTCCATTCCATTCCATTCCATGTTCCATTCCAGCCAATTCCACGTTCCTTTTCATTTCGATTCACATTGCATTCCACATTGTGTTTCAGATTCCTTTCCACATACCTTTTCACATTCCATTCCATTTTATTCCATCCCATTTCACATTCCATTGCATTCCAATCCACATTCCATTCCATTCCTTTCCACATTCCATTCCATTCCATTCCACATTCCATTGCATTTCATTCCATTCCACATTCCATACCACATTCCTTTCCCTTCCATTCAAGATACCATTCCATTCCATTATATTCCATTCCACTTTCCATTCCAATTTCCATTCCACATTACATTCCACGTTGCATTCAACATTGTACTGCAAGTTCCATTCCATTCCATTACACCTTGCATTCCACATTCTAATCCACCTTATATATCATTGCTTTCCAATTTGCATTCCATATTGCATTCCACATTCCATTCCATTCCTTTCCACATTCCATTGCATATTCCAAACCACATTCCATTGCACTGCATTCCACATTCCTTTCCATTGCATTCCACATTCCATTCCACATTCCATTCCATTCCATTCCACATAACATTCCATTCCATTCCACATACCATTCCATTCCATTCCATTTCACATACCATTCTATTCCATTCCACCTTAAATTCCAATCCATTGCATTCCACATTGCTTTCCTTTCCATTTCCCATTCCATTCGATTCCATTCCATTCCATTCCACATTTCGTTACGTTCCTTTCCATTCCACATTTCATTTCATTTCATTCCATTCCATCTTACATTCCATTCCATTCCAACTTCCATTCCATTCCATTCCACATTGCATTCCATTCCATTCCATTCTTTTCCACATTCCAAAGCATTGCATTCCATTCTACATTTCATTAATTTCCATTCCACATTCCATTTCATTCCACTCCACAGTCCATTCCACTGCATTCCACATATCATTCCACATCCCTTTCCATTCCATTCCACATTGCATTCCACATTCCATTCTACGTTCCATTCCACATTCCATTTCATATTCCATTCCATTCCTTTCCAAATTCCATACCATTCCATTACATTCTGTTCCACATTCCATTAAATTCCATTACAGATTCCATTCGAAATTCGATTCCATTCTATTCCACATTACATTCCATTCCATTCCACCTTCATTCCATTCTATTCCACATTCCATTCCTTTCCATTTCACATTTGATTCCACATTACTTTAAACGTTCCATTCCACATTCCATTAACATTCCTTTCCAAGATCCATTGCATTCCACTCCTCGTTCCATTCTACTCCATTCCATGTTGCATTCCTCTTTCCATTCCACATTCCATTCCATGTTAAATTCCATTCCACATTTCATTCCATGTTCCATTCCATTGTAGTCCACATTCCATTCCACTTTCTATTCTACATTCCATTCCACTTTCCATTCCAATTTCTATTCCATTCAATTCTACTTTTCTTTCCACATTCCATTACATTCCATTCTACATTCCACTCCATATTCCATTGCACATTCCATTCCGCGTCCCATTCCACATTCTATTAAAAATTTTATTCCACTTTCCATTTCACTTTCCATTCCATTCCATTCCAATCCATGCTCCATTCCACATTCCATTGCACATTCCAGTCCACGTTACATTCCACGTTCCATTCCACATTCCATTTCATTCTCTTCCGTGTTCCATTCCACATTCCACTGCATTCCATTCTACATTACATTCAACATTCCATTCCACATTCCATTCCACGTTCCATTCCATTCCATTCCACATTCCATTCCAAATTCCATTCCATAATATTATATATACAACTGCACATTCCTTTCCATTTCATACCACATTCCATTCCATTCCATTCCATACCATTCCATTAAATTCCGTTACACATTCCATTCCATTCCACAGTCCATTCCATTCAATTCCACGTTCCATTCAACATTCCATTAAACTCCATTCTATGTTCCATTCCACATTCCATTCCATTCTGTTCCACATCCCATTCCACATTCCATTCCATTCCATTCCACATTATATTCCACATTCCATTCCACATTCCATTCCACAAAGTGGAATGTAATGGAATGGGATGGGGAATGGAACGAAGTGGAATGTGAAATGGAATGTGGAATGGAAAATAAAATGGAATGTGGAATGGAATGGAATGCAATGTGGAAAGGAATGGAATAGAATGTGGAATGCAATGCGGAGTGTAATGTGGAATGGAATGAGGAATGGAATGTGGAAAGGAATGTGAAATGGAATGTGGAATGGAATAGAACAGAATGTGAAACTATATGGAAAGGAATGTGGAATGGAATGTGGAAATAAATATGGGAAGGAACGGAATGGAGTGTGAAATTGAATGGAATGGAATGTGGAATGGAAAGTGGAATGAATTGGAATGCAATGTGGAATTTAATGTGGAATGGAACGGAATGCAATGTGGAACGGAATGTGGAATCAACCGCAGAATGGAATATAATGGAATGTGGAATGGAATGGAATGGTATGGAACGTGGAATGGAATGGAACGGAAAGTTGAATGGAATGGAATGGAAAGTGGAATGGAAGTGGAATGGAATTGTATAGAATGTGGAAACGAATGGTATGGAATGTGGAATGGAATTGAATGGAACGCGGAATGGAACGTGTAATGGAAGTCGTAGTGGAATATGCAATGGAAACTGGAATCGAACGTGGAATGGATTGAGTAATGGAATGGAATGGAATGTGAAATGGAAGGCAAAGGAATGTGGAATGGAATGTGGAATAGAATGTGGAATGTAATGTGGAATGGAACGGAATGGCACATGGAATGGAATAAATGGAATGCAATGTGGAATGGAATGGAATGGAATCTGAATTGGAATGGAATGGGATGTGGAATGGACTGGAGCTGAATGTAGAATTGAATGGAATTGAATGTGGAATGGAATGGAATGGAATGTGGAATGGAATGGAATGGAATAGAATTTGGACTGGAATTTAACGGAATGTAACGGAATGTGGAATGGAATGCAATGGAATGGAATGCGGAATGAAATGTGGAATGTAATGGAATGGATTGTGGAATGGAATGGAATGAAATGTGGAATGGAATATGGAATGGATTATGGAATGGTATGTGGAACGGAATGGAATGGAATGTGGAATGGAATCCAATGGAAAGTGGAATGTAACGGAATTGAATAGAATGTGGACTGAAATGGAATGGAATGAAACAGAAAGTGTAATGGAATGGAATGGAATGGAATGTGAACGGAATGGAATGGAATGTGAAATGGAATGGAATGGAATGTGGAATTGAATGTGGAATGGAAAGGAATGGAACGCCGATTGGAATGTGGAATGGAATGGAATGTGGAATGGAATGCGGAATGAAATGGAATAGAATGTGTAATGGAGTGTGGAATGAAATGGATTGGAACGTGGAATGGAATGTGGAATGGAAAGTGGAATAGAATTTGGAATGGAATGTGTAAAGGAATGTGGAATTGAATGGAATGGAATGGAATGGAATGTGGAGTGGAATTTGGAATGGAATGGAATGGAATGTGGTTTTGAATGTGGAATGGAACGTGGAATGGAATGGAATACGGTGTGGAATATGAAATGGAACGTGGAATAGAATGGAAAGTGGAATGGAATGCAATGGAATATGGAATGGAATGGAATGGTATGGAATGGTATGAGGAATGGAACGGAGTGAAGTGTATTGTGGAATGGAAGGTGGAATGCAATGGAATGGAAAGTGGATGGCAATGGAATGGAATGTGGAATGGAATGGATTGTGCATTGGAATGTAACCGAAAGTAAATGATATGGAATGGAATATTGAAAGGAATTGAATGGATTGTGGAATGGATTGTGGAATGGAATGGAATGCGGAATGGAAGGTGTAATGAAATGGAATGGAATGTGGAATGGAATGGAATGTAAAGTGGAATGGAATGGAAAGTAAAATGGAATGGAATTGAAAGTGAAATGGGATGGAAAGGAATGTGGAATGGAATTTTGAATGGCATAGAATGGAAGGTGAAATGGAATGGAATAGAATGTGGAGTGGAATGTGGAATGGAAAGTGGAATTGAATGGACAGGAATGTGTAATGGAATATAATGGAAAGTGAAACAGAATGTGGAACAGAATGCGAAATGGAAAGGGGAGTGGAATGTGAAATAAAATGAAATGCAACGTGGAATGCAATGGAATGGAACGTTTAAAGGAATGGAATGGAATGGAACGTGGAATGCAAAGTGGAATGGAAAATTGAATGGAACGTGGAATGGAATGTGGAATGGAATGTTGAATGGAAAGAAATGGAATTTGGAAATAAATGTGGAAAGGAAAGGAATGGAATGTGGAATGGAATGTGGAATGGAATGCAATGGAATGAGAACGGAATGTGAAATGAAATGGAATGGAATGTGGAATGGAATGTAGAATGGGATGTGGAACGGAATGTGGAACGGAACGGAAAGGAATCTGGAATGGAATGCTGCATGTAATGTGCAATGGAACGTGGAAAGGAACGGAATGGAATGTGGAATGGAATGTGGAATGGAACGGAATGGAATGTGGAAGGGAATGTGGAATGAAACGTGGAATGGAACGTGGAATGGAATTTGGAAAGTAATGGAATGGAATGTGTAATGGAATGGAATGGAATGGAATTTAAAGTGAAATAGAAAGTGGAACGGAATGTGAAATGGAATGTGGAATGGAATGTGGAAAGGAATGATTTGGAACATGGAATGGATCGGAATGGAATGGAAAGGAATGGAATGGAATGGAAGGTGGAATGGAACATGGAATGGAACGTGGAATGGAATGTAGTATGAATTGTGGAATTTAATAGAATGGAATGTGGACTGGAAAGCGGAATGGAACGGAATGGTATGTGGAATGGAATATGGAACGTTGAATAGAATGTGGAATGGAATGTGGAATGGAACAGAATGGAATGTGGAATGGAATGTGGAATGGATCGTGGAAAGAAAAGTGGAGTGGAATGGAATGGAATGTGGAATGGAATGTGGAATGCAAAGTGAACTGGAAAGGAATGGAATGGAATGTCGAATGGAATGTGGAGTGGAATGGAATGGAAGGTGCAATGGAATTTGGATTGGAACGAAATGGAATGTGGAATGCAATGTGGTATCGAATGGAATGGAATGGAATGTGGAATGGAATGGAATTGAATGTGGAATGGAAAGTGGAATGCAATGGAATGGAATGTGGAATGGAATGGAATGGAATGGAATGTGGCATGGAATGGAATGGAATGCCGAATGGAATGGAAT
Source organism: Pongo abelii (assembly GCF_028885655.2). Lineage (NCBI taxonomy): Eukaryota > Metazoa > Chordata > Mammalia > Primates > Hominidae > Pongo > Pongo abelii. The sequence goes on along the minus strand of NC_085929.1, from coordinate 7,746,909 downwards.
GAAATTTCGAATAGAATGTGGAATGCAATGCAATGAAAAGTGGAATTGAATGGAAAGGAAAGTGGAAAGTAATGGAATGGAATGTGGAATAGATTGGAATGGAATGTGCAATGGTATGTGGAATGGAATGGAATGGAATGGAATGTAGAATAGAGTGTGGAATTGATGGAGTGCAAGGTGCAATTGAAAGGAATGTAGTGTGCAATGAAATGTGCAATGGAACGAAATGGAATGTAATGTGGAACGGAATGTGGAAACTAATGGAATGGAATGTGTAATGCAAAATCGAATTTAATGGAATAGAATGTGGAATGGAATATGGAATGGAAAGTGGAATGTAGTGTGGAACGGAATGTGGAATGGAATGAAATGGAATGTGGAAAGGGTAGTGGAATTTAATGGAATCAAATGTGGAACGGAATGTGGAATTGAATGGAAAGGAAAGCGGAATGGAATGGAATGCCATGTGGAATGGAATGGATTGCAATTTGGAATGGAACGGAATGGAATGTGGAATGGAACATGGAACGGAATGTGGAATGGAATGTGCAATGTAATGGTATGTGGAACAGAATGGAATGGAATACGAAATGGAATGGAATGGAATGGAATTAATGAATGGAATGGAATGTGGAATAGAATGGAATGCAATATGGAATGTAATGGAATGGAATGAAATGTGGAATGGAATGGAATAGAATACAGTGGAACGGAATGTGGAATGGAATGCAATGTGGAATGGAATAGAATGTGGAATGGAATGATATGGAATGGAATGAAATGGAATGGAATGTAATGATAAATGGATTGGAATGGAACGTGGAATGGAATGGAACGGAATGTGAAATGGAATGGAATGCAGTGAGGAATGCAATAGAATGTGGAATTGAATGGAATGGAATGCAGAATGGAATCGAATGGAACGTGGAATGGATTAGAATGGAACGGGGAATGCACTGGAAAGGAATGTGGAATGGAATGGAATGGAGTGTCCAATGGAATGTGAATAGGAATGGAATTGAATTAGGAATAGAAAGTGGAATGGAATGGAAAGGAACGTGAAATGGAAAGCAATGGAATGTGGAATGGAATGTGGAATGGAATGTGCAATGCAATGTGGATTGGAACGTGGAAGGGAATTTGCAGTGGAATGTGGAATGGAACGTGGAATGGAATGTGGAATGGAATCTGGAATGGAATGGAACAGAATGTGGAATGGAACGTGGAATGGAAAGTGGAATGGAACATGGAAAGGAAGGTAGAATGGAATGTGGAATGGAATGTAAAATGGAATGGAATGGAATGTGGAATGGAACGTGGATTGGAACGTGGAATGGAACATGGAATAGAAAGTGGAATGGGATGTGCAATGGAATGTAGAATGAAAAGTGGAATGGAAAGGAATGTAACGTGGAACGGAACGTGGAATGAAATGGAATGGAAAGTGGAATGGATCGTGGAATAGAACATGGAAAGGAATGCGGAATGGAACGTGGAATGGAATGTGGAATGGAATGTGGAAGGCAACGTGGCATGGAATGTAATGGAATTGAATGGAATGTGGAATGGAAAGTGCAATGGTTCCTGTAATTGAAGACGGAATGGATCGTCGAATGGAACTGCAAGGGAATGTGATATGGAATTTGGAATGGAATATGGAATGGAACGTGAAACTGAATGGATTGAAATGTTGAATGGAACATGGAATGGAATGGAATGGAATGAGAGATTGAATGTGGAATGGAATGTGGAATGGAATGGAGTGGAATGTGGAATGCAATGGAATGTGGAATGAAAAGGCATGGAACGTGGAATGGGACGTGGAATGGAACATGGAATACAACATGGAATGGAACGTGGAATGGAGAGTCGAATGGAATGGAATGGAATGTGAAGTGGAATGGAAAGGAATGATGAATGGAAAGTAATGGAACGTGGAATGGAACGTGGAATGGAAAGTGGAATTGAATGGAATGGAACGTGGAATGAAATGTGGAATGGAATGGAATGGAATGTGGAATTGAATGGAATGCAATGAGAAATGGAATGTGAAATGGAATGGAATGGAACATATAATTTTATGGAATGGAACGTGGAATGGAACATGGAATTGAATGCAATGGAACTTGGAATGCAACGTGGAATGGAAAGTGGAATGGAACGTGGAATGGAACATGGAATGGAATGGAATGGAACGTGTAATGGAATGAAATGGAATGTGGAATGGAAAGGAATGCAACGTTGAATGGGACGTGGAATGGAACATTGAATGTGACGTGAAATGGAAAGTGGAATTGAATGTGGAAAGGAATGGAATGCAATGTGAAATGGAATGGAATGGAGTGGAATATAGAATGGAATGGAATCGAATGGAATGCAGAATGCAATGGAATGAAAGGTGGAATGGAATGGAATGGACTACAATGAAATGTGGAAAGGAATGGAATGGAATGGAAATTGAAATGTAATTTGGAAAGGAATGTGAAATGGAATGTGTAATGGAATGTGGAACGGAATGAATTGGAACGTGGAATGGAATGAAATGGAATGTGAAATGGAATGGAATGGAATGGAAAGTGGAATGGAACGTTGAATGGAACATGGAATGGAATGTGGAATGGAATGTGGTATGAAATGTAGAATGGAATGTGGAGTGGAATGGAATGGAATGTGGAATGGAATGGAATGGAATTGATTGGAATGTGCAACGGAATGCAGTGAAATTTCGAATGGAATAGAATGTGGAATGGAGTGCAATGGAAGGGATTGTGGAATGGAATAGAATGTGGAACGGAATGAAGTGGAATGGAATGTTTAACGGAAAGGAATGGAACAGAATGCAGAATGGAATAGAATGGAACTGAACGGAATGTGGAATGGAATGGAGGTGAAAGCTGAATGGAGTAGAATGGGGAATGGAAAGAAATGGAATGTAATGTGGAATGGAATGGAATAGAATGTGGAATGGAATGAAATGAAATATGGAATGGAGCGGAAAGGAATGGAATCTGGAATGGAATGTGGAATGGAATGGAAACTGGATGGAATGGAATCTAATCTGGACTGGAATGTGGAATGGAATGTGGACTGCAATGTGTAAAGGAATGGAATGGAATGTGGAATGGGACTGAATGGAATGTGGAATGGAAATGGGAATGGAATGGAATTGCATGTGAAACGGCATGTGAAATGGAAAGTGGAATGGAACGTGGAAAGGAACGTGGAAAGGAACGTGGAATAGAACGTGGAAAGGAACGTGGAATGGATTAGAATGGAACGTGAAATGCAATGGAAAGGAATGTGGAATGGAATGGAATGGAATGTCCAATGTAATGTGGCAAGGAATGGAATTGAAGGCAGGATGGAATGTGGAATGGAATGGGAAGGAATGTGAAATGGAAAGAAACGGAATGTGGAATGGAATGGAATGGAATGGTATTTGAAATGGAACGGAATGGAATATGGAAGGGAATGTGCAAAGGAATGGAATGGAGTGGAATGTGGATTGGAATTTGGAATGGAATGGAACGGAATGTGGAATGAAATGGAATGGAATGGGGAATGGAATGGTATGCAATGTGGAATGGAATGTGGAATGAAATGGAATGGAATGAAATTGAAACTGGAATGGAATGTGGAATGGAATGGAATGTGGAATGCAATGGAACGGAATGGAACTTGGAATTGAATGGAATGGAAGGGAACATTGAATGCAACGGAATGGAATGGAATGTGGAATTGAATGGATTTGAACGGGGAAAGGAATGTGGAATGGAATGTGTATTTGAATGTGGAACGGAATGGAATGGAATGTTAAATGGAATGGGATGGAATGTGGAATAGAATGGAATGGAACAGAATGTGTAACGGAATGTGCAATGGAATGTGGAATGGAATGTGGAATGCAATGGAATGGAATGCGGAACGGAATTGAACTTGGAATGTAATGGAATGGATTGGAATGTGGAATGGAATGTGGAATGAAACATGGAATGGAACAAGGAATGGAAAGTGGAATGGGATGTTCAATGGAATATGGAATGGAAAGTTGAATGGAATGGAATGGAACGTGGAATTGAATGTGGAAAGGAATGGAATGGAATGTGGAATGGAACGTAGAATGAAACGTGTAAAGGAATGTGGAATGGAACGTGGAATGGAATGTGGAATGGAATGTGGAAGGGAATGTGGAAGGGAATTGAATGGAATGGAAGAGAAAGTGGAAAGAACATGCAATGTATCACGGAACTGAGTGTGGACTGGATCGTGGAATGGAACGTGAAATGGAATGTGGAATGGAATGTGTAATAGACTGTGGGATGGAACGTGAAATTGAGCGGAATGGAATGTTGAATGGAACGTGGAATGGAATGGAATGGAATGTGTAATGGAATGTGGAATGTTATGGAATGGAATGTGGAATGGAATCTGGAAAGGAAAGTGGAATGGAACGGAATGGAATGTGGAATGGAACGTGGAATATAATGGAATGGAATGTGGAATGGAACGTGGAATTGAAACTGGAATGGAAGGAGGAATGTAATGGAATGGAAATTGGAATGGAACTTGGAAAGAATGGAATGGAACTTGGATTGGAATGTGAAATGGAATGTGGAATGGAAGGTGGAATGGTACGTGGAATGGAATCAATTGCAATGTAGAATGGAATGGGAAGGAACATGGAATGTAATGTGCAATGGAATGTGAAATGGAACGTGGAATGGAAAGTAGAGTGAAATGGAATGTAATGTGGAATGGAATGGAATGTGGAATGGAATGGAATGGAATGTGGAATGGAATGGAATGGAAAGTGAAATGTGTCGTGGAATGGAACAAGGAATGCATCGTGGAGTGGAACATGGAATTGAATGTGGAATGCAATGGAATGGAATGGAATATGGAATGGAATTGAAAGGAGTGGAATGTGGAATGTAATCGAATAGAAGGGAATGGAAGGCGGAATGCGAAGGAACGGAATCTGGAATGGAATGGAATGGAATGCAATGTGGAATGGAATGGAATGGAATGTGCAATTGAATGGAATGGAATGAGGAATGGAATGGATTGGAATGTGGAATGCAATGGAATGGAACTTGTAATGGAATGAGGAATGGAATGTGGAATGTATTGTGTAATGGAATGGAATGGAATGGGGAATAGAATGGAGTGTAATGGAATGTGGAATGGAATTTGGAAAGGAATGCGGAATGGAATGGAATGTAATGAGGAACGAAATGGAATGGAACGTGTAATGGAATGGAATGGAATGGAATGGATGGTGGAATGGAACGTGCAATGGAACATTTAATGTAATGCAATGTAACATGATATAGAAAGTGGAATGTAAAGTGGAATTTAATGGAATGGAACGTGGAATGGAAAGTGGAATGGAATGTAATAGAATGTGGAATGGAAAGTGGAATGTCAGGGATTGGAATGTGGAATTCAACGTGGAAAACAACTTTGAATGGAATGTGGAATGGAACGTGGAATGGAACGTGAAATGAACATGCAATAGAATGGAATCGAATGTGGAATGGTGAGGAATGGCATCTGGAATGGTATGGAATGGAATGGGATGTGGACTAGTATGGAATGGAATGGAATGGAATGTGGAATGGAATGGAATCGAATGTGGAGTGGAAAGGAATGTGCAATGGAATTGAATGGAATGTGGAAGGGAATGTGGAATGAAACGTGGAATGGAGTGGAGTGTGGAATGTATTGTGTGAATGGATTGGAATGGAATGGAATGTGGAATGGAATGGAATGCAATGTTGAACAGAACGTCAAACGGAAAGAGGAATGGAACGTGGAATGGAATAGAATGTGGAATGGAATGTGGAATGGAACATGGAATGGAATGGAATGTGGAATGGATTGTGGAATTGAAAGGAATGGAAAGTAATATGCATGGAATGGAATGGAAAATAATGTGGAATGGAATTGAATGGAATGTGAAATGGAATGGAAAGTGGAATGGAATTGAATGGAATGTTGAATGGAATGGAATGGAATGGAATGGGGAATGGAACGGAATGGAATGTGGAATGGAATGGAATATGGAAAGGAATGAAATGCAATGTGCAATGGAACCGAATGTAATGCAGTGTGCAATGGAACGGAAAGGAATGCAATGTGGAATGGAACAGAATGGAATGCAATGTGGAATTCAAAGGAATGGAATGTGGAATGGAATATTAAATGGAATGGAATGAAATGTGGAATGGAACGTGGAATGGAACGTTGAATGGAAAGAGGAATGGAACTTGGAATGGAAAGTGAAATTCAATTGGAATGCAATGTGGAATGGAATGGAATGGAATTTAAGGGAATGTGAAATGGAGTGGAATGGAATGTGGAATGGAATGTGGAATGGAATGGAAAGGAATGTGGAATTGAATGTAGAATGGTTTGTAAATAAATGGAATGGAATGTTGAATGGAATGGAATGGATTGGAATGGAACGAATGTGAAATGTAATGGAGTGGAATGTGCAATGAAATGTGTAAAAGAATGGAATGGAAAGTGGAATGAATGTGGAAAGGAATGGAATGGAATGTGAAATGCAAAGTAATGAAATGTGGAATGGAAGGTCGAATGAAATGGAATGCAATGTGGAATGGAACGTGGAATAGAATGCAATGGAATGTGGAATGGAATGGAATGGAATGTGTAATGGAACATGGAATGGAATCAAATGGAATGTGGAATGAAAAGTGGAATGGAATGGAACGCAGAAAGGAATGTGAAATGGAACATGTAATGGAATGGAATGTGGGTTATTATCGAATGGAATGTGGAATTTAATGCGAAATGGAATGGAATGGAATGTGCGATGGAACGTGGAATGAAATGGAATGGAATGTGGAATAAAACGTGGAGTGGAAAGTGTACCATAACGTGAAGTGGAATGGAATATGGAATGGAATGTGGAATGAAAATTGGAATGAAATGGAATGTCGAATGGATTTTGGAAAGGAATGGAATGGAATTCATTGTGGAATGGATTGGAATCGAATGTGGAATGGATTGGAATGGAATGCCGAATGGAATGGAATGGAATTTGGAATGGAATGGAGTGGAATAGAATGTGGAATGGAATGGAATGCAAAGTGGAATGGAATGGAATTGAAAGTTGAACGGAATGTGGAAAGGAGAGGAACGGAATGTCGTATGAAATGGAATGAAATGTAATAGAATGGAATGGAATGTAGAATGGAATTTGGAATGGAATGTGGAAAGGAAGGGATTGGAATGTGGAATGGAATGTGGAAGAGAATGGAATGGAATGTCGAATTGAAGGCGGAATGGAATGAAATGTGGAATGGAATGTGGAATGGAATGGAATGGAATGTGGAATGGATTATGGAATGGATAGTGGAATGGAATGTAGTATGGAATGTGGAATGGAATGGAAAGGAAAGTGAAATGAAATGTGGAATAGAACGCAAAGGAATGTGGAATCAAATGTGCAATGCAATGGAATGGAATGTGGAATGAAATGGAATGGAATCTGGAATGGATTGTGATGGAACGTGAAATGGAAATTGGAATGGATCGTGGAATGGAACATGGAAAGGAACTTGGAATGGAAAGTGGAATGCAATGTGACATGGAACGGAATGGAATGTGGAATGTAATGTGTAATGCAATGGAATGTAATGTGTAATGGAATGGAATGGAATATGGAATGGAATGGATTGCAACGGAAAGTGGAATGGAATGTGGAATTCAATGTGGAATGGAATGGAATGGAATCTTGAAAGGAATGTGGAATGAAATGGAATGGAATTTGGAATGGAATGCAATGGAAAGTGGAATGCAACGTGGAATGGTATGCAATGGAACGTGGAATGGAAGGTAGAATGGAATGTGGAATGGAATGGAAAGTTTAATGGAATGTGGCGCGGAACTTGGAATGAAATGGAATGTGGAATAGATTGTGGACTGAAATGTGGAATGCTATGTGGAATGGAATGGAATGGAATGTGGAACGGAAAGTGAAATGTGATGGAATAGAATATGGAAAGGAATGGAAAGGTATGTGGAACGGAACGTGGAATGGAATGTGGAATGGAGCGTGGACTGGAAAGCGGAGTGAAACGTGGAAAGGAATGAAATGGAATGCAATGTGGAATGGAACGTGGAATGGATTGTGGAATAGAATGTGTAATGGAATGCAATGTGGAATGGAATGGAATGCAATGTGGAATGGAATGGAACATACTGTGGAATGTGGAATGGAATGGAATGCCATGTGGAAAGGAAGGTGCATTAGAATGGAATGTGGAATGGAGAAGAATGTGGAAGGGAATGTGTAATGGAATGTTCAATGTTATGGAATGTGGAATGGATTGTGGAATGGAATGGTATAGAATGCCTAATAGAATGGAATGCAATGGAATGGAATGGAATGGAATGGAATATTGAATGGAACGGAATGGAATGTGGAATGGAATGGAATGGAATGTAGAATGAAATGTGGAATGGGATGGAATGCAATGTCGAATGGAATGTGGAATGGAGTGGAATGTAGAATGGAATGTAATGGAATGTAGAATGGAATGTGGAATGGTATGCAAGGCAATGTGGAATGGAATGTGGAATTGACTGGAATGTGGAATGGAATGGAATGGAATGTGGAATGGAATGGAATGGAATGGAATTTGGAATGGAATATGGAATGGATTGGAAAGGAATGAGGAATGGAAGGTGGAGTGGAATGGAATGTAAAGTGGAATGGAATGGAATATAATGGAAAGGAACGTGGAATGGAATGGAATGGAATGTGGAAAGGAATGGAATGCTATGTGAGATGCAAAGTGGAATGGAATGGAATGGAATATGGTAGGGAATGTGGAATTGAATGGAATGGAATGTGAAATGGAATGTGGAATGGAACGGAAAAGAATGTGGAATGGAATGGAATGGAATGGAATGTGCAATGGAATGTAGAGTGGAATGGAATTGAATGCGGAATGGAACGTAGAAAGGAAGGTTGAATGGAATGGAAAGGAACGTGGAATGGAAAGTAAAATGGAAGGTGGAATATAATGGAATGCAGCATGGAACAGAAAGTGGAATGTAACATGGAATTTAATAGAATGGAAGGTGAAATGGAACGTGGTATGGAACATGGAATGGAATGTAATGGAACGCAGTCTGGAACGTTGAATGGAACATGGAAAGTAAAGGATTGGAAAGTGGAATTGAACGTGGAATGAAACAAAGAATGCATCGCACAATGGAACATGGAATTTAAGGGATTGGAAAGTGGAATAGAACGTGGAATGAAACAAAGAATGTATCGCACAATGCAACGTGGAATGGAACGTGAATGGAACGTGGAATGGAATGGAGAGGAATGTGGAATTTAATCAAATGGAATGTTGAACGAAATGGAATGGAATGTGGAATGGAATGGAATGGAATGTGGAATGGAATGTAATGGAATGTGGAATGGAATGGAATGGAAGGTGGAATGGAACGGAATTTGGAAACGAAGGGAATGTGGAATGGAATTGAATGGAATGGAATTTCGACCGGAATGGAATGGAATGGAATGGAATGTGGATTGGAATAGAAAGGAATGTGGAATGGAAACTGGAATGGCATGGACAGGAATGTGTAATGGCATGCGGAATGGCATGGAATGGAATGTGGAATGGAATGGAATGGAATGTGGAATGGAATGTGCAATGGAATGTGGAACGGAATGTGCAATGGAATGGAATGGAATGTGGAATGGAATGAAATGAAATGCAATGTGGATTGGAATGAAATGGAATGGAATATGGACTGGAATGGAATGGAATGTGGAATGGAATGGAATGTGGAATGGAATGGAATGGAAAGTTGAATGGCATGGAATGGAATGTGGAATGGAAGGGAATGGAATGTGGAATGGAATGTGGAATGGTAAGGAATGGAATGGAATGGAATGGAATGGAATATAGAACGGCATTTGGAATGCAATGGAAATGAAATTGAAATGGAAGGTGGAATGTAAGGTGGCATGGAACGTGGAATGTTACGTGGAAGGGAATGGAATAGAACATGAAATGGAAAGTGGAACGGAATGGAATGGAACGAGGAATGGAATATCGAATGGAACGTCAGATGGAACGACGAATGGAACGTGGAAAGGAACATTGAATGAAAAGTTTAATGGAATATGGAATGGAACGTGCGATGGAACGATGAATGGAACGTGGAATGTAATGCAGAATAGAATGTGGAATGGAATGGAATGTAATGTGGAGAGGAATGTAATGGGATGTGGAATGGAATGGAATGTGGAATGGAATGGAATGGAATGTGGAATGGAATGTGGAATGGAAATGAATGGAATGGCAAGCAATGTGGAATGGAAAGGAAAGGAATGGAAATTGGAATTGAATGGAACGGAATGGAAAGGAATGGAAAGGAATGGAATGGAATGGAATGTGGAATGGAATGGAATGATATGTGCAATGGAGTGGAATGAAATGGAATGTGGAAGGGAATGCAATGTGGAATGGAATGTGGAATGGAACATTATGTGGAATGGAATTTAATGGAGTGTGGAATGGAATGCACTGCAATGTGGAATGGATTGGAATAGAAAGTGGAATGGAATTAAATGTAATGTGGCATGGAATGGAATGGAATGTGGAATTCAATGTATTGGAATGTGGAATGGAACATGGAAAGGAATGGAAGGTGGAATGGAATGGAATGTAATGTGGAATGGAATTGAATGGAATGGAAAGTGGAATGGAATGGAATGTGGAGTGGAATGGAATGGAATGTAACGAAATGTAGAATGGAATATAAAAGGGAATGGAATGGAATGGAAAGGAACGTGAAATGCAATTGAATGTTGAATGAAATGGAATGGAATGGAATGGGATGTGGAATGGAATGGAATGGACTGCAATGGAATGTGGAATGCACTGGAATGGAATGTGGAGTGGAATGGAATGCAATACAAAATTGAATGCAATTGAATAAGGAATGCAATGGAATGGAATGTGGAGTGGAATGGAATGGAATATGAAATGGAATGGAATGTGGAGTGGAATGGAATGGAATGTGAAATGGGCTGGAATTGAATGGAATGGAATGGAAAGAGAAATGGAATACAATGGAATGTGGAATGGAATTGAATGGAATGTGGAAAACAATGGAATGGAATACGGAACGGAAGGTTGAATGGGAATGCAATGTGGACTGGAGTGGAATGGAATGTGGAGAGGAATGGAATGGAATGAGGTGTGGTATAGAATGGAATATGGAATGGAATGTGGACTGGAATAAAATGGAATGGAATGGAATGGAATGGAATGTGGAATGGAATGGAATGAAATGTGGAATGGAATGGAATGGAATGCAATGTGGAATGGAATGGAATGGAATGTGGAAAGGAATGGAATGAAATGTGGCATGGAATGAAATGTGGAATGGTATGCGAAATGGAATGAAATGGAATGGACTGGAATGGAATGTGGAATGCAATAGAATGTAGAGTGGAATGGAATGGAAAGTTGAAAGGAAAGTCGAATGTAATGGAATGGAATGTGGCATGGAATGTGGAATGGAGTGGAATGGAATGTGGAATGGAATAGAATGGAATGTGGAATGGAATGGAATGGAATGTGGAATGGAATGTGGAATGGAATGCTTGGGAACGTGGAATGGAATGTAGATTGGAATGGAATGTGGAATGGAATGGAATGCAATTGAATGGAATGTATAATTTAATTGAATGTGGAATGGAATGGAATGGAACATGGAAAGGAAGGTGGAAAGGAACCCGGCATGGATCATAGAATGGAACTTGAAGTGGAATGGAATGGAACATGGAATGTGATGGAAGGGAATGTGGAATCGAACGTGGAATGGAACGGAAAGCAATGTGGAATGTAATATGGAATGCAATGGAATGGAATGTGTAATATAATGCAATGCAATGTGGAACGGAATGGAACGGAACGTGGAAAGGAAATTGTAATGGAACGTGGAATGGAACGTTGAATGGAACGTGGAATGGAAATTGGAATGCATTGTAGAATGCAATGGAATGGAATGTGGAATGTAATATAGAATGGAATGGAATGCAGTGGAATGTGGAATGGAACGTGGAAAGGAATGTGAAATGGAATGTAATGGAATGTGGAGTGGAATGTGGAAAGAAATGGAATCGAATTTGGAATGGAATAAGATGGAATGTGGAATACAACACGGAATGGGATGGAATGGAATGTGGATTGGGAGGTGGAAATGAATGTGGAATGGAACGTGGAATGCAATGGAATGGAATGTGGAATGGAATGCAGAATGGATTGTGGAATGCAATGTGGAATGCTATGTGGAATGCAATGGAATGGAATGTGAAATGAGATGGAATGGAATGTTGAATGGAATGGAATGGAGAGTGGAATGGAACGTGGAATGGAAAGGAATGTAATGTGGAATGGAACGGAATGGAATATAATGTGAAATGGAATAGAATGTGGAATGGAATGGGATGGAATTTGGAATGGCTTGGAATGGAATATCGAATAGAATGGAATGGAATGTGCAATGGAATGTGGAATGGAATGGAATGCAATAAGGAATGGACTGTGGAATGGAAGCTTGAATGTAATGTGTAATGAAATGGAATGGAATGAGGAATGAAATGTGGAATGCAAAGGAGTGGAATGGAATCGAATGTGGAAGGGAACGTGGATTGGAACATGGAATGGAACTTGGAATGTTACGTGGAATGAAACGTCAAATGGAATGTGGAATGGAATGTCTAATGGAACGTGGAATGGAAACCACAATAAAATGTGCAATGGAATGGAATGGAATGAAATGGAATGTGGAATGGTATGTGGAATGGAAAAGAATGGAAAGTGGAATGGAATTGAATTGAATGGAACTTGGAATGGAATGGAATGCAATGTGGAATGGAATTGAATGGAATGTGGAATGGAAGTGAATGGAATGGAACATGGAATGGATTGGAATGTGGAGTGGAAAGGAATGGAATGGAATTGGACATGGAATGGAAAGGAATGTGCAGTGGAATGGAATGTGGAATGGAATGGATTGGAAAGCAGAATGGAATTGAATGCAAGGAGGAATCAAATGTATGGAACAGGGAATGGAATGGAATGCAAGGTGGAATGGAATGGATAAGAACGTGGAATGGAATGGATAAGAACGTGGAATGGAATGGAATGTCATGGGGAATGAAATAGAATGGAATGTGGAATGGAAGGGATTGGAAGGGAATGTGGAATGCAATAGAATGTGGAAAGGAATGGAAAGTCGACTGGAATGGAAAGTGGAATGGATTTGAATGAAACGTGGAATGGAGTGGAATGGAATGGAAAGTGGAATCGAAAGGAATGGAATGTGGTATGGAACATGGAATGGAATTCAATGGAAGGTGGAATGGAGTGTGGAATTGAAAGTGAAACGGAAAGTGGAATGGGATGTGGAATGTGGAATGGAATGGAATGGAAAGTGGAATGGAATGGAATGGAATGTGGAATGGTACGGAATGGAACGTGGAATTTAATGGAATCGAATGAATTTGGAATGGAATAGAATGTTACATGGAATGGAATGCGGAACGGAATGCAATGGAATGTAGATTGGAATGGAATCCCAAGTGGAATGGAATGGAAAGGAATGTAGAATTGAATAGAATGGAATGTGGAATGGAACGTGGAAAGGAATGGAATAGAATGGAGTGGAATGGAACGTGGAATTGAATGGAATGGAATGTGGAATTGAATGTGGAATGGAATGGAATTGAAGGTGGAATGCAATGCTGAATGGAATGAAATGGAATGTGGAAAGTAAAGTGGAATGGAACACGGAATGGAATGGAATGGAAGGTGCAATGGAATGGAATGGAATCTGGAAAGGAATGTGGAATGCAAAGAAACGGAAAGTAGAATGGAATGGAATGGAATGTGGAATAGAATGGAATGGAATGTGGAACGGTATGGAATGGAATGTGGATTAGAATGGCATGTAATGTGGAATGGAATGGAATGGAATGTGGAATGAAATGCACTCTCAAATGGAATGGAAAGGAATGTGGAATTGAATGGCATGTGAAATATAATGGAATGCAAAGTGAAATGCAATTAAATGGAATGTGGAATGGAATGGAATGGAATGTGGAATGGAATGTGGAATGGAATGGAATGGAATGCGGAATGCTATGGAATGGAAAGTAGAATGGAATGGAATGGAATATGAAATGGAATGTGGAACGGAATGGAATGTGGAATGGAAGGGAATGGAATGTGGAATGGAATGAAATGAAATGTGGAATGTGGAACGGAATGGAATGTGGAGTGGAATGGAATGGAATGGATTGGAATGGAATTTGGAAATGAAATGAATGGAATGTGGAATGGAATGGAATGGAATGTGTAAAGAAATGTGGAATGGAATGGAAACTTATGGAATGGAATGTGGAATTAAATGGAAGGGAATGTGGAAATAAATGGAATAGAATGGAATGTGAAATGGAAATAGAATGGAATGTGGAATGGAATGCAATGGAATGTGGAATTGAATGGAATGGAATGTAGAATGGAATGGAATACGGAATGAAATGGAATGTTGAACGGAATGGAATATGGAATGGAAAGGATTGGAATGTGGAGTGGAATGTGGAGTGGAATGGAATGGAATGTGGAATGCAATGGAACGTAATGTGGAATGCAGTGGAATGGAATGGAATGTACAATGCAATGGAATGGAATTGAATGGAAGGTGGAATAGAATGGAATGGAAGACGGAATGGAATGTGGAATGGAATGTGGAATGGAATGGAATGGAATGTGGAATGGAACTGAATGGAATGTGGATAAGAATGGAATGGAATTGACTGGGAATATAACGGAATGGAATGTGGAATGGATTGTGGAAACGAATATGGAATGGAATGTGGAATGGAATGCAATCGAACTGAAAGGATTGTGGAATGGAATGGAATGGAATTTGGAATGCAATGGAATTGAATGGAATGTCAGATGGAATGGAAAGAAATGTGGAATGGGATGCAATGGAATGTGTAATGGAATGGAATGGAAAGTGTAATGGAATGGAAAGGAATGTGGAATGCAATGCTGAATGGTATGGAATAGAATGTGGAATGGAATGGAATGGAATATGCAATGCAATGTGGAATG
The DNA here is from genome assembly GCF_028885655.2 of Pongo abelii. Lineage (NCBI taxonomy): Eukaryota > Metazoa > Chordata > Mammalia > Primates > Hominidae > Pongo > Pongo abelii. The sequence goes on along the minus strand of NC_085929.1, from coordinate 7,731,721 downwards.
GAAAGGAATGTGGAGTGGAATGTGGAAGCGAATGGAATGGAACCTGGAATGTAATGGAAAGTAATGGAATGTGGAATGGAGTGGAATGGAATGGAACGAAATTTGGAATGGAATGGAATGGAATGGAATGTGGTATGGAATGGAATGGAAAGGAATGTGGAATACAATATGGAATGGAACGTGGAATGGAAGGAGGAATGGAATGGAATGAAATATGGAATGAAATGGAATGGAAGGTGGAAAGGAACATGAAATTCAATGTGGAATTGTATGTGGAATGGAATCGAAAGGCATGGAATATGGAATGGAATGTGGAATGTAATGGAATGGCATGGAATATGGAATGGAAAGTGGAATGGAATGGAATGGAAGCTGTAATGGAATGGAATGGAATGGAATGTGGAACGCAATGGAATGGAATGTTATGTGGAAAGCAATGGAATGGAATGTGGAATGGAATGGAATGGAATGGAATGGAAAGTGGAAAGGAACGTGGAATGGAAAGGAATGGAATGTGGAATGGAATGGAGTGGAATGTGGAATGGAATGGTATGCAATGGATTGGATTGTGAAATGGAACGGAATGTGGACTGGAATGGAATGGAATGGAATGTAGAATGGAACGAAATTGGAATGGAATGGAATGGAATTTGGAATGGAATGGAATAAAATGTGGATAGTAACGGAATGTGGAATGGAATGGAATGGAATGTGGAATGGAACGAAATTGGAATGGAATGGAATGGAATTTGGAATGGAATGGAATAAAATGTGGATAGTAACGGAATGTGGAATGGAATGGAATGGAATGTGGAATGGAAAGGACTGGAATGTGGAATGGAATGGAATGGAATTTCGAATGGACCTGAAGGGAATGTGGAATGGAAGATGGAATGGAATGTGTAATGGAATCGAATGGAATGTGGAATGGAATGGAATGGAGGGTGGAAAGGAATATTAAATGGAATGCAATCAAATGTGGAATGGAATGGAATGGAATGGAACATGGAATGGAATGGAAGGGGATGTGGAATGTAATGGAATGGAATGTGGAAGGGAATGTTGAATGGAATGGAACGGCATGTGCAATGGAATGTGCACTGAAATGCAATGGAATTGAATGGATTGTGGAATATAATGGAATGCAATGTGTAATGGAATGGAATGGAACGTGAAAAGGAATTGAATGGAATGTGGAATGGAATTTAATGGAAGGTGGAATGGAATGGAATGGAATGTGGAATGCAATGTGTAATGGAATGTGGAATGGAATAGAATCGAATGTGGAATGGAGTGGAATGTAATGTGGAATGGAATGGAATCGTATGTGGAATGGAACGGATTGGAAGGTGGATTGGAATGTAGAATGGAATGGAATGGAATATGGAATGGAATGGAATATGGAATGGAATGGAATGGATTGGAATGTGGAATGGAATGGAATGGAACGTAGAATGAAATGCAATGGAATGTGGAATGGAACGTAGAATGAAATGCAATGGAATGTGGAATGGAACGTGGAATGGAGTGGAGTGAAATGCGAAAAGAACGTGTAATGGAATGGAATGGAACCTGGAATGGAACGTGGAACGGAATGTGGAATGCAACGTGGAGTGGAACGTGGAATGGATCGTGGAATGGAAAGTGGAATGGAAGGGAATGGAATGTGGAACAGAATGAAATGGAAAGTGTAATGGAATGTGTGACGGAATAGAATGTAATGTGGAATGGAATGTAGAATTGAATGGAGTGGAACGAGGAATGGAAAGTGAAATGGAACGAGGATTGGAAAGTGGAGTGGAATGGAAAGGAAAGTGGAATGCAAGGTGGAATGGAACGTGGAATACAACGTGGAATGGAATGTGGAAGGGAATGTGGAATGGGAGGGAATGGAATGTGGAATTGAATGCAATGGAATGAGGAATGGAACATGGAATGGAATGGAATGTGGTATGGAATGGAATGGAACGGAATGTGGACTTGTATGGAGTGGAATAGAATGTGGAATGGAATGTGGACCTCAATGGAATGGAATACAATGGAAAGTGGAATTGAATGGAATTGAATGTGGAATTGAATGGAATGAAGTGTGGAATGGAATGGAACGGAATGTGGAAAAGAATGTGGAATGAAAAGGAAAGGAAAGTGGAATGGAATGGAATGGAATGGAATTCATTTCGGACTGGAAAGGAATAGAATGTGGAATGGAATGGAATGCAATGGAATGTGGAAGGAAATGGTATGGAATGTGGAATGGAATGGTGTGGAATGTGGAATGGAATCTGTAATGGAATGTGGAATGGAATGGAATCAAATGTAGATGGAATGGAATGGAATGTGGAATGGAATGGAATGGAAAGTGGAATGGAATTAAATGGAATGTGGAATGGTATGTGGAATGGAACGGAATGGAATATAATGTGGAATGGAATGTAGAATGCAATGTATAGGAATTGAATGGAATGTGGAATGGAACGTGGAATGGAATGTGGAAAGGAATATGGAATGGAATGTGGAATTAAATGGAATGGAATGTGGAGTGGAATGAGGAATATAAAGTGGAAAGAATGGAACGGAAGGTGTAATGGAAAGTGGAATGGAACGTGGAATGGAACGTGGAATGGACTTGAATACAACGTGGAATTTAATGGAATGTGGAATAAAGTGGAAAGGAGCGTGGAATGGATTGTGGAATGGAATAGAATGTGGAATGGAATGGAATGAAATGTGGAAAGGAATGTGGAATGGAATGGAATGGACTGGAATGGAATGTGGAATGCAATGGAAAGGAATGGAATGAAATGGAAAGTTTATTGGAATGGAATGGAATGTGGAATGGAATGGAATGGAATGTGAAATGGAACGTGGAAAGGAACGTGGAATGGAATGGAATGGATTGGAATGTGGAATGGATTGTGGAATGGGAAGTGGAATGGAATGGAATGGAAGCCAAAGGAATGTGGAAAGGAACGGAAAGGAATGGAATGGAATGTGGAATGGAATGGAATAGAATGGAATGCGGAATGCAATGGACTGGAATGGAGTGTTTAATGGAATGGAATGGAATGTGGAATGGAATGGAATGGAAAGTTTATTGGAATGGAATGGAATGTGGAATGGAATGGAAACGAATGTGTAATGGAATGTGCAAAGGAACATGGAATGGAATGGAATGGAATGTGGAATGTAATGCAATGGACATTGGAATGGAATGTTGAATGGATTATGGAATGGGACGTGGAATGGAAACGAATGGAAGGGATTGGAATGTGGAATGGAATGGAATGGAATGTGGAATGAAATGAAATGGAATGACTAATGGAATGTGGAACGGAATGGAATGAAGTGAGTAATGGAATGGAATGGATCGCGGAATGGAATGGGGAATGGAATGTGGAATGGAAGGGAATAGAATGTGGAATGGAATGAGGAATGGCACGTGTAATGGAATGAAATAGAACGTGGAATGGAACTTGGAATGGAAGGTGGAGTGGAACGTGGAATAGAACTTGGAATCAAATGGAGTGGAAAGCGGAATGGAATGGAATGTGGGAAGGAATGGAATGGAATGTCGAATGAAATGTTACGCAGAATGGTGTGGAATGGAACGTGGAATGGAATGTGGAATGGGATGGAAGGGAATGTAGAAAGGAGTGGATTGGAATGTGGAATGGAAGGTGGAATGGAATGGATAGGAACGTGGAATGGAATGAGGAATGGAACGTGGAATGGAATGGAATGGAACGTGGAATGAAACATGGAAAGTGAATGGAACGTGGAATGGAATGGAACGTGAAATGAAATGGAATGGAAAGTGGAATGCGTTATGGATTGCAATGGTATGGAATGTTGAATGGAATGGAATGGAAAAGAATGGAATGTGGAAACGAATGTGTAATGGAACGTGCAATAGAATGGAATGAAATGTGGAACAGAACGTGGAATGGAAGGGAAAGGAATGTGGAATGGAATCTGGAATGGAATAGAATGAAATGGAATGGAATGTGCAATGCAATGCAATGGAATGTGGAATGGAATGCTATGGAATGTGGAATGGAATGTGGAATGGAATAGGATGAAGTGTTGAATGAAATGGAATGGAATGGAATGTGAAATGGATTGTAATGCAATGTGGAATGGCATGGAATAGGATGTGGAATGGATTGGAATGTAATGGAAAGAAATGCGGAGTGGAATTGAGTGTTGAATGGATTTGAATGTGGAATGGATTGGAATGGAAGGTGGAGTGTAATGGAGTGCAAAGAGGAATGGAATGGAAAGTAATGTGGAATGGAACGTGGAATGTAATGGATTGAAACGTGGAATGTAACGTGGAATGGAAAGTGCAATGGAACGTGGAGTGGAATGGAGTGTGGAATAGAAGGTGGAGTGGAATGGAATGGTATGTGGAATGGAACATTGAATGGAAAGTAATGGAACGTTTAATGGAACGTGCAATGGAACGTGGAATGGAACGTGCAGTGGAACGTGGAATGGAATGTGGAATGGAAAGTGGAATGGAAGGGAATGGAATGTGGAATGGACTGGAATGTGGAATGGAATGTGGAATGGAATGGAATGTGTTATGGAAGGGAATGGAATGTGGTATGGTAGGGAATGGAATGTGGAATGGAATGGAATACAATGTGGAATTGAATGTGGAATGGACTGAGGAATGGAAAGTGGAATGAAATTTGAAAGAAACGTGGAAAGGAACGGGGAGTGGAATGTGGAATGGAACATGGAATGCAAGGTGGAATGGAACGTAGAATGGAATGTGGAATAGAATGGAATGGAATGCGGAATGGAATGGAATGGAGTGGAATGGAATGGAATGGAGTCTGAAATGGAGTGGAAACCAATGTGGATTAGAATGGAATGGAATGAAGAATGGAATGGAATGGAATGGAATGTGGAATGGAATGTGGAAAGGAAGGGAATGGAATGTGGAATGGAATGGAATGGAATGGAATGTGGAATGCACTGTAGTAGGAATGGAATGGAATGTGAAACGGAAGGGACTGGAAAGTGGAATGGAATGGAACGGAATGTGGAATGGAATGGAATGGAATTTGGAATGGAATAGAATACAGTGTGGGATGTAATGGAATGGAATGTGGAATGGAATGAGGAATGGAATGGAATGGAATGTGAAATGCAATGGAAGGGAATGAAATGTGGAATGGAATGGAAAGGAATCTGTAGTGGAAAGTGGAATGCAATGAAATGGAATGGAATGGAATGTGGAATGGCATGAAATGCAATGTGGAATAGAATGTGGAATGGAACGTGGAATGAAATGTAGAATGGAATGAAATGAAATGTGGAATGGAAGGGAATGCAATGGAATGGAATGGTATGTGAAATGGAATGGAATGGAAGGTGGATTGGAATGGAATGCAATGAAATGTGGAATGGAATGTGGAACGGAAAATGGAATGGAATGGAATGCGGACTGGATTGAAATGGAAAGTGGAATTGAATGGAATCCAAAGGAATGTGGAATGGAATGGGGAATGGAATTGAACGTGGAATGGAATATAATGTGGAATGGAAAGGAATGGAATCTGCAAAGGAATGGAATGGAATGTGGAATGGAATGGAATGGAATGGAATGTGGAATGGAATGGAATGGAATGTGGAATGGAATGGAATGGAATGTGGAATGGAATGGAATGGAATGTGGAATGGAATGGAATGGAATGTGGAATGGAAAGGAATGGAATGTGGAATGGAACGTGGAATGGAACGTGGAATGTAACGTGGAATGGAATGTGGAAAGTAACGTGGAATGGAAGGGTATGGAAAGTGAAATGGAATGGAAGGTAAAGTGGAATGGAACGTAATGGAATGGAATGGAATATGGAATTGAATGGAATGGAATGAAATTGAATGGACTGGAATGTGGAATGTAATGAGGAATGGAACGTGAAATGGAATGGAATGGACTGTGGAATGGAATGGAATGGAATGTGGAATGGAATGCGGAATGGTATGTGGAATGGAATGGAATGTGGAATGCAATGGAAGGAAATGAGGAATGGAATGCGGAATGCAATGTGGAATGGAATGGAATATGGAATGGAATTGAATGCAGTGTGGAATGAAATCTGGAATGGAATGTGATATGGAATGGAATGGAATGTGGAGTGGAATGTAGAAAGGAATGTGGAATGGAATGGAATGGAATGGAATGTGGAATGGAATCTGGAATGGAATGTGGAATGCAATGTGGAATGTAAAGGAATGTGGAATGGAATTCAATGGAATGTGGAATGAAATGTGGAATGGAATGTGGAATGGAATGGAATGCGGAATGTAATGCAATGGAACGGAATGTGGAATGGAATGGATTCGAATGTGGAATGGTAAGTGGAATGGAATGTAGATTGGAATGGAATGTTGAATGGGATGGAATGGAATGTGTAATGGAATGTGGAATGGAATGGGAAGGAATGCAGAAAGGAATGTGGAATGGAATGGAATGGAATGTTGAAAGGTAAGATAAATGGAACGTGGAATGGAATGCAATGGAATGTGTAGTGGAATGGATTGGAAACTTGAATGGAATGTGGAAAGGAATGGAATGGAATGCAATGTGGAGTGGAATAGAATGCAAAGTAGACAGCAGTGGAATGGAAAGGAATGTGGAATTTAATGGAAGGGAATGTGAAATGGAACGTGAAATGGATTAGAATGGTACATGGAATGGAATGGAATGTAACCGGAAATGGAAGGGAATGCAACTTGGAATGGAATGGAACAGAACTTGCAAAGCAATGGAATGGAATGTGGAATGTAATGGAATTGAAATTGGAATTCAATGGAATTGAATGTGGAATGGAATGGAATGGAATGTGAAATGGAATTGAATGGAATGTGAAATGGAATGGAATGGAATGTGAAATAGAATGGAATGAAAAGTGGAAAGGAATGGAAAAGAATGGAATGGAATGTGGAATGGAATGGAATCAAATTTGGAATATAAGAGAATGCAGTGTGGGATGGAATGGAACGGAATATGGAATGGAATGCAATGGAATGCGGAATGGAATTTAATTGAATCTGGAATGGAATGGAATGTGGAATTGAATGTGGAATGGAATGTAATTGAAGGTGCAATGGAATGAAAGGGTATGGAATGTGGAATGGAATGGAACGGAATCTGTAATGGAAAGTGGAATGCAATGGACTGGTATGGAATGGAATGTGGAAGAGAATGCAATGGGGAATTTAATGGAATGGAATGTAGAATGGCATGAAATGCAACGTGGAATGGACTGGAATGGAATGTGGAATGGAATGTGTAAAGGAATGGAATGGATTGTGGGATGGAATGTGGAATGGAATGGAATGGAATGGGTAAAGGTATTGAATGGAATGTGGAATGGAAATTGGAATGGAATGGAATGGATTGTCTAATGGAATGGAATGGTATGTGGTATGGAATGTGGAATGGAATGGAATGGAATGTGGTATGGAAGGTGGAATGGAATGTGGAATGGAATGTGTAATGTAATTGAATGGTATGTGGGAAGGAATGTGGAATTGAACGTGGAATGGAATGTGGAATGGAATTGAATGGAATCTGGAATGGTATGAGAAAGGAATGGTATGGTATGTAGAATGGAAATTGGAATGCAATATCGAATGGAATGTGGAAAGAAATGTAATGTAACGTGGAATGGAATGTGGAATGGAATGGAATGGAACATGGAATGGGATTGAATGGAATGTGCAACGGAATGGAATATAATGTGGAATGGAATCTGGAATGGAAAGGAATGGAAAGTGGAATGGAATATGGAATGGAATAGAGTGGAATGGAATGGAATAGAGTGGCATGGAATGGAACGTGGAATGGAATTTATTGGAATGGATTGGAATGTTGAATTGCAATTGGAATGGAAAGCAGAGGAATTGAATGGAATGTGGAATGGAATGTGGAGTGGAATGGAATGGAATGTGGAATGGAATGTGGAATGGAATGTGTAATGGAACGTGGAATGCAATGTGGAATGGAATGGGGAATGGAATGTGGACAGGAATGGAACGGGATTTGGAATGGAATGCAATGGAATGTGGAATGAAAATGAATGGAATGTGGAATGGAATGGAATTTAATGGAGTGGAATGTGGAATGGAATGTAATGGAATGTGTAATGAAACTTAGAATGGAATGAAATGGAATGCGAAATTGAATGGAATGCAGTGTGGAATAGAACGTGTATTGGAATGGAATGGAATGTGGAATTTAACGTAGAATGGAATGTGGAATGGAACGTGTAATGGGTTGGAATGTCGAAAGGAATGTGAAATGGAACGTGGAATATAATGGAATGGAATGTGGAATGGAACGTGAAATGGAAACACGAATGGAACTTGGAATGGAATGGAATGTGGAATTCAATGAAATGGAATATGCAATGGATTGTAATTCAATTTGGAATGGAATGGAATGAAATTGAATGTGGAACGAAATGTAGAATGGAATGGATTGTAATGTGGAATGGAATGTGGCATGGGATGTTTAATGGAACGTGGAATGGTATGTGGAATGGAATGTGGAATGGAACGCGCAAAGGAATGGAATGTGGAAAGGAATATGTAATGATATTGAATGGAATGCTATGTGGAATGGAATGGAATTTAAGGTCAAATTGAATGGAATGGAATCTGGAATGGAAAAAAGTGGAAAGGAATGTGAAATAGAATGTAATGGAATGTGAAATGGAAAGTGGAATGCAATGTAATGGAATGTAGAATGGAATGTGGAATGGAATGGAATGGAATGTGAAATGGAATGGAGTGGAATGGAATATTTAATGGAAAGTAGAATGGAGTGGAATTGAATGTGTAATGCAGTGGAATGCAATGTGGAATGGATTGGAATGGAATGAAGAATGGAGTGCGGAATGGAATGGAATGGAATGTGGAATGCAATGCGGAATGTAATGGAATGGAATGTGTAATGGAATGCAATGGAATGTAGATCGGAATAGGCAATTTAATGGAATGGAATGTGGAATAGAATGCGGAATGGAATGGAAATTAAAGTGGAAAGGAATTTGGAATAAAATGCGGAATGGAATGGAAATTAAAGTGGAAAGGAATGTGGAATGGAATGGAATGGAATGCATAATAGAATGCGGAATGCAATGGAAAGGAATGTGGAACGGAATGTGGAATGGAACGGAATGCAATGTGGAATGGATAGGGGAATGGAATGGAATGGAACTTGGAATGGAAAGGAATGGAATGTGGAATTGAAAGTGAAATGGAAAGGAATGGAATTCCTAATGGAATGTGGAATCAAATAGAATGGATTGTGGAATGGAATGGAAAGTGGAATTCAACATGGAATGGAATGGATTGGAATGTGAAATGGAACGTGGAATGGAATATGGAATAGAATGTTTAATGGAACATGGAATGGAATGGAAATTGGAATGGAATGGAATGGAATGGAATATGGAATGGAACGTGCAATGCAAAGTAGAATGAAACGTGGAATGAAGTGGAATGTGGAATGGATTAAGGAAAGCAATTTGGAATGGAATAGAATGTGGAATGAATTGTGGAATGTAATTTGGAATGGAAAGAGTAATGGAATGGAATGGAAGGTGGAATGGAATGTCGAAGGGGATCGAAAGGAATTTGGAATGGAATGGATAGCAATGTGGAATGGAACGTGGAATCTCACGGAGTGGAATGTGGAATGGAATGTAGAATGGAATGTGGAAGGGAACGTGGAATGGAATGAACTGCGGAATGGAAAGTGGAATGGATAGTGGAATGGAATGGAATGTGGCACGGATTGTGGAATTGAATGTGGTATGGAATGTGGAATGGAATGCAATGGAATGTGGAATGGAATGTGGAAAGAAAAGGAATGGAATGTGGAATGGAATGTGGAATGAAATGGAATGGAACGTGGAATGTAATGGAATGGAATCTTGAATTCAACGTTAAATGGAATGGAATGGAATGTGAAATGGATTGTGGAATGGATTGTGGAAAGGAAATTGTAATGGAATCGAAAGTGGAATGGAATGTGGAATGAAACATGGAATGGAAAGTATTGTGGAATGGAATGGAATGGAAAGTGGAATGGAACATGCAATGGAATGTGGAATAGAAAGTGTAATGGATTGGAATATGGAACGGATCGTGGAATGGAACGTGGAATGGAATTGAATGTGGATTGTATTGTGGAATGTAATTTGGATTGCAACGTGAAATTGAATGGAATGGAATGTGGAAAGGAATGTGGAATGAGACGGAATGAAATGTGGAATGGAATGGACTGGAATGTGGAATAGAACGTGAAATCGACTGGAATGGAAGGTGGAATAGAACGTGGAATGCAATGTGGAAAGGAACGTGGAATGGAATGGAATGGAATGTGGAATGTAGTGGAACAGAAAGTGAATTGGCATGGAATGGAATGGAATGGAACGTGAAATGCAATGAAATGTGGAATGGAATTCAATTCAATTTTGGAATGGAATGGAAAGGTATCTGGAATGGAATGGAAAGGAAAGTGGAATGGAAAGTGGAATGGAATGGAATTGAATGTGGAATGGAATGGAATGGATTGCGGAATGGAAAGGAATGGAATGGAATGTGGAATGGAATAGAATGGAAATGAACGGAATGGAAAGTGGAATGTAATGTAATGGAAACTGGAATGGAATTTAATGGAAGGTGGAATGGTATTTAATGGAAAGTGCAATGGAATGGAAAGAAAAGTAGAATGCAACACAATGGAAAGTTGAATGAAATGGAATGGAACATGGAATTGGATGGAATGGAATGGAATGTGGAATGGAATGAAATGGAAAGGAAAGGAATGTGGAATGGAATGTGGACTGGAAGGGAAAGGAATGTGGAATGGAAAGGAAAGTGGATTGGAATGTGGACAGGAAAGGAATGGAATGTGTAATGGAATGGAATGGAATGGAATGTGGAATGGAATGTGGAATTGAATGTGGAATGGAATGGAATTGATTGTGGAATGGAATGGAATGGAATATGGGATACTATCAGGACTGGTAAGGAATGGAATGTGGAATGGTAAGGAATGGGATGTGGAATGGAATGGAATGGATTGTGGCATGGAATGGGGAATGGAATGTGGATTGGGAAGGAATGGAATGTGGAATGGAGTGGAATGGAATGTGGAATGCAATGGAATGGATTGTGGAATGGAATGAAATGAAATGTAGAATGGTATGGGGAGTGGAAAGGAATGGAATTTAGAATGCAGTGGAATGGAATGTGGATTGCAGTGAAATGAAATGTGGAATGGAATGTCGAAGGGAAGGGAATGGAATGGAATGTGGAATGGAATGGAATGGAATGCAATGCGGAATGGAAAGGAATAGAATGTGGAATGAAATGTGGAATTGAATGGAATGGAATGTGGAATGGAATGTGGAATGGAATGGAACTGAATGTGGAATGGAATGGAATGGAATGTGGAATGGAATGTGGAATGGAATAGAAAGGAATGTGGAATGGAATGTGTAATGGAATGGAATTCAATGAGGTTTGCAATGGAATGCAATGGAATGTGTAATGGAACGTAGAATGGAATGGAATAGAATGTGGGATGGAAAGTCGAATGGAATGTGTAATGGGACGTGGAATGGAATGGAATGTGTAATGGAATGTGTAATGGAATGTGGAATTGAACGGAATGGAACGTAGAATGCAATGTGGCATGGAAAGGTCTGGAAAGTGGAGTGGATCGTGGAATGGATTCTGGAATATAGCGTGGAACGTAATCGAATGTGGAATGGAACGGAATGGAATGTGGAATGGAATGGAAAAGAACATGGAATGGAATGGAATGGAATGGAATATGGAAAGGAATGGAATGGAATGTGGATTGGAATGGAATGGAATGTGGAATGGAATGCAATGGAAAGGAAAGTGGAAACGAATGTAATGGAATGTGGAATGAAAAGGAATGCAATGTGGAATGTATTGGAAAGAAACGGAATGTGGCCTACAATGGAAAGTGGAATGGAATGGAATGCAATGTAGAAGGGAAAGTGGAATGGAATGGAATGGAATGTGGAATGGAACGGATTAGATTGTGGAATGGAATGTGGACTGGAAGGGAAAGGAATATGGAATGGAATGGAATGGATTTAAATGGAATGTGGAATGGAATGTGGAATGGAATGTGGAAGGGGAAGGAATGGATTGTTTAATGGAATGGACGGGAATGTGGAACGGAATGTGAACTGGAAAGGCATGGAATGTGGAATGGAATGGAAAGAAATGTAGAATGCAATGGAATGGAAAGTGGAATGGATCTTGGAAGGGAATGGAATGCAATGTGAAATGGAATGGAAAGGAATGTGGAATGCATTGTGAAAAAGACTGGAATGGAATGTGGAATGGAATGGAATGATATATGAAATGTAAAGTGGAATAGAATGGAATGTGAAATGGAATGGAAAGGAATGGAATGGAATGTGGAATGGAATGGAATAGGATGTGAAATGGAACACTGTGGAAGGTGGAATGGAATGGAATGGAGTAGAAATTGGAATGGAATGGAATGGAATGTGGAATGGAATGTACAATGGAATGTGGAATGGAATGTAGAATGGAATGTGGAATGGATTGTAGAATGGAGTGTGGAAAGTAATGTAGAATGGAATGTGGAATGCAATGGAATGGATCAGGATTGGAACGTGGAATGGATGTTGGAATACAAGGTGGAAAGGAATGGAATGGAATGGGGAATGGAATGGAATGGAACTTGGAATGGAACGTGAAATTCAACGTCGAAAGAAAAGTTGAATGGAACATGGAAAGGAACGTGGAGAGGAAGGTAAAGCAATGTGGAATAGAATGGAAAGGATGGTGAAATGGAATGGAATGTGAAATGGAATGGAAAGGAATGGAATGGAATGGAATGTGAAATGGAATGAAATGGAATGGAATGTGGATTGGAATGGAATGGGATGTGAAATGGAATGGAATGGAAGGTGGAATGAAATGTAAAAGTGGAAAGTGGAAAGGAATGGAATGTGGAATGGAGTGTAGAAAGAAATGTGAAATGGAATCTGGAATGGAACGCGGAATGGAACGTTAAATGGAAAGGAATGGAACCTGGAATGGATAGTAGAATGGAATGTAACGGAACGTGTTATGGAATGTGGAATTGGTCATGGAATTGAACATGGAATGGAATGGAATGGAATGTGGAATTCAATGTGGAATGGAATGGAATGGAATGTGGAATGGATGTGCAATTGAATCGAATGGAATGTGGAATGGAATGTGGACTGGAATGGAGGGGAATGTGGAATGGAATGGAATGGAAAAATGGAATGGAATGTGGACAGGAATGCAATGGAATTTGGAATGGAATGTGGAATGGAATGGAATGTGTAATGGAATGTGGAATCGAAAGCGGAATGGAATGGAAAGGACTGTGGAATGTAATGTGGAATGGAACGAAATGGTATGTGGAATGGAACGTAATGGTATGTGGAATTGAACGTGGAATGGAAAATGGAATTGAAACTCGAATGGAATGGAATGGAATGGAATGGAATGTTGAATGCAATGAGGAATGGAATGTGGAATGGAATGATGAATGGAATGGAATGGAATGTGGAATGGAATGTGCAATGGAATGGAAGGGAATGTGGAATGGAATGAAATGAAATGGAATGTGGATTGGAATGAAATGGAATGGAATATGGACTGGAATGGAACGGAATGTGGAATGGAATGGAATGGAATGTGGAATGGAATTGTATGGAAAACTGAATGGCATGGAATGGAATGTGGAATGGAAGGGAATGGAATGTGGAATGGAATGCGGAATGGTACGGAATGGAATGGAATGGAATGGAATATAGAACGGCATTTGGAATGCAATGGAAAGGAAATTGGAATGGAAGGTGGAATTTAATGTGGAATGGAACGTTGAATGCTACGTGGAAGGGAATGGAATAGAACGTGGAATAGAAAGTGGAACGGAATGGAATGGAAGGCGGAATGAAACATCGAATGGAATGTCAGATGGAACGACGAATGGAACGTGGAATGGAACATTGAATGTAAAGTTGAATGGAATATCAAATGGAACGTGTGATGGAACGACGAATGGAACGTGGAATGGAATGCAGAATGGAATGTGGAATGGAACGGAAAGTAATGTGGAGAGGAATGTAATGGGATGTGGAATGGAATGGAATGTGGAATGGAATGGAATGGAATGTGGAATGGAGTGGAATGGAATGTGGAATGGAAAGGAATGGAATGTGGAATGGAATGGAGTGGTATGCAATGTAGAATAGAAATAAAATGAATGGAATGGAATGTGGAATGAAATGGAATGGATTGAGGAATGCAATGAAATGGAATGTGGAATGGAAAGGAATGAACTGTGGGACGGAATAGAATGGAACGGAACTTGGAATGGAATGGAATGGAATGGAGTGGAATGCGGAATGGAATGGAATGGAATGTGGAATGGAATGGAATGGAAGGGAATGGAATGTGGAATTCAATGGAATGGAATGTGGAATGGAATGGAATGGAATGTGGAATGCAATGGAGTGGAATGTAAAGGAATTGAATATTAAATGGAATGTAATTCAATGCAGAATTGAATGGAATGGAATGCGGAATATAATGGAATGGAACGCAAAAAGGAATGGAATGGAATGGAATGTTCAATGGAATGAAAAGTGGATTGGAATGGAGTGGAATAAGGAATGGAACGTGGAAAGGAAAGTGGAAAGGAGTTCGGAATGAAATGGAAAGGAATTGAATGTGGAATTGTATAAAATGGAATGTGGAATTGAATGGAATGTGGAATTGAATGGAATGGAATGTAGAGAGGAATGGAAAGGGAAGTGGAATGGAAGGTGAAATGGAATGTGGATTGGAATGTGGAATAGAATGGAATGGAAAGTGGAATGGAACGGAATTGAATGTGGAATAGAATGGAATGGAATGGAATGTGGAATGGAATGTGGAAAGGAATGGAATGCAATATGAAATGTAATGTGGAGTGGAATGGAATGGAATGTGGAATGGAGTGTGCAATGGAATGGAATGGCATGTGGAATGAAATGGAATGGAATGTGGAATGGATTGTGGAATGCAACGTGGAATGGAATGTGGAATGGAACGTGGAATGGAATGTGCACAGGCAGGTGGAATGGAAAGTGGAATGGAATGTGGAATGAAACGTGGAATGGAATGTGGTATGCAATGCAATTGAATGTGGAATGGAATGTGGAATTAAATGTGGAATGGAATGAATTGGAATGTGGAATGGAATGTGGAATGGAATGTAATGCAATGTGTAATGCATTGGAATTGAATTGTATTGAATGTGGAATGCAATGGAATTTAACGTGGAATGGAATGGAATTAAACGCGAAATGGAACGTGGAATGGAACATGGAATGGAACGTGGAATGGAACGTGGAATGGAACATGGAATGGAACGTGGAATGGAACGTGGAATGGAATGGAAGGGAATGTGGATTGGAAGGGAATGGAAAGCGGAATGGAATGTGTAATGGAATGGATTGGAATGGAATTGAATGTGAAATGGAATGGAATGGAATGTGGAATGGAAAGGAATGGAATGTGGAATGTAATGGTATGGAATGTGGAATGGAATGGAATTGAAGGAAATGTTGAATGGAATGGAGTGGTATGTGGAATGGAATGAAAAGGAATGTGGTGTGGAAAGGAAAGGAATGTGGAATGGAATAGTATGTAGTGGAATGTGGACTGGAATGGGACGGAATAGAATGGAATGTGTAATGGAATGCAACGGAAAGTGGAATGGAATGAAATAGAAGGGAAGGTGGAATGGAAAGTGGCATGGAATGTGACAAGTAATGCAGAATGGAATGTGGAATTGAAGGAAATGGAACGTGGGATGGAACGGGATGGAACATGGAATGGAATGGACAGGGAGGTGGAATGGAAGGAGGAATGGAACGTGAAATGGAATGTTCAATGGAATACGGAATGGAACGTGAAATGGAATTGAATGGAACGTGGAATGGAATGGAATGGAAAGTGTAATGGAATTTGGAATGTATCGTGGAATGAAACGTGGAATGGAATGGAATGGAATGTGGAATATAACGTGGAATGGAATGGAATGGGATGTGGAATGGAATGTGCAATGCAATAGAAAGGAGTGTGGAATGGAATGTGGACTGGAAAGTGGAATGGAATTCGGAATTGAATGGAGTGGAATGTGGAATGGAACTTGGATTCGTATGGAATGGAACGTGGAATGGAACATGGAATGGAATGTGGAATGGAACGTGGAATGGAAAGTGCAATGGATTGTGGAATGCGACATGGATTGGAATCGAAAGGAACATGGAATGGAACGTAGAATGGTAGGAATGGAACATGGAATGGAAAGTGGAATGGAACGTGGAGTGGAATGTGGAATGGAACTTGGAATGGTAATTGGAATGGAAGGTGGAATGGAATGGACTGGAATGTGGAATGGAAAGTGGAATGGAACGGAATTGAACGTGAAGTGGAACGTGGAATGCATCGTGGAAGGGAACGTGGAATGGAATGAAATGTGGAATGGAAGGGAATGGTATTAGGAACGGAATGTGAAATGGAATGTAGAATGGAATGCTGAATGAATTGTGGCATGAAAAGAAATAGTATAAAATATGGAATGGAATGGAATGGAATGTGGAATGGAACGTGGAAAGGAACGTGGAATGGAAAGTGGAATGTAACGTGGAATGTAATGGAATAGAACGTGGAATGGAAAGTGGAATGGAATGGAATTGAACATGGAATGGAAGGTGGAATAGAATGTGGAAAGAATGTGGAATGTAACGTGGAATGGAAAGTCGAATGGAATGGAAAGGAACTTGTAATGGAATGTAAAATGGAATGGAATTGAATGTGGAATAGAATGTAGAATGGAAAGTGGAACCTTACGGAATGGAAGGTGGAATGGAATGTGCAATGGAATGGAATGGAATGTGGAATGGAATGTGGAATGGAATGATTAATGGAACGTGGAATGGAATGGGATGGAATGTGGAATGAGATGTGGAATGGAATGTGCAAAGGAACGGAAGTAATGTGGAATGGAATGTGGAAAGGAAACTGGAAAGGAATTGAATAGATTATGGAACGTAACGTTTAATGGAATGGAATGGAACGTGGAATGGAATGTGGAGAGGAACGGGTAATGCAACGTGGAATAGAAAGTGGAGTGCAATGGAAAAGAATGTGGAATGGAATGGAATGCAATATGGAATGATATGTGGAATCGAATGTGGAATGGAATGTGGAATGGAGTGGAAGGAAATGTGGAATGGAATGTGGAGTGGAGAGTGGAATCGAATGCAGAATGGAACAGAACTGAAAGTGGAGTGGAATTTGTGGAACGGAACGTGAAATGAAATCGAATGGAATGTGGAGCAGAACGTGGAATGGAATGGAATGGAACATGGAATGGAAGGTGGAATGGAAAGTGGAATGGAAAGGAATGGAACGTTGAAAGGAATCTGGACTGGAAAGTGGAAAGGATTGGAATGCGGAAAGGAATGGGATGGAATGTGGAATGGAATGGAATGGAAAGTGGAATGGAGTGGTAAGGAATGTGTAATGGAATGTGTAATGGAATATGGAATGGAATGGAAAGGAATGTGGAATGGAATGGAGAATGGAATGTGTAATGGAACGTGGAATGCAATGGAATGCAACGTGGAAAGGAACGTGGAATGGAAAGTGGAATGGAACATGGAATGGAATGTTTAATGCATTGTGGAATGGAAAGTGGAATGTAATGGAATGGAAAGTGTAATGGAATATGGAATGAAATGTAATGGAAAGTGGAATGGAAAGGAATGGAATGTGGAATGGAATGGAAAGGAATGTGGAAAGGCATGGAATGGAATGGAATGTGAAATGGAATGTGGAATAGAATGTGGAATGGAATGTGGAATTGAATGGAATAGAATGTGGAATGGAATGAAATGGAATGTGGAAAGGAATCTGGAATGGAATGCAAAGGAATGTGGAATGGAACGGAAAGGAAAGTGGAATGGAATATGGAATGGAATGGAATGGAATGTGGAATCAAAAGTGGAATGGAATGGAATGGATTGTGGAATGGAATGGTATGGAATGTGGAATGGAATGGAATGGAATGTGGAATGGAACGAGGAATGGAACGTGGAATGGAATGTGGAATGAAAGGTGGAATGGAATGGAATGGATGGTGAAATGCGATGTGGAATGCAATGGCATGCAACGTGGACTGGAATGGAATGTGGAACTTGATTCAATGGAATGGAATTTGGAATGGAATGGAATGGAATGGAATGTGGAATGGAATGTGGAATGGAATGGAATGGAAAATGGCATGAAAAGTGGAATGGACAGTGCAATGGAATGGAAGGAATGTGGAATGGAATGTAAAATGGAATGGAATGGAATGTCAAATGGAATGTGGAAAGGAATCTGTAATAGAAAGTGGAATGGAATGTGGAATGGAATGTGGAATGTATCATGGAGTGGAATGTGGAATATGTCGTGGAATGGAAAGTGGAATAGAATGGAATGCAACGTGTAACGGAATGTGGAATGGAATGCGGAATGGAATGTTTAATGGAATGTGGGATGGAATGGAGTGGAATGTGGAATGGAATGTGGAATGGAATGTAGAATGGAATGGAATGGAATGTGGAATGGAGTGTGGAATGAAATGAAATGGAATGTGGAATGGAATGGAACGGAATTTGGAATGGAATGTGGAATAGAAAGTGGAATGGAAAGCAATGTAATATGGAATGGAATGTGGAAACGAAAGTGAAAGGAATGCAATGGAATGTTGAATGGAAAGTGGATTGGAATGGAATGGAAAGTGGAATTGAAAGTGGATTGTAAACTGGAATGGAATGGACTGGAATGTGGAATGGAATGGAATGGAATTTTGAATGTAATGTAATGTAATATGGAATAGAATAGAGGGGAATGGAATGTGGAATTGAATGTAATGGAATGTGGAATGGAATGGAATGGAATGTGGAATGGAAACGAATGGAATGGAACGTGGAATGTAATGTGGAATGGAATGGAATTGTATGTAAAATGGAATGCAATGGAATGTGGATTGGAATGTACAACTGAATGAGGAATGGAACGTGGAATGGAACTTGGAAAGGAATGGAATGGAATGAGGAATGGAATATGGAATAGTATGGAATGGTGTGTGGAATGGAGTGTGGAATGGAATGTGGAATTGAATGTGGAATGGAATGGAAGGTGGATTGGAATTTGGAATGGAATAGATTGGAATGTTTAAGTGGAATGGAATGGAATGTGGATTGGAAGGTTGACTGCAATGGAAAGCAATGTGGAATGGAATGGAATGGAACGTGGAATGTAATTTTCAATGGATTGTGGCATGAAATATGGAGTGGAACGTGGAATGGAAAGTGGAATGGAATGGAATGGATCACGGAATGGATCCTGGAATAGAACGTGGAATTGAAGGTGGAATGGAGCGTGGAATGGAATCGAAAAGAACGTGGAATGGAATGTGGAAGGGAATGCGGAATGGAATGGAATGGAATGTGGAATGGAATGGATTGGAATGTGGAATGGAATGTGGAATGGAATGGACTGGAATGTGGAATGGAATGTGGAATGCAATGCAACAGAATGTGGAATGGAAATTAATGGAATGTGGAATGTATAGGAATGGAATGTGGAATGGAATGAGGAATGGAATGTGGAGTGGCACTTGGAATGGAACGGAGTGCAATGTGGAATGGATTGTGGAATGGAATGTGAAATGGAATGTGGAAGGAATGCAGTGTGGAATGGAACAGGGATTGGAATGGAATGGAATGTTTAATGGAACGTGGAATGGAATGTGGAATGTAAAGTGGAATGGAATGGAATGGAATGTGGAACGGATCGTGTATTGGAATGGAATGGAGTGAGGAATGGAATGTGGAATGGAACGTGCAATGGAATATGCAATTGAATCTGAAATGGAACGTAGAAAGGAATGGAATACAAAGTGGAATGGTACGTGGAATGGAATGGAAAGGAACGAGGAATGGAATGTGGAATGGAATGTGGAATGGAACGTGGAATGGAATGGAATTGAATGTGGAATGGAACATAGAATGGAATGTGAAATTTAATGTGAAACAGAATGTGGAATGGAATTGAATGTAATGGACTGGAATGTGGAATGGAATATGGAAAGGAATGTGGAATGGAATGTGGAATGGAACGGAATTAAACGTGGAATGGAATGTGGAATGGAATGTGGAAAGGAAAGCGGAATGCAATGGAATGGAAAGTGGAATTGGATGGACTGGAATGAGGAATGGAACGTGGAATGGAATGTGGAAGGGAATTTGGAATGGAACGGTGAATGGAAGGTGGAATGAAATGGAATGCAATGTGTAACGGAATGGACTGTAATGTGGAATGGAATGTGGAATAGATTGGAATCGAATTTGGAATGGAGTGGAATGGAATGTTGATTGCAAGGTGGAAGGGAATGTGCAATGTAACGTGAAATGGAAAGGAATGGAATGTGGAATGGAATGCAGTGGAACGTGAAATGCAATGGAATATAATGTGGAATGGAATGCGGAATGGAATGGAATGGAATGTGGAATAGAATGTGTAATGGAATGGAATGGAATGCGAAATGGAATGGATAGCAATGTGAAATGGAACGTGGAATGGAAAGTGGAATGGAACACGGAATGGAAGTTGGAATGGAATGTGGAATGGAATGGAAAAGAATGAGAATGGAATGGATTGGAATGTGGAACAGAATGTGGTATGGAATGGAATGGAATGTTGAATGGAATGGAATGGAATATTGAATGGAATAGAATGGAATGGTATGGAATGTGGAATGGAATGGAAACTAATGTGGAATGGAACGTGGAATGGAATGGAATGGAACGTGGAATGGAATGAGTAATGGAATGAGTAATGGAATGTTGAATGGAACGTGGAACGGAATGGAATGGAACGTGGAATGGAATGAGGAATGGAATGTGGAATGGAACGTGGAAAAGAATGTGGAATGTAATTTGGAATGGAAAGGCATGGAATGTGGAATGGACTGGAATGGAAAGTGGAATGGAGTGTGTAATCAAATGAAATGGAATGTGGAATGGAATGGAACGGAATGTGGAATGGAATGTGGAATGGAAGGTGGAATGGAAAGGAATGTAATATGGAATGGAATGTGGAAAAGAAAGTGGAATGGAATGCAATGGAATGTGGAATGGAACGTGGATTGGAATGGAATTTAAAGTGGAATTGAACATAGATTGTAAACTGGAATGGAATGGAATTGTATGTGGAATGGATTGGAATGGAATGTTGAATGTAATGTAGTTGAATATGGCATAGAGTGGAGTGGAATGGAATGTAGAATGGAATATGCAATGGAATGTGAAATGAAATGGAATGGAAAGTGGAGTGGAATGGAATGGAGTGGAATGTGCAATGGAATGTGGAATGGAATGGAATTGTATGTAGAATGGAATGGAATGGAATGTGGAATGGAATGTACAACTGAATGAGGAATGGAACGTGGAATGGAACGTGGAATGCAATGCAACGGAATGTGGAATGGAATATGGAATGGTATGGAATGGAGTGTGGAATGGAATGTGGAATGGAATGTGGAATGGAATGGAAGGTGGAATGGAATGTGGAATGGAATAGATTGGAATGTTAAAAGGGAATGGAATGGAATGTGGATTGGAATGTGAACTGCAAAGGAATGCAACGTGGAATGGAATGGAATGGAATGTGGAATGTAATTTTCAATGGAATGTGGCATGAAATATGCAGTAGAAAGTGGAATGCAAAGTGGAATGGAATGGAATGGATAGTGGAAAGGAACCTGGAATGGAACGTGGAATGGAAGGTGGAATAGAGCGTGGAATGGAATCGAAAGGAATGTGGAATGAAATGTGGAACGGAATGTGGAATGGAATGGAATGGAATGTGGAATGGAATAGATTGGAATGAGGAATGGAATGTGGAAAGAAACGACTGGAATGTGGAATGGAATGTGGAATGAAATGCAAAGGAATGTGGAATGGAATACAATGGAAGGTGGAATAGAAGGGAATGGAATGTGGAATGGAATGAGGAATGGAACGTGGAGTGGCACATTTAATGGAACGGAGTACAATGTGGAATGGAATGTGGAATGGAATATGACATGGAACATGGATGGAATACAGTCTAGAATGGATCGAGGATTGGAATGGAATGGAAAGTGGAATGGAATGTGGAATGGAAAGTGGAACGGAAAGGAAAGGAATGTGGAATGGATCGTGTAATGGAATGGAATGAAAAGTGGAATGGTACATGGAATGGAATGGAAAGGAACGTGGAATGGAATGTGGAATGGAATGTGGAATGGAACGTGGAATGGAATGGAAGGGAATGTGGAATGGAATGTAGAATGGAATTTGGAATATAATGTGGAAGAGAATGTGGAATGGAATTCAATGGAATGGAATGGATTGTGGAATTGAATGTAGAAAGGAATGTGGAATGAAATGTGGAATAGAACGGAATTAAACGAGGAATGGAATGTGGAATTGAATGTGGAATGGAAAGTTGAATGCAATGGAATGGAAAGTGGTATGGGATGGACTGGAATGTGGAATGGAACGTGGAATGGAATCTGGAAGGGAATTTGGAATGGAACGTGGAATGGAATGGAATGGAATGTGTAACGGAATGGAATGGAATGTGGAATGGAATGTGAAACAGATTGTGAAATGGAATGGACTGGAATTTGGAATGGTGTGGAATGGAATGTTGATTGGAAGGTGAAAGGGAAAGTGCAATGTAACGTGGAATGCAATGGAATGCAATGTGAAATGGAATGCAGTGGAATGTGGAATGGAATGTAATGTAATGTGGAATGGAATGTGGAATGGAATGGAACGGAATGTAGAACAGAATGTGTAATGGAAATGAATGGAATGCGAAATGAAATGGAATGCAATGCGAAATGGAATGTCGAATGGAACGTGGAATGGAACTTGGAATGGAATGTGGAATGGAATGGAAAAGAATGAGAATGGAATGGATTGGAATGTGGAATAGAATGTGGTATCGAATGGAATGGAATGTTGAATGGAAAAGAATGGAATGGTATGGAATGTGGAATGGAATGGAAAGGAATGTGGAATGGATCTTGGAATGGAATGGAATGGAACGTGGAATGGAATGCGTAATGGAATGAGGAATGGAACTTTGAATGGAAAGTGGAATGGAATGGAATGGAACGTGGAATGGAATGTTGAATGGAATGTGGAATGGGACGTGGAATAGAATGTGGAATGTAATATGGAATGGAAAGGAATGGAATGTGGAATGGAAAGGAATGGAATGTGGAATGGAATGCAATGGAATGTGGAATGGAATGTGGAATAGAATGGAATGGAATGCAATGGAATGTGGAATGGAATGTGGAATAGAATGGAATGGAAGGCAGAATAGAATGCGGAATGGAATGGATAGGAATCCGAAATGGAATGGTATGGAACGTGAAATGGAACGTGGAATGGAAGGTGGAATGGAATGGAATGGATTGTGGAATGGAACGGAATGGAACGTGGAAGGGAAAGGAAGGAAAGTGTAATGGAAAGGCAAGTAATGTGGAATGCAATGGAATGGTATGGAATGTGGAATGGAATGCAGTGGAATAGAATTAAATGGATTGCAATGTGGAATGGAATTTGGAATGGAAAGAAATGCAATGGAATGTGGAATGGAATTGAACGTGGAATGGAATGTGGAATGGAACGTGGAATGGAATGTGGAATGGAACGTAGAATGGAATTTGAAATGGAATTTGGAATGGAAAGTGGAATGGAACCTGGAAAGGAACGTGGAATTGAATGTGGAATGGAACGTGGAATGGAACCTGGAATGAAATGGAATGGAATTTGGCATGGAATGTGGAATGCAACGTGGAATAGAAGGAGGAATGGAATGGAATTGATTGTGGAATGGAATGTGCAATGGAAAGGAATGGAATGTAGAATGGAATATGGAATAAAATGTGGAATAGAATGGAATGGAATGTGGAATGTAGTGTAGAATTGAATGTGGAATGGAACAGAATGGAATGTGGAATGCAATGTGGAATGGAATGTGGAATGTAGAGTGGAATGCAATGGGTAATGGAACGGAATGCAACGAGAAATGGAATGTGGAATGGAATGCGTAATTGAATGTCAAATGTAATGCAATGGAATGTGGAATTGAACGTGTAATGGAATGGAATGGAATGGAGCGTGGAATGGAATGTGAGAAGGAAAGTGGAATGCATTGTGGAATGGAATTTAAAGAATGTGCAAAGGAATATGGAATGGAATGTGGAATGTAATGTGGAATGCAATGTGGAATGGAATGTGGAATGGAATGCAAACGAATGTGGAATGGAATGTGGAATGGAACGTGGAACAACATGAAATGGAATGTAGAATGGAATGAAATGGAACATGGAATGGAACGTGGAATGGAATGTGGAATGCAATGGAATGGAACGTGGAAATGAAAGTGGAATGGAACGCGTAATGGAATGGAATGGTACGTTGATTGGAATGGATTGGAATGTGGAACGGTATGTGCAATGGAATTGAATGGAATGTGGAAAGGAATGTGGAATTGAATGAAAATAGAATAGATAGGAATGTGGAATGGAAAGTGGATTGGAAAGGAAAAGAATGTGGAATGGCATGGGATGGAATGTGGAATGGAAAGTGGAATGGAATGTGGAATGGAATGGAAAATAATGTGGAATGGAATGTTGGAAGAAATGGAAATGAATGTGGAATGGAATGTGGAATTGTATGTGGAATGGAATGGAATGTAATGTGGAATGGAATGTGAAATGGAATGTGGAATGGAATGTAGAAGGGAACATGGAATTGAATGGAATGGAATGTGGAATGCGATGAGGAATATAATCTGGAACGCAATTTGGAATGGAATGGAATGTGGAATGGAAAGTGGAAAAGAATGGAATGTGGAATGGAAAGTGGAAAGACATGGAATGTGGAACGGAATGGATTGAAATGTGGAAAGGAATGTGGAATGGAATGCAATGCAATGTGGAGTGGAATGGAATGGAATGGGGAATGCAATGTGGAATGGAAAGTGAAAATGAAAGGAATGGAATGTGGAATAGAATGTGGAATGGAATGGAACGGAATGTGGAATTGAATGGAATGGCATGTGGAATAGAATGGAATTTAATATGGAATGGAATGGAATGGAATGTGAAATTGAAGTTCGAATGGAATGGAATGGAATTTGGAAAGGAATGTGTAAAGGACTGGAGTGGAATGTGTAATGAAAGATGGAATGTGGAATGGAATGGAATGAACCTTGGAATGGAAGGTGGAATGGGACGTCTAATGGAACTTGAAATGCAAAGTGGAATGAAAGGTGGAATGCAATGGAATGGATTGTGGAATGGAATGTAATGGAAAGTGGACTGGAAAGGAATGGAATGTGTAATGGAAGGGAATGGAATGTGGAATGCCATGGAATGGTATGGAAAGTTGAATGGAATGGAATGGAATGGAATGGAATGTGCTATGGAATAGAATGGAATGTGGAATGGAATAGAATTGAACGTGGAATGGAATGGAATGGAATGGAATGCGGAGTGGAATTGAATGGAAAGGAATGTGGAATTGAATGTAATGGAATAGAATGAAATGTAATGGAAAGTGAAATACACCGTGGAATGGTAGGTGGAATGCAATGGAATGGATTGAGGAATGGAACGGAATTGAATGCAGTGGAATAGAATGAAATGGAATGGAATGTGCAATGGAATTTGCAATAGAATGGAGTGGAATGGAATGTGGAATGGAATGGAACGTGGAGTGGAATGTAGAATGGAACGTGGAATGCAAAGTGGAATGGATGGTGGAATCGAAAGTGAAATGGAATTTGTAATGGAACGTGGAAAGGAACCTGGAATGTAATGGAAAGGAATGCGGAATGGAATGTGGAATGGAACGTGGAATGGAAAGAGGAATGCAATGGAATGGATTGTGGAATGGAACGTGGAGTGGAAAGTGGAATAGAGTGCAATGGAATGTGGAATGGAAAGTGGATTGAAACGGAATGGAATGTGGAATGGAATGGAACGGAATGTGGAATCGAATGTGGAATGGAATGCAATGGGAAGTGGAATGGAATGTGAAGTGAAATGGAATTTATGTGGAATGGGTTGTGGAATGGAATGTGGAATTCAATGGAATAAAACGTGGAATGGAATGTGGAATGGAATGGAATGGAATGTGGAATGGAATGTGGTTTGGAATACTGAATGGTATGTGGAATGGAATGTGGAATGGAACATGATGTAATGTGGAATGGAATGTGGAATGGAATTTTGAATGGAAAGTGGAATGGAATTGAACTGAACGTGGAATGGAACGTGGAATGCAACGAGCAATGGAAAGTGGAATGGAACGTGGAATGAAACGTGCAATGGAACGTGGAATGGAATGTTAAATGGAATGTGGAATGGATTGTGCAATGGAATGTGCAATGAAGTGTGAAATGGAACGTGGAATAGAGTGGAATGGAACTTGGAATGGAACGTGGAATGCAATGGAATGGAACGCGGTATTGAATGTGGAATGGAACATACAATGGAATGTAAAGGATCATGGAATGGAACGTGGAATGGAATGGAAAGTAACATGGAATTTAATGTGGAATGGAATGTGGAATGGAACGTGGAATGGAAACTGGAATGGAATGGAATGGAACGTGGAATGGAATGTGGAATGGAAGGCGGAATGCAACGTGGAATGGAATGTGTAAAGGAATGTGGAATGGAAGGTTATGGAATGCGGAATGGAATGGAATGGAATGTGGAATGGAATTCAATGGAATGCAGAATGGAATGTGTTATGGAATGGAATGGGATGTGGAGTGGAATGGAATGTGGAATGGAAAGGAATTTAATGGTATGGAATGTGGGATGGAATGGAAAGTAATGTGCAGTGGAATCTGTAATGGAATGGAATGGAACGTGGAATGGAAAGAGGAATGGAATTGTAGGGATTGTGGAATGGAATGTGGAATGGAATGTGGAATAGAGTGCAATGGAATGTGGAATGGAAAGTGGATTGAAATGGAATGGAATGTGGAATGGAAAGTGGATTGAAATGGAATGGAATGTGGAATGGAATAGAATGGAATGTGGAATCGAATGTGGAATGGAATGCAAAGGGATGTGGAATGGAATCTGAAGTGAAATGGAATTTAATGTGGAATGGGTTGTGGAATGGAATGTGGAATGCAATGGAATAAAACGTGGAACGAAATGCGGAATGGAATGGAATGGAATTTAGAATGGAATGCGGTTTGGAATGCCAAATGGTATGTGGAATGGAATGTGGAATGGAACATGATGTAATGTGGAATGGAATGTGGAATGGAATTTTGAATGGAAAGTGGAATGGAATGGAACTGAACGTGGAATGGAACGTGGAATGCAACGTGCAATGGAAAGTGGAATGGAACGTGGAATGGAACGTGGAATGGAATGTCAAATGGAACTTGGAATGGAATGTGAAATGGAATGTGGAATAGATTGTGCTATGGAATGTGCAATGAAGTGTGAAATGGAATGTGGAATACAGTGGAATGTAACTTGGAATGGAACGTGGAATGCAAAGGAATGCAACACGGTATTGAATTTGGAAGGGAACGTACAATGGAATGGAAAGAATCATGGAATGGAACGTGGAATGGAATGGAAAGTAACATGGAATCGAATGTGGAATGGAATGTGGAATGGAACGTGGAATGGAAACTGGAATGGAATGGAATGAAACGTGGAATGGAATGTGGAATGGAAGGTGGAATGCAACGTGGAATGGAATGTGTAATGGAAAGTGGAATGGAAGGCTTTGGAATGCGGAATGGAATGGAATGGAATGTGGAACGGAATTCAATGCAATGCAGAATGCAATGTGTTATGGAATGGAATGGAATGTGGAGTGGAATGGAATGTGGAATGGAATGGAATTTAATGATGTGAAATGTGGGATGGAATGGAAAGTAATGTGCAGTGGAATATATAATGGAATGGAATGGAATGTGGAATGGAACGTGGAAATGAATGTGCAATGGAACATGGAATGGAACGTGGAATAGAACTTGGAATGGAATGTGCAATGGTATGCGGAATGGAAAGTGGAATGAAATGGAAAGAAACGTGGAATGGACCGTGGAATTCAACGGAATGTAACCTGGAATAGAATGTAGATTGTAATGTGGAATGGAACGTGGAATGGAACGTCGAATGGATCATGGAATTGAAAGTGCAATGGTATGCAGAGTGGAACGTGGAATGGAAAGGAATGGAACATGAAACGGACCGTGGAATGGAATGGAATGGAACGTGTAATGGAATGTGGATTGGAATGTGGAATGGAACGTGGAATGGAATGGAATGCAACGTGGAAAGGAACGTGGAATGGAACGTGGACAGGAACATGGGATGTGGCTTGGAAAGGAATGTGGGCAGAAACATGGAATGTAACGTGGAATGGTATGGAAAGGAATGTGGAATCAAAAGGAATGCAATGTGGAATGGAATGAGGAATGCAATGTGGAACAGAATGGGGAATGGAATGTGGAGTGGAAAGTGGAATGGAATGTGGAAAGGAATGTGGAATGGAACAGAATGTAATGTGAAATGGAAAGGAATGGAAAGTGGAATGGAAAGTTGAATGGAATGTTGAAAGGAATGTGGAATGGAATGTGAAAAGAAATGTGGAATGGAAAGGAATGGAATGTGGAATGGAATGGAATGGAATGTGGAATGGAATGGAATGGAATGTGGAATGCAATGTGGAACAGAATGTTTAATGCAATGTGGAATGGCATGTGGAAAGGAAAGTGGAATGGAATGTGGAACAGAATGTGGAATGCAATGTGGAATGGAATGTGGAAAGGAATGTGGAATTAAACTGAATGGAATGAGAATTGGAATGGAATGGAATGTGGAATGGGATGGAATGGAATGTGCAGTGGAATGTGGAATGAAATGGAATGGAATGTGGAGTGAAATGTTGAATTTAATGTGGAATGCAATGTTAAATGGGACGTGGATTGGACAGTGGAATGGAACGAGGAATGGAACATGGAAAAGAATGTGGAATGGAATAGAATGGAATGTGGAATGGAATGGAATGGAATGGAATGGAATGGAATGGAATGTGGTATGAAATGGAATGGAATGTGGAATGGAATGGAATGGAATGTGGAAAGGAATTTGGAATGGAATGAAATGGAATGTGGAATGGAATGGAATGGAATGTGGAATGGCATGTGGAATGGAATGTGGAATGGAATGTGGAATGGAATGAAATGGAATGTGGAATGGAATGGAATGGAATGTGAAATGGCATGTGGAATGGAATTTGGAATGGACATTCGAATGGAATGTGGATTGGAATATAATGGAACGTGGAATTGAATGGGGAAAGCAGTGGAATGGAATGTGGAATGTAACGTGGAGTGGAATAGAATGATATGCGGAATGGAATGAAATGGAATATGCAATACAATGTGAAACAGAATGGAATGGAATTTGGAATGGAATGTTGAGTTTAATATGGAATGGAACGAGGAATGGAACGTGGAATATAATGTGGAATGGAAGAGAATGGAATGTGGAATGGAATGCAGTGGATTGGAATGGAATGGAATGGAATGGATGGTGGAATGGAATGCAATGGAATATGGAATGCAATGGAATGGAATGTGGAATGGAATGTAGAATGGAATGGAATGGAATGGAATGTGGAATGGAAGATGGAATGGAATGGAAGGGAATGTGGAATGGAAAGTGGAAAGGAATGTGGAATGGAAAGTGAAAGGGATTATGGAATGGAATGGAATTGAATGTGGAATGGAATGGAATGTGGAAGGGAAGGTGGCATTGAACGGAATGGAATGTGGAATAGAAGGTGGAATGGAATGGAATGGAATGGAATGGAATGTAGAATGGAACGGAATGGAAAGTGTACTGGAAAGTAATGGAATGTGGAATGCCATGGAAAGGTATGGAATGTTGAATGGAGTGGAATGTAATTTAATGGAATGTGCAATGGAATGGAATGGAATGTGGAATGGAATAGAATGTAATATGGAACAGAATGCAATGGAATATGTAGTGCAATGGAATGCAATGGAATGTGGAATGGAATGCAGTGGAACAGAATGAAATGTAATGGACTGTGGAATGTACCGTGGAATGGAATGTGGAATGGAATGGAATGAAATGTGGAATAGAACAGAATGGAACGTGCAATTTAATGAATTGAATGTGTAATGCAATGGAATGCTATGGAAAGTGGAAAGAAATGGAATGGAATTTAATGGAATGTACAGTGGAATGGATTGGAATGTGGAAAGGAATACAACAGAATGTGGAATGGAGTATTTCGGAATGTGGAGAGGATTGTAATGGAATGGAATGTGGAATGGCATGCAATGGAATAGAATGAAATGGAAGGGAATGTGGAATGGAATGTGAAATGGAATGGAATGCAATGCAATGTGTAATGGAATGGAATGTGGAATGGACCATGGAATGGAACGTGGAATGGAATGTGGAATGGATCGTGGAATGCAATGTGAAATGGAATTTGGAAGGGAAAGCGGAATGGAACCTGGAATGAAACGGAATGGAATGTGGAATGGAATGTGGAATGCAAAAACGAATGAAATGGAATGTATTGTGGAATGGAATGTGCAATGGAATGGAATGGAATGCGGAATGGAATGTGGAATAAAATGTGGAATACAATGGAATGGAATGCTGAATGGAAAGTGGATTGGAATGGAATGGATTATGGAATTGAATGGAATGGAATGTGGAATCTAATGTGGAATGAAAGGCAGTGGGATGTGGAATGGAATGTGGAATAAAATGGAATGGAATGTGGAGTGGAATGTGGTATGGAATGCGGAAAGTATTGTGGAATGGAATGGAATATATTGTGGAATGGAATGTGGAATGGGAAGTGGAATGGAATGGAACGGAGAGAGGCATGGAATGTGGAATTCAAAGGAATTGACCGTGGAATGGAATGTGGAAAGGAATGCAAAGGAATGTGGAAAGGAATGTGCAATGGAATGTGAAATAGAATGGAATGCAATGTGGAATGGAATGTGGAGTGGAATGGATTGGAATGTGGAGTGGAATGGAATAGAATGTGGAATGGAATGTTGAGTGGAATGTGGAATGGAATGTGGAATCCAATGGAATGGAATGAGGAATACAATATGGAATAGAATGTGGAATGGAATGGAATGGAATGTGGAATGTAATGTGGAATAGAATGTGGAATGGAATATGGAATGGAATGGAATGGAATGGAATGTGGAATGGAATGGATTGTAATTTAGAAAGGAATGTGGAAAGGATTGGAATGGAATGTGGAATGGAGTGTGGAAGGGAATGTGGAATTGAAAGGAGTGGAATGTGGAACTAAATGTGGAATGGAGAATGGAATGGAATGTGGAATGGAATGGAATGGAATGGAATAGGAATATGGAATGAAATATGGAATGGAATGGAATGGATTGTGGAATGGAATGGAATGGAACGGTATGGAAAACGGAATGGAATGGAATGGAATGTGGAATGGATCGTGGAAAGGATCACGGAATGGACCGTTTAATGGAATGTGGAATGGAAGGTGGAATGCAATGGAATGGAACGTGGAATGGAATGTGGAATAGAATGGAAAGGAACGTGGAATACAATGTTGAACGGCATGGAATGGAACTTGTAATGGAATGTGGGATGGAATGGAATGGAATGTGGGATGGAATGGAATGGAATGTGGAATGGAATGTGGAATGGAACTTGGAATAGAAAGTGGAATGCCATGTGGAATGGAACGTTTAATGTAATTGAATGGAATATGGAATGGAATGGAACGGATTGTGGAATAGAATGGAATGGAAAGAAATGTGGATATGAAATGGAATAGAATGAAATGGAATAGAATAGAATGTAATTGAATTTAATGCGGAATGTAAAGGATTGGAATGTGAATTGCAATGTAATATAATGGAATGTGAAATTGAACGGAATGGAATTGAATGTGGAATGGAATGGAATGGAATGTCGAATGGAATGTAATGGGGAGTGGAATGCAATGTGGAATGCAATGTGGAATGGATTAGAATCGAACGTGGACAAGAATGTGGAATGGAATGTGAAATGTAAAGTTGAATGAAATGGAATGGAATGTGGAATGGAATGGAATGGAATGGAATGTGAAATAGGATGGAATGGAATGAAATGTGGAATGGAATGTGGAATGTAATGGAATGGAATGTGGAATGGAATGGAATGGAAAGTGGAATGGAATGGAAAGGAATGTGGCATGGAATGGAACGTGAAATGGAATGGAATGGAATTTGGATTGGAATGGAATGGAATCTGCAAAGGAATGGAGTGGAATGGAATGGAAAGTTAAATGGAATGCGGAATGCAATGTGAAATGGAATGTGGAATGGAAAGTGGAATGGAATGAAAAGGAACGTGGAAAGAAATGGAATGGAATGTGGAATGAAACATGAAACG
The DNA here is from genome assembly GCF_028885655.2 of Pongo abelii. NCBI lineage: Eukaryota > Metazoa > Chordata > Mammalia > Primates > Hominidae > Pongo > Pongo abelii. The sequence goes on along the minus strand of NC_085929.1, from coordinate 7,699,014 downwards.
GAAATTGGAAAGGAATGTGGAATGGAATGGATTGGAATGTGGAATAGAATGTGAAATCGAATGTGGAATGGAATGTGGAATGGAATGGATTGAAATGTACAGTGGAATGTGGAATGGAATACAATGGAACGTGGAATGGACCGAGAAAGTAACGTGGAATGTAAGGTGGAATGGAAAGTGGAATGAAATGTGGAATGGGATGGAATGGAATGTGGAATGGAATGTTGAAAGGAAAGCAATGAAATGAACAGTGGGATGTGGAATAGAATGGAGTGGAATGGAATGTTGAACGGAATGCAATGGAACGTGGAAAAGAATGTGGAAGGGAATGTGGAATGGAATGGAATTGAATGGAATGTGGAGTGGAATGGAATAGAATGTGGAATGGAATGTTGAGTGGAATGTGGAATGGAATGTGGAATCCAATGGAATGGAATGAGGAATACAATATGGAATAGAATGTGGAATGGAATGTAATGGAATGTGGAATGTAATGTGGAATAGAATGTGGAATGGAATATGGAATGGAATGGAATGGAATGGAATGTGGAATGGAATGGATTGTAATTTAGAAAGGAATGTGGAAAGGATTGGAATGGAATGTGGAATGGAGTGTGGAAGGGAATGTGGAATTGAAAGGAGTGGAATGTGGAACTAAATGTGGAATGGAGAATGGAATGGAATGTGGAATGGAATGGAATGGAATGGAATAGGAATATGGAATGAAATATGGAATGGAATGGAATGGATTGTGGAATGGAATGGAATGGAACGGTATGGAAAACGGAATGGAATGGAATGGAATGTGGAATGGATCGTGGAAAGGATCACGGAATGGACCGTTTAATGGAATGTGGAATGGAAGGTGGAATGCAATGGAATGGAACGTGGAATGGAAAGTGGAATAGAATGGAAAGGAACGTGGAATACAATGTTGAACGGCATGGAATGGAACTTGTAATGGAATGTGGGATGGAATGGAATGGAATGTGGGATGGAATGGAATGGAATGTGGAATGGAATGTGGAATGGAACTTGGAATAGAAAGTGGAATGCCATGTGGAATGGAACGTTTAATGTAATTGAATGGAATATGGAATGGAATGGAACAGATTGTGGAATAGAATGGAATGGAATGAAATGTGGATATGAAATGGAATAGAATGAAATGGAATAGAATAGAATGTAATTGAATTTAATGCGGAATGTAAAGGATTGGAATGTGAATTGCAATGTAATATAATGGAATGTGAAATTGAACGGAATGGAATTGAATGTGGAATGGAATGGAATGGAATGTCGAATGGAATGCAATGGGGAGTGGAATGCAATGTGGAATGCAAAGTGGAATGGATTAGAATCGAACATGGACAAGAATGTGGAATGGAATGTGAAATGTAAAGTTGAATGAAATGGAATGGAATGTGGAATGGAATGGAATGGAATGGAATGTGGAATAGGATGGAATGGAATGAAATGTGGAATGGAATGTGGAATGTAATGGAATGGAATGTGGAATGGAATGGAATGGAAAGTGGAATGGAATGGAAAGGAATGTGGCATGGAATGGAATGTGAAATGGAATGGAATGGAATTTGGATTGGAATGGAATGGAATCTGCAAAGGAATGGAGTGGAATGGAATGGAAAGTTAAATGGAATGCGGAATGCAATGTGAAATGGAATGTGGAATGGAAAGTGGAATGGAATGAAAAGGAACGTGGAAAGAAATGGAATGGAATGTGGAATGAAACATGAAACGGAAATTGGAAAGGAATGTGGAATGGAATGGATTGGAATGTGGAATAGAATGTGAAATCGAATGTGGAATGGAATGTGGAATGGAATGGATTGAAATGTACAGTGGAATGTGGAATGGAATACAATGGAACGTGGAATGGACCGAGAAAGGAACGTGGAATGTAAGGTGGAATGGAAAGTGGAATGAAATGTGGAATGGAATGGAATGGAATGTGGAATGGAATGTTGAAAGGAAAGCAATGAAATGAACAGTGGGATGTGGAATAGAATGGAGTGGAATGGAATGTTGAACGGAATGCAATGGAACGTGGAAAAGAATGTGGAAGGGAATGTGGAATGGAATGGAATGGAATGGAATGTGGAGTGGAATGGAATGGAATGTGGAATAGAATGGAATGGAAAGGAATAGGATGCGGAATTGAGTGGAATGGAGTGCGGAATGCAATGGAATGGAATGGAATGTATAATTGAATGGAATGGAATGTAGAAAGTAATGGAATAGAATGTGGAATAGTATGGAATACAATGTGGAATAGAAAGTGGAATGGAATGTGGAATGGAATGTGGAAAGTAATTGAATGGAATGTGGAATGTACTAGAATGCAATGTGGAATAGAAAGGAATGGAATGGAATGGGGAATAGAATCGAAGGCAATGGAATGGAATGCGGAATGGAATGGAATGGAATGTGGAATGCAACGGAATGGAATGAAATGTGGAATTAAATGGAATGGAAGGTCGAATGCAATGGAATAGAATGTCTAATGGAATGGAATGGAATAGAATGTGCAATGGAATGGAATGGAACGTTGATTAGAATGTGGAATGGCATGTGGAATGGAATGTCGAATGTAATGGAATGGAATGTGGAATAGAATGGAATGCAATGGAATGGAATGTAGAATGGAATGGAATAGAATGTAGAATGCAGTCTTGATTGGAATGTGGAATGGAATGTGGAATGAAAGGTGGAATGGAAAGGAATGTAATATGGAATGAAATGTGGAATGGAAAGTGGAATGGAAAGTGGAATGGAATGGAATGGAAAGTGGAATGGAACATAGAATGGAATGAAATGGAACGCGGAGTGGAATGTGGAATGGAACGTGGAAGGGAAAATGGAATGGAATGAAAAGTCGAATGGAATGGAATGGAATGTGGAATGGAATGTGAAATGGAATGTGGAAAGGATAGTGGAATGGAATGCTGAATGGAATGCAAAGAAATGTGGAATGAAATGTGGAATGGAATCTGGAAAGGAATGTGGAATGGAATGTCGAAGTGAACATGAAATGGAATGAAATGGAATGTGGAGTGGAATGTGGAATAGAATGTGGAATGGAAAGCGGAATGGAATGTTGAATGGAATGCAAAGAAATGTGGAATGAAATGTGGAATGGAATCTGGAAAGGAATGTGGAATGGAATGTCGAAGTGAACATGAAATGGAATGAAATGGAATGTGGAGTGGAATGTGGAATAGAATGTGGAATGGAAAGCGGAATGGAATGGATTGGAATGTGGAATAGAATTTGGAAAGTAATGTGGAATGGAATGGAAAGTGGAATGGAATGGATTGGAATGTGGAAAGGAATGTGGAATGGAATGAAAAGGAATGTGGAATGGAATGTAAAATGCAAAATGCAACGGAATGGAATGGAATGGAATGTGAAAAGGAATGTGAAATGGAATGTGAAATGGAACGTGGAATGGAATGTGGAATGGAATGAAATGGAACTTCGAAAGGAACGTGGAAGGGAATGTGAAATCGAATGGAATGGAATGTAGAATGGAATGTGGAATGTAATGGAATGGAATGTGGAATGGAATGTGCAATGGAATGGAATGGAATGTTCAACGGAATGTAGAGTGGAATGTGTAAGGGAATGCAATGGTGTGTCAAATGGAATGTGGAATGGAATGTGAAATGGAATATGGAAAGAAATGTCGAATGGAATGGATAGGAACTTCGAATGGAATGGAAGGTGGAATGGAACGTGGAATGGGACGTGGAAAGGAAATTGGAATGGAATTGAATGAAATGTGGAAACCAATGTTGAATGGAATGCGGAATGGAATGGAATGGAATGGAATGGAATGTAGAACGGAATGTGGAATGGAACGTTTAATGGAAAGTGGAATGGAATATAATGTAACGTGGAATGGAACGTGGAATGGGACGTGGAATGGAAAGAGGAATTGAATGGAAAGGAATGTGGAATGGAATGAGTCATGGAATGTGAAATGTAACGTGGAATTGAATGGAATGGAATGTGGAATGGAACATGGAATGGAATGGAATGAAACGTGGAATGGAACGTGGGAAGTAATGTGGAATGGAATGTGGAATGTAAAGGGGAAATGGAATGGAATGGAATGTTGAATGGAAAATGGAAAAGAATGTGGAATAAAATGGAATGGAATGTGGAATGGAATGTGGAATAGATTGTGGAATGCAATGTGGAATGGAATGTGGACTGGAATCTGACATTGAATGGAATGGAATGTGGAATGGAATGTGGAAGGAATGTGGAACAGAATGGAATGGAATGTGGAATGGAATGTAGTGTGTTGTGGAATGCAATGTGGAACGGAATTTAGTGGAATGTGGAATGGAATGAGGAATGTAACGAAGAAAGGAATATGGAATGGAACGGAATGGAATGTGCAATGGAATGTGGAATGGAATGTGGATTCGAATGTGTGATGGAACAGAATGGAATGTGGAAAGTAATGTGGAATGGAGTGAGGAATTTACAGAATGGAAAGTGGATTGGAATGTGGAGTGGAATGGAATGGAAAGTGGAATGGAATGGAATGGAAGGTGGAATGGAATGTTGAGCAGAATGTGGAATGGAATGTGGAATTTAAAGAAATGGAATGTGGAATGGAATGTGGAATGGAAAGGAATCTAATGTGAAATGTAATGTGGAATGGTATGTGGAGTGGAAAATGGAATGTAATAGAGTGCAATGTGGAATGGAATCTGGAATGGAATGGGAAATGGAATGGAATGCAATGTGGCATGGAATGTGGAAAGGAATGTGGAATAGAATGGAAGGGAATGTGGAATGGAAAGTGGAATGCAATGTGGAATGGAATGTGGAATGGAATGGAATGGAATGTCGAATGGAATAATAAATGGAAGGTTGAATGGAATATGGAATGGTGTGGAATGGAACATGGAATTGAATGGAATGGAATGTGGAGGGGAATGTGTAGTGAAATGGAATAGATTGTCGAATGGAATGGAATGGATTGAGTAATGGAATGTGAAATGGAACGTGAAATGCAATGTGGAATGTAATGGAATGGAACGTGGAATGGAATGGAAAGGGATGTGGAACGGAATGGGAAATGTAATGTGGAATGGACCGTGAAACGGAAAGGAATGGAATGTGGAATAGAACGTGGAATGGTATGGAATGGAACGTGGAATGGAACGTTGAATGGAAAGTGGAATGGAACGTGGAATGTAATGTGGAATGAAAGGTACAATGGAATGTGCAATGGAAAGTGTAATGGAATGAGGAATTGTAAGAAATGGAACCTGGAATGCAACATGGAACAGAATGAAAGGCAACGTGGAATGGAATGCGGAATGGAATGCGGAATGGAACGTGGAATGGAATGTGGAATGGAATGTAATGGAATGTGGAATGGATTGTGGAATGGAATTTAATGGAACATGGAAAGGAATGTGGAATTGAATGAGGAATGGAACAGAATGAAACGTGGAATGGAAAGTGGATTGGTATTGAATGGAATGAGGAATGGAACGGAATGCAATGTGGAATGGAATGATTACTGGAATTAATTGGAATGTGGAACGGATTGTGGAAAGCAATGGAACGGAAGGGAATATTAAATGGAACGTGGAATGGAATGTGGAATGGAATGTGGAATGGAATGTCGACAGGAATGCAATGGAATTTGGAATGGAATGTGGAATGGAGTAGAATGGAATGTGGAATGGAAAGTGGATCTCAATGTGGACAGGAAAGCGATGGAATGTGGAACGGAATGTGGAATGGAGTGCAATGGAATAGAATGAAATGTAAGGTAATGTGGAATGGACCGTGGAAAGGAAGGTGGTATGGATGGGAATGGAATGTGGAATGGAATGGAATGGAATGTGAAATGCAAAGGAATGGAATGTGTAATGGAAAGGAATGTAATGTGGAATGCAGTGGAATTGTATGGGATGTGGAATACAATGGCATGGAATGCAATGGAATGTGCAATGAAATGCATTGGAATGTGGAATGGAATAGAATAGAAGGTGGAATGGAATGTTGAGAGGATTGAAAGGGATTCGAATGTGGAATGGAATGCAATTTAATAGAATGTAATGGAATGCAATGTGGAATGGAATGTGGAATGGAATGGAATGCAATGGAATGTGGAATGGAATGGAAGGTGGAATGGAATGTGGAATGGAATGTGGAGTGGAACCGGCAATGGAAACCGGAATGGAATGGAATGGAATGTGCGAAAGAATGTGGAATGGAACGTGGAATAGAACGAGGAATGGAATGGAATGGATTGTGGAATAAAATGTGCAATGGAATGGAATGGAATCTGGAACGGAATGTGGAATAGAATATGGAAGAGAATGGAATGGAACGTGGAATGAGAAGTGGATTGAAAAGAATGGAATTTGGAGTGGAATGCAGTGGAATGTGGAATCGAAAGTGGACTGGAATGCAATGTGATGTGGAATGGATTGTGGAATGGAATGTGGAATGGTATGTGGAATGGAATGTGGAATGGAACATAATGTAATGTGAAATGGAACGTGGAATAGAATGGAATGGTACGTGGAATGGAACGTGGAATGATATGGAATGGTAAGCGGAATTGAATGTGGAATGGAATGTGGAATGGAATGGAACGTGGAATGGAATGGAAAGGAAAGTGGGATGGAATGTGGAATGAAATGTGGAATGCAACGTGGAATTGAATGAGGAATGGAATGTGGAATGGAAAGTTATGGAATGTGGAATGGAATGGAATAGAATGTGGAATGGAATTTAATGGAATGCAGAATGGAAAGTGGAATGGAATGGAATGGAAGGTGGAATGGAATGTGGAATGGAATGTAAGTTAATGGTATGGAATGGGGTGTAATGTGCAGTGGAATCTGCAATGGAATGGAATGGAACATGGAAAGTAACGTGGAATTGAATGAGGAATGGAACAAGGAATGGAACGTGGAATGGAACGTGGAATGAAATGTGGAATGGAATGCAATGGAATATGGAATGGAAGGGAATGTAATGTGCAATGGAATGTGGAATGGAATGGACTGAAATGGAATGGAATGTGGAATGGAATTCAATGGAATGTGTCAAGGAAAGGAATGGAATACGGAATGGAATGGAATGTTATGAAATGTGGAATGGAATTGAATGGTATGAAATGGAACGTGGAATGGAATGGAATGGAATGTGGAATAGAATGGAATGAAACGTGCAATGGAAAGTGAAATGGAATGTAGAATGGGAAGTGGAATTGAATGCTGAATGGAATGTGGCATGGAAAGTTATCGGATGTGGAATGGAATGGAATGGAATGTGTAATGGAATGGAATGGAATGTGGAATGGAATGAAATGAAATGTCGAATGGAATGTGGAATGGAATGGAACTGAATGTGGAATGGAATGGAATGGAATCTCGAAAGGAATGGAATGGAATGTGGAATGCAATGTTGAATGCAATGTGGAATGGAATGGAATTGAATGTGGAATGGAAAGGAATGAAATTTGGAATGGCAGAGAATAGTATGGAATGCGGAATGGAATGGAATGGAACGGGGAATGGAATGTAGAATGGAATGTGGAATGGAAAGTGGAATGGAATGGATTGTAATGCAACGTGGAATGGAATGTGGAATGCAATGAAATGGAATGTGGAATGTAATGTAATGGAGTGTGGAACGGAATGGAACGTGGAATGGAAAGGAATGCAATGTGGATTAGAATGGAATGGAATATGGAATGGAATGTGAAATGGAATGTATAATGGAATGTGGAATGGAAAGAAATGGATCACGGAATGGAACGAAATGGAACGTGGAATGGAAAGGAATGGAATGTGGAATGGATCGCAGACTGGAATGGAATGGAACGTGTAATGGAATGTGAATTGGAATGTGGAATGGAACATGGACTTGTACGTGTAATGCAATGGAATGCAACGTGGAATGGAACTTGGAAAGGAACGCGGACAGGAACGTGGAATGTAAAGTGGAATGGAAAGGAAAGGAATGTGGAATGAAATGAAATGGAATGGAATGTGGAATGGAATGTGGAACGGAATGTGGAATGTAATGTGCAATGGAATGTGGAATGGAATGTGCAATGGAATGTGGAATGGAATGTGGAAAGGAATGTGGAATGGAGCGGAATGGAAAGTGAAATGGAATGGATTGGAATGTGGAATGGAATGCGGATTGGAATGTGTAATGGTCGGTGGAATGCAATGTGGAAACGAATGAGGAATGGAATGGAATGGAATGTGAAATGGAATGTATTGGAATGTGGAACCGAGTGGAATGGAATGTGGAATGGAATGTGGAATGAATTGGAATGGAGTGTGGAACGGAATGGAATGGAATGTAGAACTGAATGTGGGACAGAATGTGGAATGGAATGTGGAATTTAATGTGGCACGGAATGTGGAATTCAACGGAATGGAACGTGAAATGGAATGGAATGGAAAGTGGAATGGTATGTGGAATGAAACGGAATGGAATGTGGAATGAAATGTGGAAATGAATGTGGAATGGAAAGGAATGGAACATGGAATTGAATGTGCAAAGGGTTGTGGAATGTAATGTGGAATGGAATGTGAAATTGAATGTGGAATGGAATGTGGAATGGAATGTGAAATGTAATGGAATGGAAAGTGGAATGGAATGGAATGGAACATGGAATGGAATGGAATGGAACGTGGTATGGAACGTGGAATGAAACGTGGACAAGAACATGCAATTTAGCGTGGAATGGAATGGAACGGAATGTGGAATGGAATGGATTGGAATGTGGAAAAGAAAGTGGAATGGAATGCAATGGAATGTGGAATGGAATGAAATGGGATGTGGAATGGAATGGGGGACGGAATCTGGAAAGGTATTTGGAATGGAAAGAATCAAATGGAATGTGGAATGGAAAGTGGAATGGTGTGTGCAATTGAATTTGGAATGGATTGTGGAACGGAATGTGCAATGGAATCTGGAATGGAATGGAATGGAATGTGGAATGGAATGGAATGGTATGTGGAATGGAATGTAGAATATAATCTGCAAAGGAATGTGGAATGGAACGGAATGGAATGTGCAATGGAATGTGGAATGTAGTGTGGAATGGAATGCGGAATGGAATGGAATAGAATGTGGAATGGAATGTGGAATGGAGTGTGGAATTGAATGTGCAATTGACGGAAAGCAACGTGGAATAGAATGTGGAATGGAATGTAGCAAGGAAAGTGAAATGGAATGGAATTGACTGTGGAACTGAACGTGGAATGAAAAGAAATGGGACGTGGAATGGAACGTGGGATGGAACGTGGAATGGAGAGGAATGGAACGTTTAATGGAATGTTGAATGCAATGTGGAAAGGAATGGAATGGAATGTGTAATGGAATGTGAAATGGAATGTGGAATGGAATGGAATGGAATGTGGAATGGAATGTGGAATGGAATGTGGAAAGAATGTGGAATAGAACGGAATGGAATGTGAAATGGAATGTGGAATGGAATGGAATGGAATGTGGAATGAATGTGGAATGGAACGGAGTGGAATGTGAAATGGAATGTGGAATTTAATGGAATGGAACGTGGAAGTGAACGTGGAAAGGAAACTGGAATGGAATGGAATGAAATGTGGGAAGGAATGTTGAATGAAATGTGGAATGGAATGGAATGGAAAGTGGAATGGAATGTGGAATGGAAAGTGGAATGGAATGTGGAATGGAGTGGAATGGAATGTCGAATGGAAAGTTAAGCGGAATGTGGAATGGAATGGAAATGACTGTGGAATAGAACATGGAGTGAAAGGGAATGGCACGTGGAATGGAACATGGAATGGAAACAAATGGAACGTTAAATGGAATGGGGAATGGAATGTGGAAAGGAATGGAATGGAATGTGGAATGGAATGTGAAATGGAGTGTTGAATGGAATATGGAATGGAATGAAACTGAATGTGGAATGGAATGGAATGGAATGTGGAATGGAATGGAATGGAATGTGGAATGCAACATCGAATTCAATGTGGAATGGAATGGAATGCAATGTGGAATGGCAGGGAATAATATGGAATATGGAGTGGAATGAAATGGAACGGGGAAAGGCATGTGGAAAGGAATGTGGAATGGAAATTGGAATGGAATGGATTGTAATGCAACGTGGAATGGAATTTGGAATGCAACGAAATGGAATGTGGAATGCAATGTAATGGAATGTGGAACGGAATGGAACGTGGAATGGAAAGGAATGCAATGTGGATTGGAATGCAATGGAATGTGGAATGAAATGTGTAATTGAAAGTATAATGGAATGTGGAATGGAATGAAATGGATCATGGAATGGAATGAAACGGAACGTGGAATGAAAAGGAATGGGAAGTGAAATGGAGGGTGGAATGGGAAGTGGAATGGAACGTGGAATGGAATGTGCAATGGGATGCTTAATGGAACGTGGAATGGAGTGGAACGGAACGTGTAATGGAATGTGAATTGGAATGTGGAATGGAACATGGAATGGAATGTGGAATGGAATGGAATGCAACATGGAATGGAACTTGGAAAGAAACGTAGACAGGAATGTGGAATGTAAGGTGCAATGGAAAGGAATGCAATGTGGAATGAAATGAAACCGAATGGAATGTGGAATGGAATGTGGAACGGAATGTGGAATGGAATGTGGAATGGAATTTGGAATGGAATGAGGAAAGGAAAGTGGAATGGAGGGGAATGGAATATGAAATGCAAAGGATTGGAATGTGGAATGTAATGTGAAATGGAATGTGGAATGGAATGGAATGTGAATGAAATAGAAGGGAATGTGGAATGCAATGGAATGGAATGAAATGAGGAAAGGAATGGAATGGAATCTGCTATAGAATGGAATGAAACATGGAAAAGAATGTGAAATGGAATGAGGAATGGCATGGAATGGAATGTGGAATGGAGTGGAATGGAATGGAATGTGCAATGGAATGGAAGAGAACGTGGAATGGAATGTGGAATGGAATTCAATGGAATGTGGAATGAAATGGAATGGAACGTGAAAAAGAATGTGGAATTGAATGTGGAATGGAAAGTGGAATGGAATGGAATGGAATGTGGAATAAAACGGAATGAGATGGAATGCAATTCGGAAAGTAATGGAATAGAATGTGGAATGCAATGGAATGGAGTGAAATGTGGAATTGAATGGAATGGAAAGTGGAATGGAATAGAATGGAAAGTGGAATGGAATGGAATGGAAAGTGCAATGGAATGTGGAATGGAATGTGGAATGGCATGTGGAATGGAATGTGGAATGGAATGGAATGTTGACTGTAATGGAATGGAATATGGAATAGAAGGTAATGGAATGGAATGTGAAATGGGATGGAATGGAATGTGGAATGGAATGCAATGGAATGTGGAATGGAATGGAATGGAACGTGGAATACAATGTGGAATGGAATGGAATGCAACGTGAAATGGAATGTGGAATGGAATGTGGAATGGAAATTGGAATTGAACGTGGAATGGAAAGGAAAGGAACGTGGAATAGATTGGAATGGAACATCGAATGTAATATGGAATGGAATGCGGAATGTGACGTGGAACGGAATGGAAAGCAACTTGGAATGGAATGTGGTAGAATGTGGAATGGAATTGATTGGAATTTGAAATGGAATGATTTGGAAAGTGGAATGGAATGGAATGGAACGTGGAATGGAATGTGGAATGGTACGCGGAATGGATAGGTTAATGGAATAGAATGGAATGTAGAATAGAATGGAATGGAATGTAATGAAAAGTGGAATGGAATGTGGAATGGATCACGGAATGGAATGGAATGGAATGAGCAATAGAATGGAAAGGAATGTGTAATGGAATGGAAGGGAAAGGAAAGGAAAATGAAATGGAATGTGATAGGGAATGTGAAATGGAAAGTGGAATGGAATGTGGAACGGAATGAAATGGAACGTGGAATGGAATGGAATGGAACGTTGAATGGAATGGAATGGAACGTGGAATGGATCACGGAATGGAAAGAGGAATGGAATGTGGAATGGAGTGTGGAATGGAATGGAATGGAATGTGGTATGAAATGTGGAATGGAATGGAATGTGGAATAGTATGTGGAATGAAATGCATTGAAATGAGAATGCAATGTGGAATGGAATGGAAAGGAATATGGAATGGATTGTGGAATGGAATGGATTGGAATGCGAAATGGATTGTGGAACGGAATGTGGAATTAAACGTGGAATGGAAAGTATAATTGATTGGAATGGAACTTGGTATAGAATGTGTAATGTAATGGAAGGGAATGTGGAATGAAACGTGGAGTGTAATGGAATGGAATGTGGAACGGAATGGAGTGGCATGTGGAATGGAATGTGGAATGGAATGGAATGAAATGAAGAATGGAATGTGGAATGGAATTTGGAAGGGAAAGTGGAATGGAATGGAATGGAATGTGGAATCGAACATGGAAGGAAATCGAATGGATCGTGGGATGAAAAGTGGAATGGAACGTGGAATGGAATGCCATGGAATGTGGAATGGAATGTGTAATGCAGTGTGGAATGGAATGGAATGGAACAGGGAATGGAACATGGAATCTAATGGAATGGAATGTGGAATGAAATGTGGAAGGGAACGTTGAATGGAAAGTAGAATGCAATTGAATGGAAAGTGGATTTGAATGGGCAACGGAATGTGGAATAGAAAGTGGAATGGAATGTGAAATGGAATGTTGAATGGAAAAGAAAGGAATGAGAAAAGTAATGGAATGGAATGGGGAATGGAATGGAATGGAATGAGGACTGGAATGTTAGGCATTGGAAAGGAATTTGGAATGGAAGTTGGAATGGAACGTGGAATGGAGTGGAAAGGAAAGTCGAATGAAACGTGGAATGGAAGGTGGAATGAAACGTGTAAAGGAACGGAATAGAAGGTGGAATGGAATGTGGAAAGGAATGTGGAAAGGAATGGAGTGGAATGTGGAAAGGAATGTAATCAAATGTAGAATGGAAGGTGGAAGGTAATGGATTGCATTGTGGTAGGGAATTTGGAAAGGAATGGAATGGAATGTGGAAGGGAAATTGGAATCGAATGTGGAATGGAATGTGGAATGGAATGGAATGGAATGTGGAATGGAATGGAATGGAATGTGGAACAGAATGTGTAATGGAATGGAATGGAATGTGGAAGGGAATGTGGAATGTTATGTGGAATGGAATATGGAAAGGAATGGAATGGAATGTGGAAGGGAATGCGGAATGGAATGCAGAAAGTAATGTGGAAAGCATTGGAATGGATTGTGGAATGGAATGTGGAATGGAATGTGGAATGGAATGGAATGGAATGTGGAATGGAATCTGGAATGGAATGTAATGGACTGAGGAAGGGAATGTGGAATGGAATGTGGAATATAATGTGGAATAGAATGCAATGGAAAGTGGAATGGGATGTGGAATGGAATGGAATGGAATGTCTAATGGAATATGGAAAGGAATGGAATGGAATGTGGAATGCAATGTGCAATAGAATGTGGAATTGAATGGAATGGAATTTTGAATTGAGTGTGGAATGGAATGGAATGGAATGTGGAAGGGAATATGGAATGGGATGTGTAACGGGATGTGGAAGGGAATGCGGAATGCAACGTGGAACTAAATGTGGTATGCAATGGAATTTAATGTGGAATGGAATGAGGAATGGAATGGAATGTAAAGTGGACTGTTATGTGGAATAGAATGTGGAATGGAATGTGCAGTGGAACGTGTTATGGAACAGAATGCAATGTGGAATGAAATTTGGAATGGAAGGTGGAATGGGTCATGGAATGCAATGGAATGGAATGTGGAATGAAACGTGGAATGGAAAGGAATGAAACGTGGAATGGAACGTGCAATGGAACAAGGAATGAAATTTGGAATGGAACGTGGAATGGAAAATGCAATGGAAAGTGAAATGGAATGGAATGGAAAGTAGAGTGGAACGTGGAATGGAATGTAAAGAAATGTGGAAAGGGTTGTCGAATGGAACATGAAATGGATCGTGGAATGCAATGAAAAGGAACGTGGAATGGAATGTAGAATGGAATGTGGACTGAAACGTGGAATGGAATGGAATGGAATGTGGAATGGATGTGGAATGGAATGGAATGGAATGGAATGTGGAATGGAATGTGGAAAGGAATGTGTTTTGGAATGTGCAACAGAAAGGAATGGAAAGTGGAATGGAATGTGAAATGGAATTTTGAATGGAATGGAACGGAATGTGGCATGGAATGTGGAATGGAATGGAATGGTATGAGTAATAGAATGTGGAATGGAATGGAATTGAAAGCGAAATGGTATGAGTGCAATGGTAATGAATATGGCATGCAATGGAATGGAAAATGGAATGCAATGTAGAATGGATTGGTATGGAATGTGGAATGGAACATGGAATGGAACGTGGAATGGATCGTGGAATGGAACGTGGAATGGAATGGAAACAAATTTGGAATGGAATGGAAAGGAATATAGAATTGAATGTGGAGAGGAATGGAATGGAATCTGGAATAGAATGTGGAAAAAATGGAATGGAATGTGGAATGGAATGGAATGGTATGCTATGGAAAGTGGAATGGAATGGAATGGAATGCTATGAAAAGTGGAATGGCATGGAATGCAAGGTGGAATGAAATGCAATGGAACATGGAATGGAACGTGGAATGGAATGTGGAATGTGGAATTTAATGTGGAATGGACAGGAATGGAAAGGAAGGGAATGTGGACTGGAAAGTGGAATGGAATGTGCAATGGAATGTGGAATGAAATGTGGAATGGAACGGAATGGAATGTGGAATGAAACGTGGAATGGAATGGATTGGAATGTGGAATAGAATGGAACGGAATGGAATGGAATGGAATGCGGAATGGAAGGTGGAATGGAATGTGGAATGGAATGTGGAATGGACTTTAATGGAATGTGGAATGGAACGTGGAATGGAATGTGGACTGGACCGGATTGGAAGGCGGAATGGAATGTGGAATGGAGTGTGGAATGGAAGTTGGAATGGAATGCAAAGGAATATTGAATGGAACGTGGAATGGAAAGTGGAATGGAATGGATCGTTTAATAGAATGTAGAATGGAACGTGAAATGGAATGGAATGGAACATAGACTGGAACCTGGAATGGAATATAGAAAATAATGTGGAATTCAACGTGGCATGGAATGTGGAATGGAATGTGCAATGGAACGGAATGAAAGGTAGAATGGAATGTGGTATTGAGTGTGGAATGGAACGTGGAATGGAATGGAATGGAATGTGGAAGGGAACGTGCAATGCAACGTGGAATGGAATGGAATGGAGTGGAATGTGGAATGGAATGAAATGGAATGTGGAATGGAATATGGAATGGAACGTGGAATGGAATGGAATGGAATGGAATGGAATGTGGAATGGAATGAAATGGAATGTGGAATGGAATGTGGAATGGAATGTGGAATGGAATGGAATGAATTGCGGAATGAAATGTGTTTTGGAATGGAATGGAATGTGGAATGGAATGGACTGGAATGTGGAATGGAATGTGGAATAGAATTTAATGGAAAGGGGAATGGAACGTGGAATGGAATGGAATGGAATGGAATGGAATGGAATGTGGAATGGAATGGAATGGACTGCGGAATGGAATGTGGAATGGAATGGAAAGAAATTTGGAATGGAATGTTGATTGGAATGGAATGGAATTTGGGACGGAATGGAATGGACTGCGGAATGGAATGTGGAATGGAATGTTGAATGGAATGTGGAATGGAATGGAATGGAATGGAATGGAATTTGGAGTGGCATGTGAATTGGAATGCAATGGAATGTGGAATAGAAAGTGGAAAGAAATGCAATGGAATGAGAATGGAATGTGGAATTGAATGTGTAATGCAATTTGGAATGGACTGCGGAAAGGAATGTGGAATGGAAAGTGGAAAGGAATGTCGAATGGAATGGAATGGACTTTGGAATGGATTGTGGAATGGAATCAAATGCAATGTGGAATGGAATGTGGAAAGGAATGTTTAATGGAAAGTGGAAAGGAATGGAGTGGAAGGTCGAATGGAATGTGGAATGGAATGTGCAATGGAATATGGAATGGAACGGAATATAATGTGGAATGGAATGTGGAATGGAATGTGGAAAGGAAAGTGGAAAGGAATGGAATGGAATGTGGAACGGAACGTGGAATGGAACATGAAATGGATTGTGGAATGTGATGTTCAAAGGAATATGGAATGGAAAGTTGAATGGAATGGAATTGAACGAGTAATTGAACGTTGAAAGGAATTGAAACCAATGTTCAATGGAAGGTAGAATGGAACGTGGAAAGGAATGTGGAGTGCTGCGTGAAATCGAATGTGGAATGGAATGTGGAAGGGAATGTGGAGTGAAATGGAATGGAATGGAATGGAATGTGGATTGGAACGTGCAATGTATCGTAGAATTGAATGTGGAATGGATCGTGGAATGGAATGTGAAATGGAATGTGGAATGGAATGTGGAATGGAATATGGAATGGAAAGTGAAATTGAATGCAATGGAATGTTGAATGGAACGTAGAATGAAATAGAATAGAATGTGGAATGGAAAGTGGAATGTAATGGAATGCAAAGTGGAAAGGAATCTGGAAAGGAAAGTTGAATGGAATGTGGAATGGAACGTGGAATGGAATGTGCAACAGAATGTGGAATGGAATGGAATGTAATATGGAATGGAATGTGGAGTGGAACGGAATGTAATGTGGAATGGAATGTGGAATGGAATGCGGAATGTAATGGAATGAAAAGTGGACTAAAACGAGGAATGGAATGGAATGGAAGGTGGAATGGAATGTGGAATGGAATGTGAAATATTATTTGGAATGGAATATAATGGAAACTGGTATGCAATGTGGAATGGAATGTGGAATGGAATGTGGAATGGAATGTGAAAAGGAGAGTGAAATGCAATGGAATGGAATGTGGACTGAAACGAGGAATGGAATGGAATGGATGGTGGAGTGGAACATGGAATGGAATGTGGAATGAAACGTGTAATGTAATGTGGAATGGAATGTTTAATGGAATGGAATGGAATCTGGAAAGGAATGTGGAAAGGAATGTGGAATGGACTGTGGAATGGACTGTGGAATGGAATGTGGAAGGGAATATTGAATGGAATAGAATACAATGTGGAATGGAACATGGAATGGAACACGGAATGGAATGCAGAATGTGATGTTCAATGGAATATGGAATGCAAAGTTCAATGGAATGGAATGGAACGTGGAATTGAACGTGGAAAGGAATGCAATGGAATGTGGAATGGAAAGTAGAATGGAACATGGAAAGGAATGTGGAATGGAACGTGGAATGAAATGTGGAATGGAATGTGGAAGGGAATGTGGAGTGGAATGGAATGGAATGGAATGGAATGGAATGTGCAATGGAACGTGCAATGTATGGTGGAATTTAATGTGGAATGGAACGTGGAATGGAACATGAAATGGAATGTGGAAAGGAATGTGGAATGGAATATGGAATGGAACGTGAAATTTAATGTAATGGAATGTTGAATGTAACGTGGAATGGAATGGAATGGAATGTGGAATGGAATCTGGAATATAATGGAATGGAACGTGGAATGAAATTTGGAAAGGAAAGTGGAATGAAATGGAATGGAATGTGGAATGGAACGTGGAATGGAATGTGCAACGGAATATGGATTGGAATGGAATGGAATGTGGTATGGAATGTGGAATGGAAAGGAAGGTAGTGTGGAATGGAATGTGGAATGGAATGTGGAAAGGAAAGTGGAATGTAATGCAATGGAATGTGGACCGAAACAAGAAATGGAATAGAATGGAAGGTGGAATGGAAGGTGCAATGGAACGTGGAATGGAATGTGGAATGAGATGGAATAGAATCTGGAATGGAATGTGGAATTGAATGTGGACTGGAACTTGGAATGTAATTGAATGGAATGTGAAATGAATTTGGAATGGAATGCAATGGAATGGAATTTGGAATGGAATGTGGAAAGGAATGTGTATGGAATGTGGTATAGAACGGAATGGAATGTGCAATGGAATGTAAAATGGAATATTCAACGGAATGGAATGGAATGTGGCAAGGAAAGTGGAATGGAATGGAATGGAATGTGGAGTAGAATGTGGAATGCAATAGAATGGAAAGCGGAATGGAATGAATGCTATGGTAAGGAATATGGAATGCAATGGAATATAAAATTGAATGCAATGTAGAATGGAATGGTATGGAATGTGGAAAGGAACGTGGAATGGAATGTGGAATGGATCATGGAATGGAACGTGGAATGGAATGGAATGAAATGTGGAATGGAATGGAATGGAATATGGAATTGAATGTGGAGAGGAATGGAAGGGAATCTGGAAAAGAATGTGGAATGGAATGGAATGGAAAGCAGAATGGAATGGAATGGAATTCAATGTGGAATGGAATGGAATGGAACATGGAATGGAAAGTGGAATGTGGAATTTAATGTGGAATTTAATGTGGTATGGACAGGAATGGAACGGAAGGGAATGTGGAATGGAAAGTGGAATGTAATGTGGAATGGAATGTAGAATGACATGTGGAATGGAATGTAATGGAATGTGGAATGAAATGTGGAATGGAATGGAACGAAATGTGGAATCTAATGGAACGAATTGTGGAATGTAATGTTGATTGGAATGGAATGGAATTTGGAATGGAATAGAATGGACTGCGGAATGGAATGAGGAATAGAATGTTTAATGGAATGTGGAATGGAATGGAATGGAATGGAATGTGGAATGACATGTGAATTGGAATGCAATGGAATGTGGAATGGAAAG
Organism: Pongo abelii; assembly: GCF_028885655.2. Taxonomy (NCBI): domain Eukaryota; kingdom Metazoa; phylum Chordata; class Mammalia; order Primates; family Hominidae; genus Pongo; species Pongo abelii. Next base: position 7,680,142 of record NC_085929.1, on the reverse strand, counting down.
TAGAAAGAAATGCAATGGAAGGAGAATGGAATGTGGAATTGAATGTATAATGCAATTTGGAATGGACTGTGGAATATAATGTGGAATGGAATGTGGAAATGAATGTGGAATGGAGTAGAATGGACTTTGGAATGGATTGTGGAATGGAGTGAAATGCAATGTGGAATGGAATGTGGAACGAAATGTTTAATGGAAAGTGGAATGGAACGGAATATAATGTGGAATGGAATGTGGAATGGAATGTGGAAGAGAAAGTTGAATGGAATGGAATGGAATCTGGAATGGAACGTGGAATGGAACATGGAATGGAACGTGGAAAGTGATGTTCAATGGAATATGGAATGGAAAGTTGAATAGAATGGAATGGAATGTGGAATTGAATGTCGAAAGGAATGGAATGGAATGTGGAATGGAAGGCAGAATGGAACGTAGAAAGGAATGTGGAATGGAACGTGAAATCGAATGAGGAATGGAATGTGGAAGGGAATGCGGAGTGGAATGGATGGAATGGAATGGAATGTGGAATGGAACACGCAACGAACCATTGAATTGAATGTGGAATAGATCGTGGAATGGAACGTGAAATGGAATGTGGAATGGAATGTGGAATGGAATATGGAATGGAACATGAAATTGAATTGAATGGAATGTTGAACGGAACGTAGAATGTAAAGGAATGGAATGTGGAATGGAATGTGGAATGGAATGGAATGCAAAGTGAAATGGAATCTGGAAAGGAAAGTGGAACGGAATGGAATGGAATGTGGAATGGAACGTGGAATGGAATGTGCAACGGAATGTCGAATGGAATGGAATGTAATATGGAATGGAATGTGGAATGGAAGGGAATGTAATTTGTAATGGAATGTGGAATGGAATGGAATGGAATGTGGACTAAAACGAGGAATGGAAGGGAATGGGACGTGGAATGGAATGTGAAATGGAATGTGGAATGTAACGTATAATGGAATGTGGAATGGTGTGTGGAATGGAATGGAATGGAATCTGGTATGGAATGTGGAATGGAAAGTGGAATGGAATGTGGAATGGTGTGTGGAATGGAATGGAATGGAATCTGGTATGGAATGTGGAATGGAAAGTGGAATGGAATGTGGAAAGGAGAGTGGATAGCAATGGAATGGAATGTGGACTGAAACGAGGAATGGAAAGGAATGGAAGGTGGAATGGAACATGGAATGGAAAGTGGAAGGAAACCTGTAATGTAATGTGGAATGTAATGTTTAATGGAATGGAATGGAATCTGGAATGGAATGTGGAATGGAATTTGGAATGGACTGTGGAATGTAATGGAATGGGATATAGAATGAAATGTGGAATGGAATGTGTAAAGGAATGTCGAGTGGAGTGTGGAATGGAACGTGGAATGGAAAATGGAATGGAACATAGAATGGGATGTTCAATGGAATATGGAAAGGAAAGTTGAATGGAATGGAATGGAACGTGGAACTGAACGTGGAAAGGAATGAGGATTGGAACGCGGAATGGAATGTGGAAAGGAAATTGGAATGTATGGTGGAATTTAATGTGGAATGGAACGCTGAATGGAACGTAAAATGGAATGTGGAATGGAATATGGAATGGAACGTGAAATTTAATGGAATGGAATGTTGAATGAAACGTGGAAGGGAATGGAATGGAATGTGGAATGGAATGTGGAATATGATGGAATGGAATGTGGAATGGAATCTGGAAAGGTAAGTGGAGTGAAATGGAATGGAATGTGGAATGGAACGTGGAATGGAATGTGCAACGGATTATGGATTGGAACGTAATGGAATGTGGAATGGAATGTGGAATGAAACGGAAAGAAGTGTGGAATGGAATGTGGAATGGAATGTGGAAAGGAAAGTGGAATGTAATGCAATGGAATGCGGACTGAAACGAGAAATGGAAAAGAATCGAAGGTGGAATGGAACGTGGAATGGAACGTGGAATGGAAAGTGGAATGGAATGTGGAATGGAATGGAATGGAATCTGGAATGGAATGTGGAATGGAATGTGGAATGGAATGTGGAATGGAGTGTGAAATGGAATGTGGATTGGAATGTGGAAAGTAAAGTTGAATGTAATGTAATGGAAGGTGGACTGAATCGAGGAATGGAAAGGAATGGAAGGTGGAATGGAACGCAGAATGGCACGTGGAATGGAATGTGGAATGGATGAGGAATGGAATGGAATAGAATCTGTAATGGAATGTGGAATGGAATGGAATGGGATGTAGAATGAAATGTGGAATGGAATGTGGAATGGAAGGGAATGGTATGTAGAATGAAATGTGGAATTGAATGTGGAATGGAATGTGGAATGGAATGTCGAGAGGAGTGTCTAATGGAATGTGGAATGGAGCGTAATGGAAAGTCGAATGGAACGTGGAATGGAATTTGGAAGGGAACTTGAAATATAAGGGAATGGAATTTGTAATGGAAAGTGGAATGTAATGGAGTGGAACATTTAATGGAAAGTGGAATGGAACATGGAATAGAATGGAATGGCACCTGGAATGTAATGTGGAATGGAATGTGGAAATGAGTGGAATGTGGAACGGAATGGATTGGAGAGTTTAATGGAATGCAAGGGAATGTGGAATGGAATGGAATGGAACGTGATATGTAATGAGGAATGGAATGTGTAATGGAATGGAATGGAAAGTGGAATGGAATGGAATGAAACGTAGATTGGAATGTGGAAGGGAATGTGGAGTGCAATGGAATGGAATTGAATGGAATGTGGAATGAAATAGAAAGGAATGTGGAATGAAATTGAATGGAATGGAATGGAATGTGGAGAGGAATGTGGAATGCAATGGAATTTGATGTTCAATGAAATGGAATGGAATGTGGAATGGAATGTGGAATGATAATGAACGGAATATGGAATGGAATATCTAATCGAATGGAATGGAATGTGGAAAGTAACATGAAATTGAATGGAATGAAAGGTGGAATGGAATGTGGAATATAATGTGGAATGTAATGTTGAATGGAATGGACTGGAATGTGGAATGCAATGGAGACGAATGTTGAAAGGAATGTGGAATGGAATGCAATGGAATGAGGAATGGAAAGTAAGGTAATGTGGAATGGAATGTGGAATGGAACGGAATACAATGTGGAATGGAATGTGGAATGGAACGTAATGGAATGCTGAATGGAATGGAATGGAATGTGGAATGGAATGTGGAATGGAAAGCAATGTAATGTGGAATGTAATGTGGAATGGAATGTGGAATGGAAAGCAATGTAATGTGGAATGGAATGTGGAAAGGAAAGTGGAATTTAATGGAATGGAATGTGGAATGGAACGTGGAAGGGAATGGAAAGGTATGTGGAATGGAATGTGGCAAGGAATGTGGAATCAAATGGAATGGCAGGTGGAATGGAATGTAATGGAATGTGGAATGAAACGGAATAGAACGTGGAATAGAATATGGAATGGAATGTGGAAAGGAATGTGGAATGGAATGGAATGGAATGTGGAATGGAATGGAATTCAATGTGGAATGGAATGGAATGGAATGGAATAGAATGGAACTTGGAATGGAATGTGGAATGGAAAGGAATGGAATGAGGAATGGAATGTAGAATGAAATGGAATGGAAAGTGGATTGGAATGTGGAATGGAACGTGGAAAGAAGGTGAAATAGAACGTCGAATGTAATGCAATGGATTGTGGAATGTAGTGGAATGGAAAGTGGAAAAGAATGTGAAATGAAATGTAGAATGGAATGTGGAATGGAACGTCTAATTGAATGGAATGGAATTTGGAATGGAATGAAATGGAATGTGGAATGGAATGTGAAATGCAATGTGGAATGGAATCTGGAATGGAATGTGAAATGGAATGTGGAAAGAAATGTGGAATGTAATGGAATGGACTTTGGAATGGAATTTGGAATGGAATGGAAAGGAATGTGGAATGGAATGTGCAATGGGACGTGGAATGGAATGGAATGGAATGTGAAATGGATCTTGGAATGGTATGGAACAGAATGTGCAATGGAATATGTAATGGAACTTGGAATGTAGTGTGGAAAGGAAGTTGGAAAGGAATGTGCAATGGAAAGTGGAATGGAAAGTGGAAAGGAATGGAATGGAACGTGGGATGGAACGTGGAACGGAATGGAATGCCACGTGGAATGGAATGGGGAGTGGAATGTGGAATAGAACACCGAATGAAATGGAATGGAACGTGGAATGGAAAGTGGAATGGAATGTGGAATGGAACGGAATGGAATGTGGTATGCAATGGAATGAAATGTGGAAAGCACTGCGGAGTGGAATGGAATGGAAGGTGTAATGGAATGCGGAATGGAATTTGAAATGGAATTTGGAATGGAATGTGGAATAGAATGAGAAACGGATCGTGGAATGGAATGGAATGGAACTTGTAATGGAACGTGAAATGGAATGTTGAATTGAATGGAACGGAATGTGAAATGGAAAGTGGAATGGAATGTGCAATGGAATGCAATGGAATGTGGAATGGAATGGAATGTTATGTGGAATGCATTGTGGCATGGAATGTGGAAATGAATGTCAAATGGAACGGTTTGATATGTGCAATGGAATGTGTAATGGAGTGTCAAATGGAATGTGGAATGGAACGGAATGGAATGTTGAATTGAATGTGGAATGTAACGTATTTTGGAATGTGGAGTGGAATGTGGAATAGAATGGATAGTTATGAGGAATTCAATGTGGAAGGGAAATTGGAATAGAATGGAATGGAATGTGGAATGGAATGGATTAGAGTGTGGAATGGAATGTGGAATGGAACGGAATGGAATGTGGAATGGAATGGAATAGAGTGTGGAATGGAATGTGGAATGGAACGGAATGGAATTTGGAATGGAATATGGAATGGAATGGAATCTGGAATGGAATGTGGAATGGAACTGAATGGAATGTGGAATTGAATGTGGAATGGAGTGTGGAATGGAGTGTTGAATGGAATGTGGAATGGAAAGGAATGGAATGTGGAATGGATTGGAATGGAATGAGGAATGGAAGGTGGAATGGAATGTGGAATGGAATGTGGAAAGCAACGTGGAAAGGAGGGTGGAATGGAATGTGGAATGGAGGGTGGAATGGAAAGTGGAATGGAAAGGAATGGAATGTGCATGGAATGTGGAATGTAACTGAATGGCATAGGAAATGGAGTGTGGAATGGAGTGTGGAATGGAATGTGGAATGGAATGGAAAGGAAAGTGGAATGGAATTTGCAATGCACTGTGGAATGGAAAGTGGAATGAGACGGAATGGAATGTGGAATGGAAAGTGGAATGGATTATAGAATGAAATGTGAAATTGAAAGTAATGGAATGTGGAATGGAATGTGGAAAGAAATGTGGAATGGAATGGAATAGATTGTGGAAAGGAATGTAATGCAATGGTAAGGAGTGTGGAATGGAAAGGAATGGAATGTGGAATGCAACATGGAGAGGAACGTGGAATGGAACATGAATGGGAAGTGGAATGAAAGGTGGAATTGAATGGAATGGAAAGTGTAATGAAATGTTGGATAGAATGGAATTTAAAGTGCAATGGAATGTGGGATGGAATGGAATGGAATGAGCAATGGAATGTGGAAAGGAACGTCGAATAGAATGTGGAATGCCATGTGGAATGGAATGTAAAATGTAATTGAATGCAATATGGAATGGAATTGAATGGAATGTGGAATGCAATGGAATGGAATGGAATGTGAAATTGAATGAAATTGAATGTGGAATGAAATGCAATGGAATGTGGAATGGAATGGAATGGAATGTGGAATGGAATAGAATGGAACGTCAAATGGAATGTGGAATGGAATTTGGAATGGAATGTGGAATGGAATGCAATGGAATGTGGAATGGAATGGAAAGGAATGTGGTTTGGAATGGAATGGAACATGGAATAGAACGGAATGCAGTGGAATGTGTAATGGAATGTGGCATGTAATGGAATGGAAAGTGGGATGGAATGCAATGGAACGTGGAACGGAAAGGAATGGAATGTGTAACCGAATGGAAAGTGCAATGGAATGCAATGGAATGTGGATTGGAATGGAAAGGAATGTATAATGGAATAGAATGGAATGAAATGGATAGTGAAATGGAATGAGAATGGAATGTGAAATGGAATGTGGAATGGAATGTGGAAGGGAAAGTCGAATGCAATGTAATGGTACCTGGAATGAAATGGAATGGAATGTGGAATGGAATGTCAAAGGGAATATGAAATGGAAAGTGGAATAGAATGGAATGGAATGTCAAATAGATCATGGAATGAAATGGATTGGAACGTGGCATGAAACTTGAAGTGGAAGGTAGAACGGAACGTGGAATGGAATGTGGAATGGAACATGGAATGGAACGTGGAATGGAATGTGGAATGTAACCTGGGATGGAATGGAATGGAAGGTGAAATGAAACGTGGAATGGAATGCAATGGAACATGGAACGGAAAGTGGAATGGAATGAGGAATGAAATGTGGAATGGAGAGTGGAATGGAAGGGAATGGAACGTGGAATGGAATGTGGCATGAAATGTCGAATAGAAAGGAGTGGAATGTGGAATAGAATGTGGACGGGAATAGAATGAAATCCGGAACGGAATGGAATGGAACGTGGAAAAGAACGTGGAATGGAACATGAAATGGAATGTGGAATGGAAAGGAATGGAAGGAAATATGGAAAGGAATGGAATGGAATGCATAATGGAATGTGTAATGTAAAGTGGAATGGAATGGAATGGAATGGAATTGAAAGGAATGAGGAATGAAATGGAATGGAATGTGGAATGGAAAGGAATGGAATGCGGAATAGAAGGGAATTTTATAGAATGTGAATTGGAATGTAATGGAATGGAAAGGAATGTGGAACGTAATGTAATGGAATGCAATGGAATGTCGAAAGGAATGCAATGGAATGGAATGGAATGAGGAACTGAATCAATTGGGAAGTGGAATGTAATTGAACGGAATATGGAATGCAATGGAATGGAATGGAATGGAAGGTTGAAAGGAATATGAAATTCCATTCCATTCCATATCCCTTTCCATTCAATTCCGCATTCCATTCAATTGCATTCCACATTTCATTCCACATTCCATTCCATTACATTGCACAATCCTTTCCATTCCATTCCACATTCCATTCCACATTACATTCCACATACCATTCCATTCCATTCCACATTCCATTCCATTGCAGCTCACATTCCATTCAATTCCATTCAACATTCCATTCCACATTCCATTCCTTTCCATTCCACATTCCATTCAATTCCATATTCCATTCCATTCAATTGCATTCCACATTTCATTCCATTACACGTTCCATTCCCTTCCATTCCACATTGCATTCCATTCCATTCCATTCCACATTCCATTCCATTACATTCCACATTCCACTCCATTCTATTCCACGTTCCATTCCTAATTCCATTACACATTACTTTCCATTCCATTCCACGTGTCATTACATTCCGTTCCAAGTTCCATTCCACTTACCATTCCATTCATTTCCACTTTCCATTGCATAATCCATTCCGTTCCATTTCACATATCATTCCATTCCATTATCTTCCATTACACATTCCATTCAAATCCATTCCACATTCCATTCACTTCCATTCAATTCCATTCCACATTCCATTCCATTCCATTCCACATTGAATTCCATTCCATTCCAGGTTCCATTCCATTCCATTCCACGTTCCATGGCATTCCATTCCACATTCCAATCCATTCCATTCCACATTGCATTCCATTCCATTCCATTCCACATTCCATTCCATTCCATTCCACACTGCATTCCTTTCCATTCCATTCCATTTCACATTGCATTCCATTCCATTCCATTCCACATTCCATTGAATTTTCCTTTCTATTCCATTCCACATTCTATTCCATTCCCTTCCACGTTTCATTCCACACACCATTAGACATTCCATTCCATTCCATTCCACATTCCATTCCACATTCCATTCCATACCATTCCACATTCCACACCATTCCATTCCACATTCCATTCTTCATTCCATTACATTCCATTTCACGTTTCATTCCACATTCCATTCCATCACATTCCACATTCCATTCCACTTTCCATTACATTGCACTCCACATTCCATTCCACATTCCACTCCAGATTCCATTCCATTCCATTCCACATTCCATTCCAAGCATTAGACATACTATTCCGCATTCCATTTCATTCCGTTCCACATTCAATTACACATTCCATCACAATCCATTACACATTCCATTCGATTGCATCAATATTCCATTCCATTTCATTCCACATTTCATTCTGAATTCCACTCCATTCCATTCCACGTTCCATGCCATTCCACTCCACATTCTATTCCATTGAATTCCACATTCCATTCCATTACACTCCACATTCCATTCCATTCAATTCCACGTTCCGTTCTATTCTATTCCAAGTTCCATTCCATTTCACCTTCCATTCCATTCCATTACATGATCCATTCCATTCCATTCCAAGTTCCATTTCGCATTCCATTCCATTGCATTACACATTCCATTCCATTCAATTCCATATTGCATTCCACAGTAAATTACCATTCCATTCCATTCCATTCCATATTCCATTCCAAGCATTCCACATTCCATTCCACATACAATTCCATTCCGTTCCACATTCCATTCCACATTCCATTGCATTCAATTCCACATTCCATTTCACTGCATTTAACATTCCATTCCTTTCCATTGCACACTCAATTCCACATTCCATTTCTTTCCATTCCACATTCCATTCCACATTCCATTCCATTTCATTCCACGTTCCATTCCAAATTCCATTCCATTCCATTCCACATTCCTTTCCATTCCATTCCACTCCACATTCCTTTCCATTCCATTCCACATTTCATTCAATTCCATTCACTTTCCATTCCACATTCCATTCCATTCCACAATCTATTACATTCCATTGCACATTCCATTCCAAATTCCATTACATTCCTTTCCACATTCCATTCCAATGCAGTTCACATTCCATTCTATTCCATTCCACATTCCATTCCATTCCATTCCACATTCCATACCATTTCGTATTCCATTCCATTTCATTCCATTCCACATTCAATTCCAATCCACGTTCCATTACACATTCCATTCTATATCGTTCCACATTCCATTCCATTACACATTCCATACCATTCCATTCCACATTCCATTCCATTCCATTTCAAATTGCATTCCATTCCATTCCATTCTATTCCATTCCATTCCATTCCACATTCCATTCCACATTCCATTCCATTCCATTCCATTCCATTCCACATTCCATTCCTTTCCATTCCGCATTCCATTGTATGTTCCATTTCACGTTCCATTCCACGTTAAATTGCACGTTCCATTCCACATTCCATTCCGTTCCATTCAACTTTCCATTCCATTCAATTGGACATTTCATTCCATTCCATTCCATTCCATTCCACGTAGAATTCTACAATCCATTCCAGGTTCCATTCCATTACATTCCAAATTCCATTGCACATTCCATTCCATTCCATTGCATTCCACATTCCTTTCCTTTCCATTCCACATTTCATTTCAAATTCCATTCCATTCCTTTCCATTCCTTTCCAAATTCCATTGAACATTGCATTCCATTCAGTACAATTCCACATTCCAATCCACATTCCATTAAATACCATTCCACATTCTATTCCACATTCCATTGCATTCCATTCCATTCCATTCCATTGCATTCAATTCCACATTCCATTCCACATTCCATTCCGCATTCCATTGCACAGTCCATTCTACTTTCCATTCCACGTTCTATACTTTTTCATTCCATGTTCCATTCCACATTCCATTCCATTCCATTCCAATTTCCATTTCATATTCCATTGCACATTCCTTTCCACATTACATTCCATTCCATTCCTCATTCCTTTCAAAATTCCATTCCATTCCTTTCCACATTCAATTCCATTACACTTCACATTTCATTTCTCATTTCCTTGGGTTCCATTCCACATTATATTCCAAGTTCCATTCCATTCAGTTCCACGTTCCATTCCACGTTTCATTCCACATTCCATTCCACAATTCATTCCGTTCCATTCCACAATCAATTCCATATTCCATTCCACATTCCAATCCATTGTATTCCACCTTCCATTGCACACTGCATTCCGTTCCATTTCACCTTCCATTCTCATTCCATTGAATTACGTTCCACATTCCATTCCACATTCCATTCCACTTTCCATTCCTTGTTGCATTCCATGCTCCATTCCTCCTTCCTTTGCATTCTATTCCATGTTCCATTCCATTCCATTCCACGTTTCATTTCTTTCCGTTCCGCATTCCATTCCACATTCCATTTCACAATTCTTTCCATTACATTCCATTCCATTTCATTCCACATTCCATTCCATTCCATACCACATTCCATTCCATTCCATTGCACATTCCTTTCAACATGCCATTCCTCATTCCATTCCTTTCCATTCTATTCCAGATTCCATTCATTTCCATTGCAAAATCCATTCCATATTACACTCCAGGTTCCATTCTACTGCATTCCACATTCCAATCCATTTCATTCCTCATTCCATTCTTTAAATTCCACATTCCATTCCATTCCATTCCATTCCATTTAATTCCACATTCTGTTCCTTTCCATTCTATTCCAGATTCCCTTCCATTCCATTAAATTCCACATTCCATTCCATTCCGTTTCATTCCATTGCATTCCACATTCCATTGCATTCCATTCCATTCCATTCCATTCCACATTCCATTCAATTGCATTCCAAATTTCATTCCATTCCATTCCATTCCACATCCACTCCATTCAATTCCATTCCGCATTCCTTTCCATTACATTCCACATTCCATTCCATTGCAATCCACATTCAATTCCACGTTCCATTCCACGTTGTGTTCCATGTTCCAATCCAAGTCCCATTTCACATTCAATTCTTTTCCAATCCTCTATCCATTCCATTGCATTCTACATTCCATTCCATTCTATTCCACATTCCATTCCATGTTCCATTCCATTACATTCAACGTTCCATTCCACGTTCCATTCCACATTCCATTCCACATTCCAATGCATTAAATTCCACATTCCATTCAATTCAATTTCATTTTCCATTGCATATTCCGTTCCACATTCCATTCCGCATTCCATTTCACCTTCCATTCCATGATCCATTCCATATTGAATTCCACGATACATTGCAGGTTCCATTCCACATTCCATTCCATTCCATTCCATTCCACTCCACTTTCCCTTCCACATTCCTTTCCACGTTCCATTCTACATTCTGTTCCACATTCCATTCCATTCCATTCCACGTTCAATTCCATGTTCCATTCCATTCCATTCAACTTTCCATTCTGTATTCCATTGCACATCCCATTCCACATTCCATTCCATGTTCCATTCCACGTTCCATTCCATGTTCCATTCCACATTCCATTCCATTCCTTTCCACTTTCCATTCCACATTCCATTCCACATTGCATTCCACATTACATTGCATTCCATTCCACATACCATTCCACATTCCATTCCACATTCCATTCCACATTCCATTCCACATTCCATTCCGTTCCATTCCACTTTCCATTCGACATTCCATTCCATTTTCCAATTCACTTTCCATTACACTACATTCCACATTCGATTCTCATTGCATTGCATTTCATTGCACATTGCATTCCACATTCCATTGCATTCAAATTCGCAATCCATTCCACATTCAATTCCATTCCAGATTCCATTCTGCATTCCATTCCACAATCCATTCCATTCCTTTGCAAATTCCATTCCACTCCATTCCATTTCATGTTCCATTCCACTTTCCTTTAAGTTCCATTCCACATTCCATTCCACATTCCAGTCCATTCCATTACACATTCCATTCCATTACAATCCAAATTTCATTCCACAAATCATTCCATTCCATTCCACATTCCATTCCACATTCCATTCCCTTCCATTCCACATTCAATTCCATTGCATTCAATTGCATTCCACGTTCAATGGCTTGTTCCACTCCTCATTCCATTCTATTCCACTCCACGTTCCAATTCACACTCAATTCCACAATCCATTCCACATTCCATTCCGTTCCATTGCACGTTCCATTCCACATTCCATGCCACATTCAATTCCACATTCCTTTCCACGTTCCATTGCATGTTCCATTCCACATTCCATTCCATTCCATTGCACTTTCCATTCCATTCCATTACACATTCCTTTCCATTCAGTTGCTTATTCCTTTCCATCCCATTGCATTCCACTTTCCATTCCATTTCATTCCACATTCCATTCCACATTCTATTCCACGTTCCTTTCCATTTCATTCCACATTCCATTCCATTCCACTCCACATGCCATTACATTCGATTCCGCATTCCTTTCCACATTCCATTCCACATTCCATTCCACATTCCATTCCATTCCATTCCACATTCCATTCCACATTCCGTTCCATTCCACATTCGTTTAGACATTCCATTCCACATTACATTCCTTTCCATTCCACTTTCCGTTCCACATTCCATTCCACTTTCCGTTCCAAACCATTCCACATTCCATTCCATTCCATTACACACTCCATTCCACATTCCACTCTGTTCCATTGCACATTCCATTCCACATTCCTTTCCACATTCCATTTCGTTCCATTACTCTGTCCATTGCATTTCATTCCACATTCCTTTCCACATTCTACTCCATTCCATTCCACGTTCCATTCCATTCCATTCCACATTACATTCCACATTTTATTCCACATTACATTCCCCCTTCCATTCCATTGCATTTCAGGTTCCTCTCCCCATTCCATTCCATTACAAATTCCATTCCATATTCCATTCCATTTCATTGCACATTCCATTCCACTTTCCATTCCATTCCATTCCACATTCCTTTCTATTGCATTCCACGTTCCATTCCACGTTCCATTTCATTCCATACCACTTACATTTCCGCATTGCATTCCACAGTCCATTTCACATTACATTCCTTTCCATTCCACATTCCATTACACATTCCATTCCACATTTCATTCCATACCATTCCACATTGCTTTCCACATTCCATTCCATTGCATTCCACATTTCATGCCACATTCCATTCCATTCCATACCACAATCCATTCCCCATTCCATTCCATTCCATTCAAAATTCCACTCCACATTCCATTCCATTCCATTCAATTTCATTCCACATTCCTTTCCATTTCATTCCACATTTGATTCCGTTTCTTTGCAGGTTCCTTTCCATTTCATTCCACATTCCATTCCATTCCATTCCACGTTCCATTCCATTCCATTCCACTTTCCATTCCATTCCATTCCACATTCCATTCCACATTCCATATCACAAACCATTCCATTTCATTCCACTTTCCATTGCATTCCATTCTACTTTCCATTCCATTAATTTCCACATTCCATTCCTTTCCACATTCCATTCCACCTTTCGTTCCACGTTCCATTCCATTCCACGTACCATTCCACGTTCAATTCCATCTTCCACTCTATTCCATTCCACGTTCCATTCCACATTCCATTGCCTTTCATTTCAAGTTCCCTTCCACATTCCTTAGCACATTCCATTCGATTTTCTATTGCAATCCATTGCACATTCCATTCCATACTACACTCGGCATTCCATTCCACATTCCATTCCACATTCCATTCCACATTTCATTCCACAACACATTCTATTCCATTGCACATTCTATTCCACATTCCATTCCACATTCCATTCGACATTCCATTCCATTTCATTCCACATTCCATTTCACATTCCATTACACGTTCCATTCCACTTTCCTTTCCTCATTCCATTCCAACTTCCATTCCATTCCATTCCTCATTTCAGTCCACTTTCCTTTCCATTACTTTCCGCTTTCCTTTCCATATTTCATTCCACCCTCCATTCCACGTTGCATTCCGTTCCATTCCACCATCCTTTCCACACTCCATTTCACATTCCATTCCATTACATTCCACATTCCGTTGCACATTCCATTCAAAATTCCATTCTACATTCCATTCCATTCGTTTCCACATTCCATTCCTTTCCATTAGTTTCCACATTCCATTCCGCATTCCCTTCCTTTCCATTCCACATTCCATTAAGCATTCCATTCCACTTTCCATTCCATTCCTTTCCACATTCAATTACGTGTTGCATTCTATTTTATATCACGTTCCATTCCACGATTCATTCCACATTCCATTCCACATTCCATTCCAAATTCCATTTCACATTCCATTCCTCATTCCATTTGGTATTCCATTCCATTCCAATTCACATTCAATTCCACATTCCATTCCAATCCATTCCACATTCCATTCCACATTGCATGCCACATTCCATTGCATTCCATTTCATATTCCTTTCCACTTTCCATTCCATTGCATTCCGCATCCCATTCCATTCCATTCGATTCCATTCCACATTCCACCGCATTCAATACCATTCCATATTCCATTCCATTCCATTCTACACTCCATTCCATTGCATTCCACATTCCGTTCCACGTTGCATTCCATGTTCCATTCCACTACCCATTTCACGTTCCATTCTTTTCTATTCCACATTCCATTCCATTCAATTCCACATTCCATTCCACGTTCCATTCCATTTCATTCAACTTTCCATTCCACATTGCATTCCACATTCCAATCCAAGTTCCATTCCATTCTTTCCATGTTCCATTCCACTTTCCATTCCATTCCATTCCACGTTCCATTCCACATTCCATGGACCATTCCATTCCACATTCCATTCCTCATTCCATTCCAATTTCAACCCCACTTTCCATTCTACATTCCATTCCATTATATTCCACGTTCCATTTCATATTCCATTTCATTCCATTCCACTTTCCTTTCCAGATTCCTTTTCACATTCCATTCCATTACATTCTGCATTCCATTTCACATTCCATTCCATTGCACTCCACGTTCCATTGAACATTCCATTCCATTCAATTCCACTTTTCATTCTATATTCCATTCCACATTCCATTCCACAATCCATTTAAAGTGGAATGTAACGGAATGGAAGGTGGACTGAAACGAGGAATCCAATGGAATGGAAGGTGGAATGGAACCTGGAATGGAACGTGGATTGGAATGTAGAATGGAATGTGGAATGGAATGGAATAGAATCTGGAATGGAATGTGGAAAGGAATGTGGAATGGAATGGAATGGGTTGTAGAATGAAATGTGGAATGGAATGTGGAATGGAAGGGAATGGGATGTAGAATGAAATGTGCAGTTGAATGTGGAATGGAATGTGGAATGGAATGGAATGGGTTGTAGAATGAAATGTGGAATGGAATGTGGAATGGAAGGGAGTGGGATGTAGAATGAAATGTGCTATTGAATGTGGAATGGAATGTCGAGTGGAATGTGTAATTGAATGTGGAATGGAACGCAATGGAATGTCGAATGGAATGTGGAATGGAATGTGGAAGGGAACTTGAATTGTAAGGGAATGGAAATTGGAATGGAACGTGGAATGGAATAGAGTGGAACATGGAATGGGACGTGGAATGGAATGCGGAATGGAATGGAATGGAACGCGGAATGTAATGTGGAATGGAATGTGGAAATGAACGGAATGTGGAAAGGAATGGAATGGAATGTTAAATGGAATGCAATGGAATGTAGAATGGAATGGAATGGCATGTGATATGGAATGAGGAATGGAATTCGGAATGGAATGGAAAGGAAAGTGGAATGGAACGGAATGGAACGTGGATTGGAATGTGGAATGGAATGGAATGGAAAGTGGAATGGAATTGAATGGAATGTGGAATGAAATGGAAAGGAATGAGGAATGAAATTTGAATGGAATGGAACGGAATCTGGAGTGGAATGTGGAATGGATTGGCATGAAATGGAATTGAATGGAAAGTAGAATTGAATGGAATGGAATGTGGAATGCAATCGAATGGAATTGAATGTAGAATTCAATGGAATGGAATGTAGAAACTAATGGAATAGAATGTGGACTAGTATGGAATGCAATGTGGAATAGAATGTGGAATGGAATGTGGAATGGAATGTAGAAAGTAATTGAATGGAACGTGGAATGTAACAGAATGGAAAGTGGAATAGAATGCAACGGAATGGAATGTGGAATAGAATGGAAGGCAATGGAATGGAATGTGGAATGGAATTGAATGGAATGTGGAATGCAACGGAATGGAATGAAATGTGGAATTAAATGGAAAGGAATGTCGAAAGGAATGGAATAGAATGTGAAATGGAATGGAATGGAACGTGGATTAGAATGTGGAATGGCATGTGGAATGGAATGTGGAATGGAATTTAATGGAATGTGGAATGCAACGGAATGGAATGAAATGTGGAATTAAATGGAAAGGAATGTCGAAAGGAATGGAATAGAATGTGAAATGGAATGGAATGGAACGTGGATTAGAATGTGGAATGGCATGTGGAATGGAATGTGGAATGTAATTGAATGGAATGTGGAATATAATGGAATGGAATGTGGAATGGAATGGAATGGAATGGAATGTGGAATAGAATGGAATGCAAAGGAATGCAATGTGGAATGGAATGGAAAAGAATGTAGAATGGAATATTGATTGGAATGTGGAATGGAATGTGTAATGAAATGTGGAATGGAATGTGGAATGATAGGTGGAATGGAAAGGAATGTAATGTGGCATGCAATGTGGAATGGAATGTGGAATGGAAAGTCTAAAGGAATGGAATGGAAAGTGGAATGGAACATGCAATGGAATGAAATGGAACGTGGAGTGGAAAGTGGAATGGAACGTGGAAGGGAATTTGGAATGGAGTGAAATGTGGAATGGAATGGAATGTGGAATGGATAGTTGAATGGAATGTTGAATGGAATGGAAAGGAATGTGGAATGGAATGTTAAATGGAATCTGGAATGAAATGTGGAATGGAATGTCGAAGTGAACATAAAAGGGAATTGAATGGAATGTGGAATGGAATGTGGAATAGAATGTGGAATGGAATGTGGAATGGAATGGAATGGAATGTGGAATGTAATGTGGAATAGAATTTGGAAAGTAATGTGGAATGGAATGTAATGTGGAATGGAATGGATTGGAATGTGGAATGGAATGTGAAATCGAATGTGTAATGGAATGTGCAATGGAATGGATTGAAATGTGCAGTGGAATGTGGAATGTAATAGAATGGAACGTGGAATGGACCATGGAACGGAACGTGGAATGGAACGTGGAATGGAACGTGGATTGAAATGTGGAATGGAATGGAATGGAATGTGGAATGGAATGTTGAAAAGAAAGCAATGAAATGAGGAATGGAATGTGGAAAGGAAAGGAATGGAATGTTAAATGGAATGGAGTGGAACTTGGAAAAGAATGTGGAATGGAATGTGGAAGGGAATGTGCAATGGAATGGAATGGAATGAGGAGTGGAATGGAATGAAATGTGGAATGGAATGTTGAAAAGAAAGCAATGAAATGAGGAATGGAATGTGGAATGGAAAGGAATGGAATGTTAAATGGAATGGAGAGGAACTTGGAAAAGAATGTGAAATGGAATGTGGAAGGGAATGTGCAATGGAATGGAATGGAATGTGAAATGGAAACAGAATGGAATGTGATATTCCAATAGAATGGGATATGGAATGGAATGGAATGGAATGTGGAATGGAACGTGGAATGAAACGGAGTGGAACTTGCAATGGAATGTGGAATGGAATGGAATGGAATGTGGAATTGAAAGGAATGGAATGGAACGGAAAGGATTATTCCATATTCTATTGCATTGCATTCCATTCCACATTCCATTCCATTCCATTCCACATTCCATTCCACATTCCATTCCACTCCATTCCACCTTCCATTCCACATTCCATTCTATTGCATTCCATTTCTTTCCACATTCCATTCCATTCCACCTTCCATTCCACATTGCATTCCATTTCATTCCACATTAAATTCCATTCCAAATTCCATTATATTCCACCTTCCATTATACGTTGCATTCCACATTCCATTCCATTCCATTCCATATTCAATTTCGTGTTCCATTCCACTACATTCCATGTTCCATTCCACTCCATTCCGCTTTCCATTACTTTCCACTTTCCATTCCATTCAATTCCACTTTCCATGCCATTCCATTTCACGACCCATTCAACTTTACATTCCACGTTGCATTCCACTTTCCATTCCACGTTCCAGTCCATTCCATTACACGTTTCACTACTTATTCCATTCCACATTCCATTCCATTCCATTCCAGATTCAATTTCACAATGCATTCCATTCCATTCCACGTTCCATTCCATTCGATACCATTCCATTCTATTCCACATTGCATTCCATTCCATTCCATGTTACATTTCATATTCCATTCGCCATTGCAGTTTGTCCCATTCCATTCCTTTCCACGTTCCATTCCACATTCCATTCCACGTTCCATTCCACATTCCTTTCCACATTCCATTCCACTCCATTCCACATTCAATTCCACATTCCATTCCATTCAATTACACCTTCCATTCCTTTCCATTCCATTTCATTACATTCCACATTCCATTCCACTCCATTCCATTCGACATTCCATTCCTTTCCATTCCACATTCCATTCCTTTCCATTCCACATTCCATTGCACGTTCCAATCCGTTTCATTCCAGGTTCCATTCCACATCCCATTTCATTCCATTCCATATCCCATTCTATTTGAATATCACATTCCATTCTGTTTCCATTTCACATTCCTTTCCATTCCATTCCACATTCTTTTCCATTCCATTCCACTTTCCATTGCATTCCATTCCACATTCCATTGCATTGCATTCCATTCCACATTCCATTCCATTCCATTCCGCCTTCCATTCCACATTCCATTCTATTCCATTCCACATTGCATTCCATTTCATTCCACATTCCATTCCATTCCACCTTCCATTCCACATTGCATTCCATTTCATTCCACATTCCATTCCATTTCAAATTCCATTCTACATTCCAGTACATTCCCTTCCACATTCCATTCCACATTCCATTCCATTGCATTCTATTCCATTCCATATTCCAATCCATTCCATTCCACGTTCCATTCAAGTTCCATTCCACGTTCACTTTCATTCCATTCTATTCCACATTCCATTCCATTCCATTACACATTCCATTCCACATTCCATTCCATTCCATTACACATTCCATTCCACATTCCATTCCACATTCCATTCCATTCCTTTCCGTTCCTCATTTTATTCCATTCCATTCCAAGTTCCATTCACCGTTCCTTTGCTTTCCATTCCATATTCCCTTCCACATTCCATTCCAATTTTTATTTTATTCCATTCCCTTCCACATTCCATTCCATTACATTACACATTCTATTCCAAATTCCACTCCATTCCATTCCACATACTATTGCATTCCACATTCCATTCCATTCCATTCCATTCATCATTCAATTCCATTCCATTCAACTTTCCATTCCGTTCCATTCCATGTTCCATTCATTTCCATTCCACTTTCCATTCCACGTTCCATTCCATGTTCCTTTCCACATTCCACACTACATTACATACAATTTCATTCCATTGCATTCCTCATTCCTTTCCACATTTCATTAAATTCCATTCAATTCCACCTCCCATTCCATTCCATTCCACATTCCATTCCACATTCCATTACACATTCCATTACACATTCCGTTGCACATTCCATTCCAAATTCCATGCCATTCCATTACATTCCACATTCCATTCCATTCCAATCCATTCTACATTCAATTCCATCCCATTCAATTCCATGTCCCATTCCACATTCCATTCCTTGCCATTCCACATTCCACTCCATTCCATTGCACATTCCATGCCATTCCACACCTTTCCAGTCCAAATTCCAATCCATTCCATTCAATTCCACATTCCATTCCACTTTCCATTCTGCATTCCGTTCCATTCCATTCCGCATTCCGTTCTATTCCATTCCGCATTCCATTCCATTCCATTCCATTCAATTCCACATTCCATTCCATTGCATTCCATTCCAATCCACTTTCCATTCCACATTGCATTCCAAGCCATTCCACATTCCATTCCTTTCCATTGCACATTCCATTCCATTCCAGTTCAAATTCCAATCCATTCCATTCAATTCCACATTCCATTCCACTTTCCATTCCGCATTAAGTTCCATTCAGTTCCACATTCCATTCCATTCCATTTCATTCCACATTCCATTCCATTCCATTCCATTCCACATTCCATTGCATTTCATTCCAATCCAACTTCCATTCCACATTGCATTCCAAGCCATTCCACATT
Organism: Pongo abelii; assembly: GCF_028885655.2. Lineage (NCBI taxonomy): Eukaryota > Metazoa > Chordata > Mammalia > Primates > Hominidae > Pongo > Pongo abelii. The sequence continues at coordinate 7,659,790 of NC_085929.1, read as the reverse complement.
CCATTCCTTTCCATTGCACATTCCATTCCATTCCATTCCAGTCTACATTCCATTCCTTTCCATTCGACATTACATTCCATTGAATTCCACATTCCATTCCATCCCTTTCAACTTTCAACTCCTTGCCATTCCACATTCCATTACACATTCCGTACCATTATATTACAGATTCCATTCCATTCCAATCTATCCCATTCCATTAGATTCCACTTCCCATTCCAATCCATTGCACATTCCATTCCCTTCCTTTCCATTCCACATTAAATTACATTCCATTCCACCTTCCATTCCAACCCATTCCACATTCCATTCCACTTTCCATTCTATTCCATTTCAAATTCCATTCCACATTCCATTCTATTCCATTCCCCTTTCCTTTCCATTCCAATCCATTCTTTTCCATGCCATACCATTCCATTCCACTTCATTCCACATTCCAAGCATTCCATTCCATTCGCTTTCCAATCACACATTACCTTCTATTCCACTTCAAATTCAATTCCATTCCATTCTATTCCATTCCATAACATTCCACACTCCATTCCATATTCCATTCCATTCCATTCCACATTCCATTCAATTCCATTCCACATTCTATTCCATTCCATTCCATTCCACACTCCATTCCACATTCAGTTCCGTGCCATTCCATTCCTTTCCCCATTCCATTCCATATTCCATTCCATTCCACATTCCATTCCATTCCATTCCACATTCCATTCCATTCCATTCCACATTCCATTCCATTCCATTCGACATTCCATTCCATTGTATTCCACATTCCGTTCCATTCCCTTCCATTCCATTCTGCATTCCATTCCATATTCCATTCAATTCCATTCCACATTCCATTCCTTTCCGTTGCACATTCCATTGCATACCATTCCACATTGAATTCCACATTCCTTTCCAATCCACTTCATATTCCATTGCACATTCAATTCCATTCCACATTCAATTCCACATTCCATTACACTCCATTCCAAATTCCATTCCACATTATATTCAACATACCATTGCATTCCATTCCACATTCAATTCCATTCCATTCCATTCCACTCCATTAGACATTCCATTCCACATTCAATTTCATTCCATTCCACATTGCATTCCACATTCCATTCCACTCCATTAGACATTCCATTGCACATTCAATTCCATTCCATTCCACATTCCATTCCACATTCCATTCCATTCCACATTCCATTCCATTCCATTCCATTCCACTATCACTTCCATTCCATTCCACTTTCCATTTCAAATTCCATTCCACGTTCCATTACATGTTCCATTTCACATTCCATTGCATTCCATTCCACATTCCATTCCACATTGAATTTCATTCAATTCTCCCTTTCATTCCATCCCACATTCCATTCCACATTAAATTTCATTCAATTCCACCTTTCATTCCATTCCATTCCAACTTCAATTACATTCCATTCCACGTTCCAAGCCCTTCCATTAGATGTTCCATTCCATTCCATTCAATGTTCCAATCCGTATTCCATTCCATTCCACATTCCAATCTATTCCATTCCATATTCCATTCTATTCCATTCCACTTTCCTGTGGAATTCAATGGAATGTGTAATGGAAAGGAAGGGAATATGGAATGAAATGGAATGTTATGAAATGTGGAATGGAATTGAATGCTATGGAATGGAAAGTGGGATTGAATGGAATGGAATGTGGAATAGAGTGGAATGAAACATGCAATGGAAGGTGAAATGGAATGTAGAATGGGACGTGGAATGGAATGCTGAATGGAATGTGGAAAGGAAAATTATGGGATGTGGAATTGAATGGAATGGAATGTATAATGGAATGGAATGGAATGTGGAATGGAACAACATGGAAATTTGAATGGAATGTGGAATGGAATGGAACTGAATGTGGAATGGAATTGAAGGGAATGTGGAAAGGAATGGAATGGAATGTGGAATGCAATGTCGAATGCAATGTGGAGTGGAGTGGAATTGAATGGAATGTGCAATGGAACGGAATGCAATGTGGAATGGCGGAGAATACTATCGAATGCGGAATGGAATGAAATGGAATGGGGAATGCAATTGAATAGAATGGCATGGAAGGTGGAATGGATTGGAATGGAATATGGAATGGAGTGGAATTGAATATGGAATGGAATGGAAAGGAATGGAATGTTTAATGGAATGAAATGGAATGGAATGTGGAATTGAATGGAATGTCGAATGGAATGTGAAATGGAATGTGGAAAGGAATGGAATGGGGAAAGAAATGGAAGGTGGAAAGTAACATGGAATGGATTGTGGAATGGAATGAGAAATGGAAAGGAATGGAATGTGTAATGGTACATGGAATGGATCGGATTGAAATGTGGAATGAAATGTGGAATGGAAAGGAATGGAATGGAATGTGGAATGGTATGTGGAATGGAATATGTAATGGAATGAGAAATATAATGGAATGGAATGTGGAATGGTATGTGGAATGGAATGGATTGAAATGTGGAAAGGAATATTTAATTGAATGGAATGTAAAGTAATGAGGAATGAAATTGAATGGAACGTGAAAAGGAAAGAGGAACAGAATGTGGAAGAGAATGTGGAATGTGGAATTATATGGAATGGAAAGTAGAATGGAATCGAATGAAATCTGGAATGGAATGGAACGGATTGCAATGTGGAATGGAATGGAATGTGCAATAGAATGGAATGGAATGTGGAATGGAATGGAATGGAATGGAATGGAATGTGGAATTGAATGGAATGGTATGTGGAATGGAATGGAATGGAAACTGGAATGGAATGTGGAATGGAAAGTAATGAGAAATTGAATGGGGAATGGGGAGGAAAGGAATGTGGAATGGAAGGGAATGTATTGTGGAATGGCATGCAATGTAATGGATTTGAATGTGGAATGGAATGGAATGGAATGTAGAATGGAAAGGAATCGAATGTGGAATGTAATGGAATGGTGTGGAATGTGGAATGGAAAGGAATGGAATGTGGGATGGAATGCTGTGGAATGTGGAAAGGAAAGAAATGGAATGTGGAATAGAATGAAATGGAATGGAATGTGGAAAGGAAAGGAATAGAATGTGGAATGGAACGTCGAATGGAATGGAACTGAATGTGGAATGGAAATTGGAATGGAATGGAATGGAACCTGGAATGGAATGTGGAATGGAAAGTGGAATGCAATGTGCAATGGAACTTGGAATGGAATGTACAATAGAAAGTGGAATGGAACGTGCAATGGAATGGAATGGAGGGTGTAATGGAACGTGGAATGGAATGCAACGGAACGTGGAATGGAACATGGAATGGAATGTGGAATGGAACGTGAAATTAAACGCAGAATGGAATGGAATGGAATGGAACGTGGAATGGAAAGTGGAATGGAATGTGGAATGGAACGTGAAATTAAACCTGGAATGGAATGCAATGGAATGTGGAATGCAACGTGGAATGCAATGTGGAATGGAATGGAATGGAATGGAATATGGAATGGAATGGAATGGAATGGAATGTGGAAGGAAATGTGGAATTGAATGTGGAATGGAACATGGAATGGAATGCGGAATGGAACGTGGAGTGGAATGAGGAATGAAATGGAACAGAATGTGGAATGAAATGTGGAATGGAACGTGGAATGGAATGGAATTGAATGTGGAATGGAACTTGGAATGGAATGGAATGGAATGTGGAATGGAATTAGGAATGTAAAGGGGAATGGAATGTGGAATGGAATGTACAATGGAATGTACAATGGAATGTGGAATGGAACGTGGAATGGAATGGAATGAAAGGAGGAATGGAAAGTGTAATGGAATGGAACGGAACGTGGAATGGAACGTGCAATGGAAAGTGGAAAGGAATGTGAACTGCAAAGTGGAATGGAATGGAATGGAATGTGGAATGCTATGGGGAATGGAATGTGGAATGGAATGGAATGGAATGGAATGTGGAATGAAATGTGGAATTGAATGTGGAATGGAACGTGGAATGTAAAGTGGAATGGAACATGGAATGGAACGTGGAAGGAAATGGAACGGAATGTGGAATGGAATGGAATGGAATTTGGAATGGAATTTGGAATGGAATGCAAGGTGAAATCGAACGTGGAACAGAATGGAATGGAAAGTTTAACTGCAATGGAATGCAATGTTGAATGGAATGTGGACTACAATGTAATGCAACGTGGAATGCAGTGGAATGGAATGGAATGGAAAGTGGAATGGATGGGGAATAAAATGGAATGGAATTTGGAATGGAATATGGAAAGCCATGTGGAATGGAATGTGGAATGGAATGGAATGCAATGGAATGTGGAATAGAAAGTGGAAAGAAATGTGGAATGGAAGGGAATGGAATGTGGAATGGAGTGTGGAATGGATTGCGGAATGGAACGTTAAATGGAATGGAATGAAATGTGGACTGGAATGTGGAATCGAATGGGGAAAGGAATGGAATGGAATGCGGAATGGAATGTGGAATGCAGTGCAATGGAATGTGGAACAGAATGCGGAATGGAAAGCAGAATGGAATGTGGAATGGAACCTAGAATGGAACGTGGAATGAAATGGAATGGAATGGAACGTGGAATGGAAAGTGGAATGGAACAAGAAATGGAATGTGGAATGGAACGTGGAATGGAATGTGCAATGGAACGTGGAATGGAACGTGGAATGGAATGTGGAATGGAACGTCGAAAGCAATGGAATAGAATGTGGAAAGGAGCTTGGAATGGAAAGGAGTGGAACGTGGAATCAGATATGGAATGGAAAGTGGAATGGAATATGGAATGGAACTTGGAATGGAATGTACAATGGAATGTGTAAATGAAGGTGGAATGGAATGGAATGGAAGGTAGAATGGAATGTGGAATGGAACGTGGAATGGAATGGAATGGAACATGGAATGAAACGTGGAATGGAACGTGGAATGGAACGCGGAATTGAATGGAAAGGAATGTGGAATGCAATGTGGAATGTAAAGTGGAATAGAATGTGGAATGGAATGGAATGGAATGAGGAACGGAACGTGGAATGGAACGCGGAATGGAATGGAATGGAATGTGGAATGCAATATGGAATGTAAAGTGGAATGGAATGTGGAATGGAATGGAATGGAATGGAATGTGGAATGGAATGTGGAACTGAATGTCAAACAGAACCTGGAATAGAACGTGGATTGCAACGTGGAATGGAATTTGGTTGGGAATGGACCGGAATGTAGAACGGAACGTGGAATGAAATGGAATGGACTGTGGAATGGAAATTGGAACGGAATGGAAGGTGAAATCGAATGTGGAATGAAATGAAATGGAAAGTTTAAATGAGATGGAATGGAAAGTTGAATGGAATGTTGACTGCAGTGGAATGCAATGTGGAATGGATTGGAATGCAATGTGGAATGGAATGGGGAATGCAATGGAATAGAAAGTGGAATGGAATGTGGAATAGAATGTGGAATGGACTGTGGAATGGAACGTGAAATAGAACACTGAATGGATTGTATTGGAATCTGTAATGGAATGTGCAATGTAATGCAAGGCAATGTGGAAAGGAAAGTGGAATGGAAAGAAATGGAATTTGGAATGCAATGTGAAATTGAATGGAATGGGATGTGGAATGGAATGGAATGGAATGTGGAATGGAACCGAATTGAATGTGGAATGGAAAGTGGAATGGAATGGAATGGAATTTGGAATGGAATGTGAAATTGAATGGAATGGAATGTGGAATGGAATGTAATGGAATGTGGAGTGGAATGGAATGGAATATGGAATGGAATGTGGAATAGAAAGTTTAATGGAATGGAATGGAATCTGCAACGGAATGTGGAATAGAATGGAGAGGAAAGTTGAATGGAACTTGGAATGGAAAGTGGAATGGAATGTGGAATGCAACCTGGAATGAAATGTGGAATGGAATGAGGAATGGAATGGAATGGAATGTTGAATGGAATGAAATTGAATGAGGAATGGAATGTGAAATAGAATGTGGAATGGAACAGAATGGAACGGAATGGATTGTGGAATGGAATGTGGAATGCAATGTGGAATGGAAGGTGGAATGTAATGGAATGGACCTTGGAATGGAAAGTGTAATGGAACTTGAAATGGAATGTGGTATGGAACGAGGAATGGCATGGGCAATGGAATGTGGAATGGAACATGGAATGTAATGGAATGGAAAGTGGAATGGAATGTGGAATGGAATGGAATGGAACGTGGAATGGAACGTGGAATAGAATGTGGAATGGAATGTCGAATGTAATGGAATGTGGAATGGAATGGAATGGAATGCAGTAAATGAATGGAATGGAATGCGGAACAGAATGGAATGGAATGTGCAATGGAATGGAATGTGGAATGGAATGGCATGGAATGGAATGTGGATTGGAATGGAATAGAATACAGTAGAATGCAATGTGGAATGGAATGGAATGTGGAATGGAGTACAATGTGGAATGAAATGAAATGGAGTGGAATGAAATGGAATGTAAAGTGGAATGGAATGGAATGGGATGTGGAAAGGAAGGGAATGCAATGGAGTGGAATGAGAAATGGAATAGAATGGAATGTGGAATGCAATAGAATGTGGAATGGATTGGAATGGAATGGAATGGGGAATGTAATGGAATGGAACACGGAATGGTTTAGAATGGAAATTGGAATGCGATGGAAAGGAATGTGGAATGGCATGAATGGAATGTCCAATGGAATGTGGAATGGATTGGAATTGAATGTGGAACGGAATGAGGAACGGAATGGAAAGGAAGGTGAAATGGAAAGAAATGGAATGTGGTTGGAATCTGGAATGGAATGTGCATTGGAATGTGGAATGGAATGTGGAATGAAATTTGCAGTGGAATGTGGAATGGAATGTGGAATGGAAAGTGGAATGGAAAGTGGAATGGAATGGAATAGAATGTGGAATGGAACATGGAATGGAACGTGGAATGGAACATGGAAAGGAATGTAGAATGTAATGTGGAAGGGAAAGTGGTATGCAATGGAATGGAATGTGGATTGGAACGTGGAATGGAACGCGGAATGGAAGATGGAATGTAACATGGAATGGAAAGTGGAATGGGATATGCAATGGAATGTGGAATGGAAAGTGGAATGGAGAGAAATGGAACGTGGAATGGAACGTGGAATGAAACGGAATGGGAAGTGGAATGGAACGTGCAAGAGAAAATGGAAAGGAATGTGGAATGGAACATGGAATGGAACGTGGAATGTAATGTGGAAAGAAATGTGGCATGGAATGGAATGGAATGGAATGTGGAATGGAAAGTGCAATGATTCCTGTAATTGAACGTGGAATGTATCGTGGAATAGAACTGGAAGGGAATGTGGAATGTGGAATGGAATATTGAATGGAACGTGAAATTGAATGGATTCGAAGGTTGAATGGAACGTGGAATGGAATGGAATGGAATGTGCAATGGAATGTAGAATGGAATGGAATGGAATATGGAAAGCAAAGGAATGGAATGTGGAGTGGAAAGGCATGGAACGTGGAATGGGACGTGGAATGGGACGTGGAATGGGACGTGGAATGGAACATGGAATTCAATGTGGAATGGAGAGTGCAATGGAATGTCGAATTGAATGGAAGGGAATGTGAAATGGAATGGATAGGAATGGAATGTGGAATGGAACGTAGAATGGAAAGTGGAATAGAATGGAATGGAACATGCAATGGAATGTGGAATGGAAGGGAATGGAACGTGGAAGTGAATGGAATGGAATGTGGAATGGAATGGAATGGAACGTGGAATTTAATGTGCTGGAACGTGGAATGGAATGTGGAATGCAATGGAATGGAACTTGGAATGCAACGTGGAATGGAAAGTGGAATGGATCATGGAATGGAACATGGAATGGAATGGAATGGAACGTGGAATGGAATGGAATGGAATGTGGAAAGGAAAGGAATGCAACCTGGAATGGGACGTGGAATGGAACATGGAATGCGACGTGCAATGGAAAGTGGAATGGAATGTGGCATGGAGTGGAATGGAATGGAATGCAGAATAGAGCGGAATGGATTGGAAGGGGAAATATAATGTGGAACGGAATGTGAACGGGAATGTGGAATGGAATGTGGAAAGGAATGAATTGGAACGCGGATGTAATGGAAAGGAACGAGGAATGGAATGGAATGGAATTTAACATGGAATGGAACGTGGAATGGAACGTGTAATGGAGCATGGAATGGAACTTGTAATGGAATGTGGTATGAAAAGTGGAATGGAATGGAATGGAATGTAGAATGGAATGTGGAAATGAATGCAACGGAACGAGAACAGAATGTGGAATGGAATGGAATGCAATGTGGAATAGAATGTTGAATGGAATGTTGAATGGAATGTGGAATGGAATACGGAATGGAATGTGGAATGCAACGGAATAGAATGTGGAATGGAATGTTGAATGTACTGTGGAAAGGAACGTGGAATGGAATCTGGAATGGTATGTGTAGTGGAATGGAATGCAATGTGGAATGGAATGGAATGGAATGTGGAATAGAATAGAATGGAAGTGAATGTGCAAGGGAATGTGGAATGCAACGTGGAATGCAATGGAATGGAATATGGAATGCAATTGAACTTTGAATGGAATGGAATGGAATGTGGATTGGAATGGAATGGAATGTGGAATGGAATGGAATGGAATGTGGAACACAATGGAATGGAATGGTATGTGGAATTGAATGGAATGGAATGGAACTTCGAATGCAATGCAATGGAAGGGAATGTAACGTGGAATTGAATGCAAATGAATGGGGAAAGGAATGTGGAATTGAAAGTGGAATGGAATGTGGAATGGAATGAAATGAAATGTTGAATTGAATGGAATGGAATGTGGAATAGAATGGAATGGAATGGAATATGCAATGGAATGTGGAATGGAAAGTGGAAAGGATTGGAATGGAACGTGGAATGGAATTGAACTTGGAATGGAATGGATGGAATGTGGATTGGAATTGAATGGAATGGAATGTGGAATGAAATGGATTGGAATGGAAAGGGAAATGGAATTTGGAATGGAATGTGGAGAGGAATGAAATGCACTGTGGAATGGAATGGAATGGAATGTGGAATGGAATGGAATGGAATTCAAAGTGAAATGGAATTTGCAAAGGAATGAGGAATGGAATGAAATGGAATGTGGAACGGAATAGAATGGAATGTGGAAGGGAAAGTGGAATCCAATGGAACATGGAATGGAATGTGGAAAGAAATGTGTAGTGGAATGTGGAATGGAATGTGAAATGAAATGTGGAATAGAATATGGAATGAAATGTAATATGGAAGGCAGAATGGAAAGGAATGAAATGTCCAAAGGAATGTGGAATGGAATGGATTTGAATGCGGAATGGAATGAGGAATGGAATGGAAAGGAATGTGAAATGGAAAGAAATAGAACGTGGAATGTAATGAGGAATGGAATGGAATGGAATTGAAAGTGACATGGAATGGATCGGAATGTGGAATGGAATGGGCAAAGGAATGCAATGTAGTGGAAAGTGGATTGGAATCTGGAATGGAATGGAATGTGGAATGGAATGGGTTGCAATGTGGAATGGAAAGTGGAATGGAATGGAGTGGAATGGAAAGTGGAATGGAATGGAATGGAATGGAATGGAAAGTGGAATAGAATGGATTGGAATATATAATGGAATGGGAATTGAATGGAATGCAATGTGGAATGGAATGGAATGGAATGTGGAATGGAATTGAATTGAACGTGGAATTGAATGGAATGGAATGAAATGGAATGTGGAATTGAATGGAATTGAAAGGGGAATGGAATGTGTAATGGAATATGGAATGGAATGGAATGGAGTGGAATATGGAATGGAATGGAATGGAGTGGAATGTGGAATGGAATGGAATGCTATGTGGAGTAGAATAGAATGGAAGTGAATGTGCAATTGAATGTGGAATGGAATGTGGAATGCAGTGGAATGCAATGTGGAATGGAATTGAAATTGGATTGGAATGGAATGGAATGTGGATTGGAATGGGGATTGGAATGGAATGGAATGGAAAGTGGATTGGAATGGAATGGAATGGAATGTGGATTGGAATGGAATGGAATGGAATATGGAGGGGAATGGAATGGAATGGAACCTGGAATGGAATTTGGAAAGGAATGTGCAATAGAATGAAATGGAATGTGGAATAGAGTAAAATGGAATGTGAAATGGAAAGTTGAATGGAATGGAACATGGAATGGAATGTGCAATGGAATGTGTAATGGAAAGTGGAATGGAATATGGAATGAAATGTAGGATGCAATGTGGAATGGAACGGAATGGAAAGTGGAATGGAATGTGGAATGGAATGTGGAATGAAACGTGGAATGGAACGTGGAAAGAAATGGAATGGAAAGCGGAATGAAATGTGGAATGGAATGGAATAGAATGTGGAATGGAATCTGCAAAGGAATGTGGAATGGAATGGAATGGAATGTGGAATGGAAGCTGGAGTTGAATGGAAAGAAATGTGGAATGGAATACAATGAAAAGTGCAATGGAATTTGGAATGTAATGGAATGTGGAAAGTAATGTGGAATGGAATGGAATGTGGAATGGAATGTGAAATGGAAAGGACTGTAATGTGGAATGGAATGTGGAATGGAATGTGGAATGGAATGGAATGGAAAGTGGAAAGGATAGTGGAATGGAATGGAATGGATAGTGTAATGGAAATTAATGGAATGTGGAATATAATGAAATGGAATGGAATGGAATGTCAATGGAATAGAATGGAAAGTGTAATGCAATGGATTGAAATGAAATGAGGAATGGAATGGAACGGAATATGGAATGCAATGCAATGGAATGAAATGAGGAACTGAAATGAATGGAATGTGGAATGGAATGGACTGGAATGTGCAATGGCATGGAAGAGAAATTGGAATGGAATCTGTAATGGAATTCAATGGAATTTGGAATGAAATGGAATGGAACATGGAAAAGAAGGTGGAATTGAATGTGGAATGGAAAGTGGAATGGAATGGAATGGAATAAGGATTAAAGCGGAATGGTATGGAATGCAATGCGGAATGGAATGGAAAAGAATGTGGAATGCAATGGAATGGAGTGAAATGTGGAATTGAATGGAATGGAAAGTGGAATGGAATAGAATGGAATGTGTAATGGAATGGAATGGAACGTGCAGTGGAATGTAGAATGGAATGTGGAATTCCATGTGGAATGGAATGTGGAATGGAATGGAATGTTGACTGTAATGGAATGGAATATGGAATAGAATGGTATTGAATGGAATGTGGAATGGAAAGGAATGGAATGTGGAATGGAATTCAATGGAATGTGGAATGAAAGGTAATGGAACGTGGAATAGAATTTGGAATTGAATGTGGAATGGAAACTGGAATGGAATGGAATGGAATGTGGAATAAAGCAGAATGGGATGGAATGCAATGTGGAATGGAATGGAATGGAATATGTAATTGAATGTGGAGAGGAACGGAATGGAATCTGGAATAGAATGTGGAATGGAATGCGGAATGGAATGGATTGGAATGCTATAGAAAGTGAAATGGAATTTAATGCAATGTGGAATGGAATGGAATGGAACATGGAATGGAACGTGGAATGGAACGTGGAATAGAATGTGGAATGTGGAATTTAATGTGGAATTTAAAGTGGAATAGACAGGAATGGAATGGAAGGGAATGCGGAATGTAAAGTGGACTGGAATGTAGAATGCAGTGGAATGGAATGTGGAATGGAATGGAATGTAAAAGAATGTGGAATAGAATGGAATGGAAAGGAATGGAATGCGGAATGGAAGGTGGAATGGAATATGGAATGGAATGTGGTATGAAATGTGGAATGGAATGGAATTGAATGTGGAATGAAATGTGGAATGGAATGGAATTGAATGTGGAATGAAATGTGGAATGGAATGGATTGGAATGTGGAATGGAATGTGGAATGGACTTTAATAGAATGTGGAGTGGAAAGTGGAAAGGAATGTGGAAAGGATTGTGTAATGGAACGAGGAATGGAAAGGGGAATGGAATGGATTGGAATGGATCATGGAATAGAATGTGGAATGGAACGTGAAATGGAATGGAATGGAACATAGAATGGAACCTGGAAGGGAACATGGAAAAGAATGTGGAATTCAAAGTGGCATGGAATGTGGAATGGAAAGTGCAATGGAACGGAATGGAATGTAGAATGAAATGTGGAAAATTTGTAATGTGGAAAGGAATAGAATGGAATGTGGAATGGAAGGGAATGGAAAGTGAAAGGGAATGTAGATTGGAATATGGAAGGGAATGGAACGGAACGTGGAATGGAATGGAATGGAACGTGGAATGAAATGTGGAATGGAACGTGCAATGGAATGTCGGTTGGAATGGAATGCAACATTGAAGGCAATGGAACGGAATGTGGAATGGAATCGAATGGAAAGTGGAATGGAAAGTGTAATGGATTGTGGAATAGAATGTGGAGTGGAATGGAAAGGAATGTGCAATGGACGGTGGAATGGAATCTATTGAAATGTGGACTGGAATGTGGAATGGAATGTGGAATGGAATGTTGAATGGAATATGGAATAGACTGCAATGGAATGGAACTTATTGTCGAATGGAATGTGGAATGGAATGTGGAATGGAAAATGTAATGGAATGGAATGGAATGTGGAATGCAATGTGGAATGAAATGTGCAATGGGACGTGGAATGCAATGGAATGGAATTTGGAATGCAACTTGTAATGGTATGGAATAGGACGCGCAATTGAATGTGGAATGGATCGTGGACAGGAAGGTGGAATGGAAGGGGGAATGGAACATGGAAGGGAATGTGCAATGGAATGTGGAATGGAAGGTGGAATAGTACGTGTAAGGGAATGTGGAATGGAACGTGGAATGGAAAGTGGAATGGAATGGAATGAAACGTGCAATGGAATGGGATGGAATGTGGAATGGAATGCAATGTAATGTGTAATGGAATGCAATGTAATGTGTAATAGAATGGAATGGAATGTGAAATGGAATGGAATGGAATATGGAATGGAATGGAATGGAACGTGGAACAGAGTGTGGAATGGAATGTGGAAAGAAATGGAAAGGAATGTGGAATGGAATGGCATGGAATGTGGAATAGAAGGGAATGGAATGGAATTGAATGTGAATGGAATGGAATGGAATGTGTAATGCAATGGAATGGAATGGAATGGAATAGAATGTGGAATGCAATGGAATGTAACATGGAAAACAATGTGGAATGCAATGTGGAATGGAATGTGGAATGTAAATGAATGGTATCTAGAATAAAGTGGAATGGAATGTGGAAGAGAATGGAATGGAATGAAATGTGGAATAGAACGGAATGCAATGGATTGGAATACGGAGAGTAAAGGAATGGAATGTGGAAAGCAATATAATGGAAAGGAAAGTGAAATTGAATGGAATGGAATGTGGAATGGAAAGGAATGGAATGTGGAAGTGAATAGAATGGAAAGTAAAAGGGAATGTGGAATGGTATTTGGAATGGAATGGAATCGAATGGAATTGGAAAGGAATGTAATGGATTATGGAATAGAATGGAATGTAACGGAATGTGGAATGGAATGTAATGGATGGTGGAATAGAATGGAATGGAATGGAATGAAAAATGGAATGTGGAATGGAATGTGGAATGCAATGGAATAGAATGTGGAACGGAATGGAATGGAATGTGAAACGGAATGTAACGTGGAATGGAATGGAAAAACAAATGGAATGTGGAATGGAATGTGGAATGTAATGGAATGGAATGTGGAATGGAATGGAATGTGAAACGGAATGTAAACTGGAATGAAATGGAATGGAATGTGGATTGGAATGGAATGGAACGTGTAATGGAATAGAATGGAAAATGAATTGGAATATGGAATGGAATGTGAAATGGAATGTGGAATGGAATTTGGAATGGAAAGTGGACTGGATTGTGGAAAGGAATGTGGAATGGAATGGAATGAAATGTGGAATGGAATGTGCAATGGAGCGTGGAATGGAAAGTGGAATGGATCGGCATGGAAAGTGTAATTGAATGTGGAATGGAATGTTGAAAGCAGTGTGGAATGGAATGTGGAATGGAATGTGGAATGGAATGTAGTGTAGTGTGGAAAGGATTGGAGTGGAATGTGGAATGGAATGGAATGGAATGTGGTAAAGAATGGAATGGAAGGGAATGTGGAATGGAATATGGAATGGAACGTGCAATGTAATTGAGTGGAAAGTGGAATGGAATGGAATGGAATGTGAAACGGAATGGAAATTGGAATGGAATGGAATGGAATGGAAAGTGGATTGGGATGGAATGGAACGTGGAATGGAATGGAATGGAATGGAATGGAATGGAATAGAACGTGGAGAGGAATGGGACGGAATGTGGAATGGAACGTGGAATGGAATGCAATGGAATGCAATGTGGAATGTAATGGAATGGAATGTGGAATAGAATGAAATGAAATGGAATGGAATGCAAAATGGAATGGAATGGAATGTGGAATGCAATGGAATTGAATCGAATGTGGAATTGAATGGAATGGAATGTGGTACGGAATGGATTAGTATATGGAATGGAATGGAATGAAATATAGAAAAGAATGTGGAATGGAATGAGGAATGGAATGGAATGGAATGTGTAACAGAATGGAATGAAATGGAATGTGGAATAGAATGTAATAAAATTGAATGCAATGCGGAATCGAATGGAATGGAATGTGGAATGCAATGTAATGGAATGGAATGTCAAATTCAATGGAATGGAATGTGGCATGGAACGGAATAGAATATGGAATGGAATGTAATGTTATGTGGAAAGGAATGGAGTGGAATGTGGAATGGAATGGAATGGAACTTGGAAAAGAATGGACTGGAAGTGAATGTGGAAAGGAATTTGGAATGGAACCTGCAATTTAAATGAATGGAAGGCGGAATGGAATGGAATGGAATGTGAAATGGAATGGAAATTGGAATATAATGGAAGGGAACGTGGATTGGGATGGAATGGAACGTGGAATGGAATGAAATGGAATGTGGAATGGAATGGAATGGAATGTGGAATGGAATATGGAATGGAATGGAATGTAAAGGAATGTGGAATATCAGTTGGAATGGAATAGAATGGAATATAATGGAGTGTGGAATGGAACGGAATGGTATGCGGAAAGGAATGGAATGGAATATGGAATGGAATGTGGAATGAAATGTAATGTAGTGGAATGTGGAACTGAAGTTGGAATGGAATATAACGGAAAGTGGAATGGAATTGAATGGAATGAGGAATGGAATGTCGAAAGGAATGGAATGGAATTCAATGTGGAATGGAATGAAATGGAATGTGCAATGGAATGTGGAATGGAATTCAATGGAATGAGGAATGAAATGTGGAATGAAATGGAATGTAGAATGGATTGGAATGGAATGCAATGTGTTATGGAACGGAATTGAATGGAATGAAATTGTAATGGAATGTGGAATGGAATGGAGCGGAATGTGTAATGCAATGTGTTATGGAATGGAATTGAATGGAATGAAATTGTAATGGAATGTGGAATGGAATGGAGCGGAATGTGTAATGGAATGTGCAATGGAATAGAATTGAGGGTGGAATGGAACGTGGAATGGAAAGTGGACTATACCGTGTATTGGAGTGTGGAAAGGAATGCAATGGAAGGGAATGTGGAATGGAAAGTGGAATGGAATGGAGTGGTATGAGAAATGGAGTGTGGAATGGAATGGAATGTGGAATTGAATGGAAAGGAATGGAATGTTGAATGGAATGGAATATGAAATGGAATGTGGAATGGAATGCAGTGGATTGTGGAATGGAATGTGGAATGGAATGGAATGGAATGTGGAATAGAATGTGGAATGGAATTGAATGGTATGTGGTAACGAATGAGAAATTGAATGCAATGGAATGTGGAATGGAATGTGGAATAGAATAGATTGGAATGTGGAATGGAATGTGGAATGGAATGGAATGGAATGTGAAATGGAATGAAGTGGAATGTGAAATTCAATGGAATGGAATTGAATGAAATGGAATGTGAAAAGAATGGATAGAATTGTGGAATGGAATATGTAATGGAATGGGAGGCAATGTGGAATGGAATGTGGAATGGGATGGAATGGAATGTGGAATGGAATGTGGAATGGAATGAGAAACTCAATGCAATGCAATGTGTAATGGAAAGTGGAATGGAATGGATTGGAATGTGGTACGGAATGTGGAATGCTATGGGATGGAATGAGGAATGGATTGTGGAATGGAATGGAATGGAATGGAATGAGGAATGAAATTCAATGAAATGGAATGTTGAATGGTATGGAATGGAATGTGGAATTCAATGGAATGGAATGTGGAAAGGAATGGAATGGAAAGGAATGGCATCTGCAATGGAATGTTGAATGGAATGTGGAATGGAATGGAAATGAAAGTGGAATGGAATGGAATGGAATGGAATGAAGAATGGAATGTGGAATGGAATGAGGAATGCAATGGATTGTGGAATACAGTGGAATGGAATGGAATGTGGAATGGAATGGAATGGAATTTGGAATTGAATTGAATGGAATGTTGAATGGAATGGAATAGAATGGAATGGGAAATGGAATGTGGAATGGAATTTGGAATGGAATGCAATGTGGAATGCAATGGAATGGAATGTGGACGGAAAGGAATGGAATGTAGAATGGAATAGAATGTCAAATGCAATGTGGAATGCAATTTGAAACGGAATGTGGATGGAATGTTAAATGGAATATGGAATGGAAAGTGAAATGGAATGTGGAATGGAATGTAAAATGGAATGTGGAAAGGGATGTGCAATGGAACGTGGAATGGAATAGAATGGCATGTGGAATTGAATGGAATGGAATGCCGAATGAAATGCAATGGAATCTGGAATGGAATGGATGGTAGCACGCAATGGAATGGAACCTGGAATGGAATGGAATGGAACGTGGAATGGAATGAAATGAAATGCGGAAAGGAATGGAATGGAATGTGGAATGCAATGAAATGGAATGCGCAATGGAATGTGGAATGGAATTGAATGGAATGAGGAATGGAATATGGAATGGAATGGAATCTGGAATGGAATGGAAAGGAATGCAATGTGTTATGGAATGGTGGTGAATGGAATGGAATTTGGAATGGAATGTGGAATGGAATGGAGTGGAATTTCCCATGGAATGTGGAATGGAATGGGGAATGAAATGTAGAATGGAATGGATTGTGGAATGAAATTTAGAATGGAATGGAATGGAGTGTGGAATGCAACGTGGAATGAAAAGTGGACTAGAACGGGGAATGAAATGTAGAATGAAATAGAATAGAAGGGAATGTGGAATGGAAAGTGGAATGACATGGAGTGTAATGATAAATGGAATATGGAATGGATTGGAATGCGGAATGGAATGGAAAGGAATGGAATGTGGAATGGAATGGAATGGATTGTGGAATGGAATGCAATGGAAATTGAAATGGAAGTGAATGGAATGGAATGGAATAGAATGTGAAAAGGAATGGAATGGAATGGAATGGAATGGGATGTGGAATGGAATGGAATGGAAAGTGGAATGGAAGGGAATGGAATGGGATGTGGAATGGAATGGAATGGAAAGTGGAATGGAAGGGAATGAAATGAAGTGTGGAATGGAATGGAATTTAACGTAGAATGGAATGGAATGGAATGTGGAATGGAATGGAACAGAAAGTGGAATGGAATATCGAATGGAACGTGGAATGGAATGTGCTATGAAAAGTGGAGTGGAACGGAATGGTATGCGGAAAGGAACGCGGAATGGAATTGCATGGAATGTGGAATGGAATGGAATGTGAAATGGAATGCGGAATACAATGGAATGGAATGTGGAGTGGAATGTGGAATGCCACTTAGAATGAAACTTGGAATATAATATAAAGTGGAATGGAATGGAATGTGGAATGGAATTGAATTTAATGGAATGCAATGTGGAATGGAATGTGGAATGGACTGGAAAGGAAAGGAATGGAAAGTGGAATGGAATGGAATGGAATGTGGAATGGCATGTGGAATGAAATGTGTTGGAATATGTAATGGAAAGTGATGCAATGTGGAATGGAATGT
Organism: Pongo abelii; assembly: GCF_028885655.2. Taxonomy (NCBI): domain Eukaryota; kingdom Metazoa; phylum Chordata; class Mammalia; order Primates; family Hominidae; genus Pongo; species Pongo abelii. The sequence continues at coordinate 7,641,640 of NC_085929.1, read as the reverse complement.
GGAATAGAATAGAATGGAACGTGGAATAGAATGGAAAGGATTGTGGAATGAAATGGAATGGAATGTGTAATGTAATGGAATGGAATGTGGAATGCAATGGAATGGAATGGTATGGAATGTGGAATGGAATGCAATGGAATGTGGAATGCAATGTGAAATGGAATGGAATGGAAAATGGAATGGAACGAGGAATGGAAACTGAAATGGCATGTGCAAAGGAACGTGGAATGGAAGATGTAATGGAATGAGTAATGGAATGGAATGGAATAAGGAAAGAAATGGAGTGGAATGTGGAATTCAATGGAACGGAAGGGAAAGTGGAATGGATTGGACTGGAATGGGATGGAATGGAATGTGGAATGGAAAGGAATGGAAGGTGGAATAGAATGGAATGGAATATGGAATGGAATGTGGAGTGGAAGGAAATGTGGAATGTAATGGAATGGAATGTAGAAAGGAATGGAAAGTGTTGGAATGTGGAATGGAGTAGAATGGAATGGAATGGAATGCGGAATGCAATTGAATGGAACGGTATGGAAGGTGGAATGGAATGTGGAATTTAACGGAATGAAACGTGGAATGGAATGGAATGGAATGGAATGTGGAATGTGGAATGGAATGGAACTCAATGTGGAATGTGATGTAATGGAATGTGGAATGGAATGTGGAATGGAAAGTGGAGTGGAATGGAATGGTATGTGGAACGGAAGGTGGAATGAAATGGATTAGAATGTAGAATGGAATGTGGAATGCAAAGGAATGTGGAACAGAGTGGAATGTAATGTGGAATGGAATGTGGAATGGAATGGGATGGAATGTGGAATAGAATGTGGAATGGAATGGAATTAAAAGTGGAATGGAATGTGGAATGGAATGGGCTGAAATGTGGAATGGAATGCGGAATGGAATGTTGAATGGAATTGAATGCAGTGAGGAATGGAAAGGAATGGAATGCGGAATGGAATGTAATTGAATGTGCAATTAAAAGAAAGTAATGTGGAATGTAATGGAAAGGAATGTAGCATGAAATTGAATCGAAAGTAATGGAATGTGGAGTGGAATTGAATGGAACATGGTATGGAATGTGGAAGAGAAATTGGAATGGAATTGAACGGAATCTGGAATGGAATGTATAATGGAATGGAAAAGAATGTGGAATGGAATGGAATGGAATGTGGAATGCAGTGGAACAGAATCGTATGGAAGGTGGAATGGATTGGAATGGAATATGGAATGGAGTGGAATCGAATATGGAATGGAATGCAAAGGAATGGAATGTTTAATGGAATGGAATGGAATGGAATGGAATGGAATGGAATGTGGAATTGAATGGAATGTGGAATTGAATGAGAAATGGAATGTGGAAAAGATTGGAATGTGGAAAGAAATAGAATGTGGAATGTAACGTGGAATGGAATGTGGAATGGAGTGAGAAATGGAAAGGAATGGAATGTGTAATTTTACGTGGAATGGAACGGATTGAAATGTGGAATGGAATGTGGAATGGAAAGGAATGGAATGGAATGTGGAATGGAATGTGGAATGGAATGTGGAATGGAATATGAAATGGAATGAGAAATATAATGGAATGGAATGTGGAATGGTATGTGGAAAGTAATGGATTGAAATGTGGAATGGAATGTGGAATGGAATGGAATGGAATGTGGAATGGAATTGAATGGAATGTGAAATGGAAAGAGGAACGGAACGTGGATGAGAATGTGGAATGTGGAATTAAATGGAACGGAAAGTGGAAAGGAATCGAATGAACTCTGGAATGGAATGGAACGTATTGCAATATGGAAAGAATTGGAATGTGAAATGGAATGGAATGGAACGTGGAATGGAAAGGAATGGAATGGAATGGAAAGGAACATATAGCAATATGGAATGGAATGGAATGGAATGGAGTGGAATGGAACGTGAAATGCAACGCGGAATGGAACGTGGAATGGAATGAGGAATGAAATGGAAATGAATGTGGATTGGAAGGTAATGGAATGTGGAATTGAATGTGGAATGGAATGCAAAGAAATGTGGAATTGAATGTAACGGATGTGTAATTTAATTTAACGGAAAGTGGAATGGAATGTGGAATGGAATGAAATGGAATGGAACAGAACGTGGAATGTTATGGAAAGAAACGTGGAATGGAACGTGCAATGGAATGGAATGGAATGTGGAATGCAAAGTAGAGAGGAACGTGGAAGGGAATGGAACGGAAGTTGGAATGGAACGTGGAATGGAAGGTGGAATATAAGGTGGAAAGTAAAGTGGAATGGAATGGAATCGAATGTGGAATGGAATGGAATGCAATGTGCAATAGAATAGAATGGAATAGAATGTTGAATATAATGTGGAATGGAATGGAAAGGAATCCAGAATGGAGTGGAATGGAATGGAATGGAATGGAATGCAATGCAAAGTTGAATGGAACGTGGAATGCAACGTGGAATGGAATGTGGAATGGAAAGGAATCGAATGTAGGAGGGAAGGGAATGGAATGTGTAATGGAATGGAATGGAATGGAATGGAATTTGAAATGGAATGGAATGGAACGTGGAATGGAATGGAATGTTATGGAAAGCGGAAAGGAATGGAATGGAATGTTATGGAAAGTGGAAAGGAATGGAATGGAATAGAAAGAAACTTGGAAGGTAATGGAATGGACTGTGGAATGGAATGGAATCGAATGTATAATGGAAAGGAATGAAATGGAATATGAAATGGTATGGAATGGAATGCAGTACGGTGTAGAATTGAATGTGGATTGGAATGGAATGCATTGGAATGGAATGTGGAATTGAATGAAATGGAAAGTGGAATGGAATGGAATTGAATTTGGAATGGAATGGAATGGAATGGAAGGTGGAATGGAATGTGAATTGGAATGTGGAATGGAAAGTGAAATGGAATGAAATGGAACATGGAATGGAATGGAATGGAACTTGGAATGGAATGGATTGGAACATGGAATGGAATGTGGAATTGAAAGTGGAATTAAACGTTGACTGGAATGTTGAATGGAATGGAATGTGGAATGGAATGTAATGGAATATGGAATGTAACGTGGAATGGAAAGAAACGGAAGGTAGAATGGAACACTGAGTGGAACCACTAATGCAACGTAGAATGGAACGTGGAATGGAATGGAATGGAACGTCAAATGGAAAGTAGAATGGAACGTGGAATGGAATGGAATGGAACGTGAAATGGAATGTGGAATATAATGGAAATGAAAGTTGAATGGAATGGGATGGAATGTGGTAAGGAATGTGGAAAGTAATGGAATGGAATGTGGAATGGAATGTGGTATCAGATGTGGAATGGAATTTAATGGAATGTGGAATGGAATGTGAAATGCAATGGAATGGAATGTGAAAGGGAATGTGTCATGAAATGTGGAATGGAATGTGGAATGAAATGTGGAATGAAATAGAATGGAATGTGGAATGGAAGGTGGAATGGAATGTGGAATGGAATGTGGAATGGAATGGAAAGGAATGTGGAATGGACGCTGGAATGGAATCTATTGAAATGTCGAATGGAATGTGGAATGGAATGTGGAATAGAATACAATGGAATGGAATTTATTGTGGAATGGAATGTGGAATGGAAAATGTAATGGAAAGGAATGGAATGTGGAATGCAATGTGGAATGAAATTTGCAATGGGACGTGGAATGCAATGGAATGGAATGTGGAATGGAACTTGTAATGGTATGGAATAGGACGCGCAATGGAATGCGGAATGGAACGTGGAAAGGAAGGTGGAATGGAAGCGGGAATGGAACATGGAAGGGAATGTGCAATGGAATGTGGAATGGAAGGTGGAATAGTATGTGGGAGGGAACGTGGAATGGAACGTGGAATGGAATGGAATGAAACGTGGAATGTAATGGGATGGAATGTGGAATGGAATGCAATGGAATGTGGATTGGAATGGAATGGAATGCGGAATTGAATGGAATGGAATATTGAATGGAATGGAATGGAACGTGGAATAGAATGTGGAATGGAATGTGGAAAGAAATGGAAAGGAATGTGGAATGGAATGGCATGGAATGTGGATTAGAAGGGAATGGCATGGAACTGAATGCGGAATGGAATGGAATGGAAAGTGTAATGCAATGGAATGGAATGGAATAAGGAATTGAATGGAATGGAACATGGAATGGAATGCAATAGAATGTGGAATGCAATGCAAGGGAACATGGAATAGAATGTGGAACGGAATATGGAATGGAATGTGGAATGTAATTGAATGGAATGTGGAATAAAGTGGAATGGAATGTGGAACAGAATGGAATGGAAGGAAATGTGGAAAAGAATGGAATGCAATGGAATGGAATATGGAAAGTAATGGAATGGAATGTGGAAAGCAATATAATGGAATGGAATGTGAAATTGAATGGGGTGGAATGTGGAATGGAAAGGAATGGAATGTGGAAGGGAATGGAATGGAAAGTAAAAGGGAATGTGGAATTGTATTTGGAATGCAATGGAATGGAATGGAATGTGGAATGGAATGTAATGGATTATGGAATAGAATGGAATGTAATGGAATGTGGAATGGAATGTAATGGATTGTGGAATAGAATGGAATGGAAAGGAATGAGAAATGGAATGTGGAATGGAATGTGGAATGGAATGGAATAGAATGTGAAATGGAATGGAATGGAATGTGAAACGGAATGTAACGTGGAATGGAAAGGAATGAAAAATGGAATGTGGAATGGAACGTGGAATGTAATGGAATGGAATGTGGAATGGAATGGAATGGAATGTGAAATGGAATGTAACGTGGAATGAAATGGAATGGAATGTGGATTGGAATGGAATGGAACGTGTAATGGAATGAAATAGAAAATGAATTGGAATTTGGAATGGAATGTGAAATGGAATGTGGAATGGAATGTGCAATGGAAAGTGGAATGGATTGTGGAAAGGAATGTGGAATGGAACGGAATGGAATGTGGAATGGAATGTGCAGTGGAGTGTGGAATGGAAAGTGGAATGGATCGGCATGGAAAGTGTAATTGAATGCGTAATAGAATGTGGAATGGAATGTTGAATGGAGTGTGGAATGGAATGTGGAATGGAACGGAATAGAGTGTGGGAAAAAGTGTCGAATGGAACGGAATGGAGTTTGGAATGGAATGTAGAATGGAACGTGAAATGGAGTGGAATTGAATGTAGAAATGAACGTGCAATGGAATGTAATGAGACATCGAATGGAAAGTGGAATGGAACGTGGAATAGAATAGAATGCAACGTGAAATGGAACGTGGAATTGAATGTGTAAAGGAATGGAATGGAATGTGGAATTGAATGTGTAAAGGAATGGAATGGAATGTGGAATGCAACAGAATAGGGAATAGAAAGGAATGGAATGTGAAATGGACTGGGGAATGGGATGTGAAATGGAAACAGGAATTGAATGTGGAATGGAATGGATGTAACGTGGAAAGAAATGGAATGGAACGAGGAATGGAATGTGGAATGGAACGTGGACAGCAACGTGGAATGGAAGGTGTAATTGAATGAAATGCTATATGGAATGGAGAGGAATGCAATGTGGAATCAAATGTGGAATGTAATGGAATGGAATATGGAATGGAATGAGGAATGGAATGTTGAAGGGAATGGAATGGAGGGTGGAATTGAATGGAATGGAATGATATGCGAAATGCAATGTGGAATGGAACGTGGAACGGCAGGAAATGGAATGGAGAATGGAATAGAATGGAATGTGGAAAGGAATGGAACGGAACATGGAATGGAAGGTGGAACAGAACGTGGAATGGAGAGTGGAATGGAATGTGGAATGGAAAGGAATGCAATGTGGAATGGAATGTGGAATGGAATTTAAAGGAATGTTCAAAGGAATATGGAAGAGAATGTGGAAGGGAATGCGGAATGGAACGCAATAGAATGTGGAATTGAATGTCAAATGGAAAGTGGAATGGAAAGTGGAAAGGAATGGAATGGAAAGTGGAATGGAATGTGGAATGGAACGTGGAATGGAATATTAAATGGAACGTGGAATGGAATGTGAAATGGAACGTGGAATGGAATGTGAAATGGAATGAAATTGAACATGGAATGTAACGTGGAATTTAATGTGGAATGCAATGGAATGGAATGGGGAATGGAATGTTGAACGGAATGAAATGTGGAATGGAATGTGCAACTGAATGGAATGGAATGTGCAAAGGAATGTGGAATGGAATGTGGAAGGGAATGCAGTGGTATGTCAAATGGAATGCTCAATGGAATGTGAAAGGGAAAGTGGAAAGAAATGTCGAAGGGAATGGAATGGAACATGGAAAGGAATGGAATGGAACGTGTAATGGGTGATGGAATGGAATGCAGAAAACTATGTGGAATGGAATGCAATGGAATGAGGAATGGAATGTGAAATGGAATGTGGAATGGAATGGAATGGAAAGGATTGTGGAATGCAATATGAAATGAAACCCAGAATAGAATTTAATATAATGGGGAATGGTAAGTGGAATTTAACTGAATGGACTTTGGAATGGAACGTAGAATAGAACATTGAATGGAATGTGGAATGGAATGGAATGTGGAATGTATTGGAATGGAATGTGGAATCTAAAGTGGAACGCAATGGAAAGGAATGGGGAATGGAATGGAATGGAATGTGAAACAGAATGCAGAAAGGAACATGAAATGGAATGTAGAATGGAATGCAATGCAATGTGGAATGGTATGGTATGGAATGAGTAACGGAATGTGGAACGGAATGTGGAATGGAATGGAATGAAATGTGCAATGGAATGGAATGGAATTTGGAATGGAATGGAATGGAAAGTGGAATGTAAAGTAGAATGTAATGGAATGGGATGGGGAATGGAATGGAATGGAATGTGAAATGCAATATGGAATGGAATGTAAAGTGGAATGTGGAATGGAGTGGAATGCAATGAGGAATGGAATCGAATAGAATGTGGAATGCAATGCGGAACGGAAAGTGGAATGCAATGTGGAAAGGAATGTGGAATGGAATGTGAAATGGAATGTGGAATTGAACGGAATGGAATGTGAAATTGAATGGAATGGAATGTGGAAGGGAATTTGGAATGGAATGGAATGCAATGTGGAATTTAATGTGGAATGGAAAGGAATGCAATGTGGAATGGAATGTGGAATGAAACAGAGAATGGAATAGAATGGAATGTGGAATGGAATGGAACGGAATGGTATGGAATGATTAATGGAATGGAATGGAAAGTGGAATGGAGTGGAATGGAATGTGGAATGGAATGTGGAATGGAATGGAATGGAATGTTGAATGGAATGAAATGGAAGGTGGAATGGAATGTGGAATGGAATGCGGAATGGAATGGAATGAATTGTGGAATGAAATGTGTTTTGGAATGAAATGAAATGTGGAATGGAATGGACTGGAATGTGGAATGGAATGTGGAATAGAATTTAATGGAAAGTGGAATGGAACGTGGAATGGAAGGGAATGGAATGGAGTGGAATGTGGAAAGGAATGGAATGGAATGTGGAATGGAATGTGGAAAGGAATGTGGAATGTAATGGAATGAAATGTGGAATGGAATGTTGTTTGGAATAGAATGGATTTGGAGAAGAATGGAATGGACTGTGGAATGGAATGTGGAATGGAATGTTGAATGGAATGTGGAATGGAATGGAATGGAAGGAATGTGGAATGGCATGTGAATTGGATTCCAATGGAATGTGGAATGGAAAGTGGAAAGAAATGCAATGGAATGAGAATGGAATGTGGAATTGAAAGTGTAATGCAAACTGGAATGGACTGTGAAATGGAATGTGGAATGGAATGTGGAAAGCAATGTGGAATGGAATGGAATGGACTTTGGAATGGATTGTGGAATAGAATGGAATGCAATGTGGAATGGAATGTGGAACAGAATGATTAATGGAAAGTGGAAAGGAATGGAGTGGAATGTTGAATGGAATGTGGAATGGAAAGTGGAATGTAATGTGGAATGGAATGGAATATAATGTGGAATGGAATGTGGAAGGGAAAGTGGAATAGAATGGAATGGAATGTGGAATGGAACATGAAATGCAATGTGGAATGGAACGGAATATAATGTGGAATGTAATGTGGAATGGAATGTGGAAGGGAAATTGGAATAGAATGGAATGGAATGTGGAATGGAACGTGGAACGGAACATGGAATGGGACGTGGAATGGAACTTGGAACGGAACATGGAATGGGACGTGGAATGGAACATGGAATGGAACGTGGAATGTGCTGTTCAATGGAATACGGAACGGAAAGTTGAATGGAATGGAATGGAACGTGGAATTGAATGTCAAAAGGAATGGAATGGAAAGTGGAATTGAAGGGAGAATGCAACGTGGAAAGGAATGTGGAATGGAAGGTGAAATCGAATGTGGAATGGAATGTGGAAGGGAATGTGGACTGGAATGGAATGGAATGTAATGGAATGTGGAATGGAACGTGCAATGTATCGTGGAATTGAATGTGGAATGGATCGTGGAATGGAATGTGAAATGGAATGTGGAAAGGAACGTGGAATGGAATACGGAATGGAACGTGAAATTGAATGGAATGGAATGTGGAAAGGAATGTAGAATGTAATGGAATGGAATGTGGAATGGAATGGAATGCAAAGTGAAATGGAATCTGGAAAAGAAAGTGGAATGGAATGGAATGGAATGTAGAATGGAACGTGGAATGGAATGTGCAACGGAATGTGGATTGGAATGGAATGTAATATGGAATGGAATGTTGAATGGAACGGAATGTAATGTGGAATGTAATGTGAAATGAAATGTGGAATGTAATGGAATGGAATGTGGACTAAAACGAGGAATAGAATGGAATGGAAGGTGGAATGGAACTTGGAATGGAATGTGGAATGGAACGTATAATGGAAAGTGGAATGGTATGTGGAATGGAATGGAATGGAATCTGGTATGGAATGGGGAATGGAATGTGGAATGGAATGTGGATAGGATAGTGGAATGCAATGGAATGGAATGTGGACTGAAACGAGGAAAGGAATGGAATGGAAGGTGGAATGGAACATGGAATGGAATGTGTAATGAAATGTGTAATGTAATGTGGAATGGAATGTTTAAAGGAATGGAATGTAATCTGCAATGGAATATGGAATGGAATGTGGAATGGACTGTGTAATGGAATGGAATGGGATGTAGAATGAAATGGGGAATGGAAAGTCTAATTGAATGTCGAGTGGAGTGTGGAATAGAACGTGGAATGGAACACGGGTTGGAACGTGGAATGTGATGTTCAATGGAATATGGAATGGAAACTTGAATGGAATGGAATGGAACGTGGAATTGAACGTGGAAAGGAATGTAATGTGATGTGGAATGGATCGTAGAATGGAACATGGAAAGGAATGTGGAATGGAACGTGGAATGGAATGTGGAATGCAATGTGGAAGGAAATGTGGACTGGAATGGAGTGGAATGGAATGGAATGTGGAATGGAACGTGCAATGTATGGTGGAATTGAATGTGGAATGGAAAGTGGAAAGGAACGTGAAATGGAATGCGGAATGGAATGTGGAATGGATTATTGAAGGGAACATGAAATTGAATGGAATGGAATGTTGAATGGAGCGTGGAATGGAATGGAATGGAATGTGGAATGGAACGTGGAATAGAATGTGTAACGGAATATGGATTGGAATGGAATGGAATGTGGAATGCAATGTGGAATGGAACGGAATGTGGAATGGAATGTGGAAAGTAAAGTGGAATGTAATGCAATGGAATGTGGACAGAAATGAGAAACGAAATAGAATGGAAGGTGGAATGGAACTTGGAATGGAACATGGAATGGAATGTGGAATGGGATGTGAAATGGAATTTGTAATGGAATGTGGAAAGGAAAGTGGAATGTAACGGAATGGAAGGTGGACTGAAACGAGGAATCCAATGGAATGGAAGGTGGAATGGTAACTGGAATGGAACATGGATTGCAATGTACAACGGAATGTGAAAAGGAATGGAATAGAATCTGGAATGGAATGTGGCATGGAATGTGGAATGGAATGTGGAATGGAATGGAATGGGATGTAGAATGAAATGTGGAATGGAATGTGGAATGGAAGGGAATGGGATGTAGAATGAAATGTGCAATTGAATGTGGAATGGAATGTGGAATGGAATGTCGAGTGGACTGTGTAATTGAATGTGGAATGGAATGCAATGGAATGTCGAATGGAATGTGGAATGGAAGGTGGAAGGCAACTTGAAATGTAAGGGAAAGGAAATTGGAATGGAACGTGGAATGGAATGGAGTGGAATATGGTATGGGACATGGAATGGAACGTGGAATGGAATGGAATGGAACGTAGAATGTAATGTGGAGTGGAATGTGAAAATGAATGGAATGTGGAAAGAAATGGAATGGAATGTTTAATGGAATGCAAAGGAATGTAGAATGGAATGGAATGGCATGTGATATGGAATGAGGAATGGAATGCGGAATGGAATGGAAAGGAAAATGGAATGGAATGGAATGGAACGTGGATTGGAATGTGGAAAGGAATGGAATGGAAAATGGAATGGAATTGAATGGAATGTGGAATGAAATTGAATGGAATGGAACGGAATCTGGAGTGGAATGTGGAATGGAATGGAATGGAATGTAGAATGGAATGGAATGTTTAATGGAATGGAATGGAATGTGGAATGGATTTTGGAATGGAATGGAATGCAATGTGGCATGGAATGAGGAATGGAATGGAATGGAATGTGGAACGGAACGTCGAATTGTATGGAATGGAATGTGGAATGGAATGTGGAATGGAATGTTGAAAGGAAAGCAATGAAATGAGGAATGGAATGTGGAATGGACAGGAATGGAATGTTAAATTGAATGAAGTGGAACTTCGAAAAGAATGTGGAATGGAATGTAGAAGGGAATGTGGAATGGAATGGAATGGAATGTGGAGTGGAATGGAATGGAATGTGGAATAGAATGGAATGGAATGGAATGGAATGCGGAATTGAATGGGATGGAATGTGGAATGCAATGGAATGGGATTAAATGCAGAATTCAATGGAATGGAATGTAGAAAGCAATGGAATAGAATCTGGAATTTTATGGAATGCAAAGTGGAATAGAATGTGGAATAGAATGTGGAATGGAATGTGGAAAGTAATTCAATGGAATGTGGAATGTAACAGAATGGAAAGTGGAATAGAATGCAATGGAATGGAATGTGGAATAGAATGGGAGGCAATGGAATGGAATGCGGAATGGAATGGAATGGAATGTGTAATGCAACGGAATGGAATGAAATGTGGAATTAAATGGAATGGAATGTCGAACGGAATGGAATAGAATGTGAAAAGGAATGGAATGGAACGTGGATTAGAATGTGGAATGGCATGTGGAATGGAATGTGGAATGTAATTGAATGAAATGTGGAATATAATGGAATGGAATGTGGAATGGAATGGAATGGAATGGAATGTGGAATAGAATGGAATGCAAAGGAATAGTTTGTGGAATGGAATGGAATAGAATGTAGAATGGAATCTTGATTGGAATGTGGAATGGAATGTGGAATGAAACGTGGAATGGAAAGGAATGTAATGTGGAATGCAATGTGGAATGGAATGTGGAATGGAAAGTGGAAAGGAATGGAATGGAAAGTGGAATGGCACATGCATTGGAATGAAATGGAACGTGGAGTGGAAAGTGGAATGGAACGTGGAAGGGAACGTGGAATGGAATGTAACGTGGAATGGAATGTAATGTGGAATGGAATTTGAAATGGAATGTGGAAAGGATAGTTGAATGGAATGTTGAATGGAATGGAAAGGAATGTGTAATGGAATGTGGAATGGAATCTGGAATGGAATGTGGAATGGAAAGTCGAAGTGAAAATGAAAGGGAATGGAATGGAATGTGGAATGGAATGTGGAATAGAATGTGGAATTGAATGTGCAATGGAAAGGAATGGAATGTGGAATGCAATGTGGAATAGAATTTGGAAAGTAATGTGGAATGGAATTGAAGGTGGAATGGAATGAATTGGAATGTGGAAAGAATTGTGGAAAGGAATGAAAAGGAATGCGGAATGGAAAGGAAAGAAATTTGGAATGGAATGTGGAATGGAAAGGAATGGAATGTGGAATGGCATGTGGAAAAGAGTGTGGAATGGAATGTGGAATGCAAAGTAAAAATATGTGGAAAGAAATGTGGAATGGAGTGTGGAATATAATGGGGAATGGAATGGAAAGGAATGTGGAATGGAATTTGGAATGGAATGTGCAATGGAATCGAGTGGATTGTGGAATGGAATTGAATGGAATGCTGTGGAATATGGAATGGAATGTGGAATGGAATGTGGAATGGAATGTGGAAACGAAGGTGGAAAGCAATGGAATGGAAAGCGGAATGGAATGTGGAATGGAATGGAGTGGAACGTATAATGCAGTGTGGGATGCAATGGAATGGAATTTGGAATGGATTGTGGAATGGAACGTGGAAAAGAATTTGGATTGGAATGTGGAATGGAATGTGGAATGTAGTTGAAAGGAATGTGGAATGGAATGGAATGCAATGTGGAATATATTTTGGATTCGAATGTGGAATGGAATGTGGAATGTAGTTGAATGGAATGTAGAATGGAATGGAATGGAATGGAATGTGGAATGCATTGAAATGGAATATGGAAACCATGTAATGGAATGGAATGTAAAAAGGAATGGAATGGAATGCAGCATGTACTGGAGTGGAATGTGGAATTGAATGGAATGGAAAGTGGAATGGAATGTGGAATGGAATGTGGAATGGAATGGAATTGAATGTGGAATGGAATGGAATGGAATCTGGAATAGAATGGAATGAAATGGAATGTGGAATGGAATTCAATGGAATGCGGAATCGATTAGAATGGAATGTGGAATGCAATGTAATGTAATGGATTGTGAAATTAGATGGAATGGAATGGGGAATGGAATGGAATATAATGTGGCAAGGAATGGAATGTGGAATGGAATGGAATGGAATGTGGAATACAATGGAATGGAATGGAATGTGGAATGGAAACTGGAATTGATTGTGGAATGCAATGGAATGGAATGTGGATTGGAATTTAATGGAATGTGTAATGGAATGCAATGGAACGGAATGGAAATTGAGATGGAATGTGGCATGGACTGTGAAATGGAATGTGGAATGGAATGTGGAATGGAAAGTGGAATGGAATGAAATGGAACGTGGAAAGGAATGGAATGGAAGGTAGAATGGAATGGAATGGAAAGTGGAATGGATCGTGGAATGGAACGAGGAATGGAATGTGGAGTGGAATGGAATGTGGAGTGGAATGGAATGGAAAGTGGAATGGAATGTGGAATGGAATGTTGAGCAGAATGTGGAATGGAATGTGGAATCTAACGTATTTGAATGTGGAATGGAATGTGGAATGGAAAGTAATGTGTTGTAAAATGTAATGTGGAATGGAATGTTAAATGGAAAATGGAATGGAATAGAATGCAATGTGGAATGGAACGTGGTATGTAATGGAATGGAACGTTTAGTGGAACGTGGAATGCTTTATGGAATGGAAAGTGGAATGGAATGAAATGTGGAATGGACGTAATGGAATGTGGAATGGAATGTGAAATGGAACGTGGAATTGAAGGTTGAATGGAATGGAAAGGAATGTGGAATGGAAGGTGGAATGGAATGTGGAAGGGAACATGGAATGCAATGCAATGGAATGTGGAATGGAATGTGGAACAGAATGAGGAAGGGAATGTTGAATGCAATGCAATGGAATGTGTAATGGAATGTGGAATAGAATGTGAAATGGAATGTGCAGTGGAATGGAATGTGTAATGGAATACAATGGAATGTGGAAAGGAATGTTGAATGGAATGCAATGGAATGTGGCATGGAAAGGAATGGAATGTGGAATGCAACGTGGAATGTAATGTGGAATGAAATGGAATGGAATGTGGATTGCAATCTGGAATGGAGTGTGGAACGGAATGAGGAATGGAAAGGAACTGAATGTGGAATGGAAAGGAATTGAATGAGGAATGGAATGTGGAATGCAATGAGCAATGGAATGGAATGCATTGTGGAATGGAAAGGAATGGAATAGTATGGAATATGGAATGTAGTGGAATGGAATGTGGAATGGAACGTGGAAAGGAGCATGTGAGGGAACGAGGAATGGAACATGGAATAGAAGGTGGAATGGAATGCAATGGAACGTGGAATGGAACGTGGAATGGAATGGAATGGTATGTGCAATGGATTGGAATGTGGAATGGAATGGAATGGTATGTGGAATGGATTGGAATGTGGAATGGAATGGAATGGAATGGAGTGTGGAATTAAAGTTGGAATGATATGGAATGGAATGTGGAATGGAATGTGGAAAGGAGTGGAGTGGAATGTGGAAAGGAAGTTGGAATGGAATAGAATGTGGAATGAAGTGGAATGAAACGTGGAATGGAACGTGGAATGCAATGTGAAATGCAACGTGGAATAGAATGGAATGGAATGTGGAATGGAACGTGGAATGCAATGGAATGGAAAGCGGAATTGAAAGTGGAATGAAATGTGTAATGGAATGTATTTGATCATGGAATGAAATGTGCAAAGTAATGGAAAGGAACATAGAATGGAATGTGGAATGGAATATGGAATGGAAGGTGGAATGGTACATGGAATTGAATGGAATGTGGAATGGAATGTTGAATGGAATGGAATTGAATGGGGAAAGAAATGAGAAATGGAATGGAATGGAATGCGGTACCGAATGGAATGGAAAGTTGAATGGGATATGGAATGGAATGGAATGGAACATGGCATGGAAAGTGGAATGCAATGGAACGGAATGTGGAATGCAATGTGCAATGAAATGTGGAATGGAATGTGGAAAGCAATGTGAAATAGAACGGAATGGAATGTGGAATTGAATGTGGAATGTAATGTGGAATGGAAAGTGGAATTGAACGTGGATTGGAATGGATGGAACGTGGAATAGAATGTGGAAAGGAATGGAATGGAATGTGGAATGGAATGTGGAGCAGAAAGCAATGGAATGTGGAATGGAATGGAATGGAACATGGAATGGAATGTGAGATGTAATTGAATGCAATGTTGAATGCAATCAAATGGAATGTGGAATGGAATGTCGAATGGAATGGAATGGAAGGTGGAATGGAATGTGCAAGGTAATGTGGAATGGAATGCAATGGAATGTGGAATGGAATATGAAATGGAAAGTTGAATGGAAAGTGGAATGGAACACGGAATGGATTGGAATGGAATATGGAAATGAATGGAATGTAATGTGGAGAGGAATGTGGAAAGAAATGGAATTGATTGTCGAATGGAATGGAATGGCTTGAGGAATCGAAAGTGAAATGGAATGTGAAATGGAATGTGAAATGTAATGGAATGGAATGTTTAATTGAATGGAAAGGAATGTGGAATGGAATGCGGAATGTAATGTGGAATGGACCGAGGAACGGAAAGGAATGGAATGTGGAATAGAACGTGGAATGGTATGGAATGGAACGTGGAATGGAACATTGAATGGAACGTGGAATGGAACGTGGAACGTAATGTGGAATGGAAGGTACAATGGAATGTGAAATGGAAAGTGTTTGGAACGATGAATTGAAAGAAATGGAACCTGGAATGCAACATGGAACAGAATGAAATGCAACGTGGAATGGAATGTGGAATGGAATGCGGATATGGAACGTGGAATGGAATGTGGAATGGAATGTTATGTAATGTGGAATGGAATGTGGAATGGATTTCAATGGAATATGGAACGGAATGTGAAAAGGAATGTGGAATAGAAGGAAAAGTAATGTGGAATGGAATGTGGATTGGAATTGAATGGAATGAGGAATGGAAAGGAATGGAATGTGGAAAGGAATGTGGACAGGAAAGCATTGAAATGTGGAAAGGAATGTGGACAGGAATGCATTGAAATGTGGAAAGGATTGTGGAAAGGAATGGAATGGAATGGAATATGGAATGGAATGTGGAATGGAATGTGGAATGGAATGTGGAATGGAATGTCAACAGGAATCCAATGTAATGTGGAATGGAGTAGAATGGAATGTGTATTGGAATGTGGATCGGAATGTGGACAAGAAAGCAATGGAATGTGGAAGGGAATGTGGAATGGAACGTAATGCAATGTGGAATGGAAGAGATTGGAATGGAATGTGGAATTGAGTGCAATGGAATGGAATGAAATGTAAGGTAATGTGGAATGGACCATGGAATGGAAGGTGGAATTGATTGGAATGAAATGTGGAATGGAATGGAGTGGAACATTGAATGGAAAGGAATGGAATGTGTAATGGAAAGGAATATAATGTGGAATGCAATGGAATGGTATGGAATGTGGAATAGAATGGAATGGAATGGAATGCAATGTGCAATGGAATGGATTGGAATGTGGAACGGAATAGAATAGAATGTGGACTGGAATTGAATGGAATGCGGACTGGAATGTGAAATGGAATGTGGTATGGAGTGGAATGGAATGTGGAATGGAATGTGGAAAGGAATGTGGAATTGAACGGAATGGAATGTGAAATGGAATGCAGAATTGAATGTGTAATGGAATGTAAAATATAATGCAATGGAATGAGGAATTGAACGTCGAATTGAATGGAATGGAAAGTGGAATGGAATGTGGGATGGAATGTGTAGTGGATTGTGGTATGGAATGTAGAAAGGAATGTTGAATGGAATGGAGTGGAATGTGCAATGGAATGTGGAAAGGAAAGTGGAATGGAATGGAATGGAACGTGTAATGGAAGGTGGAGTGTAATTGAATCGGCCTTGGAATGGAAAGTACAATGGACAGTGGAAAGGAATGGAATGGAATGTGGAATGGAATTAAACGTTGAAAGGAATGGAAGGGAAAGTGGAATGGAATGTGGAATGGAATGGAATGAAATGGTGAATGGAATGGAATGGAATGCGTAATGGAATGTGGAATGCAACGTGGAATGGAATGGGATGTGAAATGGAATGTGGAATGGAGTGGAAGAGAACGTGGAAAGGAATGTTGAACAAAATGTGGAATGGAATGTGGAATGGAATGTGGAATGGAACGTGGAATAGAACGGAATGGAATGTGAAATGGAATGTGGAATGGAATGGAATGGAACGTTAAATGGAAGGGAATGGAATGTGGAACGGAATGTGGAACGGAATGGGGAAGTGAATGTGGAATGAAATGTGGAATGAAATCTGGAATTTAATGGAATGGAATGTGAAACGTAATGTGGAATGGAACGGAATGGAACATGGAATGGATTGTGGAATGGAATGTGGAATGGAGTGTGGAATGGAATGTATAATGGAATGCAATGGATAGTGAAATGGAATTTGGAATGGAATGTGGAATGGAATGGCAAATATAATAGAATTGAAAGTGGTAAGGAAAGGAATGGAACGTGGAATGGAATGTGGCATGGAAAAGAATGGAATGTGGAATGCATTGGGAATGGAATGTGGAATGGAATTTGCAGTGGAATGTGTAATGGAATGTGGATAGGAATGAGTAATGGAAAGTGGATAGGAACGTGGAATGGAACGTGGAATGTAATGGAATTGAACGTGTATTGGAATGTGGAATAGAATGGAATGTGTAATGAAATGTGGAATGGAATGTGGAATGAAATGTGGAAAGGAAAGGAGTGGAATGTGGAATGGAATGTGCAATGGAATGGAATGGAATGCAATGTGGAACGGCATGCAGAATGGAATGTGGAATGGAACGCAATGTAATCTGGAATGGAATGGCGAATGGAATGTTGAAAGGAAAGTGGAATGGAATGGAATATAACGTTGAGTGGAACGTGGAATGATATCAAATGTGACTTGGAATAGAACGTTGAATGGAACGTGGAATGGAATGTGGAATGGAATGGAATAGAAAGGGGAAAGGAATGTAATGGAATGTGGAATGGAATGCGAAATGTAATGTGGAACAAAATATGGAATGGAAGAGAATGGAATGTGGAATGCAATGTGGAATGGAGTGTGGAATGGAACGTGTAATGGAAACGAATGGAATGTGAAAAAGAATGTGGAATGGAAAGTGGAATAGAAAATCAAACGGAATGGAATGGAATGTTTAATTTAATGTGGAATGCAATGGAATGGAATGTGGAATGGAATGTGAGATGGAACCTAATGGACTGTGGAATGGATTGTAGAATGGAATGTAGTGGAATGAGGAATGCAATGCGAAATAGAGTGTAAGGGAATGTGAAATGGAGTATGGATTGCAATGTGGAATTGGGCATGGACTGGAATGGAATGGAGCGTAAAATGCAATGTGGAATGGAATGTGGAATGGAATGTGAAATGCAAAATAATGGAATGTGGAATGGAATGTGGAAAGGAAAGAAATGGAATGTAATGTAATGGCAAATGGAACGTGGAAATTAATTGAATGGACCTTATAATGGAACGTAGAATGGAACGTTGAATGGAATGTGGAATGGAATGGAATGGAAAGTGGAATGGAAAGGAATAGAATGTGGAATGGAAAGTGCAATGGAATGGAATGGAATGAGAACTGGAATGTGGAATGGAATGGAAAGCAATGTGAAATGGAATGGAGAGAAAAGTGGAATGCAATGCAGAAAGGAATGTGCAATGGAATGTTGAATGGAATGTTGAAAGGAATGTGTAATGGAACAGAATGGAATGTGAAATGGAATGTGGAATGGAAAGTAATGGAATGTGGAATGGAATGTGGAACAGAATGTGGAATGGAATGTGGAATGGAATGTGGAAATAATCTGGAATGGAACGGAATAGAATGTGAAATTGAATAGAATGGAATGTGGAATGGAATGTTTAATGGAATGGAATGGAATGTCAAATGGAATGTGGAATGGAACGGAATGGAATGTGGAAAGAAATGGAATGGAATGGTATGAAATATGGAACGGAATGGAATGGAATGTGGAATGGAATGGAATGAAATGTGGAATGGAATGGAATGTGGAATGGAATGGAATGTTATCATATGGAATGTGGAATGGAATGCAATGGAATGTGGAATGGAATGTGGAATGGAATGGAATAGAATGTGGAATGGGATGTGGAATGGAATGTAATGAAACATGGAATGGAACGTGTAACGGAACTTGCAATGGAAAGTGGAGTGGAACATTGAATTGAATGACTAATAAAATGGAATGGAATGTGGAATGGAATGGAATTTAATGGAATGTGGAATAGAATGTGGAATGGAATGGACTGGAAAATGGAATTGAATGGAATGGAACGTGGAATGGAATGGAAACGAATGCAATTTGTATTGGAATGAAATGGAATGTGGAATTGAATGGAAAGGAATGTGGTATGGAATGAAATGGAATATGGAAAGGAATGGAAAGGAATGACGAATTGAATGGAACTGAACGGGCAATTGAATGGAATGGAATGTGGAATGGAATGGAGTGGAATTGAATAGAATGTGGACTGGACTGGAATGGAATGAGAACTCGAATGTGGAATGGAATGGAATGCAATGTGCAATGTAATGGAGTGAAAAGTGGAATGCAATGCAGAACAGAATGAGGAATGGAATGTTGAATGGAATGTTGAAAGTAATGTGGAAGGGGACAGAATGGAATGTGAAATGGAATGTGGAATGGAATGTATTGGAATGTGGAATGGAATGTGGAACCGAATGTGGAATGGAACGTGGAAAGGAATCTGGAATGGAACGGAATGGAATGTGAAATTGAATAGAATGGAATGTGTAAGGGAATGTTTAATGGAATGGAAGGGAATGTGGAATGGAATGTGGAATGGAACGGAATGGAGTGTGGAAAGAAATGGAATGGAATGGTGTTGAATGTGGAATCTAATGGAATGGAATGTGGAATGGAATGGAATGAAATGTGGAATGGAATGTGGAATGGAATGGAATGGAATGTGGAATGGATCGGAACGGAGTGTGGAAAGAAATGGAATGGAATGGTGTTGAATGTGGAATGGAATGGAATGGAATGTGGAATGGAATGGAATGAAATGTGGAATGGAATTTGGAATGGAATGGAATGGAATGTGGAATGGAATGGATTGTTATCGTATGGAATGTGGAATGGAATGGAATGGAATCTGGAATGGGAAGTGTAATGGAATGGAATGAAACGTGGAACAGAACGTGGAATGGAACGTGTAAAGGAACTTGCAATGGAAAGTGGAATGTAACGTGGAACGGAATGACTAATAAAATGGAATGGAATGTGGAATGGAATGGAATTTAATTGAAGGTGGAATGGAATGTGGAATGGAATGGACTGGAAAGTGGAATGGAATGGAATGAAACGTGGAATGGAATGGAAACGAATGCAATGGGCAATGGAATGGAATGTGGAATTGAATGGAATGGAATGTGGGATGGAATGGAGTGGAATTGAATAGAATGCGGACTGGAATGGAAAAGAATAGAACGGAATGTGAAATGGAATGAAATGGAATGGAATGTGGAATGGAATGGAATGATTTGTTGAATAGAAAGTAATGGAAAGTGTAATGGAATACGGAATGGAATGTGGAAATATATGTTGAATGTAACGGAATGGAATGTGTAATAAATTGGAAAGGAAGGTGGACCGGAATGGAATGGAAATGAATGTGGAATAGAAGGGAATGGAATGGATCTGAATGTGGATTGGAATGGAATGGAATGTGGAATGGAATGTGGGATGAAATGAAAGGAATGTGGAATGGAATCAAATGGAATGTGGAAAGGAATTGAAAGGAATATGGACTGGAATTTGGAATGGAATGTGGAATGGAATGGAATGGAATGGAATGTGGAATGTAATTGAATATAATGTGGAATGCAACATGAAATGGAATGGAACTGAATATAGAATTCAAAGTAGAATAAAAAGGAAAGGGACGTGGAATGGAACATGGAATGGAATGGAATGCAATGTGGAATGGAATGGAATGGAATGTGGAATGGAATGCGGAATGCAATGTGGAAAGGAATGGAATGAAATGTGGAATGGAATGTGGAATGGAATGGAATGGAATGTGGAATACAATGCGGAAAGGAATGGAATGCAATGTGTAAAGAAATGTGGAATGGAATGGAATGGAATGGGGAATGGATTGGAATAAATTATGGAATGGAACGTGGAATGGAACGTCGAATGTAATGTAATGGAAAATATAATGGAATGTGGAATGGAATGAAATGGAACGTGGAATGGAATGTGGAAAGGAATGGAATGGAATGTGGAATGGAATGGAGTGGAATGTGGAATGGAATTTTGAATGGAAGGTGGAATGGAATGTGGAATGGAATGGAATAGAATGTGGAATGGTAGGTGGAATGGAACGTGGAATGGAACGTAATTAATGGGAAAGGTATGTGTAATGGAATGTGCATAGGAAAGTGTAACGGAATTTAAGGGAATGTGGAATGGAACGTGGAATAGAATGGAAAGGAAAATTGAAAGTAACGTGGAATGCAACACGGAATGGAATGTTTAATGGAATGGAATAGAGTGTGGAATGGAATGGAATGTAATGTGGAATGGAAAGGAATGGAATGTGGAATGGAATGAAATGCAATGTGGAATGGAATGGAATGTAGAATGGAATCTGCAATTCAATGTGGAATGGAATGAGGAATGGAAAGTGGAATGGAAAGTGGAATTGAAAGTGGAATATAACTCAGAATGTAACATGGAATGGAAAGTGGAATGGAATAGAAAGGAATGTAGAAAGGAATGGAATGGTATATGGAATGGAATAGAATCGAATGTGGAATGGAATGTGGAATGGAATGAAATGGAAACGAATGTGGAATGGAAAGTAATGGAATGGAATGTGGAATGGAAAGTCATGGAATGGAATGTGGAATTGAAGATGGAATGGAATGTAATGGAATGTGGAGAGGAATGGGGAATGGAACGTGGAATGGTAGGAATGGAACATGGAACGGAACGTGGAATGGAATGTGGAACGGAATGTAGAATGGAACGTGGAAAGGAATGAGGAAAGGAAAGTGGAATGGAATGGAATAGAATGTGGAATGGAATCGGAATGGAAAGAATGCAACGTGGAATGGAATGGAATGGAATGTGGAACGGAATTGAATGCAAAGTGGAATGAGATGGAATGGAACGTGGAATTGAATGGAATTGAACGGGGAATGGAATGTGTTACGGAATGTGGAATGGATTGGAATGGAATGTGGAATGGATTTGAATGGAATGCGGAATAGAATAGAATGGAAGTAAATATGCAATGGAATGTGGAGTGGATTGTGGAATGGAATAGCATGGACTGTCGATTGGAATGGAATGGAATGGACTGGGATGTGGAATGCAATGGAATGGAATGTGGAATGGAATGGAATGCAATGTGGAATGGAATGGACTGCAATGTGGAATAGAATGGAATGGAATGTGGAATTCAATAGAACGGACTAGAACATGGAATTAAATGGAATGGAATGGAACATTGAATGCAATGGAATGGAATGCAAGGTGGAATGGAGTGTGAAATGGAATGTGGAATGGAACTTGGAATGGAATGAAATGGATGGTGGAATGGAATGTGTAATGGAAAGTGGAATGGAATGTGGAATGGAATGGAATGGAACATGGAATAGAATGGAAAGGAATGTAGAATAGAATGGAATGGAATGTGCAATGGAATGTGGAAAGGAAAGTGGAATGAAATGGAATGGAATGTGGAATGCAATTGAACTTGGAATGGAAGGGAATGGAATGTGGATTGGAATGGAATGGAATGGAATGTGGAATTGAATATAATGGAATGGAAAGTGAAATGGAATTTGGAATGAAATGTAGAATGGAATAGAATGGAACGTGTAATGGAAAGTGGAATGGAATGCAACATGGAATGGAATGTGGAATGGAATGTGGAGTGGAATGTGGAATGGAATATGGAATGAAATGCAGTGTAGAATGTGGAATGGAAAGCAATGGAATGTGGAATGGAGCGGAATGCAATATGGAATGAAATGTGGAATGGAATGTGGAATGAAACGTGGAATGGAATGAGGATAGGAATGGAATGGAACGTGGAATGAAATGTGGAATGGAATGTGCAGTGGAATGTGGAATGAAATGGAAAGGAATGTGAAATGGAAGGTGGAGTTTTACGGAAAGGAACGTGGAATGGAATGCAATGGAATGTGCAATGGAATGTCGAATGTAATGGAATGGAATGTGGAATGGAATGAGAAATGGAATGGAATGGAATGTGGAATTTCATGTGAAATGGAAAGTACAATTATGTGGAATGGAATGTGGAATGCAATGGAATGGAATGTGGTATGTAATTCAATGGAATGTGGAATATAATGGAATGGAAGGGAATGGAATGGGAATGGAACAGAAAGGAATGTGGAATGCAATGGAATGGAATCAAATGACGAATGGAATGTAATGGAATATGGAATGAAATGCAATGGAATGAAATGAGGAATTGAATGAAATGGAATGTGAAATGGAATGGAATAGAACGTGGAATGGAAAGTGGATTGGAATAGAATGGAATGATGAATGAAATGGAATGGATCGTGGAAAAGAATGTGGAATGAATGTGGAATGGAAAGATGAATGGAATGGAATGGAATGTTGAATGGAATGGAATGGAATGTGGAATAGAATGGAATCGGAAGGAATGGAATGTGGAATGGAAAGGAATAGAATGTGGAATGCAATTGAATGGAGTGAAATGTGGAATTGAATGGAATGGAAAGTGGAATAGAATGGAATGGAATGTGGAATGGGATGGAATGGAACGTGGAATGGAATGTGGAATGGCATGTGGAATGGAATGTGGAATTCAATGGAATGGAAAGTTGACTGTAAACGAATGGAAGATGGAATAGAATGCTATGGAATGCAATGTGGAATGGAATGGAAAGGAACGTGGAATTGAAAGCAGAGGAATGTAGAAGGGAATGGAATGGAACGTGGAATAGAATGTGGAATGGAATGGAATGCAACGTGAAATGTAATGTGCAAAGGAATGAGGAATGAAAAGTGGAATGGAACGTGTAATGGAATAGAAAGGAATGTGAAATAGATTGGAATGGAAGGTGGAATGTAATGTGGAATGGAATGCAGAATGGAACGTGGAACTGAATGGAATGCAACTTGGAATGGGATGTTGTAGAATGTGGAATGGAATGGAATGGAATGTGGAGTGGAATGGATTGGAAAGTTTAAGGGAATGCATTGGAATGTGGAATGGAATGGAATGAAACGTGGAAAGGAATGTGGAATGGTACGTGGAATGGATTGTTAAATGGAATGGAATGGAATGTGGAATAGAATGCAATGGAATGTAATGAAACGTGGAATGGAATGTGGAATGGTACGTGGAATGGATTGCTTAATGGAATGGAATGGAATGTGGAATAGAATGGAATGGAATGGAATGTGGAATGGAATGTGGAATGGATCGAAGAATGGAATGGAATGCAATGAGCAATGGAATGGAAAGGAATGTGTACTGGAATGGTATGGAATGGAATGGAAAGTGAAATAGAATGTGGAACGGAATGTGAACTGGAAAGTCGAACGGAATGTGGAAAGGAATGAAATGGAACGTGGAAAGGACAGGAATGGAACTTGGAATAGAGTGGAATGGAACGTGGAATGGATCATGGAATGGAAAGAGGAACGGAATGTGGAATGGAACTAGGAACGGAACGTGGAATGGATCATGGAATGGAATGAGGAATGGAATGGAATGTTGTATGAAATGTGGAATGGAATGGAATGTGGAATGAAATGTTGTATGAAATGTGGAATGGAATGGAATGTGGAATGAAATGTTGTATGAAATGTGGAATGGAATGGAATGTGGAATGGAATGTTGTATGAAATGTGGAATGGAATGGAATGTGGAATGGAATGTGGAATGGAATGCAATGGTATGAGAATGGAATGTGGAATGGAATGTGTAATGGAATGGAATGGAATGTTGTATGAAACGTGGAATGGAATGGAATGTGGAATGGAATGCAATGGAATGAGAATGGAATGTGGAATGCAATGGAATGTAATGTGGAATGGAATGTGGAATGGAATGGATTGGAATGTGGAATGGAATGGGAATGAAATGTGGAATGGAACGGAATGGACAGTGGAATGGAACAAGGAATGGAACGTAGAATGGGATGTTCAATGGAAAGTGGAATGGAAAGTTCAATGGAATGGAATGGAACGTGTAATTGAACGTGGAAAGGAATGGAATGGAATGTGCAATGGAACGTAGAATGAAACGTGTAAAGGAATGTGGAAAGGAACGTGCAATGGAATGTGGAATGGAATGTGGAAGGGAATGTGGAGGGGAACGGAATGGAATGGAATAGAATGTGGAATGGAACGTGCAATGTGTCGTGGAATTGAGTGTGGAATGGATCGTGGAATGGAACGTGAAATGGAATGTGGAATGTAATGTGGAATGGAATACAGAATGGAACGCGAAATTAAATGGAATGGAATGTTGAATGAAACGTGGAATGGAATGGAATGGGATGTGGAATGGAACGTGGAATGTAATGGAATCGAATGTGGAATGGAATTTGGAAAGGAAAGTGGAATGGAATGGAATGAAATGTGGAATGGAGTGTGGAATGTAATGGAATCGAATGTGGAATGGAACGTGGAATTGAAACTGGAATGGAAGGAGGAATGGAATGGAATAGACAGTGGAATGGAATTTGGAAAGAGTGGAATGGAATTTGGAAATAATGGAATGGAACTTGGACTGGACTGGGAAATGGAAAGTGGAATGGAACGAGGAATGGAACGCGGAATGGAATCGATTAGAATGTGGAATGAAATGGGAGGTAACTTGGAATACAATGTGGAATGCAATGTGAAATGGAACGTGGAATGGAAAGTGGAGTGAAATGGAATGGAACATGGAATGCATCGTGCAATGGAACGTGGAATGGAATATGGAATGCAAAGGAATGGAATGTGGAATTGAATGGAATGCAATATGGAATGGAATTGAATGGAGTGGAATGTGGAATGTAATCGAATAGAATGGAATGGAAGGCGGAATGCGATGGAATGGAATGTGGAATGGAATGGAGTGTTATGTGGAATGGAATGCAATGGAATGTGGAATGGAAGGAAATGGAATGTGGAATGGAATGGGATGGAATGGAATGTGCAATGGAATGTGGAATGAAATGTTGAATGGAATTGAACTTGGAATGGAATGGAACGGAATGTGGATTGGAATGGAATGGAATGGAATGTGGAATGAAATGCAATGGAATGGAAAGTGAAAGGAAATTTGGAATGGAATGTGGAATGGAATGAAATGGAATGTGGAATGGAATAGAATGGACTGTGGAATGGAAAGTGAAATGCAATGGAACAAGGAATGGAATGTGAAATGGAATGTGTAATAGAAAGTGGAATGGAATGTGGAATGGAATATGGAATGAAATGTAGTATTGAATGTGGAATGGAATGGAGTGGAATGTCCAATGGAATGTGAAATGGAATGGAATTGAATGCGGACTGGAATGTGGAATGGAATGGAAAGGAATGTGAAATGGAAAGAAATGAAATGTCGAATGGAATGTGGAATGGAATGGAAAGGAATTGATAGTGAAATGGAATGGAATGGAATGTGGAATGGAATGTGGAATGGAATGGAATACATTGTGGAATGGAATGGAATGGAATGTGGAATGAAATGGGTTGCAATAAGGAATGGAATGTGGAATGAAATGGGTTGCAATATGGAATTGAATGGGGAATGGAATGGAATTGAAGTGGAGTGGAATGGAATGGATGTGGAATTGCATGGGAATGGAATGGAATGCAATGTGGAATGGAATGGAATGGAATTTGGAATGGAATGGAATGCAATGTGAAATGGAATGGAATGGAATTTGGAATGGAATGTAATGGAAAGTGGAATGGAATTGAGTGGAAAGTGGAATTGAATGGAATGGAACGTGGAATAGAAGGGAATTGAACAGGCAATGGAATGTGTAATGGAATGTTGAATGGAATGGAATGGAATGGGGAATGGAATGGAATGGAATGGGGAATAGAATAGAAAGGAAGTCAAGGTGTAATAGAATGTGGAAAGGAATGGAATGGAATTGAACTTGGAATGGAATGGAATGGAATATGGATTGGAATGGAATGGAATTGAATGTGGAATGGAATGGAATGGAATGAAAAGTGAAATGAAATTTGGAATGGAATGTGGAATGGAACAGAATGGAATGTGGAATGGAAAGTGAAACGCAATGGAAGAAGGAATGGAATGTAGAATGGAATGTGTAATGGAAATTGGAATGGAATGTGGAATGGAATATGGAATAACATGTAGTATGGAATGTGGAATGGAATGTAGTGGAATGTCCAATGGAATCTGGAATGGAATGGAATTGAATGCGGAATGGAATGTGGAATGAAATGGAAAGGAATGTGAAATGGAAAGAAATGGAAAGTGGAATGGAATGTGCCATGGAATGGAATGGAATGGAATGTGAAATGGAATGGAATGGAAGGTGGATCGGAATTTGCAAAGGAATGGAATGGAGTGGAATGTGGAATGGAATGTGGAATGGAATGGAATGGATTGTGGAATGGAATGGAATGGAATGGAATGTGTAATGGAATGGGTTGCAATGTGGAATTCAATGTGGAATGGAAAGGAATTGAAAGTGGAATGGAATGGAATGGATGTGGAATGGAATGGGAATGGAATGGAATGCAATGTGGAATGGAATGTAATGGAATGTGGAATGGAATGGAATGAAAAGTGGAATGGAATTGAGTGGAAAGTGGAATTGAACGGAATGGATCATGGAATTGAAGGGAATTGAACAGGGAATGGAATGTGTTATGGAATGTTGAATGGAATGGAAACGAAAGTGGAATGGAATGGAATGGAATGGGGAATAGAACAGAATGGAAGTGAGTGTTTAATTGAATCTGGAATGGAATGGAATGGAATGTGGAATGGAATTGAACTTGGAATGGAATGGAATGGAATATGGATTGGAATGGAATGGAATGGAATGTGGAATGGAATGGAATGTGGAATGGAACGGAATGGAATGGAATGTGGAATGGAATGGAATGGAAAGTTGAATGCAATGGAATGGAATCTAATGTGGAATTGAATGGAAGGGAATGGAACGTTGAATTCAATGGAATGAAAAGGAATGTGGAATCGAATGGAATTGAACGGGGAAAGAATGTGGAATGGAATGGAATGGAATGTGGAATTGAATGGAAAGGAATGGAATGTGCAATGGAATGTGGAATGGAATGTGGAATGGAATTGAACTTAGAATGGAATGGAATGGAATGTGGATTGGAATGAAATGGAATGAAATGTGGAATGGAGTGGAATGGAATGGAAAGTGAAATGGAATTTGAAATGGAATGTGGAATGTAATGAAATGAAATGTGGAATGGAATAGAATGGAATGTGGAATGGAAAGTAAAATTCAATGGAACAATGATTGGAATGTGGAA
This sequence comes from Pongo abelii, assembly GCF_028885655.2. NCBI lineage: Eukaryota > Metazoa > Chordata > Mammalia > Primates > Hominidae > Pongo > Pongo abelii. The sequence continues at coordinate 7,613,059 of NC_085929.1, read as the reverse complement.
TGGAATGTGTAATAGAATATGGAATGGTATGTGGAATGGAAAGTGGGATGGAATATGGAATGAAATGTAGTATGGAATGAGGAATGGAATGGAATGTCTAATGGAATGTGGAATAGAATGAAATTGAGTACGGAATGGAATGTGGAATGGAATGGAAAGAAAGGTGAAATGTAAAGAAATGGAATATGGAATGGAATGTGCAGTTAAATGGAATGGAATGAGGAATGGAATGGATTGGAATGTGAAATGCAATGGAAAGGAACTTGGAACGGAATGTGAAATGCAATGTGGAATGGATTGTGCAATAGAATGGAAAGGAATGTGGAATAGAATGGAGTGGAATGGAACATGGAATGGAATTTAGAAAGGAATGTGGAATGGAATGGAATGGAATGTGGAGTGAAATGGAATGGAATGTGTAATGGAATGGAATGGAATGGAATTGAAATTGAAATAGAATGTGGAATGGAATGAGAAATGGAATGTGGAATGGAATGCAGAATGGAATGAAAAGGAATGTTGAATGTAAAGCAAGGAACGTGGAATGGAATGGAATGGAACATGGAATGGAAGTTGGAATGGAACATGGAATGGAAAGTGGAATGGAATGTGAAATGAAATGTGGAATTCAATGGAATGTAATGTGGTATGAAATGTGAAATCGAATGGAATGGAATGTGGAAAGGAAAGTGGAATGTAATGCAATAGAAAGAGAATGGAATGTGGAATGGAATGGAATGGAAAGTGGAATGGCATGTGCAATGGAATGTGAAATGTAATGTGAAATAGAACGGAATGGAATGTGGAATGGAATGTGGAATGGAACGTGGAATGGAATGTGGAAGGTAACCTGGAGTGCAATTGAATGATATGTGGAATGGAATGAAATGGAATATGGAATGGAATGTGGAAAGGAATGGAGTGGAATTTGGAATGGAATGTTGAATTTAATGTGGAATGGTATGTGGAATGGAACGTGGAATGGAAATTGGAATGGAACACGCAATGGAACGTGGAATAGAATGTGGAATGGAATAGAATGGAATGTGGAATGGAATGCAAAGGAATGGAATGGAAAGGAAGGCAATGGAATCTGGAATGGAATGGAATGGTATATGGAATGGAGTGGAATGGAAAGTGGAATGGAATGTTGAATGGAATGGAATCTAATGGAATGTGGAATTGAAGATGGAATGGAATGGAATGGAATGTGGAATGGAATGTGGAAAGGAATGTGGAATGGAAAGTGGAATGGATTGTGGAATGGAATGGAATTGAATGTGCAATGGAATGGAATGGAATGGAATATAATGTGGAATGGTAGGTGGCATTAAATGGAAAGGAATGTGGAATAGAATGTGGAATGGAATGGAATGGAAAGCAGAATGGAATGGAATGTTAGGTGGAATGGAATGGAATGTGGAAAGGAATGTGGAAAGGAGTGGAGTAGAATGTGGAATGGAAGGTAGAATCAAATGGAATGGAATGTGGAATGGAATTCAATGAAACGTGGATTGGAACGTGGAATGGAACGTGGAATGGAACTTGGAATGGAACGTGGAATGAAAGGTGGAATGACATGGAATGTAATGTGGAATGGAATGGAATGGAACGTGGAATCCAACTTAATGGAATTTGTAATGGAAAGAAATGGAACGTGGAATCCCATGGAATGGTATGGAATGTTAAATGGAATGCTTTGGAATTTAATGGAATGTGCAATGGAATGGAATGGAATGGAATGTGGAATGGAATAGAATGCAATGTGGAACAGAATGGAATGGAATGTGTAGTGGAATGGAATGCAATGGAATGTGGAATGGAATGCAACGGAACAGAATGAAATGTAAAGGAATGTGGAATGGACCGCGGAATGGAAGGTGGAATGGAATGGAATGAAATGTGGAATGGAATGGACTGGAACGTGCAATTTAAATGAATTGAATGTGTAATGCAATGGAATGGTATGGAAAGTGAAATGAAATGGAACGTGCAATGGAATGGATTGGAAGGTGGAATTGAATAGAATAGAAAGAGGAATGGAATATTTTGGAATGTGGAGAGGATTGGAATGGAATGGAATGAGGAATGGAATGCAATGGAATAGAATGAAATAGAAGGGAATGTGGAATGGAATGTGAAATGGAATGGAATTCAATGCAATGTGGAATGGAATGGAACGTGGAAAGAAATTGGAAAGGAATGGAATGAAATGTGGAAAGGAATGTTGAAATGAATGTGGAATGTAATGTAATGTAATGGAATGGAATGGAATTTAATGTGGAACGGAATGTGGAATGGAAAATTTAATGGAACATGGAATGGAACGTAATGGAACGTGGAATGGAATGAGGAATGGAATGGAAAGGAATGTGGAATGGAATGTGAAATGTAATGTGGAATTGAATCGAATGGAATGTGGAATGGAACGTGGAATTGAATGGAATGGAACGTGGAATAGAACATGGAATGGAATGGAATGAAACGTGGAACGGAACGTGGTATGGAAAGTGGAATGGAATGTGGAATGGAATGGGAAATGGAATGGAATGGGAAATGGAATGGAATGGAATGCGGAAGGGACTGCGGAAAGGAATGAGGAATAGAATGGAATGGAATGTGGAATGGAACGTGGAATGGAATGTGGAATGCAATGTGGAATGTAATGTGGAATGGAATGTGGAATGGACGGAATAGAATGTGGATTGGAATGTGGATCGGAATGTAGCAGGGAACCTGAAATGGAATGGAATTGACTGTGGTATTGAAGGTGGAATGAAATGGAATGGAACGTGGAATGGAAATGAATGGAACGTTAAATGGAATGTGAAATGGAATGTGGAAAGTAATGGAATGGAATGTGGAATGGAATGTGAAGTGGAATGTGAAATGGAATGTGGAATGGGATGGAATGGAATGTGGAATGTGGAATGGAATGGAATGGAATGTGGAATGGAATGTGGAACGGAATGTGGAAAGAAAAGTGGAATGGAACGGAAAGGAATGTGAAATGTAAAGGAATGGAATGTGGAATGGAATGTGGAATGAAACGGAATGTGGAATGCAATGTGGAAAGGAATGTGTAATGCTATGGAATGGAATGTGAAATGTACTGTGGAATGGATTGTGGAATGGAATGTGAAATGGAATGTGAAAGGGAATGTGGAAAGGAATGTGTAAAAGAATGTGGAATGGAACGGAATGGAATATGGAATGGAATGTGGAATGGAATGTGGAACGGAATGTGGAACATAATGTTGAATAGAATGTGGAAAGGAATGTGGATTGGAACCGAAGGGAATGTGAAATGTAAAGGAATGGAATATGGAATTGAATGTGTAATGGAAAGTAAAATGTAATGCAATGGAATGTGAAATTGAACGTGGAATGGAATGGAATGGAAAGTGGAATGGAATGGGGGATGGAATGTGGAATGGATTGTGGTACGGAATGTAGACAGGAATGTGGAACGGAATGGAGTGGAATGTGGAATGGAAAGTGAAATGAAGTGGAATAGAATGTGAAATGGAATGTGGATTGGAATTTGTAATGGAAAGTGGAATGCAACGTAGGATGGAATGTGGAATGGAATGAAATGGAACGTGTAATGGAATGTGAAATGGAAAGGAATGGAATGTGGAAAGGAATGGAATGGATTGTGGAATGGAAAGGAATGGAATGTGCAATGGAATGTGGAAAGGAAAGTGGAATAGAATGGAATGGAATCTGTAATGGAAGGTGGAATGGAATTGAATCGACCTTTGAATGGAACGTACAATGGAAAGTGGAATGGAATGCAATGTAAAGAGGATTGGAATTAAAACTGGAATGTAATGGAAGGGAAGGTGGAATGGAATGTGGAATGGAATGGAATAGAATGGGGAAAGGAATGGAAGGGAATGTGAAATGGAATGTGGAACGGAATGTGAAATGGAATGTGGAATAGAGTGGAATGGAACGTGGAATGGAAAATTGAACGGAATGTGGAATATAATGTGCAATGGAATGTGAAAAGGAATGTGGAATGGAATGTAGAATTGAATGTGTAATGGAATGTAAAATGTAATGCAAAGGAATGAGGAATTGAACGTGGAAAGAAATGGAATGGAACGTGGAATGGAATGTGAGTTGGAATGTGGAATGGATTGTGGTCTGGAATGTAGAAAGAAATGTTGAACGGAATGGAGTGGAATGTGGAATGGAATGTGAAATGGAGTGGAATAGAATGTGAAATGGAATGTGGATTAGAATTCGGAATGGAAAGTGGAATGCAACTTGGAATGGAAAGTGTAAAGGAATGGAATGGAAAGTGTAATGGAATGTGAAATGGAAAGGAATGGAATGTGGAATGGAATGGAATGGAATGTGGAATGAAAGGTATGGAATGTGCAATGGAATGTGGTAAGGAAAGTGGAATGGAATGGAATGGAATCTGTAATGGAGGGTGGAATGGAATTGAATCGACCTTGGAATGGAACGTACAATGGAAGGTGGAATGGAATGGTACGTAATGAGGAATGGAATAAAATGTGGAATGGAATGGAAGGGAAGGTGGAATGGAAAGTGGAGTGGAATAGAATGGGTAATGGAATGACACGAAATGTGAAAGGGATTGTGGAACGGAATATGAAATGGAATGTGGAATGGAGTGGAATAGAATGTGGAATGGAATGTTGAACGGAATGTAGAATAGAATGTGCAATGGAATGTGGAAAAGAATATGGAATGGAACGGAAGGGAATGTGAAATGCAATGTGGAATGGAATGGAAGGGAACGTTGAATGGAAGGAAATGGAATGTTGAACGGAATGTGGAATTGAATGTGGAATGGAATATGGAAAGGAAACTGTAATTTAATGGAATGGAATGTGAAATGGAATGGAATGGAATTTTTAATTTAATGTGGAATGAAATGGAATGGAATGTGGATAGGGATGTGGAATGGAATGTGGAAAGGAATGTGGAATAGAATGTGGAATGGAATGCGGAATGGAAAGTGGAAAGGAATGTGGAATGGAATGGAATGGAATGTGGAATGGAATGTGGAATGGAGTGACGAATGGAATGTAGAATGGAGTGTGAAACGTAATGTGGAATGGAACGGAATGGAACGTGGAATGGAATGTGGAATGGAAAGTGGAATAGAGTGTGGAATGGAAAGTGGAATGGAGTGTGGAATGGAGTGTGGAATGGAATGTGAAATGGAACGCAATGGAATGTGAAATGGAATTTCTAATTTAATGTGGAATGGAATGTAAAGTATAATGGAATGGAAAGTGGAATTGAAAGTGGTATGGAAAGGAATGGAATGTAAAATGGAATGTGGCATGGAATGGAATGGAATGTGGAATGGATTGTGGAACGGAATGTGGAATGAAATTTGGAATGGAATTTGAAGTGGAATGTGTAATGGAAATTGGAATGGAATGTGTAATGGAAAGTGGAGTGTAACGTGGAATGGAACGAGGAAACTAATGGATTTGAAAGTGTATTGGAATGTGGAATAGAATGAAATGTGGAATGAAATGTGGAATGGAATGTGGAATGAAATGTGGAAAGGAAAGGAATGGAATGAGGAATGGAATTTGCAATGGAATGGAATGGAATGTGGAATGGAATGGAATGGAATGTGGAATGGCATGTGGAATGCAATGTGGAATGGAACGGAATGCAATGTGGAATGGAATGGGGAATGGAATGTTGAAAGAAAGCGGAATGAAATGGAATGGAAGGTGGAATGGAACGTGGAATGATATCAAATGGGGCTTGGAATAGATCGTTGAATGGAAATTGGAATGGAAAGTGGAATGGAATGGAATGGAAAGTGGAAAGGAATTTATTGGAATGTGGAACGGAATGTGGAATGGAATACGGAATGTAATGTGGAACGAAACATGGAATGGAACCGAATGGATTGTGGAATGCAATGTGGAATGAAGTGTGGAATGGAATGTGTAATGGAACAGAATGGAATGTGAAAAGGAATGTGGAATGGTAAGTGGAAAAGAAAGTCAAATGCAATGGAATGAAATGTTTAACTGAACATGGCATGCAATGGAAAGGAACATGGAATGGAATGTGGGATGGAATCAAATGGACTGTGGAATGGATTGTGGAATGGAATGTAGTGGAATGCAGAAAGCAATGTGAAAGAGAGTGTAATGGAATGTGAAATGGAGTATGGATTGCAATGTGGAATTGGACATGGAATGCAAAGGAACGGAGCGTAAAATGGAATGTGGAATTGAACGGAATGGAATCTGGAATGCAATGGAATGGAATGTGGAATGGAATGTGGAAAGGAAAGTGGAATGGAATGTGGAAAGGAAAGTGGAATGGAATGGAATGGAATGTGGAATGGAATGGAATGGAATGTGGAATGGAAAGTGGAATGGAATGGAATGGAATGAGAAATGGAATGTGGAATGGAAAGTAATGGAATGTGGTATGGAACGTGGAACGGAATGTGGAATGGAATGTGGAATGGAATCTGGAAAGGAATCTGGAATGGAACGGAATGGAATGTGAAATTGAATAGAATGGAAAGTGGAATGGAATGTTTAATGGAATGGAATGGAATGTGGAATGGAATGTGGAATGGAATGGAATGGAATATGGAATGGAATGGAATGTTATCGCATGGAATGTGGAATGGAATGGAATGGAATGGAATGTGTAATGGGATGTGGAATGGAATGGAATGGAATGTGGAATGGAACGTGGAATGGAACGTGTAAAGGAACGTGCAATAGAAAGTGGAATGGAACATGGAATGGAATGAATAATAGAATGGAATGGAATGTGGAATGTATTGGAATTTAATGGAATGTGGAATGGAATGTGGAATGGAATGCACTGGAAAGTGGAATAGAATAGAATGGAACGTAGAATGGAACGTAAATGAATGGAATGTGAAAAGGAATGGAATGGAATGTGGAATTGAATGGAATGGAATGTGGGATGGAATGGAATGGAATATGAAAGGGAATGGAAAGGAATGAGGAATTGAATGGAATTGAACATGTGGACTGGAATGGAAAGTAATTGAAAGGAATGTGGAATGGAATGGAATGGAATGGAATGCGGAAAGGAATGGAATGGTTTTTGGAATAGAACGTAATTTAACGTGGAAAGGAATAAGGAATGGTATGTGGAAATTTATGTTCAACGGAACGGAATGGAATGTGTAATAAATTGATATGGAATGTGGAATGGAATGGAATGGAAAAGAATGTGGAATAGAATGGAATGGAATGGAACTGAATGTGGATTGGAATGGAATGGAATGTGGAAAGGAATGTGCGATGAAATGGAAAGGAATGCGGAATGGAATCGAATGGAATGTGGAATGGAATTCAATGGAATGTGCACAGGAATGTGGAATGGAATGTGGAACGGAATGGAATGGAATGGAATGGAATGGAATGGAATGTGGAATGCAACGTGAAATGGAAGAAACTGAATGTAGAATTCAACGTGGAATGGAATGGAATGGGAAGTGGAATGGACCGTGGAATGGAATGGAATGGAAGGAGGAATGGAATGTGGAAGGCAATGTGGAAGGGAATGGAATGCAATGTGGAATGAGATGTGGAATGGAATGGAATGGAATGGGGAATGGAATGGAATGGAAAATGGAATGGAACGTGGAATGGATCGTCAAATGTAATGGAACGGAACATATAATGGAATGTGGAATGGAATGAAATGGAACGTGGAATAGAATGTGGAATGGAATGAGGAATGGAATGGAATGGAATGTGGAATGGAATGGAATGGAATGTGGAATGGAATTTTTAATGGAAGGTGGAATGGAACGTGGAATGGAAGGTGGAATGGAACGTGGAATGGAACGAAAGTAATGGGGAAAGGCACATGTAATGGAATGTGGAAAGGAAATTGGAACAGAATTTAAAGGAACATGGAAAGGAACGTGGAATGGAATGGAATGGAACCTCGAAAGTAACGTGGAATGCAACGTGAAATGCAATGTTTAATGGAATGCAATGAAATGTGGAATGGAATGGAATGGAATCTGGAGTGGAATGAAATGGATTGTGGAATGCAATGGAAAGTAGAATGGAATGTGGAATGCAATATGGAATGGAATGTGGAATGGAAAGTGGAATGGAAAGCAGAATATAACGTAGAATGGAACGTGGAATGGAAAGTGGAATGGAATAGAAAGGAATGTGGAAAGGAGTGGAATGGAATATGGAATGGAATAGAATAGAATGTGGAATGGAATGTTGAATGGAATGGAATGGAAAGGAATGTGGAATGGAAAATAATGGAATAGAATGTGGAATGGATAGTCATGGAATGGAAAGTGATATTGAAGATGGAATGGAATGTAATGTAATGTGGAGTGGAATGGGGAATGGTACGTGGAATGGTAGGAATGAAACATGGAACGGAACGTGGAATGGAATGTGGAATGGAATGTGGAATGCAAGGTGGAATGCAATGTGGAAGGGAATGTGGAATGGAATGGAATGGAATGTGGAGTGGAATGGAAAGGAACGGAATATGGATTGGAATGGGATGGAATGGAATGTGTAATGGAATGAAATGGAATGTGGAATGGAATGGAATGGAATGGAATGTGGAATGAAATGGAATGGAATGGTGTGGAATGCGGAATGGAATTGAATCGTATTTGGAATGAAATTGAATAGAAAGCTATGGAATGTGAAATGGAATGGAATGCAATGTGGAAAGGAACGTGGAATGTAACGTGGAATGGAAAGTGGAATGGAACGAGGAATGGAACATGGAATGGAATGTGGATTATAACGTGGAAAAGAATATGGAATAGAATTTGGAATGGAATGGTATGGAATCAGTAATGGAATGGAATGCAATGGAATGGAATGCCGAATGGGATGGAATTGAATGAGGAAATGAATGGAATGGAATGGAATGGAATGTGGAATGGAATGGAATGGAATGTGGAATGGAATGGAATGGAATGTGGAATAGAATGGAATGGAATGGAATGTGGAAGGGAATATGTAATGGAATGGAATGGAATGTGTAATGGAATGGAAGGCAATGTGGGGTGCAATGGAATGGAATCTGGAATGGAAATGAAGGTGCAATGGAAAGGAATGTGGAATGGAATGGACTGGAATGTGGATTGGAATGGAATGGAATGTGGAATGGAATTCAATGGAATGGAATGGAATGTGAAATGGAATATACAAAGTAAAGTGTAATGGAATGGACCGGAATGTGAAATGGAATGTGGAGTGGAATGGAATGGAATGTGGAAAGGAATGTGGAATGGATAGTGGATTGGAACATGGAAAGGAACATGGAATGGAAAGGAATGGAACGTGGAATGGAATGTGGAATGGAATGGAGTGCAATGGATTGTGTAATGGAATGTGGAATGGAATGTGTAGAAGAATGGAATGAAATGAGGAACGGAATACGGAGATTAATGCAATGGTATGTGTAACGGAATGTGGAGTGGAATGGAATGGAATGTGGAATGGAATGCAATAAAATGTGAAATGGAATGTGGAATGGCATGGAATGGAATGTGGAATGGAAAGTAGAATGGAATGTGGAATGGAATGCAATAGAATGTGGAGTGGAGTGGAATGGAATGTAGAAAGGAATGTCAAATGCAATGGAATGGAATGTGGAATTCAATGTGGAATGGAATGGCACGGAACGTGGAATGGAATTTGTGATGGAATGGAATGGATTGTGGAACGGATTCTGGAATGGAATGGAGTGGATTGTGGAATGGACTCTGAAATGGAATGTATTGGAATGTTAAATGGAATGTGGATTGGAATGTGGAAAGCAACGTGGAATGGAAAGTGGAATGGAAACTGCAATGGAATGGAAAGTAACGTGTAATTGAATGTGGAATAGAATGGAATGGAAAGAGGAATGGAATGTGGAATGTAATGGAACGGATTGTGGAGTGTTATGGAATGGAATGTGGAACGTAAAGTGGAATGGAATGTGGAATGGAACGGAGTGTAATGTGGAATGGAATGTGAAAAAGAACGTGGAATGGCATGTAATGGAATGTGGAAAGGAATGTGGAATGGAATACAATGGAAGTTGGAATGGAACGTGGATTTTAACGTGGATTGTAATATGGAATGGAATGTAATGGAATGGGGAATAGAATGGAAAGGAATGTGGAATGGAATGGACTGGAATGTGGAATGAAATTTGGAATGGAATGTGGAATGGAATGTGAAGTGGAACGGAATGAATTGTGGAATGGAACATAGAGTGAACTGTGGAATGGAATGTAGAATGGAAGGGAATGAAAAGTGGAATGGAATGTGGAATAGAATGTGGAATGGAATGTAAAACGGAATGGAAAGGAATGTGGAATGGAATGCGGAATGGAATGTGGAATGGAATGTGGAAGGGAACACAGCATGAAATGGAATGGAATGTGGAATGGAATGTGGAATAGAATGAGGAATGGAATGTGGAATGGAATGTAATGCTATCTGCAAAGTAAAGGAAGGGAATGTGGAATAGAATGTGGAATGGAATGTGGAATGGAAAGGTATTGAATGCGGAATGGAATGGATTGGAATGCAGAAAGGAATGTGGAATGGAAACAATGGAAAGTGGAATGCAATGGAATGGAATGTGGAAAGGTGTGTGGAATGGAATGTGGAACGGAAAGGATTGGAATGTGGAATGGAATGTGGAAAGAAAGTGGAATGGAATGGAATGGATTGTGGAATGAAATGGAATGGGATGGTATGGAGTATGGAATGGAGTGGAATGGAATGTGGAATGGAAAGTGGAAAGGAACGTGGAATGTAACGTGGAATGTAACGTGAAATGGAAAGTGGAATTGAATGGAATGGAAATTGTAATGGAATGAGGGATGGAAGGGAATGGAATGTTGAATTGAATGTGGAATGCAACGTGGAATAGAATGTGGAATGGAATGTGGAATGGAATGTGGAATGTAATTGAATGGAATGTGGAATGGTATGGAAAGGACTGTGGAATAGAATGCAATGGAAAGAATGTGGAACAGAATGTGGAATAGAATGTATAATAGAATGCGGAATGGAATTGTATGCAATGTGGAATGCAATGTTTTGGAATGTAATGTGGAATGGAATGGAATGAAACGTGGAATGAAATGTTGAATAGGATGATTAATGGAATATGGAATGGAATGGAATTGAATGTGGAATGGAATGTGGAATGGAACGGAAGTAATGTGGAATGGAATGTGAAATGGAATGTGGAAAGGAAACTGCAACGGAATGGAATGGAAGATGAAACGGAACGTGGAATGGAACGAGTAATACAAAGTGGAATGGAATGTGGAGTGGAATGGAATGGAATCTGAAATGGAATGGAATGCATTGTGGAATGAAATGCAGAACGGAATGCGCAATGGAATGTGGAATGGAACGGATTGGAATGTGCAATGTAATGTGGAGTGGAGATTGGAATCCAAAGTGGAATGGAACGGAATGGAAAGTGGAATGGAGTTTGTAATATAAATGTGGAATGGAACGTGAAGTGGAATGGAATGGAATGTGGAGAGGAACGTGGATTTTAATGGAATGGAACACAGAATTGATCGTGGAATGCAACGTGGAATGGAATGGAATGGAACGTGGAAAGGAATGTGGAATGGAACGCGGAAAGGATTGGAATATAGAAGGGAATGGAATGGAAGGTGGAATGGAATGGAATGGAATGGAATGGGGAATGGAATGCAAATGAATGTGTAACGGAATGTCGAATGGAATGTGAAATGGAAGGCGGAATGAAATGTGGAATGGAACAGAATGGATAATGGAATGGAATGGAATGGAACGTGGAATGGAAAGTGAAATGGAACATGGAATTGAATGTCAGATGGAATGGAATGGAATGTGGAATGGGATGGAATGGAATGGAATGTGGAATGGAATGGAATGGAATGTGGAATGGAAGGTGGAATTGAATGGAATGGAAAGTAGAATGCAATGTGGAACAGAATGCAATGCAACGTGGAATTGAGCGGAATAGAATGTGGAATGAAATTGAATGCAAATTGGAGTGGAATGGAATGGAATTGAATGGAATATGCAATGGAATGGAATGGAATGTGGAATGGTATTGAATAGTAAGTGGAATGGAATGCAATTGTATAGGGAATGGAATAGAATGGAATGTGGAATGGAATGTGTAATTGAATGTAAACGATGTGGAATGGATTGTGGAATGGAATAGAATTGAATGTGGAATGGAATGGAAAGAAACTTGGAATGGAAGGAAAAATGGAATGAGGAATGGAACGTGGAATGGAAAGTGGAATGGAAGATGGAATGGAATGGAATGGAATGTGGAATGGAATGGAATGGAAAGTGAAATGCAATGGAATGGAACGTGGAATGGAAAGGAATGGAAAGTGTAATGGAAAGGAATAAAATGTGGAATGCAATGGAATGGCATGGAATGTGGTATGTAATTGAATGGAGTGGAACGGAATGTGCAATGGAATGGAATGGAATGTGGAATGGAATAGAATGGAATGTGAATTGGAATGTGGAATGGAAAGTGGAATGGAATGAAATGGAACATGAAATGGAAAGGAATGGAACATAGAATGGAATGGTATGGAACGTGGAATGGAATGTGGAATTGAACGTGGAATGAAACGTTCACTGGAAGGTTGAATATAGTGGAATGTTAAATGGAATGGAATGGAATGTGGAATGGAATGGAATGGAAGATGGAACGTAACATGGAGTGGAAATAAACGGAAGGTGGAATGGAACATGGAATGGAACCACTAATGCAACGTAGAATGGAATGTGGAATGGAATAGAATGGAACGTCAAATGGAAAGTAGAATGGAAGGTACAATGGAATGGAACGGAACGTGCAATGCAATGTGGTATATATTGGAAATGAACGTGGAATGGAATGGGATGGAATGTGGTAAGGAAAGTGGAAAGGAAAGGAATGGAATGTGGAATGGAATGTGGTATCGGAGGTGGAATGGAATTTAATGGAATGTGGAATGGAATGTAGAATGGAAAAAATGGAATGTGAAACGGAATGTGGAATGAAACGTGGAATGGAATGTGGAATGAAATGTTGAATGAAATAGAATGGAATGTGAAATGGAAGGTGAAATGGAATGTGGAGTTGAATGTGGATTGTAATGGAATGGAACGTTGAAAGGAATGGAATGGAAAGAGGTATGCAATGGGGAAAGGAGTGGAATGGAATGTGGAATGGAATGTAGAATGGGATGTGGAATGAAATTTAATGGAATGTAGAATATAAAGTGGAAAGAAATGGAATGGAATATGAAAGGGAATGTGGATGGCAAAGTGGAATGGAATGTGGAATGAAATCGAATGGAACGTCGAATGGAATGTGGAACTGAATGGAATGTAATGTGGAATGGAATGGAATGGAATTGGATGTGGAATGGAATGTGGACTCGAATGTGGAATGGAAAGGAATGGAATGTGGAATGGAATGTGGAATGCAATGCAATCGAATGTGGAATGGAATGTGGAATGGAATGTGGAATTCAATGCAATCGAATGTGGAATGGAATGTGGAATGGAACCTGGAATGGAACGTGGAATGGAATGGAATGGAATTGAATGGAATGTGGAAATGAAAGTGGAATGGAACATGGACTGGAATGTGGAATGTAAAGTGGAATGGAATGTGCAATGGAAGCTGGAATGGAACTTGGAATGGAATGTGGAATGGAGTGGAATGGAGGGTGGAATGGAATGTACAATGGAATGGAAAGGAACGTGGAACGGAAGGTGGAATGCAATGTGGAATGGAATGTGGAATGGAATGGAATGGAATGGAATGTGGAATGAAATGTGGAAATGAATGTGGAATGGAACGTGGAATGGAATGCAGAATGGAAAGTGGAATGGAACGTGCAATGAAATGGAAAGGAATGTGGAATGGAATGTGGAATGGAACGTGGAATGGAATGGAATTGAATGTGAAATGGATCTTGAAATGGAGTGGATTGGAACGTGGAATGGAATGTGGAATGCAAAGGGGAGTGGAATGAAAAGGGGAATGGAATGTGGAATGGAACTTGGAAAGGAATGTACAATGTAAACTGGAATGGAACGTGGAATGGAATGGAATGGAAGTAATAATGGAACGTGCAATGGAATGGAACGGAACATGGAATGGAACGTGGAATGGGATGTGGAATGGAACGTGAAATGGAACGTGGAATGGAATGGAATGGAATGTGGAATGCAATGTGAAATGGAATGTGGAATGGACTGTGGAAAGGAATGGAATGGAATGGGGAATGAAATGTGGAATTGAATGTGCAATGGAACATGGAATGGAACGTGGAATGGAACGTGGAAGGGAACATGGAAGGAAATGGAACGGAATGTTGAATGGAATGTGGAAGGGAATAGAATGGAATTTGGAAACGAATTTGTATTGGAATGGTAGGTGAAATCGAATGTGGTACAGAATGGAATGGAAAGTTTAAATGGAATGGAATGCAATGTTGAATGGAATGTGGACTGCAATGAAATGCAATGTGGAATGGAATGGAATGGAATGTGAAATGGAACGGGGAAAGGAATGGAATGGAATTTGGAATGGAATGTGGAAAGGAATGTGGAATGGAATGTGGAATGGAATGGAATGGAATGGAATGTGGAATGGAAAGTGGAAAGGAATGTGGAATGGAACGGAATGGAATGTGGAATGGAGTGTGGAATGGAACGTGGAATGGAATGTAATGAAATCAGAAATGGAAAGTGGAATCGAATGTGGAAAGGAATGGAATGGAATGCGGAAAGAAATTTGGAATGCAGTGCAATGGAATGTGGAAGGGAATGTGGAATGGAATGAGGAATGGAATGTGGAATGGAACCTGGAATGGAACGCAGAATGGAATCAAATGGAATGGAACGTGGAATGGAAAGTGGAATGGAAAATAAAATGGAATGTGGAATGGAACGTAGAATGCAATGTGAAATGGAATGTGGAATGGAACGTGGAATGGAATGTGGAATGGAACGTCGAAAGGAATGGAATAGAATGTGGAATGGAGCTTGGAATGGAATGGAATGGAACTTGGAATCGAATGTGGAATGGAAAGTGGAATGGAACGTGGAATGGAATGTACAATGGAATGTGTAAGGGAACGTCGAATGGAATGTAATGGAAGGAGGAATGGAACGTGGAATGGAATGGAATGGAACGTGGAATGGGAAATGGAATGGAATGTCGAATGGAACGTGGAATGGAACGCGGAATGGAATGGAATGGAATGTGTAATGCAATGTGGAATGTAAATTGGAATGGAATGTGTAATGGAATGGAACGGAATGGAATGTGAAAGGGAATGTGCAATGAAATGTAGAATGGAAAGTGGAATGGAAGGTGGAATGGAATGTGGAATGGAAGGTGGAATTGAAAGGAACGGAATGTAGAATGGAATGTGGAGTGGCATGGAATTGAGTGTGGAATGGAATTTGGAATGGAATGGAAGGTGAAGTCGAATGCGGAACGGAATGGAATGGAAAGTTTAAATGTAATGGAATGGAATGTTGAATGCAATGTGGACTGCAGTGGAATGCAATGGAAAGGAATTTGGAATGGAATGTGGAAAGGAATGTGGAATGGAATGTGGAATGGAATGGAATGGAATGTGGAATGGAAAGTGGAAAGGAATGTGGTATGGAACGGAATGTAACGTGGAATGGAATGTGGAATGGAATACAGAATGGAACGTGGAATGGAATGGAATGGAATTGAATGGAATGGATTGTGTAACGGAATGTGGAATGGAACGTAGAATGGAACGTGGAATGGAATGGAATGGAACGTGGAAAGGGATGGAATGGAATGTGGAATGGAACTTGGAGTGGAATGGAATGGAACGTGGAATGGAACATGGAATGGAACGTGGAATGGAATTCGCAATGGAATGTGGAATGGAAAGTGGAATGGAAAGGAATGGAAAGTGGGGTGGAACGTGGAATGGAATGGAATGGAACGTAAAATAGAATGTGGAATGGACTGTGGAATGGAACGGGAAAAGGAACATTGAATGGATTGGACTGAAATGTGGAATGGATTGTGGAGTGTAATGCAAGGCAATGTGGAAAGGAAAGTGGAATGGAATGGAATGGAATTTGGAATGCAATGTGAAATTGATTGGAATGGAATGTGGAATGGAATGTGCAATGGAATGTAATGAAATGTGGAATGGAACGGAATAGAAAGTGGATTGAAATGCAAGGCAGTATGGAATGGAAAGTGGAATGGAGTGGAATGGAATTTGGAATGGAATGTGAAACTGAATGGAATGGAATATGGAATGGAATGGAATGTAATGGAATGTGGAATGTAACGGAATGGAATGTGGAATGGAATGTGGAATACAATGTTTAATGGAATGGAATGCAATGTGCAATGGAACGTGTAATGGAATGGAGTGGAACGTGGAATGGAATTTTGAATGGAAATTGGAATGGAACGTGGAAAGGAATGTTTAATGCAACCTGGAATGAAAGTGGAATGGAATGTGGAATGGAATGGAATGGAATCTGGAATGGAATGAAATTGAATGAGGAATGGAATGTGGAATAGTATGTGGAATGGAACATAATGGAATAGAATGGAGTGTGGAATGGAATGTGGAATGGAATGTGGAATGGAACGTTGAATGTAACGGAATGGACCTTGGAATGGAAAGTGGAATGGAACGTGAAATGGAATGTGGCATGCAACGTGGAAGGGCATGGGCAATGCAATGTGGAATGGAACATGGAATGGAACAGAATGGAAAGTGGAATGGAATGTGGAATGGAATGGAATGGAACGTGGAATGGAACGTTGAAGTGAATGTGAAATGGAACGTCGAATATAATGGTATGTGGAATGGAATGGAATGGAATGCAATAAATGAATGGAATGGAATGCGGAATGGAATGGAATGGAATGTATAATGGAATGGAATGTGGAATGGAATGTGGAATGGAATGGAATGTGGAATGTAATGGAATGTGGAATGGAATGAAATGGAATGGAATGTGGAATGGAATGGAATGGAATGTGGAAAGGAATGGAATGGAATGAAGTGGAATGTGAAACGGAATAGAATGGGATGCGGAATGAAATAGAATGTGGAATGGAATGGAATGGAATGTGGAATGTTATGGAATGGAACATGGAATGGATTAGAATGGAAATTGGAATGCAATGGTAAGGAAAGTGGAATGGAATGGAATGGAATGTACAATGGAATGTGGAATGGAATGGAATGGAATGTACAATGGAATTTGGAATGGAATGGAATTGAAAGTGGAACAGAATGTGCAATGGAATGGAAAGGAATGTGAAATGGAAAGAAACGGAATGTGGATTGGAATGTGGAATGCAATGTGCAATGGAATGTGGAAAGGAAAGTGGAATGAAATTTGCAGTTTAATGTGGAATGGAATGTGGAATGGAAACTGGAATGGAAAGTGGATTGGAATTGAATAGAATGTGGAATGGAACGTGGAATGGAACGATGAATGGAAAACGGAAAGGAATGCAGAATGTAATGTGAAAAGGAAAGTGGAATGGAATGGAATGGAATGTGTAATGGAACGTGGAATGGAACGTGGAATGGAACATAGAATGGAATATGGAATGGAAAGTGGAATGGGATGTGCAATGGAAGGTGGAAAGGAAAGTGGAATGGAAAGAAATGTAACGTGGAATGGAACGTTGAATGAAATGGAATGGAAAGTGGAATGGAACGTGGAAGAGAACATGGAAAGGAATGTGGAATGGAACGTGGAATGGAATATGGAATGTAATGTGGAAGGGAATGTGGCATGGAATGGAAAGGAATGGAATGGAATGTGGAAAGGAAAGTACAATGGTTCCTGTAATTGAACGTGGAATGGATCATGGAATGGAACTGGAAGGGAATGTGGAATGTGGAATGGAATATGGAATGGAACGTGAAATTGAATGGACTGGAATGTTGAATAAAACCTGGAATGGAATGGAATGGAATGTGGAATAGAATGTTGAATGGAATGGAATGGAATATGGAATGGAATGGAATGGAATGTGGAATGGAATGGAATGGAATGTGGAATGGAAAGGCATGGAACTTGGAATGGGACGTGGAATGGAACATGGAATTCAACGTGGAATGGAGAGTGGAAAGGAATGTCGAAACGAAAGGAATGGAATGTGAAATGGAACGGAAAGGAATGTGGAATGGAAAGGAATGGAACGTGGAATAGAACGTGGAATGGAAAGTGGAATAAAATGGAATGGAACATGGAAGGGAATTTGGAATGGAATGGAATGGAACGTGGAATTTAAAGGAATGGAACATGGAATGGAATGTGTAATGGAATGGAATGGAACTTAGAATGAAATGTGGAATGGAAAGTGGAATGGATGGTGGAATGCACCGTGGAATGGAATGGAATAGAATGGGAAATGGAAAGGAATGCCACCTGGAATGGGACACGGAATGGAACATGGAATGTGACGTGGAATGGAAAGGAATGCAACGTGGAATGGGACGTGGAATGGAACACGGAATGCGACGTGGAACGGAAAGTGGAATGGAACGTGGAATGGAATGGAATAGAATGCCGAAGGCAATGGAATGAAAGGTAGAATGGAATGGAATGGACTGGAATGGAATGTGGAATGAAATGGAATGGATTGGAAAGTGAAATATAATGTGGAACGGAATGTAAATGGAATGTGGATGGAATGTGGAACGGAATGAATTGGAACGTGGAATGGAATGGAATGGAATGAGGAATGAAACGGAATGGAATGGAAAATGGAATGGAATGTGGAATGGAGCATGGAATCGAACGTAAAATGGAATGTGGTATGAAAAGTGGAATGGAACGGAATGGAATGTGGAATGGAATGAGGAAATGAATGCAATGGAATGAGAACGGAATGTAGAAAGGAATGGAATGGAATGTGGAATGAAATGTTGAAAGGAATGTGGAATGGAATGTGGAATGCAATGTGGAATGCAATGGAATAAAATGAGGAATGGAATGTTGTATGGAATGTGGAAAGGAACGTGGAATGTAATGTGGAACGGTATGTGGAGTGTAATGGAGTGGAATGTGGAATGGAATGGAATAGAATGCGGAACGGAATGGAACGGAATGTTTAATAGAATTGAGTGGAAGTGAAAGTGCAATGCAATGTGGAATGGAATGTGGAATGCAAAATGGAATGGAATGTGGAATGGAATTGAACTTGGAATGGAATGGAATGGAATGTGGATTGGAATGGAATGGAATGGAATGTGGAATGGAATGAAATGGAAAGGAATGTGGAATGGAATAGAATGGAATGTGGAATGGAATGGAATTGAATGTGGAATGCAATGGAATGGAATGGTACTTGGAATAGAATGGAATGGAATGGAACATTGAATGCAAAGGAATGGAATGTAACGTGAAATTGAACGTAACTGAATGGGGAAAGGAATGTGGAATGGAAAGTGGAATGGAACGTGGAATGGAATGAAATGAAATGTGGAATGGAATGGAATGGAATATGCAATGGAATGTGGAATGGAATGGAATGGAATGGAATGGAATGGAATGTGGAATAGAATGGAATGGAAAGGAATATGCAATGGAATGTGGAATGGAATGTGGAACGGAATGAAATGCAATGTGGAATGGAATGGAATTAAATGTGGAATAGAATGGAATGGAATGGAATGTGCAATGGAATGTGGAATGGAATGGAATGGAATGGAATGGAATGGAATGTGGAATAGAATGGAATGGAAAGGAATATGCAATGGAATGTGGAATGGAATGTAGAATGGAATGAAATGCAATGTGGAATGGAATGGAATTAAATGTGGAATAGAATGGAATGGAATGGAATGTGCAATGGAATGTGGAATGGAATGTGGAGTGGAATTGAACTTGGAATGGAATGGAATGGAATGTGGATTGGAATGGATTGGAATGGAATGTGGAATGGAATGGAATGGAATGGAAAGTGAAATGGAATTTGGAATGGAATATGGAGTGGAATGAAATGCACAGTGGAATGGAATGGAATAGAATGTGGAATGGAATGGAATTGAATTGAAAGTGAAATGGAATTCGCAATGGAATGTGAAATGGAATGAAATGCAACGTGGAATTGAATAGAATGGAATGTGGAATGGAAAGTGGAAAGCAATGGAACATGGAATGGAATGTGGAAAGCAATGTGTAATGGAATGTGGAATGGAATGTGAAATGGAATGTGGAATGGAATATGGAATAAAATGTAGCATGGAACGCGGAATGGAAAGGAATGGAATGTCCAATGGAATGTGGAATGGAATGAAATTGAATGCGGAATGGAATGTTTAATGGAATGGAAAGGAATGTGAAATGGAAAGAAATGGAATGTGGAATGGAATGTGGAATGAAATGGAATGGAATTGAATGTGAATTGGAATGGAATGGAAAGTGGAATGGAATGTGCGAAGGAAAGGAATGTAGTGGAATGTGTATTGGATTGTGGAATAGAATGTGCAAAGGAATGGAATGTAGTGGAATGTGGATTGGATTGTGGAATGGAATGGAATGGATTGTGGAATGGAATGGAGTGGAAAGTGGAATGGAATGGGTTGCAATATGGAATGGAATGTGGAAAGGAATAGAATGGAATCGAATGGAAAGTGGAATGGAATGGTTTGGAATCTATAATGGAAAGGGAATGGAGTGGAATGCAATGTGGAATGGAATGGAATGGAATGTGGAATGGAATTCATTGAAACGTGGAATTGAATGGAATGGAATGCAATGGAACGTGGAATTGAATGGAATTGAACGAGGAATGGAATGTGTAATGGAATATGGAATGGAATGGAATGGAATGTGGAATAGAAGGGAATAGAATGTGGAATAGAATAGAATGCAAGTGAAAGTGCAATGGAATGTGGAATGGAATGTGGAATGGGATGAAATGCAATGTGGAATGGAATGGAATGAAATGTGGAATAGAATGGAATGGAATGGAATATGCAATGGAATGTGGAATGGAATGTGGAATGGAATTGAACTTGGAATGGAATGGAATGGAATGTGGAATGGAATGGAATGGAATCGAATGGAATGGAAAGTGAAATGGAATTTGGAATGGAACATGCAATGGAATGAAATGGAACGTGGAATGGAGTAAAATGGAATGTGGAATGGAAAGTGGAATGGAATATGTAATGGAATGTGGAATGAAATGCATTGGAATGAGAATGGAATGTGGAATGGAATGGAATGGAATATGGAATGGAATGTGGAATGAAATGGATTGGAATGCGAAATGGATTGTGGAACGGAATGTGGAATGAATCGTGGAATGGAACGTGGAATTGATTGGAATGGAACTTGGTATAGAATGTGGAATGTAATGGAAGGGAATGTGGAATGAAATGTGGAGTGTAAGGGAATGGAATGTGGAGTGGAATGGAATGGAGTGTGGAATGGAATGTGGAATGGAATGGAAGGTAATGAAGAATGGAATGTGGAATGGAAGGTGGAAGGTAAAGTAGAATGGAATGGAGTGGAATGTGGAATGAAACATGGAAAGAAATCGAATGGAACGTGGGATGGAAAGTGGAATGGAATGTGGATTAGAATGTGGAATGGAATGCAATGGAATGTGGAATGGAATGTGGAATGCAGTATGGAATGGAATGGAATGGAACAGGGAATGGAACAAGGAATGTAATGGAATGGAACGTGGAATGAAATGTGGAATGGAAAATGGAATGGAAAGTAGAATGCAATGCAGAGAGGAATGTGATGTGGAATGGAACGGAATGGAATGTCTAATGGAATGTGGAAAGGAATGGAATGGAATGTGGAATACAATGTGCAATAGAATGTGGAATTGAATGGAATGAAATTTTGAATGGAGTTTGGAGTGGAAAGGAATGGAAGGTGGAATGTAACGTGGAACTGAATGTGGTATGGAATGCTATTTAATGTGGAGTAGAATGTATCATAGAACTGAATGTGGTATGGAATGGAATTTAATGTGGAATGGAATGTGGAATGGAATGGAATGGTATGTGGACAGTTATGTGGAATAGAATGTGGAATGGAATGTGCAATGGAACAGAATGGAATGTGGAATGAAATTTGGATTCAAATGTGGAATGGGTCGTTGAATGGAATGGAATGGAATGTGCAATGAAACGTGGAATGGAATGGAATGAAACGTGGAATGGAATGTGCAATGCAACGTGCAATGAAATGTGGAATGGAACGTGGAATGGAATATGCAATGGAATGTGGAATGGGATGTGGACTGGAACGGGGAATGGAATGGAATGGAATGTGGAATGGAAGTGAAATGGAACGGAATGGAGTGGAATGAGGAATGGAATGTGGAAAGGAATGTGTTAAGGAACGTGGAATATAACAGAATGGAATGTGGTATGGAATGTGAAATGGAAATTTGAATGGAATGGAATGGAATGTGGCATGGAATGTGGAATGGAATGGAATGGAATGTGGAGTAGAATGTGGAATGGAATGGAATGGAAAGCGGAATGGAATGAATGCAATGGTAAGGAATATGGCAGGCAATGGAATGGAAAATGGAATGCAATGTAGAATGGAATGGTATGGAATGTGGAATGGAACGTGGAATGGAATGTGGAATACATCGTGGAATGGAACGTGGAAAGGAATGGAATGAAATGTGGAATGGAATGGAATGGAATATGGAATTGAATGTGAAGAGGAATGTAATGGAATCTGGAATAGAATGTGGAATGGATTGGAATGGAATGCGGAATGGAATGCAATGGAATGCTAAGGAAAGTGGAATGGAATGGAATGCAATGTGGAATGGAATGGAATAGAACATGGAATGGAATGTGGAATGGAATGTAGAATGTGGAATTTAATGTGGAATTTAAGGTGGAATGGACAGGAACAGAACGGAAGGCAATGTGGAAGGTAAAGTGGAATGGAATGTCGAATGGAATGTGGAATGGAATGTAGAATGAAATGTGGAATGGAATATAATGGAATGTGGAATGAAATGTGCAATGGAATGAATTGGAATGTGGAATAGAATGGAATGGAATGGAATGGAATGCGGAATGGAAGGTGGAATTGAATGTGGAATGGAATGTGGAATGAAATGTGGAATGAAATGTTGAATGGAATTGAATGGAATGTGGAACGAAATGTGGAATGGAATGGGTTGGAATGTGGAATGGAATGTGGAATGGAGCAGAATGCAAGGATGAATGGAATGTGGAATGGAGTGTGGAATCGAAGTTGGAATGGAATGCAACGGAATTTTGAATGGAACGTGGAATGGAAAGTGGAATGGAATGGAATGGAATGGATCGTGGAATAGAATGTAGAATGGAGCGTGAAATGGAATGGAATGTAACGTAGAATGGAACCTGGAATGGAACATGGAAAATAATGTGGAATTCAACGTGGCATGGAATGTGGAATGGAATGTGCATTGGAACGGAATGGAATGTAGAATGGAATGTGGAATTGAGTGTGGAATGGAACGTGGAATGGAATATAATGGAATGTGGAATGGCACGGGCAATGGAACGTGGAATGAAATGGAATGGAATGTGGGATGGAATGTGGAATGGAGTGGAATGGAATGGAATGGAATGGAATGTGGAGTGGAATGAAACGGAATGTGGAATGGAATGTGTAATGGAATGGAATGAATTGTGGAATGAAATGTGTTTTGGAATGGAATGGAATGCGGAATGGAATGGACTGGAATGTGGAATGGAATGTGGGATAGAATTTAATGGAAAGTGGAATGGAACATGGAATGGAATGAGAATGGAATGTAGAATTGAATCTGTAATGCAATTTGGAATGGACTGTGGAATGGAATGTGGAATGGAATGTGGAAAGGAATGTGGAGTGGAATGGAGTGGACTTTGGAATGGATTGTGGAATGGAATGTAATGCAATGTGGAATGGAATGTGGAACGGAATGTTTAATGGAAAGTGGAAAGAAATGGAGTGGAATGTGGTATATAAAGTGGAGTGTAATGTGGAATGGAATGTGGAAGGGAAAGTGGAATGGAATGGAATGGAATGTGGAATGGAACGTGGAATGAGATGTTCAATGGAATATGGAATGGAAAGTTGAATGGAATCGAAGGGAACGTGGAATTGAACGTCGAAAGGAATGGAATGGTATGTGGAATGTAAGGTAGAATGGAACGTGGAAAGGAATGAGGAATGGAACGTGAAATTGAATGTGGAAAGGAATGTGAAAGGGAAGGTGGAGTGGAATGGAATGGAATGGAATGGAATGTGGAATGAAACGTGAAATGTATCGTGGAATTGAATGTGGAATGGATCGTGGAATGGAGTGTGAAATGGAATGTGTAATGGAATGTGGAATGGAATATGGAATGGAACATGAAATTGAATGGAATGGAATGCTGAATGGAACGTAGAATATAGTGGAATGGAATGTGGAATGGAATGTGGAATGGAATGGAATGCAAAGTGAAATGGATTCTGGAAAGGAAAGTGGAATGGAATGGAATTGAATGTGGAATGGAACGTGGAATAGAATGTGAAACGCAATGTTGAATGGAATGGAATGGAATATGGAATGGAACGTGAAATTTAATAGGATGGAATGCTGAATGGAACGTAGCATATAGTGGAATGGAATGTGGAATGGAATGTGGAATGTAATGGAATGCAAATTGAAATGGAATCTGGAAAGGAAAGTGGGATGGAATGGAATGTGGAATGGAACGTGGAATAGAATGTGCAACGCAATGTGGAATGGAATGGAATGTAATATGGAAAGGAATGTGGAATGGAACGGAATCTAATGTGGAATGGAATGTGGAATGTAATGGAATGGAATGTGCACTAAAACGAGGAATGGAATGGAATGCAAGGTAGAATGGAACATGTAGTGGAATGTGGAATGGAACGTATAATGGAAGGTGGAATGGTATGTGGAATGGAATGGAATGGAATCTGGTATGGAATGTGGAATAGAATGTGGAAAGGAGAGTGGAATGCAATGTTATGGAATGTGGACTGAAAAGAGGAATGGAATGGAATGGAAGCTGCAATGGAACATGGAATGGAATGTGGAATGAAACGTGTAATGAAATGTGGAATGGAATGTTTAATGGAATGGATTGGAATCTGGAATGGAATGTAGAATGGAATGAGGAATGGACGGTGGAATGGAATGGAATGGGATGTAGAATGAAATGTGGAATTGAATGTGTAATGGAATGTCGAGTGGAGTGTGGAATGGAACATGGAATGGAAAATGGAAAGGAATGTGGAGTGGGATGTTCAATGGAATATGGAATGGAAAGTTGAATGGAATGGAATGGAATGTGGAATTGAATGTGGAAAGGAATGTAACGGAATGTGGAATGCACCGTAGAATGGAACGTGGAAAGGAATGTGGACTGGAACGTGGAATGGAATGTGGAATGGAATGTGGAGGGGAATGTGGAGTGGAATGGAATGGATTGGAATGGAATGTGGAATTGAACGCGCAATGTATGGTGGAATTGAAAGTGGAATGGAACTTGGAATGGAACGTGTAATGGAAGGTGGAATGGAATGTGGAATGGAATATGGAATGGAACGTGAAATTGAATGGAATGGAATGTTGAATGCAACGTGGAATGGAATGTGGAATGGAATGTGGAATATAATGGAATGGATAGTGGAATGGACTCTGGAAAGGAAAGTGGAATGAAATGGAATGGAATGCGGAATGGAACGTGGAATGGAATGTGCAACGGAATATGGATTGGAATGGAATGGAAAGTGGAATGGAATGTGGAATGGCACGGAATGTAGTGTGGAATGGAATGTGGAAAGGAAAGTGGAACGTAATGCAATGGAATGTGGACTGAAACGAGAAATGGAATGGAATGCGGAATGGAATCTGGAATGGAATGTGAAATGGACTGTGTAATGGAATGTGGAAAGGAAAGTGGAATGGAATGGAATGGAAGGTGAACTGAAATGAGAAATGGAATGGAATGGAAGGTGGAATGGAACGTGGAATGGAACGTGGAATGGAATGTGGTATGGAATGGAATAGAATCTGGAATGGAATGTGAAATTGAATGTGGAATGGAATGTGGAAAGGAATGTGGAATGGAATGGAATGGGATATAGAATGAAATGTGGAATTCAATGTGGAATGGAAAGTGGAATGGAATGTCGAGTGGAGTGTTTAATGGCATGTGGAATGGAACGGAATGGAAACTCGAATGGAATGTGGAATGGAATGTGGAAGGGAACTTGAAATGTAAGGGAATGGAATTTGGAATGGAACATGGAATGGAATGGAGTGGAACATGGAATAGAACCTGGAATGGAACATGAAATGGAATGGAATGGAACGGGGAATGTAATGTGGAATGGAATGTGGAAATGAATGGAATGTGGAAAGGAATGGAATGGAATGTTTAATGGAATGTGGAATGGAATTGAATGGAATGTGGTGTGAAATGGAAAGGAATGTGGAATGAAGTTGAATGGAATTGAATGGAATGTGGAGTGGAATGTGGAGTGGAATGGAAAGGAATGTGGAATGGATTATGGAATGTAATGGAATGGAATGTGGCATGGAATGTGGAATGGAATAGAACGGACTGTTAAATGGAACGTGGAATGGTATGGAATGGAATGTGGAATGCAATGAGGAATGGAATGTGGAATGGAACAGAATGATATAAGGAATGTACTGTGGAAAGGAATGAGGAAATGTAAGTGGAATGGAATGGAATGGAACATAGAATGGAACGAGGAGTGCAATGGAATGGGATGTAGAATGGAATACAATGGAATGGGATGTTGAATGAAATGGAATGGAATGAGGAATGGAATGTGGAATAAAATTGAACGGAATACGGAATGGAATATGTAATGGAATGGAATGGATTCTGGAAAGTAACCTGAAATGGAATGGAATGGAAGGTGGAATGGAAAGTGGAATATAATGTGGAATGTAACGTGGAATGGAATGGAATGGAATGTGGAATGCAACGGAGTAGAATGTTGAAAGGAATGTGGAATGGAATGCAATGGAATGAGGAATGGAACGTAATGTAATGTGGAATGGAATGTGGAATGGAATGTGGAATGGAATGGAATGGAATGTGGAATGGAGGGTGGAATGGAATGGAATGTGGAGTGGAGTGTGGAATGGAAAGGAATGGAATGCTGAATGGAATGGAACGGAAAATGGAATGGAATGTGGAACAGAATGAAGCATGGAAAGCAATGTAATGTGGAATGGAATGTGGAATGGAATGTGGAATTGAAAGGAATGTAATGTGGAATGGAATGTGGAAACAAAAGTGGAATTTAATGGAATGGAATGTGGAATGGAACGTGGAATGGAATGGAATGGAATGTGGGATGGAATGTGGGAAGGAATGCAATGGAATGTGGAATGGAATGGAATGGAATGTGTAATGAAATGGAATAGAACGTGGAATAGAATACGGAATGGAATGTGGAATGGAACGTTGAAAGGAATGGAATGGAATGTGGAAAGGAAAGTGGAATGTAATGGAATGGAAGGTGGACTGAAAAGAGGAATGGAATGGAATGGAAGGTGGAATGGAACGTGGAATGGAACGCGAAATGGAATGTGGAATGGAATGTGGAATATAATGTAATAGAATCTGGAATGGAATGTGGAATGAAATGTGGAAAGGAATGTGGAATGGAATGGAATGGGATGTAGAATGAAATGTGGACTTCAATGTGGAATGGAAGGGAATGGGATGTAGAATGAAATCTGGAATTGAATGTGGAATGGAATGTCGAGTGGAGTATGTAATGGCATGTGGAATAGAACGCAATGGAAAGTCAAATGGAATGTGGAATGGAATGAGGAAGGGAACTTGAAATGTAAGAGAATGGAATTTGGAATGGAGCGTGGAATGGAATGGAGTGGAACATGGAATAGAACGTGGAATGGAACGTGGAATGGAATGGAATGGAACGTGGAATGGAATGTGGAATGGAACGTGGAAATGAATGGAATGTGGAAAGGACTGGAATGGAATGTTTAATGGAATGTGGAATGGAATTGAATGGAATGTGGAATGAAATGGAAAGGAATGTGGAATGAAGTTGAAGGGAATGGAATGAAATGTGGAGAGGAATGTGGAGTGGAATGGAATGGAATGTGGAATGGATTATGGAATGGAATGGAAAGGAATGAAATGTGGAGAGGAATCTGGAGTGGAATGGAATGGAATGTGGAATGGATTATGGAATGGAATGGAATGTGGCATGTTATGTGGAATGGAATAGAATGGATTGTGGAATGGAAAGTGGAATGGTATGGAATGGAATGTGGAATGCAATGAGGAATGGAATGTGAAATGGAACGGAAAGAAATAAGGAATGGACTGTGGAATGCAATGAGGAAATATAAGTGGAATGGAATGGAATGGAACGTAGAATGGAACAAGGAGTGCAATGGAATGCGATGTGGAATGGAATGCAATGGAATGGGATGTTGAAAGAAGTGGAATGGAATGTGGAATGGAATGTGGAATGAAATTGTTCGGAATATGGAATGGAAAATGTAATGGAATGGAATGGAATGTGGAAAGTAACCTGAAAAGGAATGGAATGTAAGGTGGAATGGAATGTGGAATATAACGTGGAATGTAACGTGGAATGGAATGGAATGGAATGTCGAAAGCAACGGAGAAGAATGTTGAAAGGAATGTGGAGTGGAATGCAATGGATTCAGGAATGCAACGTAATGTAATGTGGAATGCAATGCGGAATGGAATGTGGAACGGAACGTGGAATGGAATATGGAAAGGAATGGTGAATGGAATGTGAAATGGAACGTGGAATGGAAGGGAATGGAATGTGAAACGCTATGTGGAAAGGAATGTGGAATGGAATGGGGAAATAAATATGGAAAGGAACTGAATGGAATGTGAAATTGAATGGAATGCAATGTGGAATGGAAGGTGGAATGGAATGGAATGCAATGTGGTATTTATTGTGGAATGGAATTGAATGAAATGTGGAACGGAATGTGGAATGAAACGTAGAATGGAAAAGAATGCAATGTGGAATGGAATGGGATGGAATGGAATGGAACGTGGAATGGTATGGAATGGAAAGTTGAATGGCATGGAATGGAATGTGGAATGGAATGTCTAATGGAATGGTACGGAATGTGGTATCGAATGGTATGGTATGTGGAATGGAATGGAATGGAATGTGGAATGGAATTAAATGGAACATGGAATGGAACGTGGAATGGAACACGTAATGGAACGTGCAATGGAAAGTGGAACGGAAGGTGGAATGGAACATGGAATGGAATGACAATGGAATAGAATGCAATGGAATGTGGAATGAAGGGAATGGAATGTGGAATGGAATGGAATGGAATCGATTTGAATGTGGAATGCAATGGAAATCAATGAGGAATTGAAAGGAATGGAATGGAAAGTGGAATGGAATGTGGAGTGGAATATGGAACGGAATTGAATGGAATGTGGAAAGGAAAGAAATGGAATGTTGATTGGAATGCATTGGAACGTGGAATTAAATGGACCGTGAAATGGAATGGAATGGAATGCGGAATGTGAAATGGAATGTGGAATGAAATGTGGAATTGAATGAAATGGAGCATGGAATGGAATGGAACGGAACATGGAATTTAATGAAATAAAACGTGGAATGAAAAGTGGAATGGAATGGAATGGATTGCAGAATGGAATGGAAGTCGGAGAGGAATGGAATTTAATGTGGAATGGAATGGAATGGAACGTTGAATAGAACGGAAGGGAATGTGGAATGGAATGCGGAATGGAATGGAATGTGGAAAGGAATGTGGAATGGAACGTGTAATGGAAAATGCAATGGAACGTGGAATGGGACGTGGAATGGATTGAGTAATGGAATGGACTGGAATGTGAAATGGAAGGGAAAGGAATGCGTGATGGAATGTGGAATGGAATGCGGAATGGAATGGAATGGAACGTGGAATGGAATGAAATGGAAAGGAATGTGGAATGGAATGGAATGGAATGTTAAATGGAATGGAATGGAATGTGGAATGGAATGGAATTGAATGAGGAATGGAATGGAATGGAAGGCGGAATGGAATGGAATGGAATAGAATTTGGACTGGAATTTAATGGAATGTAACGGAACGTGGAATGGAATGCAATGGAGTGGAATGTGGAATGGAATGTGGAATTTAACGGAATGGATTGTGGAATGGAATGGAATGAAATGTGGAATGGAATATGGAATGGATTATTGAATGATATGTGGAATGGAATATAACAGAATGTGGAATGGAATCCAAAGGAAAGTGGAATGTAATTGAATAGAATGTAATTGAATAGAATGTGGACTGAAATGGAATGGAATGAAACAGAAAGTGGATTGGAATGGAATGGAATGTGAATGGAATGGATTGGAATGTGAAATGGAATGGAATGGAATGTGGAATGGAATGTGGAACGGAATGTAATGGAATTCAGAATGGAATGTGGAATGGAATGGAATGCGGAATGGAAGGTGGAATGAAATGGAATAGAATGTGGAATGGAATGTGGAATGAAATGGAATGGAATGTGGAATGAAATGTGGAATGGAATGTGGAATGGAATGTGGAATGGAAAGTGGAAAAGAATGTTGAATGGAATGTGAAAACGAATGTGGAATTGAACGGAATGGAATGTGGAATGGAATGTGAAATGGAATTGCATGGAATGTGGAATGGAATGGAATGGAATGATGAATGGAATGGAATGGAATGATGAATGGAATGTGGAATGGAATGGAATGGAATGTGTAAAGGAATGGAATGGAATGTGGTTTGGAATGTGGAATGGAAAGTGGAATGGAATGGAATATGGTGTGGAATATAGAATGGAAAGTGGAATGGAATGGAATGTGGAATGGAACGGAAGGGCACGGAATGGTAGGTGGAATGGAATGCAGTGCAGTGTATTGTGGAATGGAATGTGGAATGGAATGGAATGGAATGTGGAATGGAATGTCGAATGGAATGGAAGGGATTGTGGAATGGAATGTAACGGAATGTAAATGAAATGGAATGGAATGTTGAAAGGAATTGAATGGATTGTGGAATGGATAGGGGAATGGAATGGAATGCAGAATGGAAGGTGGAATGGATTGGAATGGAATGAGGAGTGGAGTGGAGTGGAATGTGGAATGGAATGTGGAATGGAATTGAATGCAGAATGGAAGGTGGAATGGAATGTAATGTAATGTGGAATGGAAAGGAATGGAATGTGGAATGGAATGGAATCGAATGTGGAAAGGAATGTGGAATGCAATGGAGAGGAATGTGGAATGGAATGTTGAATGGAATGGAATAGAAAATGAAATGGAATGGAAAGTAATGTGGAATGGAATTTTGAATGGCATGGAATGGAAGGTGAAACGGAATGGAATAGAATGTGGAATGGAATGTGGAATGGAATGTGGAATTGAATGGACAGGAATGTGTAAAGGAATAGAATGGAAAGTGAAATAGAATGTGGATCAGAATGTGATATGGAATGTGGAGTGGAATGTGAAACAGAATGAAATGGAACGTGGAATGCAATGGAATGGAACATGTAAAAAAATGGAATGGAATGGAACGTGGAATGGAACGTGGAATGGAAAATTGAATGGTACGTGGAATGGAATGTGGAATGGAACTGAATGGAACGTGGAATGGAACGTGGAATGGAACGTGGAATGGAAGGTGGAATGTAATGGTACGTGGAATGTAATGGAATGCGTAACGGAATGGAATGCAATGTGGAATATAATGGAATGGAATGTGGAATGGAATGGTATGGAATGTGGAATGGAACTGAATGAACGTGGAATGGAGCGTGGAATGGAACGTGGAATGGAACGTGGAATGGAACGTGGAATGGAATGTGGAATGTAATGGTATGTGGAATGGAATGGAATGTAATACGGAATGGATTGGAATGGAATGTAATAAATGAATGGAATGGAACGGGATACGGAATGGAATGGAATGGAATGGAATAAATGAATGGAATGGAATGTGGAATGGAATGGAATGGAATATGGAATGTAATGGAATGGAAAGAAATGTGTAATGGAATGGAATAGAATACAGTGGAATGGAATGTGGAATGGAATGTGGAATGGAATGCAATGTGGAATGGAATAGAATGAGGAATGGAATGAAAAGGAATGGAATGAAATGGAATGGAATGTCGAATGGAATGGAATGGAATGTGGAATGGAATGGAATGGAATGGAATGCTAAATGGAATGGAAAGCAATGTGGAATGCAATAGAATGTCTAATGGAATGGAATGCGGAATGGAATCGAATGCAACGTGGAATGGATTAGAATATAAGGGGGAATGCAATGGAAAGGAATGTGGAATGGATTGGAAAGGAATGTCCAATGGAATGTGTACTAGAATGGAATTGAATTTGGAATGGAAAGTGGAATGGAATGGAAAGGAATGTGAAATAGAAAGCAATGGAATGTGGAATCGAATGTGGAATGGAATGTGCAATGCATTGTGGATTGGAATGTGGAATGGAATTTGCAGTGGAATGTGGAATGGAATGTGGAATAGAATGGAATAGAATGTGGAATGGAACGTGGAATGGAACGTGGAATGGAACATGGAAAGGAAAATAGAAAGGATTGTGGACTGGAGAGTGAAATGGAATGGAATGGAATGTGGAATGGAAAGTGGAATGCAACGTGGAATGGAACATGGAATGGAAAGTGGATTGGAATGTGCCCTGGAATGTGGAATGAAAAGAGGAATGGAAAGGAATGTAAAGTGAAATGGATCGTGGAATAGAACTTGGAAAGGAATGTGGAATGGAACGTGGAATGGAAAGGAATGGAATGTGGAATGGAATGGAATGGAATGTGGAATGTAATGGAATGGAATGTGGAATGGAATGGAATGGAATGGAATGGAATGTGGAATGGAATGGAATCGAATGTGGAATGTAATGGAATGGAATGTGGAATGGAATGGAATGGGATGTCGAATGGAAAGGCATGGAACGTGGAATGGGACGTGGAATGGAACGTGGAATACAAAATGGAAGGGAACGTGGAATGGAGCGTCGAATGGAATGGAATGGAAAGTGAAGTGGAATGGAAAGGAATGAAGAATGGAAAGTATTGGAATGTGGAATGGAACGTGGAATGGAAAGTGGAATTTAATGGAATGGAACGTGGAATGAAATGTGGAATGGAATGGAATGAAACGTGGAATTGAATGGAATTGAATGTGAAATGGAATGGAATGGAACGTATAATTTAATGGAATGGAAAGTGGAATGGAACATGGAATGGAATTGAATGGAACTTAGAATGCAACGTGGAATGGAAAGTGGAATGGAACGTGGAATGGAGCATGGAATGGAATGGAATGGAACGTGGAATGGAATGAAACGGAATGTGGAATAGAAAGGAATACAACGTTGAATGGGACGTGGAATGCAACATGGAATGCGACGTGGAATGGAAAGTGGAATGGAATGTGGAAAGGAATGGAATGGAATGGAATGGAATGGAATGGAAAGTGGAATGCAATGGAATGAAAGGTGGAATGGAATGGAATGGAATAAAACGAAATGTGGAATGGAATGGAATGGAATGGAAATTGAAATATAATTTGGAATGGAATGTGGAATGGAATGTGGAATGGAATGTGGAACGGAATGAATTGGAACATGGAATGGAATGTGGAAAGGAATGCAATGGATTGAGAACGGAATGTGGAATGGAATGGAATGGAATGTGAATAGGAATGTTCAATGGAATGTGGAATGGAACATGGAATGGAAAGTGGAATGGAACGGAATGAAATGAGGGACAGAATGTGGAATGGAATGTGGAATGGAACGTGGAAAGGAATGTGGAATGGAATGTGGATTGGAATGGAATGGAATGGAATGGCATATGGAATGAAATGGAATGGAATATTAAATGGAATGGTATGGAATTTGGAATGGAATGTGGACTGGAATGTGAAACGGAATGCAATGGAAAGTGGAATGGAATGGAATGGAAAGTGGAATGGAATGTAGAATGGAATGGAATGGAAAGTGGAATGAAATGTGGTATCGAAAGTAATGGACTGGAATGTGGAAGGGAATGTGGAATGGAATGTAATGGAATGGAATATGGAATGAAATGCAATGGAATATGGAATTGTGTTGAGTGGAATGTGGAATGGAATGTGGAATGGAATGGAAAGGAACGTGGAATGGAATGGAAAGCAATGTGGAATGCAATGGAATGGAATGTGGTATGGAATGGATTGGAATGTGGAATGGAATTTAATGGAATGCGGAATTGAATGTGGAATAGAATGTGGAATGGAATGGAATGGAGTGGAATGTGGAATGGAATGTGGAGTTCATGGAATGGAATTTGAAATTGAATGGAATGGAATGTGGAATGGAATGAGAAATGGAATGGAAAAGAATGTGGAACGGAATGTGGAAAGGAAAGGAATGCAATGTGGAATGGTATGTGGAATGGAATGAAACAGAATGTGGAATGGAATCTGCAATGGTATGTGGAATGGATTGTGGAATGGAATGGAATGGAATGTGAAGGAATGAGGAAAGGAATGGTGAATGGAATGGAATAAATTGTGGAATAGAATGTGGAATAGAATGGAATGGAATGTGGAATGGAAGGGAATTCAATGCGGAATGGAATGTAATGGAAATTGGAACGGAATGTGGAATGGAATGGAAAGGAATGTGAAATGGAAAGCAATGGAATGTGGAATCGAATGTGGAATGGAATGTGCAATGCATTGTGGATTGGAACGTGGAATGGAATTTGCATTAGAATGTGGAATGGAATGTGGAATAGAATGGAATAAAATGTGGAATGGAAAGTGGAATGGAACGTGGAATGGATCGTGGAATGGAACATGGAAAGGAAAATAGAAAGGAATGTGGAATGGAAAGTGAAATGGAATGGAATGGAACGTGGAATGGAAAGTGGAATGCAACGTGGAATGGATCATGGAATGGAAAGTGGAATGGAATGTGCCCTGGAATGTGGAATGAAAATTGGAATGCAAAGGAATGTAAAGTGAAATGGATCGTGGAATAGAACATGGAAAGGAACGTGGAATGGAACGTGGAATGGAATGTGAAATGGAATGTGGAAGGCAATGTGGAATGGAATGGAATGTGGAATGGAACGTGCAATGATTCCTGTAATTGAACGGGGAATGGATCGTCGAATGGAACTGGAGTGGAAATTGATATGGAATCTGGAATGGAATGTGGAATGGAACGTGAAATTAAATGGATTGGAATGTTGAATGGAACGTGGAATGGAATGGAATGGAATGAGAAATGGAATGTGGAATGGAATACGGAGTGGAATGGAATGGAATGTGGAATATAATGGAATGGAAAGTGGAATGTAATGGAATGTGGAATGGAAAGGCATGGAACGTGGAATGGGATGTGGAATGGAACGTGGAATACAACATAGAACAGAATATGGAATGGAGCGTCGAATGGAATGGAATGGTAAGTGAAGTGGAATGAAAAGGAATGATGAATGGAAAGTAATGGAACGTGGAATGGAACGTGGAATGGAACGTGGAATGGAAAGTGAAATTGAATGGAATGAAACGTGGAATGAAATGTGGAATGGAATGGAACGGAACGTGGAATTGAATGGAATGGAACGTGGAATGGAACATGGAATGGAATTGAATGGAACTTGGAATGCAACGTGGAATGGAAAGTGGAATGGAACTTGGAATGCAGCATGGAATGGTATGGAAGGGAACGTGTAATGGAATGAAATGGAATGTGGAATGGAAAGGAAAGCAACGTTGAATGAGTCGTGGAATGGAACATGGAATGCGTCGTGGAATGGAAAGTGAAATGGAATGTGGAAAGGAATGGAATGGAATGTGGAATGGAATGGAATTGAATGTGAAATGGAATAGAATGGAGTGGAATAGAGAATGGAATGGAAAGGAACCGAATGGAATGGAATGAAAAGTGGAATGCAATGGAATGAAAGGTGGAATGGAATGGAATGGACTAAAACGAAATGTGGAATGGAATGGAATGGAATGGAAAGTGAAATATAATTTGGAATGGAATGTGGAATGGAATGTTGAACGGAATGAATTGGAACGTGGAATGGAATGTGGAAAGGAATGCAATGGATTGAGAATGGAATGTGGAATGGAATGGAATGGAATGTGAATTGGAATGTTGAATGGAATGTGGAATGGAACGTGGAATGGAAAGTGGAATGGAACGGAATGAAATGAGGAATGGAATGTGGAATGGAATGTGGAACAGAACGTGGAAAGGAATGTGGAATGGAATGTGGAGGGGAATGGAATGGAATGGAATGGCATACGAAATGGAATTGAATGGAATGTTAAATGGAATGGCATGGAATTTGGAATGGATTGTGGACTGGAATGTGAAACGGAATGCAATGGCAAGTGGAATGGAATGGAATGGAAAGTGGAAAGGAAAGTGGAATGGAATGTGGAATGGAATGGAATGGAAAGTGGAATGAACTGTGGTATCAAAAAGAATGGAGTGGAATGTGGAATGGAATGTGGAATGCAATGGAATGGAATGTGGAATGGAATAAAATGGAATGTGGAATGGAATGTGGAATGTAAAGGAATGGAATGGAATGTGGAATGAAATGCAATGCAATGGAATGTGGAATGAAATGCAATGGAATATGGAATTGTGTGGAGTGGAATGTGGAATGGAATGTGGAAAGGAATGGAAAGAAACGTGGAATGGAATGGAAAGCAATGTGGAATGCAATGGAATGGAATGTGGAATGGAATGGATTGGAATGTGGAATGGAATTTAATGGAATGTGGAATTGAATGTGGAATAGAATGTGGAATGGAATGGAATGGAGTGGAATGTGGAATGGAATGTGGAATTGATGGAATGGAATGTGAAATTGAATGGAATGGAAAGTGGAATGAAATGAGCAATGGAATGGAATAGAATGTGAAACGGAATGTGGAAAGGAATGGAATGGAATGTGGAATGTAATGTGGAATGCAATGAAACAGAATGTGGAAAGGAATCTGCAGTGGAATGTGGAATGGATTGTGGAATGGAATGGAATGGGATGGAATGTGAAAAGGAATGGTGAATGGAATGGAATCAAATGTGGAATGGAATGTGGAATAGAATGGAATGCAATGTGGAATGGAAGGGAATTTAATGTGGAATGGAATGTAATGGAAATTGGAAAGGAATGTGGAATGGAATGGAATGGTATGTGGAATGTTATGGTGTGTGGAATGGAATGGAATGGAATTTGGAATGGAACGTGGAATGGAATGTGGAATGGAATGTGGAATGGAATGGTTTGTGGAATTCAATCTAATAGAATGCAATAAATGAATGGAATGGAATTTGGAATGGAAAGGAATACAATGTGCAATGGAATGGAATGGAATGGAATGTGGGTTGGAAAGGAATACAATGCAGTGGAATGGAATGTGGAAAGGAAAGGAATGGAATGTGGAAAGAATAGAAAGTGGAATGGAAGGACATTGAATGGAAAGAAATGGAATGGAATATGGAATGGAATGGAATGGAATGTGGAATGGAATGTGAAATGTAGTGGAATTTAATGGGGAACAGAACAGAATGTGGAATGGAAAGTAATGGAATGGAATTGGGAATGGTATGGAATGGAATTGAATGGGATGTAGAAAGGAATGGAATGGAATGTGGAATGGAATAGAACGTGTAATGGAATGAAGATTGGAATGCGGAATGGAATGGAATGGAATGTAGAATGGAATGGCATAGAATTGATTGGAATGTGGAACGGAATACAGTCAAATGTGGAATTGAATAGAATGTGGAATGGAATGCAATGGAATGGATTGTGTAATGGAATAGAATGTGGAAAGGAATGAACTGGAATGGAATTTTTAACGGAAAAGTATGGAATGGAATGCGGAATGGAATGGAACGGAACTGAACGGAATGTGGAATGGAGTGGAGGGGAAAGTTGAATGGAATAGAATGGGGAATGGAAAGAAATGGAATGGAATGTGGAACGGAATTGAATGGAATGTGGAATGGAAAGAAATGGAATATGGAATGGAGTGGAAAGGAAAGGAATCTGGAATGGAATGTGCAATGGAATGGGATGGAATGGAAAGGAAAGTGGAATGGAAAGGAATCTAATCTGGACAGGACTGTGGAACGGAATGTGGACAGCAATGTGTAAAGGAATGGAATGGAATGTGGAATGGAACTGAAAGGAATGTGGAATGGAAATTGGAATGGAATGGATTGGCATGTGAAATGGAAAGTGGAATGGAACGCGGAATGGAACATGGAAAGTAACGTGGAATGGATTAGAATGGAACGTGAAATGCAATGGAAACGAATGTGGAATGGAATGGAATGTCCAATGGAATGTGGAATGGAATGGAATTGAAGGCGGAATGGAATGAGGAATGGAATGGAAAGGAATGTGTAATGGAAAGAAATGGAATGTGGAATGGAATGGAATGGAATTGAAGGTGAAATGGAACGGAATGAAATGTGGAATGGAATGTGCAAAGGAATGGAATGGAGTGGAATGTGGATTGGAATGTGGAATGGAATGGAATGGAATGTGGATTGAAACGGAATGGAATGGGGAATGGAATGGTTTGCAATGTGGAATTGAATGTGGAATGAAATGGAATGGAATGAAACTGAAAATGGAATGGAATGGAATTGAATGTGGAATGCAATAGGAATGGAATGGAATGGTATCTGGAAAGGAATGGAATGGAATGTGGAATGGAATGGAATGTGGAATGGAAATGACTGGAACTTGGAATTGAATGGAATGGAATGAAATGGAATCTGCAATTGAATGGAATTGAACGGGGAATGGAATGTGGAATGGAATGGAATGGAATGTGGATTGGAATTGAATGGAATGGAATTTGGAATGGAATGGAATGGAATGGAATGTGGAATGGAATGGAATGGAATGGAATGGAATGTGGAACGCAATGGAATGGAATGGAACTTGGAATTGAATGGAATGGAAAGGAACGTTGAATGCAATGGAATGGAAAGGAACGTGGAATTGAATGGAATTGAATGGGGAAAGGAATGTTGAATGGAAAGTGGATTTGAACGTGGAGTGGAATGGAATGGAATGTGGAATGTAATGGAATGGAATGTGGAATAGAATGGAATGGAATGGAATGTGGAATGTAATGGAATGGAATGTGGAATAGAATGGAATGGAATGGAATGTGTAATGGAATGTGAAAAGGAATGTGGAATGTAATGGAATGGAAGGTGGAGTGGATTGGAACGGAATGTGGAATAGAATGGAATGGAAAGGAATGTGTAATGGAATGTGATATGGAATGTGGAATGGAATGTAATGGAATGAGCAATGGAATTGAATTTGGAATGGAATGGAATGGATTGTGGATTGGAATGGAATGGAAAGTGGAATGAAATGTGGAATGGAACAGAATGGAATGTGGAATGGAACGTGGAACGGAACAAGGAATGGAACATGGAATGCGATGTTCATTGGAATATGGAATGGAAATTTGAATGGAATGGAATGGAACGTGGAATTGAAAGTGGAAAGAATGGAATGGAATGTGGAATGGAACATAGTATGGAACGTGTAAAGGAATGTGGAATGGAAAGTGGAATGGAATGTGGAATGGAATGTAGAAGGGAATGTGGAGGGGAATGGAAAGGAATGGAATAGAATGTGGAGTGGAACGTGCAATGAATCATGGAATTGAGTGTGTAATGTAAAGTGGAATGGAAAGTGAAATAGAATGTGGAATGGAATGTGGAATGGAATATGGAATGGAACATGAAATTGAATGGAATGGAATGTTGAATGGAACGTGGAATGGAATGGAATGGAATGTGGAATGAAATGCGGAATGTAATGAAATGGAATGTGCAATGGAACGTGGAATTGAAGCTGGAATGGAACGAGGAATGTAGTGGAATGGAAAGTGGAATAGATCTTGGAAAGAATGGAATGGAACTTGGATTAGAATGTGAAATGGAATGTGGAATGGAACGTGGAATGGACCGTGGAATGGAATCGACTGGAATGTAGAATGGAATGGGATGGAACTTGGAATGAAATGTGGAATAGAAAGTGAAATGGAAGGTGGAATGGAAAGTGGAGTGAAATGGAATAGAATGTGGAATGGAATGGAATGTGGAATGGAATGGAATGGAATGTGGTATGGAATGGAATGGAATGTTTAATCGAAAGGAATGGAACGTGAATTGGGTCGTGGAATGGAACAAGGAGTGCATCGTGGAATGGAAAGTGGAATGGAATGTGCAATGCAATGGAATGGAATGTGGAATCTAATGGAATGGAATTGAATGGAGTGGAATGTGGATTGGAACCGAATAGAATGGAATGGAAGGCGGAATGCGATGGAATGGAATGTGGAAAGGAATGGAATGGAATGGAACGGAATGTGCAACTGAATTTTAATGGATGAGGAATGGAATGGATTAGAATGTGGAATGCAATGGAATGGAACTTGGAATGGAATGTGGAATGCAATGTGGAATGGATTGCACAATGGAATGGAATGGAATCTGGAATAGAATGGAGTGTAATGGAATGTGGAATAGAATTTGTAAAGGAATGTGGAATGGAATGGAATGTGGAATGAAATGGAATGGAATGTGTAATGGAGTGGAATGGTAAGTGAAATAGAATGTGGAACGGAATGAGAAATGGAATGTGGAATGGAATGTGGATCGGAATGAAAAGGAACTTCAAATGGAATGGTATGGAACATGGAATGGAATGGAATGGAACGTCGAATGGAACGTGGAGTGGAACATGGAATGGAAAGTGGAATGGAATGTGGAATGCAATGGAATGGAATGTGGTATGAAATGTGAAATGGAATGGAATTGAATGCGGAAAGGAATGTGGAATGTAATGCAATGGAATGAGAATGGAATGTGGAATGGTATGGAATGGAATGTTTAATGGAATGTGGTATGGAATGGATTGGAATGTGGAATGGAATGTGGAATGGAATGCGAAATGGTAGGGAATGGAATGTGGAATGGAATGTGGAATGAAACGTGGAATGGAACGTGGATGTGAATGGAATGGAACTTGGAATAGAATGTGGAATGGAATGGAAGGGAATGTGGAATGAAATGTGGAGTGTATTAGAAAGGAATGTGGAACGGAATGGAATGGAATATTGAATGGAATGTGGAATGGAACAGAATGGAATGTGGAATGGAATGTGCAATGCAATGTGGAATTGAAAGTTTAATGGAATGGAATGGAATGTGGATCGGACATGGAATGAAACCGAATGGAATGTGGAATGGAAAGTAGAATGGAATGTGGAATGGAATGGAATGGAATGTGGAATGGAAAGTGGAACGGAGTGTGGAATGGCATGGAATGGAAAGTGGACTGGAATGTGGCAGGAAATTTAATGGAATGTTGAAAGGAAAGTGGATTGCAATGTAGAATGGGTTGTGGAATGAAACGTGGAATGGAATGGAATGGAAAGTGGAATGGTATGTGGAATGGAACTTGCAATGGAATGGAATGGAATGTGGAATGGAAAGTGAAATGCAATGGAATTGATCATGGAATATAACGTCTAATGGAACGTGGAATGGAATGTGGAATTGAACATAGGATAGAATGTGGAATCAAGTGTGGAATGGAACGGAATGGAATATGGAAAGGAAGGTGGAATTGAGTGTGGAATGGAATGGAATGGAAGGTAGAATGGATTGTGGAATTGAATGGAATGGAATGGAATGGAATGGAATGGAATGGAATGTGAAATGGAATGTGGAATGGAATGTGGAATGGAATGTGCAATGGAATGGAATGAAATGTTTATTGGAATGGAATGGAATGTGGGATGGAATGGAATGGAATGTGGAAAGGTATTTAAACGACATTGGAATGGAACATGGAATGGAATGTGGAATGGAATGTGGAATGGAATGGAATGGAATTTAAAGGAAAGTGTAATGGCATGTGAATTGCAATGCAAGAGATTGTGGAATAGAATGTGAAATGAAACGCAAAGGAATGAGAATGGAACGTGGAATGGAATGTGGAAGGGAATGTGGAATGGACCGAGGAATGGAATGTGGAATGGAATGTGGAATTGAATGGAATGTGGAATAGAATGTGGAATGGAATATGGAATTAAATGGAATGGAATGTGGAAAGGAATGAAATGGAATGTGGAAAGGAATCTGGAATGGAATGCAATGGAATGTGGAATGGAACGGAATGGAATGTGGAATGGAATGTGGAATGGAATATGGAATGGAATGGAATGGTATTTGGAATAGAAGGTGGAATGGAGTGCTGAATGGAATGTGAAATGGAACAGAATGGAATTTGCAATTGAATGTGGAATCAAAAGGGGAATGGAATGGAATGGACGGTGGAATGCAATGGTATGGAATGGTATGGAATGTGGAATGGATTGGAATGGAATGTGGAATGGAACGTGGAATGGAATGTGGAAAGCAACACGGAATAGAATGAAATGGAAAGTGGAATGGAATGTGGGATGGAATGGAATGGACCGTGGAATGGAATGTGGAATGGAATGTGGAATGGAATGGAATGGAATGTGCCAGGCAATGTGGAATGGAATGTGGAATGCAATGGAAGGAATGTCGAATGGAATGTGAAATGGAATGGAATGGAATGTCAAATGGAATGTGGAAAGGAATCTGGAATGGACAGTGGAACGGAATGTGAAATGGAATGTGGAATGTTTCATGAAATGGAAAGTGGAATAGAATGGAATGCAACGTGTAACGGAATGTGGAATGGAATGGAATGGAATGCAGAATGGAATGTTTAATGGAATGTGGAATGGAATGGAGTGGAATGTGGAATGTAATGTAGAATGGAATGTGGAATGGAACGGAATGGAATGTGGAATGGAGTGTGTAATGAAATATAATGGAATGTGGAATGGAACGGAACAGAATGTGGAATGTAATGTGGAATGTAATGTGGAATGGAAAGTAATATAACATGGAATGGAATGTGGAAACGAAAGTGGAAGGGAATGCAAAGGAATGTGGAATGTAACGTTGATTGGAATGGAATGGAAAGTGGAATTG
The DNA here is from genome assembly GCF_028885655.2 of Pongo abelii. Taxonomy (NCBI): domain Eukaryota; kingdom Metazoa; phylum Chordata; class Mammalia; order Primates; family Hominidae; genus Pongo; species Pongo abelii. Next base: position 7,569,818 of record NC_085929.1, on the reverse strand, counting down.
AACATGTATTGTAAACTGGAATGGAATGGAATGTGGAATGGAATGGAATGGAATGTGGAATGTAATGTGATGGAATATGGAATAGAATGGAGTGGAATGGAATGTAGAATGGAATATGGAATGGAATGTGGAATATAATGGAATAGAATGTGGAATGGAAAGGAATGGAATGTGGAATGGAATGGAATGAACTGTAATAGAAAGGAATGTGGAACGGAATGGAAAGGAATATGGAATGGAATGCGGAATAGAACAGAATGGAATGTGGAATGGAATATTCAATGGAATGTGGAATGGAAAATTTAATGGAATGGAATGGAATGTGGAATCGAACATGAAATGAAATTGAAGGGAACGTGGAATGGAAAGTGGAATGGAATGCGGAATGGAATGTGGAATGGAATGGAATTGAATGTGCAATGGAATGTGGAACGGACTGTGGAATGGAATGTGATGGAATGTGGAATGGAATGAGCAAGGAATTTAATGAAATGTGGAAAGGAAAGTGGATTGCAATGTAGGATGGGTTGTGTAATGGAACAGAATAGAATGTGGAACGGAATGTGGAATGGAGTGTGGAATAGAACTTGGAATGGAATGCAATGGAATATGGAATGGAACGTGGAATGGAATGGAATGGAAAGTGGAACGGTATGTGTAATGGAACTTGTAATAGAAAGGAATGGAATGTGGAATGGAAAGTGAAATGCAATGGAATTGAACGTGGAATATAATGTATAATGGAAAGTGGAATGGAATGTGGAAACGAACATAGGATAAAATGTGGAATCAAGTGTGGAATGGAACGGAATGGAATATGGAAAGGAATGTGGAATTGAGTGTGGAATGGAACGTGGAATGGAATGGAATGGAATGTGAAATGGAACGTGGAATGGAATGGAATGGAATGGAATGGAATGTGGAATGGAATGGAATGGAATGGAATGGAATGTGGAATGGAATGGAATGGAATGTGGAATGGAATGTGGAATGGAATGTGGAATGGAAAGTGCAATGGAATGGAATGAAATGTGGATTGGAATGGAAAGGAATGTGGAATGGAATGGAGTGGAATGTGGAATGGAATTTAACGGACACTGGAATGGAACGTGGTATGGAATGTGGAATGCATTGTGGAAAGGTATGTGGAATGAAATCTGGAATGGAACGGAATTAAACGTGGAATGGAAAGTGGAATGGAATGTGGAATGGAACGTGGAATGCAATGGAATGGAATGTGGAAGGGGAAGGATTGGAATGTGAAATGGAATGTGGAATGGAATGTGGAAGGGAATTTGGAATGGAACGTGGAATGGAACGTGGAATGGAGTGAATTGTAATGTGTAACGGAATGGAATGGAATGTGGAATGGAATGTGGAATGGAATGGACTGGAATTTGGAATGGTGTGGAATGGAATGTGGAATGGGACGTGGAATAGAATGTGCAATTTAATTTGGAATGGAAAGGAATGGAATGTGGAATGGAAAGGAATTCAAAGTGGAATGGAATACAGTGGAATGTGGAAAGGAATGTGGATTAGAATGGAATGGAAGGCAGAAGAGAATGCAGAATAGAATGGATAGGAATCCGGAATGGAATGGAAAGGAATGGTATGGAATATGGAATGGAACATGCAATTGAAAATGGAATGGAATGTGGAATGGAACGTGGAATGGAATGGAATGGAATGTGAAATGGAATATGGAATGGAATGTGGAATACAACGTGGAATGGAAGGTGGAACTGAACGTGTAATGGAAGGTGGAATGGAATGGAATGGAACGTGGAATGGAATGTGGAGTGGAATGAAATGGAATGTGGAATGGAATGGAATGGAATGTGGAATGGAAAGGAATGGAACGAGGAATGGAACATGGAATGGAACGTGGAAAGCAATGTGGAATGGAACGTGGAATGTAAGGTGAAATGGAATGGAATGGAATGGGGAATAGAATGAAACGCAATGTGGAATGGAATAAAATGGAGTGGAATGTGGAATGGAATGGAATGCGGAATGCAACGGAATGAAATGCGGAATGGAATGGAATGGAATGGAATTGAAAGAGACATGCAATGGAAAGGAATCTAATGGAATTTGGAATAGAATGGAATGGAATGCAATGTGGAATGGAATGTGGAATAGAATGTGGAATGGAAAGTGCAAAGGAAAGTAGAATGGAATGGAATGGAATGTGGAGTGGAAAGTGTAATTGAATCGAATGAAACGTGGAATGGAAAGTAGAATGCAATGGAGTGGAACGTGGAATCGAACATGGAATGGAACGTCAAATGGAATGGTCAATGGAATGTGGAATTGAACATGGAATGGAATGAAACAGAAAGTGGAATGGGACGTGAAATGTTCTGTAATAGAATGGAATGGGATGTGGAATGGAATGTGGAATGGACTGTGGAATGGAATGTGCAATGGATCGGAACGCAATGTGGAATGGAATGTGGAATGGAATGTGCAAAGGAAAGTGGAATGGTATGGAATGGGTTGTGGAATGGAACATGGAATTTAATGGAATGCAACATAGAATGGAACGAGCAATGTAATGAAGAATGAAATGTAGAATGGAATGTGGAATGGAACGGAAAGGAATGGGGAATGGAATGTGAAATGGAATGTGGAATGGAACGTGGAATTTAATGGAATGCAACATAGAATGGAACGAGCAATGTAATGAAGAATGAAATGTGGAATGGAATGTGGAATGGAACGGAAAGGAATGGGGAATGGAATGTGCAATGGAATGTGGAATGGAAAGTGGAATGTAATGAAATGGAAAGTCGAATGGAACTTACAATGGAATGGAATGGATTGTGGAATGGAATCTGGAATGGAATGTGGAATGGAATCTGGAATGGAACGTGGAACGGAACGGAATGGATGGTGGAATGGAATGTGGAATGGAATGGAATGGGTTATGGAATGAAATGAGGAATGGAATGTGTAACGGAATGGAATGGAATGTGGAAAGAATGGAATGGAAAGTGGAATGGGATATGGAATGCAATGTCGAATGGAATGGAATGCAAAGTGGAATGGAATGGAATGGAATGTGGAATGGAATGTCACGGAATGTAGAATGGAATGTGGAATGGAATGTGGAAAGGAATGTGGAATGGAACGGAATGGAATGCGGAATGTTATGTGGAATGGAATGTGGAATGGAAAGTGGATTTGAAAGGAATGGAATGTCGAATGGAACGTGGAATGTAACAGAATGCAATGTGGAATGGAATGTGGAAGGGAATGTGGAATGGAAAGTGGAATGGAATGGAATGGAATGTCGAAAAGATCGTGGAATGAAATGGATTGGAAGGTGCAATGAATCTTGCAGCGGAAGGTGGAATGGAACGTGGAATGGAATGTGGAATGTAGCATGGAATGGAATGTGGAATGGAATGTGGAATGGAACCTGGGATGGAATGGAATGGAAGGTGAAATGAAACGTGGAATGGAATGCAATGGAACTTGGAACAGAATGTGGAAGTTAATCAGGAATGAAATGTGGAATGGAGAGTGGAATGGAAGGGAATGGAACATGGAATGGAATGCGGCATGAAATGTGGAATGGAAAGGAAAGGAATGTGGAATAGAACGTGGATTGGAATAGAATGAAATCCGGAATGGAATTGGAATGGAATGGAGTGGAATATGGGATAGAATGGAATGGAACGTGGAATGGAACATGAAATGGAATGTGAAATGGAAAGGAATGGAATGGAATATGGATAGCAATGGAATGGAATGTGTAATGGAATCTGTAATGGAAAGAGGAATGGAATGGAATGGAATGGATGTGAAAGGAATGTGGAATGAAATAGAATGGAATGTGGAATGGAAAGGAACGGAATGCGGAATGGAATGGAATTTTATGGAATGTGAAATGGAACGTAACGGATTGGAATGGAAGGTGGAACGGAATGTAATGGAATGCAATGAAATGTCGAAAGGAATGAAATGGAATGGAATGGAATGCGGAATTAAATCGATTGGGAAGTGGAATATAATGGAATGGAATATGGAATGCAATGGAATGGAATGGAATTGAAGGTGGAACGGAATATGAAATGGAATGAGGAATGGAACGTGGAATGGAATGTAATGGAACGTTGAAAGGAACGTGAAATGGAACGTCAAAAGGAAAGTGGAATGGATAGTATAATGGAATGTAATGGAATGTGGAGTGGAATGGAATGGAAAGTGGAAAGGAATGGAATGGAATGTGAAATGGAATGGAATGGAATATGGAATGGAACGTGGAATGGAATGAAACGGAAAGTGGAATGGAACGACTAATGGAAAGTGGAATTTAACGTGGAATGGAATGGAATGGAACGTGGTATGGAATGTGGAATGGAATGTAGAATGGAATGGAATAGAAAGTGGAATGGAATTGAATGGAATGGAATGGAATGTGAAATGCAATGTGGAACGGAAAGTGGAATGGAAAGAATGGAACGTGGAATGGAATGGAATGTGGAATGGAAAGGAATGGAATGTCGAATGGAATGGAACGTAGTGGAATTTGGAATGGAATTGAATGGAATGCAAAATATAATGGAATGGAATGTGGAATGGAATGGAATGGAATGGAAAGTGGAATAGAAAGGAATGGAATGGAATGTGGAAAGGAATGTCGAATTGAATGTGGAATTGAAAGGAAAGGAATGTGGAATGGAATGGAATGCAACGTAGGGTGGTTTGGAATGGAAAGAGGAATGGAATGTGGAAAGGAACGTGGAATGGAGTGGAACGGAACTTGGAATGAAACTTGGAATGGAATGTAACGGAATGTGGAATGGAATGCAATGGCATGTGGAATGGAACCTGGAATGGAATGTGGAATGGAAAGTGGAATTGAACGTGGAATGGAAAGGAATGGAAGTTTGAATAGAATGTGGAATGGAAAGTGGAATGGAACGTTCCATTCCACATTCCATTCCATTCCATTCCATATTCCTTTCCATTCCATTCCACATTCCATTCAATTGCATTCCACATTCCATTCCACATTCCATTCAATTACATTGCACAATCCTTTCCATTGCATTCCACATTACATTCCATTGCAGTTCACATTCCATTCCTTTCCATTCCACATTCCATTCCATTCCCTATTCCATTCCATTCCATTGCATTCCAAATTTCATTCCATTCCACGTTCCATTCCAAATTCCATCCCATTCCCTTCCACATTCCATTCCATTACATTCCACAGTACATTCCATGCCATTCATTTCCAGTCTGCATTCCAATGCATTCCATTCGATTCCACATTCCATTCCATTCCATTTCACATTCCATTCCACATTTTATTCCATTCCATTCCACATTCCATTCCGTTCCATTCCATTCCACATTCCATTCCATTCCATTCCACATTCATTTCCACTTTACACATTCCATTCCATTCCATTCCACATTCCTTTCCACTTTACATTCCTTTGCATTCCAGATTCAATTCCATTCCCTTCCACATTCCATTCCATTCCATTCTACATTCCATTCCACATTCCTTTCCACATTCTTTTCCAAGTTCCATTCCACGTTCCATTCCACGTTCCACTCCACGTTCCATTCCATTCCATTCCACGTTCCATTACACATTCCATTCCATTCCATCCCACATTCCATTCCATGTTCCATTCTTTTCCGTTCCACATTGCAATCCAAATTCCAATCTGCGTTTCATTCCTCCTTCAATTAGACGTTCCATTCCACGTTCCATTCCACATTTCATTCCATTCCATTTCATATACCATTCCACGTTCCATTCCATTCCATTCCACATTCAATTCCACGTTCCATTCCATTCCATTCCACATTCCTTCGCATTCCATTTCAAATTCCAATCCTTTCCATTTCACATTCCATTCCATTCCATTGCACTCCACATTCCATTCTACTCCATTCCACAATCCATTCAATTACATTTCGTTGCATTCCATATTCCATTCCACTTTCCATTCCACTTTTCATTACATTCCTTTTCAAATTCAATTCCATTCCACTCCATTTCACAGTCCATTCCATTGAATTCCACATTCCATTCCAAATTGCAATCCACAATTCATTGTATTCCATTCCATTCAATTCCACATTCCATTCCCCATTCCACTCCATTCCATTCCAAATTCCATACCATTCCACTCCTCCTTCCATTCCATTCCATTCCACATTCCATTCCATTCCGTTCCACATTTCATTCCAATTCTTTCCATTGCATGCCACATTCCCTTCCATTCCATTCAATTCCATATTCCATTCCATTCCATTTCACATTCCTTTCCATTCCATTCCAAATTTCATTCCATTCCATTACACATTCCATTCCACATTACATTCCATTTCTATTGATATTCCATTAAATTATATTCCCTTCGACATTACATTCCATTCCGCGTTGCAATCCATTCTTCACCACATTCCATTACCTTCCATTGCACATTCCATTCCATTCCACATTCCATTCCATTCCATTCCACATTCCATTCCATTCCATTACACATTACTTTCCAAATTTCATTCCATTCCATTCCACATTCCATTCCATTCCATTCCACATTCCTTTCCACATTCCTTTCCATTCCATTCCACATTGCATACCATTCCATTCCACATTCCATTCTATTCCAATCTATTCCACTCCACATTGCATTCCATTCCATTTCACATTCCATTCCATTCGATTCCATTCCTCATTCCATTCCATTCCACATTGCATTCCATTCCATTCCACATTCCATTCCTTTCCATTCCACATTCCATTCCATTCCATTCCACATTCCATTCCACTTTCCATTCCATACCATTCCACATTCCATACCATTCCATTCCACATTCCATTCTGCATTCAATCCATTCCATTTCACGTTTCATTACGCATTCCATTCCATGTAATTCCACATTCCATTCCACTTTCCGTTACATTGCACTCCACATTCCATTCCACATTCCATTCCAAGCGTTAGACATTCCATTACACATTCCATTTCATTCCATTCCACATTCCATTCCACATTCCATTCCAATTAATTCCATATTCCATTAAATTAGATCAATATTCCATTCCATTTCATTCCACATTCTGTTCCATTGAATTTCACTTTCCATTCCATTACATTCCACATTAAATTCCATTCCATTCCATTCCACGTACCGTTCCATTGCATTCCAACTTCCATTCCATTTCATCTTCCATTCCATTCCATTACATGTTCCATTCCACTCCATTCCAAGTTCCATTCCACATTCCATTCCATTCCCTTCCACATTCCATTCCATTCCATTCCACATTGCATTCCATTCCATTCCATTCCATTCCACATTCCATTCCATTCCATTCCACATTGCATTCCTTTTCATGTCATTCCATTCCACATTGCATTCCATTACATTCCATTCTACATTCCATTCAAATTTCCATCCTTTTTCATTCCACATTCTATTCCATTCCATTCCATGTTCCATTCCACATACCATTCCACATTCCATTCCATTCCATTCCACATTCCATTCCATTCCATTCCACATTCCATTCCATACCATTCCACATTCCATACAATTCCATTCCACATTCCATTCTGCATTCCATTTCATTCCATTTCCCGTTTCATTACACATTCCATTCCATCTCATTCCGCATTCCATTCCACTTTCCATTACATTGCACTCCACATTCCATTCCACCTTCCATTCCAGATTCCATTCCATTCCATTCCACATTCCATTCCAAGCATTAGATATTCCATTACACATTCCATTTCATTCCATTCCACATTCCATTACACATTCATTCCAATTAATTCCACATTCCATTAAATTAGATCAATATTCCATTCCATTTCATTCCACATTCCACTACATTCCACTCCATTCCATTCCACATTCCATGCCATGGCATTCCACATTCTATTCCATTGAATTTCACATTCCATTCTTTTACATTCCACATTCAATTCCATTCCATTCCATTGCAAGTTCCATTCCACATTCCATTCCATTCCATTACACATCCCAATCCATTCCATTCCACATTCCATTCAACTTTCCATTACATTCCATTACACATCCCATTCCATTTCATTCCACTTTCAATTCCACATACCATTCCACATTCCATTCCATTCCGTTCCACATTCCATTGCACATTCCATTCCATTTCATTCCACATTCCATTCTGCAATCCATTCCATTCCATTCCACATTCCATTAAAAATTAAATTCCATCCCATTCCAAATTCCATTCCTGTCCATTCCATATTCAATTCCAAATTCCATTTCTTTCCAGTCCACATTTTATTCCATATTCCATTCCATTTCATTCCACGTTCCATTCCACATTCCATTCCATTCCATTCCACATTCCTTTCCATTCCATTCCACATTCCATTCAATTCCATTCACATTCCATTCCACATTCCATTCCATTCCACAATCATTTACATTCCATTGCACATTCCATTCCAAATTCCATTACATTCCTTTCCACATTACATTCCATTGCAGTTCACATTCCATTCCATTCCATTCCACATTCCATTCCATTCCATTCAACATTCCGTACCATTCCGTATTTCACTCCATTCCATTCCATTCCACATTCAATTCCAATCCACATCCCGATACACATTCCATTCTATACCATTCCACATTTCATTCCGTTCCACATTCCTTTCCATTCAATTCCACATTCTATTCCATTCCATTTCTAAATTCATTCCATTCCATTCCATTCTATTCCATTCCATTCCATTCCACGTTTCATTCCACTTTCCATTCCTTTACATTCCGCATTCCATTCCACGTTCCATTTCACGTTCCATTCCACGTTATATTGCATGTTCCATTCCATGGTCCATTCCATTCCATTCAACATTCCATTCCATTCCATTCCACATTCCATTCCATTCCATTCCGCATTGCATGTCAGTCCATTCCACATTCCATTCCACTTTCCATTCCATTCCATTCTATTCCATATTCCATTCCATTTCATTCCTCTTTCAATTCCATCACATTCCACGTTCCTTTCCATTCCATTCCATGTTCCGTTCCATTCCATTCCAATTTCCATTCCATTCCGTTTCACGTTCCATTCCATTCCATTCCACATTCCATTCCATTCCATTTCACGTTCCATTCCACATTCCATTCCATTCCATTCAGTTCCTTTCCATATTCAATTACGTTGCATTCTATTCCACTTTACATTCCATTGCCTTGCAACCCACATTCCATTCCGTTCCTTTCCATTCCACGTTTCACTCCACATTCCATTCCACATTCCACATTCCATTCCATTCCACATTCCACATTCCATTCCATTCCATTGCATTCCACATTCCATTCCATTCAATTCCATTCCACATTCCATTCCGCTTTCCATTCCGCATTCCTTTCCACGTTTCATTCCACATTCCACTCCATGTTCCACTCAATTCCATTCTATGTTCCATTCCTCATACCTTTTCACTTTTCAATCTATTACATTCCACATTCCATTGCACATTCCATTCCGCATTCCATTCCCTTCCATTTAACATTCCAGTCCGTTGCATTCCACATTCCATTCCAGATTCCATTCCTTTCCATTCCACATTCCATTACACCTTCAATTCTATTACATTCCACATTACATTCCATTCTATTCCATTACATTCCTCATTCCATTTCAATTTCCATTCCATTCCATTCCATGTTCCATTCCATTCCATTCCATTCCATGTTCCATTCCATTCCATTCAATTCCACATTCCATTACACATTCCATTCCACGTTCCATTCCACATTCCATTCCACGTTCCACTCCACATTTAATTGCGTTTCATTCTACATTTCTTTCCATTCCATTCCACATTCCATTCCACATTCCATTCTATTTCATTCCATATTCCTTTCCATTCCATTCCAAATTCCATTGCATTCCATTTCACATTCCATTCCATTGCATTCAACATTCCATTCCTATCAATTCCAATCCATTCCTTTCCATTCCACATTCCATTCCATAGCATTTCAGAGTCCTTTCCACATTCCCTTCCATTACATTCGACATTCCATTCTTTTCCATTCTGTTCCATTCCACATTCCATTCCATTCCATTTCATTCCACATTCGATTCCATTCCATTCCATTCCTTTCCACATTCCATTCATTTCCATTCCTTTCCTCATTGCATTCCAATCCATTTTATTCCGCATTCCATTCCATTCAATTCCTCATTCCATTTCACATTCCATTCCATTACATTCCACGATCCATTCTGCATTCCATTCCATTCCATTACACATTGCATTCCATTCCTTTCCATTCCAGTCCTCATTCAATTCCGTTCCTTTCCATTACACATTCGATTCCATTGCATTGCACATTCCATTCCACATTCCATTAAATTACATTCCTTGTTCCATTTCACATTCCTTTCCATTCCATTCCACGTTCCATTCCACATGCCATTAAACTTTCCATTCCACATTCCACTCCATTAGATTCCACATTCCATTCCATTCCATTGAAATTTCCATTTCACATTGCATTCCACTCCATTCAACGATCCATTCCATTCCACTTTCCATTCCATTCCATTTCACTTACCATTCCATTCCACTTTCCATTCCATTCCATGTTCCATTCAATTCCATTCCACGTTCCATTCCTCCTTCCATTCCACATTCCCTTCCATTCCATTCCACAATCCATTCCACATTCCATTCCACATTCCATTCCATTCCACATTCCATTCCACATTCCTTTCCATTCCATTCTACATTCCATATCATTCCATTCCACTTTCCATTTCTTTTTCCATTTCACTCCATTCCACGTTCCATTCCATTCCACGTTCCATTCCATACAACTCCACGTTCCATTCCATTCCATTCCACTTTCCAGTCCTCTACATTACACTTTCAATTTCACGTTCCATTCCATGTTGCATTCCACATTCCATTCCATTCCATTCCACGTTCCATTCGTTATTCCTTTCCACGTTTCATTCTATTGCATTCCACATTCCATTCCACATTGCATTCCATTCCATTCCACTTTCCATTCCGTTCAATTCTACATTCCATTCCACATTCCATTCCATTCCATTCCACATTCCATTACAGGTTCCATTCCTGTCCTCTTTCCTTTCCATTGCATTGCACGTTCCATTCCATTCCTTTCCACTTTCCGTTCTATTCCATTCCACCTTCCATTCCATTCCACGTTCCATTCCATTCCATTCCACTTTCCATTCCACGTTCCACTCCATGTTCCATCAAATGTTCCATTTCACGTTCCATTCCACTTTCCATTCCATGTTCCACTCCACGTTCCATTCGACGTTCCATTCCACGTTCCATTCCATTCCATTCCAAGTTCCATTCCTTATTCAATTCACATTCCATTCCGTCATATGACACTTTCTATTCCACATTCCATTCCACGTTCCATTCCACATTCCATTCCATTCCGTTCCACATTCTATTCCATGTTCCGTTCCTTTCCATTCCACAATCCACTCTGCCTTCCATTCTAGTAAAATCCACATTCCATTCCATTCCATTCCATTCCATTCCTCATTCGATTTCACATTCCATTCCTTTGCATTTCACGTTCGATTCCATTATATTCCACATTCCATTTCATTCTTATCCGTTGCATTCCTCATTCCATTTCACATTACATTCCATTCCATTCCACGTTCCATTCCATTGCATTCAACGTTCCATTCTTCTTTCCATTCCATTCAATTCCATTCCACATTCCATTCCATATTACATTGCAATCCATGCCACATTCTATTCCATTCCATTCCCTTCCATTCCACATTCCATTCCATTGCTTTCCACATTCCAATGCTTTCCATTCCCTTCCATTCCACATTCCATTCCTTTCCATTTCACATTCTATTCCATTCCATTGCTTTCCAAATTCGATTCCATTCCATTCCACATTCAATTCCATACCAAATTCCATTCCTTTCCATTCCACATTCCATTCCGTTCCATTCCACTGCATTCCACATTCCATTCCATTCCACTTTCCATTACATTCCATTCCACTTTCCACTCCATTCCATTCCACTTTCCATTCCATTCACCTTCCATTCGTTTCCATTTCATTCACATTCCATTCCTTTAGATTTCAGATTCAATCCCATAATATTCCACATTAAATTCCACTCCATTCCTTTCAACTTCCATTCCTTTCCATTTCATTCGCATTCCATTCCTTTCCATTCCACATTCCATTCCATTCCATTCCACATTCCATTCCATTCCATTCCACATTCCATTGCATTCCACATTCCATTCCATTCCATTCCACATTCCATTGCATTCCATTTATTTCCATTCCACATTGCATTCCATGCCATTCCTTTCCATTCCATTTCACTTACCTTTTACTTGCAATCCATTCCAGAGTCCATTCCATTCCATTTCACATTCCTTTCCATTCCATTGCATTCCACAGTGCATTCCATTCCATTCCATTCGATTCCACGTTCCATTCTGTATTCCAGTCAATTCCAAATTCCATTCCACTTTCCATTCCATTCCATTCCACATTGCATTGCATTCAATTCCACATTCCATTGCATTCCATTCCACAATCCGTTCCATTCCATTACACATTCCATTCCATAGCATTCCATTCTACTTTCCATTCCAAATTCCATTCCACATTCCATTATATTCCGTTCCATTCCACATTCCCTTCCATTCCATTCCATTAAACGTTCCATTCCACTTTCCATTCCAAATTCCATTCTGTTCCATTCCGTTGCATTCCATGTTCCATTCCACATTCCTTTCCACATTCCATTCCATTCTATTTGACATCCCATTCCAATCCATTACACGTTCCATTCCATTCCACATTTTATTTCACATTCCATTCCATTCCATTCGACGTTCCATTCTGCATTCAATTCAATTCCATTCCACACTCCATTCCATACCATTCCACATTCCCTTCTATTTCCATTTCTCGTTCCATTCCATTCCATTCCACATTCCATTGTATTCCATTCCACATTCCATTTCATTTAATTCCATTCTATTACACTTTCCACTACACATTGTTTGCATTCCGTTACACATTCCATTCCATTCCATTCCAATTTGCATTCCATTCCATTCCACTTTCCATTCCATTCCACTTTCCATTCCATTCCATACTCCATTCCATTTCATTCCATTACACATGCCATTCCCATTCATTCAACATTGCATACCACATTCCATTTAGTTCCATCCCACTTTCTGTTCCACATTCCATGGCACATTCCATTGTCTTACGTTCCATTCCACTCCACGTTCCATTCCACATTTCCTTCCCCATTCAATTCCATTCCGTTCCGCGTTCCATTCCATTTCATTCCATTCCATTGCATTCCAACTTCCATTCCATTTCATTCAATTCCAGATTCCTTTCCATTTCATTCCACTTTCCATTCCATTCCTTTCCACATTCCGTTTCACATTTCATTCCCTTCCATTCCACATTCAATTTCACATTCCTTAGAATTCCATTCCATTCCATTCCGTTGCATTCCTTTTTCCATTCCCTTCCATTCCATTAAACATTCCATTCCATTCCACTGCATATTCCATTCCTTTCCATTCCACATTCCGTTCCACATTCCATTCCATTCCATTCCACGATCCATTCCGTATTCCATTGCATTCAATTCCACATTCCATTCCAATTCATACCACATTCCATTCCACATTCCTTTCCATTCCATTCCACGTTCCTTTCCACATTCCATTCCTTTCCACTCCATTCAATTCCATTAAACTTTCCATTCCACATTCTATTCCACATTCTATTCCACATTCCATTCCATTCCACTTTCCATTCCACATTCCATTCCACATTTCGTTCCATTACATTCCATTACAATACATTCCATTGTACATTCTACTCCATTCCACATTCCATTCCATTAATTTCCACATTCCATTCCATTCCTTTCCACATTCCATTCCATTGCATTCCATTCTATTCCATTCTGTTGCACCTTGAATTCCAGTTTCCGTTCCACATTCCATTCCACATTCCTTTCCATCCCATTCCATTCCACATTCCATTCCACATTCCAACCCATTCTTTTCCAAATTACTTTCCATTCCATTCCACACTCCATTCCACATTCCATTCCACTACTTTCCAAATTCCATTCCACGTTCCGCTTCATACCATTCCACAGTCCTTTCCTTTCCATTCCACTTTCCATTCCACATTCCATTCCATTCCACATTCCATTCCATATTCCATTCCATTACATTGCATACCACATTCCATTCCATTCCATTCCAAATTCCACTCCATTCAATTACACATTCCATTCCACATAAACTTCCATTCTATTCCACGTTGCATTACACATTCCTTTCCTCATTCCATTCCATTCCATTTCACATTCAATTCCATTCCATTCTTTTTCAATCCATTTTCTATTGCATTCCATTCCACATTCCATTGCATTGCATTCCACATTCCATTCCATTCCATTCCTCATTCCATTCCATTCCATTCCATTCCACCTTCCATTCCACTTTCCATTGCACATTCCATTCCATTCCATTCCACATTCTATTCCACATTACTTTCCGTTCCATTCCACATTACATTCCACTTTCCATTCCATTCAAAATTCCACTCCACTTCATTCCATTACATTCCACATTGCATTCCATTCCATTCCATTCCACATTCCTTTCTATTCCACTTTCTAATTCACATCCCATTCCATTCCATTCCACGTTCCATTCCACATTCAATTCCGTTTCATTCCACATTAAGTTTCATACCATTCCACATTAAATTCTGTTTCCATTTCACTTTCCATTAAACTCCATTCCACATTATATTGCATTCCACTCTACATTCCATTGCATTCCGTTGCGCATTGCATTCTATTCTGTTCCACATTTCATTCCATTTCATTGCATTGCATTACATTTTCCTTTCCATTCGATTCCACATGCCATTCCCATCCTTTCCACATTGCATTTCACATTCCATTCCATTCCATTGCACTTCGCATTCCAGGTTCCATTGCAAATTCCCTTCCATTCCACGTTGCAGTCCACATTCCATTTCCCATTCCATTCCATTCCATTCCACATTCCATTCCATTCCATTCCATTCCATGGCATTTCTCATTACAGTACGTTCCAATCAATTCCACATATCATTACATTCCATTCCACATTCCATTTCACATTCCATTACATTCCATTCAACGTTCCATTCCACATTGCATTCCATTCTATTCCATTCCACATTCCATTCCATTACATACCGCTTTCCATTCCATTCCTTTCGATATTCCATTCCTCATTCCATTCCATTCCATTCCACGTTCCATTCCACTTTCCTTTCCATTCCATTCCACATTCTGTTCCAATCCATTCCACTTTCCATTCCACATTGAATTCCATTACATTCCACTTTGCATTCCACAATGCATTCCACATTCCATTCCATTCCATTCCACCTTCCATTCCACATTCCATTGCACATTCCATTCCATTCCACATTCCATTCCATTCCACGTACCATTTCACATTCCTTCCCACATTCCATTCCGTTCCATTCCATTCCATTCCAGGTTCCATTCCACATTCCATTCAACATTCCATTCCATTCCATTCCAGATTCGATTCCATTCAATTCTACATTCCACTTCATTCCACATTCCATTCCACATTGCATTCCATTCCATTCCACATTTCATTCTACATTCCATTCCATTCCATTCCGCATTCCATTCCATTCTATTCAACATTCCATTCCATTCCGTTTCATTCCACCTTCCATTCCATTTCATAGGGCATTCCATTCCATTCCAGCATTCCATTCCACTTACCATTCCATTCCATTCCACATTGCATGCCATTCCATTCCACATTCCATTCCATTATGTTCCATTCCATTCCGATCCATTTGGCATTCCATCCCATTCCATTCCACTTTCCACTCCATTCCACTTCACATTGCATTCCATTCCACAATCCACACCACATTCCATTCAATTCCACGTTCGATTACACATTCCTTTCCACATTCCACTCCATTCCCCATTCCATTCGATTCCTCCTTCTATTCCACATTGCATTCCATTCCATTCCACATTCCATTCTATATTCCATTCCATTCTATTCCTTTCCACATTCCATTCCATTCCACATTCCATTCCACATTCCATTCAAAGTTCCATTCCCTATTCCATTCCACTTCATTCCATTACACTTTTCTGTTACGTTTCATTCCACGTTCCATTCCACATTCCATTCCACGTTCCATTCCACATTGCATTTCTTTCCTGTCTACCTTCCATTCCTTCTCACTTCCCAATCCATTGCACTTTCCATTCCATTACATTCCATATAGCATTCCACTTTCAATTCCACAACCTAATGAACATTCCATCCCATTCCACTTTCTATTCCACATTCCGTCCCACAATCCATTCCATTCCACATAACATTCCACCTTCCGTTCCACATTCCATTCTAACACTTTCCATGTTGCATTCCACATTGCATTGCATTCCATTTCATTATACATTCCATTCAACATTCCATTTTACTCCACATTCCATTCCACATTCCATTCCACATTCCATTGCATTCCATTCCATTCCACATTCCATTCCAATCCATTCCACATTATTTTCCACTTTCCATTCCATTCCATTCATCATTGCATTCCACTTTCCACTCCAAGGTGCATTCCACGTTTCCACTCCCCGTTCCATTCCAATTTCCATTCAACATTCCATTCCATTCCATTCCATTCGCATTCCATTCCTTTCGATTCCACATTCCATTCCATTGCATTCCACATTCCATTCTACTTTCCTTTCCGTTCTATTTCACATTCCAGTACAAATTCCAATCCATTGCATTCCAAATTCCATTCCACATTCCATTCCACAATCAATTCCATATTCTATTCTACAATCCATTCAATTCCATTCCCTGTTCCATACCACTTTCCATTCCATTCCACTCCACATTCCATTACAAATGCCATTCCCTTCCAATCCACATTCCATTCCATTCCATTCCATGTGCTATTACACATTCCATTCCATTGCATTCCACATTGCATTCCACAATCCATTTCAAATTTCATTCCATTCCATTCCATATTCCATTCTAAGTTCCATTACATTCCATTGAACATTCCACTGCATTCCATTCCACATTCCATTCCATTTCGTTCGGCATTCCATTCTACTCCTTTTCACATTCCATTCGACATTCCATTCCATTCCATTCCATTCCATATTCCATTCCATTGCATTCCATTCCATTCCACATTCCATTCTACTCCATTCCATTCCACATTCCATTGCATTCCATTCTGCATTCCATTCCTTTCCATTCCACATTCAATTCAAATCCATTCCCCATTCTATTCCATTCCATTCCATTTCACAGTCCATTCCACATCCCATTCCCTTCCACATTTCATTCCACATTCCATTCCACATTCCATTCCATTCCGCATTACAATCCAATTTCCATTCCATGTTCAAATCCACATTCCATCTCATTCCATTCAAAGTTTGATTGTACATTCTATTCAATTCCATTCCACGTTCCATTGCAAATTCCGTTTCATTCCATTCCGCCTTCATTTCCATATTCCATTCCACAATCCATTCCACATTCCATTCCATTCCACATTCCATTACACATTCCATTCCCCATTCCATTCCATTCCGCGTTCCATTCCACATTACATTCCACGTTCCACTCCACATTCCATTCTATTCCATTCTAATTCCATTCGGCATTCGTTTCCACATTCCATTCCATTCCATTGCACATTAAATTCCACTCCATTCCACATTCCATTCCATTCCAATCCACTGCATTCCACCTTCCATTCCACATTCCATTTCAAATTTCCACATTCCATATACCTTTCCACATTCCTTTCCATTCCATTTAATATTCCATTCCAAATTCCATTGCATTCCATTCCATTCAATTCCACATTCCATTCCAATCTATACCATATCACATTTCATTCCATTCCTTTCCACGTTCCATTCCACATTCTATTCCATTCCATTCCATTCCATGTTCCATTCCACATTCCATTCCATTCCACATTCCATTACACATTCCATTCCACTTTCCATTCCATTCCATTCCACATTACATTCCCCTCCATTCCACATTCCATTCCACATTCCATTTCAAATTTCATTCCATTCCATCCAATTTTCCTTTCCAATTTCCATTACATTCCATTCAACATTCCAATCCATTGCACATTCCATTATAAATTCCATTCTATTCAATTCCGTTCCACGTTCCATTCCAACTTCCATGCTATTCCATTCCACATTCCATTCCATTCCATTCCACATTCTATTCCACTTTCCATTCCACATTCCATTCAACATTCCATTCCATTCCGTTGCACATTCCATTCCATTCCATTCCACATTCCATTCCATTCCATTTCAAATTCCATTCCATTCTATTCCATTCCATCTCATTCCATTCCACATTCCATTCCACAGTGAAATACATTGCATTCCATTCCATTCCATTCCACATTTCATTCCACATTCCATTCCATTCCATTTCGCATTCCATTGCACGTTCAATTTCACGTTCCATTGCACGTTAAATTCGACGTTCCATTCCACGTTCCATTAAATTCCTTTCAACATTCCATTCCATTCCATTCCACATTTCATTCCATTCCATTCCACGTTCCATTCCAAATTCCATTCTATTCTATTCCACATTCCATTCCACATTCCATTCCATTCCATTCCAAATTAGATTCCACATTCCTTTCCTCTCCTTTCCACGTTCCATTCCATTCCATTCCGCATTGCATTCCAATCCATTCCACATTCCATTCCACATTCCATGCCATTCCATTCCATTCCACATTCCACTCCATTGAATTCCTCTTTCAATTCCATCACATTCCACATTCCATTCAATTCCTTTCCATGTTCCTTTCTATTCCATTCAAATTTCCACTCCATTCCCTTTCACTTTCCATTCCATTCCAAGTTCCAATTCATTCCATTCCACGTTCAATTTCACATCTCATTTCATTCCATTCCACGTTACATTCCATTCCTTTCCATTCCATTCCATATTCCATTACATTTCATTATATTCCACATTCCGTTCCATTACCTTCCAATCCACATTCAATTCCGTTCTTTTCCATACTATATTCCATTACACATTCCATTCCATACCTTTCCACATTCCATTCCATTCGATTCCATTTCATTATATTCCACATTCCGTTCCATTACCTTCCAATCCACATTCAATTCCGTTCTTTTCCAAACTATATTCCATTACACATTCCATTCCATTCCTTTCCACATTCCTTTCCATTCCATTTCATTGCATTCCACATTCCATTCCATTCCATTTCTTTCCACATTTTATTCCTTTCTGTTTCACTTTCCAACCCATTCTGTTCCACCTTTCTTTCCACTTTTCATTACTTTCCATTCCACATTTCATTCCATTCCATTCAACATTTCATTCAATTCCATTCCACTCTAAATTTCATTCCATTCAATTCCACATTCCATTCCATTCCATTAAACATTCAATTCTATTTCCATTTAACGTTACATTACCTTCCATTACATTCCACATTCCACTCCATTCCTTTCCATTACATTCCACGTTCCATCCCCCTTTCCCCTCCATTCCATTTCGCATTCCATTACATTCCATTCCACTTTCCATTCCACATTCCATTCCATTCCATTCCACATTCCATTCCATTCCATTCGGCATTCAATTCCATTCCACATTCCATTCCATTCCATTCCATATTCCATTCCATTCCATTAAACATTCCATTCAACTTTTCATTCTATTTCCTCTTCACATTCCATTCCATTCCATACCATTCCAAATTCCGTTCCATTCCATTCCATTCCTTCCCACATTCCTTTCCATTCCATTCCACATTGCTTCCCACATTCCAATCCCTTGAATTCCACATTCCATTCGAATCCATTCCGCATTCCATTCCTTTCCATTCCACCTTCCATTCCATTCAAATCCATTACACATTCCGTTTTATTCCATTCCATTCAAATCCATTACACATTCCGTTTTATTCCATTCCATTCCATTCCACATTTCATTAAATTCAATTGCTTTCCTCATTCCATTCCATTCCCTTCCACATTCCAGTAAACTTTACATTCCATTCTTTTCCACATTGAATTGCAGAGTCCATTGCATTCCGTTAGACATTGCGTTCCACATTCCATTCCATTCCACATTCCATTGCATTCCATTTCACATTCCATTCCACATTCCTTTCTATTCCATTCCGCTTTCCATTCCACATTCCAATCCACATTCCATTCGTTTCCACTCTGCATTCAATTCCACGTTCCACTCCACGTTACATTCCTTGTTCCATTCCAAGTTCCGTTCCACGTTCTATTCCAATCCATTCCACATTCCATTCCATTCCAATCCACATTCCATTCATTTCTATTCCACATTCTATTCCACATTCCACTCCGGTTCATTTCACGTTCCATTCCACATTCCATTCCATTCCATTCCATATTCCTTTCCATTCCAATCCACATTCCGTTCACTTCCATTCCACATTCCATTCCACAGTCCATTCCATTCCATTGCACAATCCTTTCCATTCCATTCCACATTACATTCCACATTCCATTCCACATACCATTCCAATCCATTCCACATTCCATTCCATTGCAGTTCACATTCCATTCCATTCCATTCAACATTTCATTCCACATTCCATACCTTTCCATTCCACATTCCATTCCATTCCATATTCCATTCCATTCCATTGCATTCCACATTTCATTCCATTGCACGTTGCACTCCAAATTCCATTGCATTCCACATTCCATTCCATTTCATTCCACAGTACATTCCATTCCATTCAATTCCAGTTCACATTCCATTCCATTCCACATTCCATTCCACATTCCATTCCATTCCATTCCACATTCCATTCCATTCCATTCCACTTTCCATTCCACATTATATTCCATTCCATTCCACATTCCATTCCATTCCGTTCCATTCCACATTCCATTCCATTCCATTCCACATTGCTTTCCACATTCCGTTCCATTCCACATTCCATTCCTCATTCCATTCCATTGCCTTCCACATTCCATTCCATTCCATTCTACATTCCATTCCGCATTGCTTTCCACATTCCTTTCCACGTTCCATTCCACGTTCCATTCCAAGTTCCATTCCACGTTCCATTCCACATTCCAATCCATTGCATTCCACGTTCCATTACACATTCCATTCCATTCCATTCCACTTTCTATTCCACGGTCTATTCCATTTCATTCCACATTCCAGTCCACATTACGTTCTACTCCATTCCACATACCATTACACATTTCATTCCATTCCATCCCACATTACATTGCATGTTCCATTCTATTCCATTCCACATTCCATTCCAAATTGCATTCCGCGTTCTATTCCACCTTACATTAGACGTTCCATTCCACGTTCCATTCCAAATTTTTATTCCATTCCATTTCATATACCATTCCACGTTACGTTCCATTCCATTCCACATTCAATTCCACATTCCATTCCATTCCATTCCACATTCCTTTCCATTACATTCCATTGCAAATTCCATTCGTTTCCATTTCAATTTCAATTCCATTCCTTTGTATTCCACATTCCATTCTGTTCCATTCCACAATCCATTCAATTCCATTTATTCCATACCATATTCCATTTAACTTTCCTTTCCACATTACATTACATTCCTTTTCACATTCCATTCCATTCCACTCAATTCCACTGTCTATTCCATTGCATTCCAAATTCCATTCCACATTCCATTCCAAATTCCAATCCACATTCCATTGCATTTCATTCCACAATCCATTTCATTCCATTCCATTGAATTCCACATTCCATTCCTTTCCTTTTCACATTCCATTAGTTTCCATTCCATTCCACAGTCCATCCCATTGCATTCCACATTCTGTTCCACATTGCATTCCATTCCATTCCACATTCCATTCCTTTCCATTGCATTCTACATTCCATTCCATTCCATTCCAGATTCCATTCCCCGTTCCTTTCCACATTCCATTCCACATTCCATTCCATTCCATTCCACGTTCCATTCCACGTTCCATTCCTTTCGATTCCGCATTGCTTTCCACATTCCATTCCATTCCATTCCACATTTCATTCAATGTTCCATTCCATTCTATTTCACATTCCATTCCACATTACAATCCATTCCATTTCATATACCATTCCACATTCCTTTCCATTCCATTCTACATTCAATTCCACGTTTCATTGAATTTCATTCTACATTGCATTCCATTCCATATCAAATTCCATTCGATTCCATTGCATTCCAATCTACATTCCATTGCATTCCATTCCACTTTCCATTCCATTCCATTGCACGTTCCATTCCACATTCCATTCCACTCCATTCCTTTCCACGTTCCATTCCACATTCCATTCCATTCCATTCCAGAGTGCATTCCAAATTCGTTTCCATTCCATTCCACATTCCATTCCATTCCACATTCCATTCCACGTTCCACTCCACGTTCCAGTCCATGTTCCATTCCACGTTCCGTTCCACGTTCAATTTCAATCCATTCCACATTCCATTCTTTTCCATTCTACATTCCATTCCACATTCCATTCCATGTCATTTCACTTTCCATTTCACATTCCATTCCATTCCATTCCACATTCCATTCCATTCCACAAATCATTTCATTCCATTCCACATTCCTTTCCATTCCATCCCACATTCCATTCCATTGCCCTTCACATTCCATTCCATTCCATTTAACATTGCATTCCACGTTCCATTCCATTCCATTCCACATTCCATTCCATACCATATTACATTCGATGCCATTCCTTTCCACCTTCCACTCCACTCCACGTTCCATTCCAAATTCCATTCCATTCCATTCTACTTTCCATTCCATTCCAATCCAGTGTCGATTGCATTCTAATCAATTCCTGTCCGCATTCCATTCCATTCCATTCCATTCCACATTCCGTTCCACTTTCCATTCGACATTCCATTATGTTCCATTCCACATTCCACACCACATTCCATTCCACGTTCCTTTCCACATTTCATTCCATTCCATTCCACTTTCCATTCCACATTATATTATATTCCATTCCACATTACATTCCTTTCCTTTGCATTCCACATTCCATTCCATTAAATTCCACCTTCCTTTCCGCATTCCATTCCATTGCATTCCAGATTCCATTCCATTCCATTCCACATTCCATTGCTTTCCATTCCAGATTACATTCCACATTCCTTTCCACATTTCTTTCCACGTTCCATTCAATTTTCCTTTCCAAGTTCCATTACACGTTCCATTCCATTCCACATTCCATTACACTTTCCAATCCATTACATTCCACATACCATTCCACGGTCCGTTCCATTCCATTCCACATTCCATTCCATTCCGTTCCACTTTCCATTGCAATTCTTTCCACTGCAAGCCACGTTCCATTGCATGACATTCCATTCCATATTCCATTCCATTCCATTTCACATTCCATTCCATTAAATTCCACATTCCATTCCATTCCATTGTGTTCCACATTCCATTCCATTACACTCCACATTCCATTCCATTCTATTCCACATTCCATTCCTCATTCCATTACATATTCCGTTCCATTCCATTCCACGTGGCATTCCATTCCATTCCACTTTCCATTCCACTTACCATTCCATTCTTTTCAACACTCCATTCCATTTGCCATTCCATTCCACACATCATTCCATTCCATTCTCTTTCATTCCACATTGCATTCCATTCAATTCCACATTCCATTCAATTCCATTCCATTCCGTTCCACATTCCAATCCATTTCATTCCAAATTCCGTTCCATTCCATTCCACGTTCGTTTACATTCCATTCAATTCCATTCCGTTCCGTTTCCCATTACATAACATTCCATTCCACATTCCATTCCATTCCATTACATTCCACTTTGCATTCCATTCCATTCCATTCCACATTCCATTAAACTTTCCATTACATTCCAATCCACATTCCCTTACATTCCATTCCATTCCACATTCCATTCCAAGTTCTAGTCCACTTTCCATTCTCCGTTCCATTCCACACTCCATTCCATTCCATTCCACATTCCATTCCATTCCATTCCACATTCCATTCCATTGTATTCCACATTCCATTAAACTTTCCTTTCCATTCCATTCCACATTGCTTTCCATTCCATTCCATGTTCCATTCCACTTACAATTCCACCTTCCATTTCATTCCATTCCACATTCCATTCTGCATTCAATTCCATTCCCTTCCACATTCCATTACACATTCTTTTTCATCCAATTTCGCATTCCATTCCAAGTTCCATTACACTGCATTCCACATTCCATTTCCATTCCATTGCTTTCCACATTCCATTTCAATCATTCCACATTCAATTCCTTTCTGTTCCACATTCCATTACAGATTCCCTTCCATTCCATTCCACATTCGATTTCATTACATTCCAAGTTCCATTCCACTTTCCATTCCTTTCCATGCCATCAACATTCCATTCCATTTCATTCCACATTCCATACCACATTCCACTCCATTCCATTGCAAATTCCATCCCATTCCCTTTCACATTCCATTCAATTGCATTTCACTTTGAATTCCATTACATTCCACTCTCGATTCTATTCCATTCCCCTTTCCATTCCGTTCCATTCCAAGTTCCATTCCATTCCATTTCACGTTCCAGTGCATTCCATTCCATCTACCATTCCATTCCAATCCACGTTCCATTTCACCTTCCATTGTATTCCATTCCGCTTTCCATTGCATTCCATTACACTTTCCAGTCCACATTCCAGTCCATTCGATTATTCTTTCCATTCCATTCCAGATTCCATTCCAGTCCATTTCTCATTCTATTCCATTCCATTCCACGTTCCATTCCACATTCCGTTCCATTCCATTCGACATTCCATTCCTTCCCTTCCACTTTCCATTCCACATTCCATTCCATTCCATTGCACGTTACATTCCATGTTAGATTCTATTCCACTACACATTCCATTCGTTTCCATTCCACATTCCATTCCACAATCCATTCCACTCCATTGCATTCGACATTGCATCCCATTCCATTTCCTCCCATTCCACATTTCATTTCCTTACATTCCACATTCCCTTCCAGTCCATTCTGCATTCAATTCCAAGTTCCATTCCACGTTCCATTCCCCTTTCCATTCCACGTTCCACTGTATGTTGCATTCCGAGTTCCATTCCAAATTTCAATCCATTCCATTTCAAATTCCATTCCATTCCATTCCATTCCACATTCCATTCCATTGCATTCCATTGCCCATTCCATTCCATTCCACATTCCATTCCACATTGCGGTCCACATTCCTTTCAATTCCATTCCACATTGCAGTCCTTTCCAGATTCAATTCCACAATCCATTCCTCATTGCATTCCAATCCATTCCGCATTTCATTCCATTCCATATTCCATTCCACATTCCATTCCACGTTCCATTCCATTCCATTCCATTTCACATTCCATTCCATTCCATTCCACATTCCATTACATTCAATTCCCTTCCATTCCAAATTCCATTCCTTTCCATTCCACATTCCATTCCATTCCATTGCACATTCCATTCCACCCCATTCTACATTCCATTCCATTCCACTCCACATTCCATTCCATTCCATTGCACATTCCATTCCTTTTCATTCCACATTCCATTCCATTCCATTCCACATTCCGTTCCATTCCATTCCACATTCCATTCCATTCCATTCTACATTCCATTCCATTCCATTCCATTCCATTCCATTCCATTCCACACTGCATTCCATTCCATTCTATTCCACATTCCATTCAACATTCCATTCCATTCCATTCCACATTCCATTCCATTCCCTTCTTCATTCAATTCCACATACCATTCCACATTTCATTCCATTCCGTTCCACGTTCCATTCCACATTCCACTCCTTTCCATTCCGCATTCTATTCTGCATTCCCTTGCATCCCATTCCACATTCCATTACACATTCCTTTCCATCCCATTCAACATTCCATTCCACCTTCCATTACATTTCTTTCCAAATTCCATTCCACATTCCATTCCACATTCCATTGCATTGCTTTCCATTCCACATTCCTTTCCATTACACTATCCATTCCACATTCCATTCTATGTTCTATTCCATTCCATTCCACTTTGCATTCCATTCCATTCCACATTCCATTCCATTCCATTCTGATGCCTTCCACATTACCTTCCATTCCATTCCACTCTCCATTCCCTTCCTTTCCACATTCTGTTCCACATTCCATTCCAAGAAGCATTCCACTCCATTCCACCTTCCATTGCTTCCACGTTCCATTCCATTCCATTCCATGTCCCATTCCATTCCATGTTCCGTTCCATTCCATTCCATGCTCCTTTCCATTCCATTCCACGTTCCATTCCACATTCCACTCCACTTTCCATTCCACATTCAATTCCACGTTCCATTCCATTCCATTCCACTTTCCAATCCTTATTCCATTCCACATTCCATTTCATTCCGTTCCACATTTCTTTCCACATTCCAATACAGATTCAATTACATTTCATTCCACATTCCATTGCATTACATTCCACATTCCATTCCAATCTATTCCATTCTATTTCTCATTCCATTACACATTCCTTTCCCTTGCATTCCACGTTCCATTCCATTCCATTCCATGTTCCATTACACATACCATTCCATTCCTTTCAACATTCCAATCCATATTACATTCCTTTCCATTCCACATATCATTCCTTTTCATTCCCTTCAATTCCATATTCAATTCCATTCCATTCCTCATTCCATTCCATTCAATTCACGTCCATTTGAAATTCCATTCCTTTCCATTCCACATTCAATTCCATTCCATTGCATTCCATTCCACATTCCATTCCATTCCTTTCCACATTCCATTCCCTTCCATTGCACGTTCCATTACATTCCTTTCCACATTCCATTCTATTCCATTCCACATTCAATTCCAGTGCATTGCATTCCATTCAACATTGCATTTCATTGATTCCATTTCACATTCCATTCAACATTCCATTCCATTCCATTCCACATTCCATTCCATTCCATTCCTTGTTGCTTTCCACATACCATTCCACATTCCATTACATTCCAATGAATGTTGCATTCCACATTCTATTCCGTTTCATTCCACATTCCATTCCGCATCCCATTCTCTTCCACTCCGCATTCCATTACACATTCCTTTCCATCACATTCAACGTTCCATTCCACATTCCTTTACATTCCGTTCCACATTCCATTCCGCTGTCCATTCTATTCCATTCCACATTCCATTCAATTGCACGTTCCATTACAGGTTCCATTCCACGTTCCATTCCATGTTCCATTCCATTCCATTCCAGATTCCATTCCCTTCCATTCCTCATTCGATTTCACACTCCATTTCATTCCATTCCACATTCCATTCCAGATTCCATTCCAGATAACATTCCTTTCCATTCCATTGCATTCCATATTCCATTCCATTCCACTTTCCATTCCAGATTCCATTCCGCATTCGATTACATTCCATTCCACATTCCATACTACATTCCATTCCACATTCCATTCCCCTCCATTCCACATTCCACTTTCCATTCCACATTCCAGTCCACTTTCCATTCCAATCCATTCCACATTCCATTCCACATTCCAGTCTATTCCATTCCACTTTCCATTCCACATTCCATTCTTCATTCCCTTCCATTCCAGTCCACATTCCATTCCGTTCCACATTCCATTCCACCTTCCATTTCGCATTCCATTCCTTTCCATTCTATTCCATTCCACTTTCCATTCCATTTCATTCCATATTCCATTCCACATTACATTCCACATTCCAATGCATTCCATTTCATTCCATTCCATTCCATTACACATTCCATTCCGTTCCATTCCATAAAATTCCACATTACCTTCCATTCCTTCCTAATTTCTATTCCCTTCCATTCCACATTCTGTTCCATGTTCCATTCCACTTTGCATTAAACCTTCCATTCCATGTTCCATTCCATAATCCTTTCCATTCCATTCCACATTCCATTTCACTTTCAATTCCATTGCATTCCACATTCCATTCCATTCCATTCCACATTCCATTTGATTCCATCCAATTCCACTTTCCAT
Organism: Pongo abelii; assembly: GCF_028885655.2. Classification (NCBI taxonomy): domain Eukaryota; kingdom Metazoa; phylum Chordata; class Mammalia; order Primates; family Hominidae; genus Pongo; species Pongo abelii. The sequence continues at coordinate 7,541,527 of NC_085929.1, read as the reverse complement.
TCTAGTCCTTTCCACATTCCATTCCATTCCATTCCATTCCACATTCCATTCCACATTCCATTCCACATTTTATTGCATTCCCTTCCACATTCCCTTTCATTCTAACTCCCATTCCATTCCTTTCCATTTCACATACCATTCCATTCCATGGCATTCCCTTCCATTCCACGTTTCATTTTATTCCATTCAACATTTCATTCCACGTTCCATTCCATGTTTTATTCCACTTTCCATTCCACATTCCATTTCATGTTCCTTTCCACCTTCCTTTCAACGTTCCATTCCACTTTCCATTCCTCATTCCATTCCACATTCCATTCCATATTCCATTCCATTCATTCCACATTCCATTCCCTTCCATTAAACATTCCAATCCCTTCCTTTCCACATTCCATTCCTCACTCCATTCCATTCCATCCTACATTCTATTCCCTTTTATTCCACATTCCTTTCTATTCCACATTCAATTCTGTTCCATTCCATTCCAGATTGCATTCCATTCCTTTCCACATTGCATGCCATTCCATTCCACAATACATTCCATTCCACATTGAATTCTATTACTTTCCATTCCACATTCCATTATATTCCATTCCATTCCACTCCACTTTCCAATCCAATCCTTTCCACCTTCCATTCCATTCCATTGCATTCCAATCCACATTCCTTTCCAGATTCCATTCCACATTCCATTCCATTCCATTCCACATTCCTTTCCATTCTAATCCACTTTCCTTTCAATTCAATTTCACATTCCATTATATTCCATTCCATTCCATTCCATTCCATTCCGCATTCCAATCCATTCCATTTCACATTCCATTCCACGTTCCATTCCACTTTCCATTCCACATTCCATTCCACGTTCATTTCCACGTTCCATTCAACTTTCCATTCCACTTTCCATTCCCCATTCCATTCCACATTCAATTCCACATTCCATTCCATTCCATTCCACATTCCATTACTTTCCATTCCACATTCCATTCCACATTACATTGCACGTTCCATTACTCGTTCCATTGCACGTTCCCCTCCACGTTCCATTCCACCTTCTATCCCACTTTCCATTAAATGTTCCATTCCATTCCATTCCACGTTCCATTCCACATTCCATTCCATTCTATCTCACGTTCCATTCCACACTCCATTGCACTCAACGTTCCATTTCACTTTCCATTCCATGTTCCATTCCACGTTCCAATCCATTACATTCCACGTTCCTTTCCAAATTACTTTCTATTCCATTACACATTCCATAACACTTTCTTTTCCTTTCCATTCCACATTCCATTGTCTTCCATTCCACATTCCGTTCCACATTCCATTTCACGTTCCATTCCACATTCCATTCCAAGTTCCACTTCACTTTCCATTGCACGTTCTATTCCTTGTTAAGTTCAATGTTCCATTCCATTCCATTCCACTTTCCATTCTGCATTAAATTTCATTCCATTCCACGTGCCATTTCATATTCCATTCCATTTCATTCCACATTCCATTCAACTCCATTCCAAATTCCGTTCCACATGCCATTCCATTCCATTCCACATTCCATTCCATTCCATTCCATTCCACATTCCATCTCATTCCACTCCATTCCTCATTCCATTCCTTTCCATTGCATTCCATTCCACATTCCATTCCATTCCATTCGTTTCCATTCCACATTCCTTTCTATCCCATTCCACCTTCCATTCCATATTCCATTCCACATTCCATTCCATTCCTTTCCTCTTTCAATTCCATTTCATTCCACATTCCATTCCATTCCACATTCCATTCCATTCCATTCCACATTCCGTTCCATTCAATTAAAGATTGCATGCCATTCCTTTCTACATTCCATTCCATACGATTCCATTCCATTCCACATTGCATTCCATTCCAGTCCATTTCACATTCCATTCCTTTCAATTCCATTCCACATTCCATTCCATTCCACATTGCATTGCATTCCATTCCATTCCAGATTCCTTTCCCTTCCATTCCACATTCCAATCCATTCCATTACATTCCACATTCCATTCCATTCTGTTCCATGTTCCATTCCTCATTCCATTACACATTCCCTTCCATTCAATTCCACGTACCATTCCATTCAATTCCACATTCTGTTCAACATACCATTGCATTCCCTTCCATATTCCATTACATATTCCATTACAATCCATTCCACATATCATTTCATTACATTCTCTTCCATTCCACGTTGCATTCTATTGCATTCCACATTCTGGTCCAATACATTCCATTGCAATTTCCATTCCATTCCATTCCACATTCCATTCCATTCCATTCCATTCCACATTCCATTCCATTCCATTCCATTCCACATCACATTACATTGCATTCCACTTTCCGTTCCATTTCACATTCCATTCGATACCATTCCATTCCATTTCATTCAATTCCACATTGCATTCCATTCCATTCCATTCCATCTCGTCTTCAAAATTTCATTTTATTCCATTCCACATTCCATTCAATTCCATTCCACGGTCCATTCCACATACCATTCCACATTCCATTCCATTCCTTTCCACATTCCGTTCCACATTCCATTCCATACCATTCCACATTCCATTCCTCATTTCTTTCCATTCCCTCCCACATTCCATTACACATTGCATTCTATCCCATTCCACATTCCATTCAACTTTCCATTCCATTCCATTCCACATTCCATTCCACATTCCATTATAATCCATTCAACTTTCCAATCTATTGCATTCCACATTCCATTCAACATTCCATTCCTTTCCATTCCAAATTCAATTCCACATTCCATTCCTTTCCATTCCACATTCCATTTCATTCCATTCCACATTCCATCCCACATCCCATTACATTCCATCCCACATCCCATTCCATTCCATCCTCCTTCCATTCCATTCCATTCCACGTTCCATTCCACATTACACTTCATTCCATTACACATTGGTTTCCATTCCATTCCCCTTTCCAATCCATTGCATTCCACATTCAATTCCATTACTTTCCACATTCCATTCCATTACATTCCACGTTCCATGTCATTCCAATCCAAGTTCCTTTCCATTCCATTTCACGTTGCATTCCATTACATTCCATCTACCAATCAATTCCATTCCACGTTCCATTTCACATTCCATTCCATTTCATACCACGTTCCATTCAATTCCATTCCACATTCCATTCCACATTTCATTCCATTCCATCCCACTTTCCATTAAATTCCATTCCACATTCCATTCTATTCCAATCCACATTCCATTCCATATTCCATCCCATTCCATTCTACATTCTATTCCATTCCATTTTACATTTGATTCCACGTTCCATTCCTTTGCATTCCACATTTCAACCCATTCCTTTCCCTTCCATTCCACTTTCCATTCCCTTCCATTCCACATTCAATTCCATTTCATTCCACTTTGCATTCCACATTCAATTCCACATTCCATTCCACGTTCCATTCCAAGTTCCATTCCACATTCCATTCTACTTTCCATTCCATATTCCATTCCAAATTTCTTTTCATTCCATTTCAAATTCCATTCCATTCCATTCCATTCCATTTCTAATTCCTTTCCTTGCCATTCCACATTCCAATCCATTGCATTCCATTCCAGATTCGATTCCGCACTCCATTTCATTCTTTTCCACATCCCATTCCACATTCCATTCCACATTCCATTGCATTCCATTCCCTTCCTTTCCACATTCCATTCCAATCAACATTCCATTCCACATTGCATTCTAGATTCCATTCCACATTCCATTATATTCCATTCCACATTCCATTCCACATTCCATTCCACATTCCATTCCATTCCATTCCACATTCCATTCCATTGCACATTCCATTGCACATTGCATTATACATTCCATTCCACATTCCATTCATTTCCATTCCACATTCCATTCCATTCCACAATCCATTCCACATTCCATTCCTCATTGATTTCCATTCCATTACACATTTCATTACATTCCACATTCCTTTCCGCATTATATTCCACATTCCATTCCATTCCATTCCACGTTGCATTCCACATAACATTCCGCATTACATTCCATTCCGTTTCTTTCCATTCAATTCCATTCCACATTCCATTCCATTCCATTCCGTTCCTTTCCACGTTACCATCCATTCCATTCCACTTTCTATTCGCTACGTTTCCACAGGCCGTTCCACAATCCATTCCATGATCCATTGCACTCCATTCCATGTTGCATTCCATTCCACGTTCCATTCCATTCCATTCCACGTTCCATTCCATTCCATTCCACGTTCCATTCCAGGTTCAAATCCACATTCCGTTCCACGTTCCATTCCATGTTCCATTCCATTCCATTCCTCGTTCCATTCCTCATTCCATTCCACGTTCCATTCTATACCGTTCAACATTCCTTTCCACATTAAAATGCACATTCTATTACATTCCATTCCTCATTTCTTTCCATTGAATTCCGCACTGCTTTACATTCTATTCATTTCCATTCCTCATTCAATTTCACGTTCCATTCAATTCCATTCCGTGTTCAATTCCATTCCATTCCATTCCACTTTCCATTCCATGTACCATTCTATTCCTTTCCTCTTTGCATTCCATATTCCATTCCTTTCCATTCCACATATCATTCCATTCCATTCCTTTCCACATTCTTTTCCATTCCATTCCACATTACTTGCATTCCACATTGAATTCCATTCCCCATTCCATTCCATTCCATTCCACATTGCATTGGATTCCATTCCATTCCACTTTCCATTCCATTCCATTCCAAATTCCAATCCATTCCATTCCATTCCATTTCTTTCCACATTCCATTCCACATTCAATTCCAAATTTCATTAAATTGCATTCCACATTCCATTCCATTCTAATCCACATTCCATTCCATCCCATTTCACTTTCCATTCCATTTCATTGCATTCCACATCCCACTCCACGTTCCACTCCACGTACCATTCCAGGTTCAATTTGCCGTTCCTTTCCACGTTCCATTCAACATTCCATTCCACTTTCTATTCCTCATTCCACTCCACATTTCATTCCTCTCCATTCCACATTCCATTCCCTTCCATTCCACATACCATTCTATTCCATTCCACATTGCTTGCCATTCCATTCCATATTCCATTCCATTCAACTGTCCACTCCATTCAATTCCATTCGAGTCCACATTCCATTCCATTCCATTCCATTCGACATTCCATTCCATTCCACTTTCCATTCCATTCCATTCCATTCTCCATTCCATTGCATTAAATTCCATTCCACATTCCATTCCATTTCATTCCATTCCAAATTCCATTCCTATCCAGTCCACTATCCATTCCATTTAATTCCATTCCACATTCCATTTCATTTCATTGCACATTCTATTCCACATTCCATTCCATTCCATTCCATACTCCATTCCATTTAATTCCACATTCAGTTAAGTTTATTTCCTCATTCTTTCCATTCCATTGAATTCAAGCCCTCATTCCATTCCATTCAATTCCACATTCCATTCCATTCACTTCTACATTCCACTCCGTTCCATTCCATTCAAGTCCACTTTATATTTCACATTCCATTCCATTCCATATAAGTCCATATTGCATTCTATTCCATTACATTCCACATTCCATGCCATTCCATTCCACATTCCATTCCACATTCCATTCCATTCCAATTCACATTTCATTCGACGTTCAATTCCGCGTTCCATTCCTTTCAATTAAACTTTCCATTCCACGTTCCTTTCCACATTCCTTGACACGTTCTATTCCACGTTCCATTCCATTCCATTCAACGTTCCATTCCATCTTCCATTCCACTATCCATTACACATTTCATTGAACATTCGATTACTTATTCGTTTCCATTACATTCCACATTCCATTGCAAATTACATTCTACATTCCACTCCACATTCCATCCCATTCCATTTCACATTCCATAACACATTCCATTGCATTCCATTCCCTTGAATTCCACTTTCCGTTCCTCATTCCATTCCACGTTTCTTTCCACGTTCCTTTCCACCTTCCCTTCCACATTCCATTCAGTTCCATTCCAATGCATTCCACATTCCATTCCATTCCACATTCCATTTCACATTCCATTCCATTGCTTTCCACATTGCATTCCATTGCATTTTACATTCCATTCCATTGCATTCCACAAAACATTACATTCCACAATTAATTCCATTGCACATTCCATTCCATTCCATTCCACTTTCCATTTTGTTCCATTCCACATTTCATTCCATTCCATTCTATTCCATTCCAGATTCTATTCCACATTCCATTCCATTCCATTCCACATTCCATTGCACATTCCAGTCCAGTTTTCTTTCCATTCTATCCCACATTACATTCCATTCTAATCCACTTTCCTTTCAATTCCATTTCACATACCATTCCATTCCATTCCATTCCAGTCCATTCCACATTCCATTACATTCATATCCACATTACATTCCACGTTCAATTCCACGTTCCATTCCACGTTCCAATTCACATTCCATTCCAAGATACTTTCCACGTTCCATTCAACTTTCCATTTCACTTTCCATTCCTCATTCTATTCCCCTTTCCATTCCACTTTCCATTCCTCACTCCATTCCACATTCCATTCCAAATACCATTCCATTCCATTCCACATTGCATTGCCTTCCATTCCACATTCTTTTGCATTCATTCCACATTCCATTCCACATTCTCTTGCTTTCCATTCCGAATTCCATTCTCTTCCATTCCACGTTACATTCGACATTCCATTCCATTCCACATTCCATTCCATTCCATTCCACATTCCAGTACATTCCTTTCCACATTCCATTCCATTCCATTCCATTCTACATTCAATTCCATTTCACTTTCCATTCCTCATTCCATTCCACATTCCATTCCGCATTCCATTCCATTCTATTCCACATTCCGTTCTATATTCCATTCCATTCCACTCCATTCCGCATTCCATTCCACATTCCTTTCCACATTCAATTCCATTCCACGTCCCATTCCACTTTCCATTCCACTTTCCAATCCACATTCCTTTCCATTCAATTCCACGCTCCCTTCCACAATCAATTCCATCTGATTCCACATTCCATTCCATTTCATTTTGCTTTCCATTCCACATTCCGTTCCATTCCATTCCACTCCACATTCCATTCCATTCAATTCCACATTCCATTCCACATTCCATTCCATTCCTTTCCACATTCCATTCCATTCCATTCCACATTCCATTCCATTCCATTACACTTTCCATTCCACGAACCATTCCACGTTCCTTTCAATTTTCCATTCCATGTTATATTCCGCATTCCAGGCTACATTGCATTACACATTCGATTCCATTCCATTCCACATCCATACCATTCAATTCCACATTCGTTTCCACTGTATTTCACATTCCATTCAATTCCATTACATTCCATATTCCATTCTATTCCATTCCTCATTCCTTTCAGTTTGATTGCATTCCATTCTACATTCCAATCCACATTTCTTTCCAAATTCCATTCCACATTCCATTCCATTCTTTTCCCTTTCAACCCCATTTCATTACATTCCACATTCCATTCAATTACATTCCACATTCCATTTCATTCCATTCCACATTTCATTTCACGTTCCATTCCATTCCATTCCACATTACATTCCACTGCATTCCACATTCCGTTCCATGTTCCATTCCACATTCCATTCCATTGCATTCCACATTCCATTCCATTCCATTCCACATTGAATTACCCGTTCCACTCCATTCCATTCCACCTTCCATTCCATTCCATTCCACATACCATTCAATTCCATTCCATTACAAATTCCCTCCCTTTCCATTCCACATTCCGTTCCATTCCATTCCACGTTACATTCCATTCCATTCCACGTTCCATTCCACGTTGCATTCCACTTTCTATTCCACTTTCCATTCCATTACATTCCTCTTTCCATTCCACGTTCCATTCCACGATCCATTCCACGTTCCATTCCATTGCAATCCACTTCCTATTCCACGTTCCATTACACATTCCATTCCACATTCCATTCCACATTCCATTCCATGCCATTCCACATTACTTTCCACATTCCTTTCCACTCCATTACACATTCCATTCCACGTTCCATTCCATAAGATTACAGGTTCCATCACACTTTCCATTCCATTACATTCCACGTTCCATTCCACGTTCTATTGAACGTTCCCTTACATTCCATTCCACATTCCATTCCACATCCTATTGCATTTCATTCCACATTCCTTTCCATATTGAATTCCATGCCATTCCACAGTCCATTCGATGTTGCATTCCATACCACATTCCACATTCCATTCCACTTTCCATTCCACGATATATTCCACATTCCATTCCATGTTACATTCCATTCCATTCTACGTTCCATTACACTTTCCATTCCATTATATTCCACATTCCTTTCCACTATATTCCACTTTCCATTCCACGTTCCATTTCATTCCATTCCACGTTCCATTCCACATTCTATTCCATTCCATTCTACATTCCATTCCGTTCCATTCCACATTCCATTCCATTCCAAATTCCATTCCACTTTGCTTTCAATTCCTTTCTACAATCCATTCCACATTCTATTCAATTCCATTCCATGTTCCATTCCATTCCATTCCACATTCCATTCCACATTCCATTCTATGCCATTCCAGTTTCCAATCCCCATTCCATTTCATTCAAATCCACATTCCATTCCATTTAATTCCTTTCCAGTCCACATTCCATTCCATTCCATTCAAATTCCATTCAAATTCCATTCCATTCCATTCCACATTCCATTCCATTCCATTCCACATTCCATTCCATTCCATTCCACATTCCTTTCCATTCCATTCCACTTTCCATTCCATTCTATTCCATAACACTCCAAATACCACTCCATTCCATTCTATTACTAATTCCTTCCCATTCAATTCCACAATCCATTCCATTCCATTCCATTACTAATTCCTTCCCATTCAATTCCACATTCCATTCCATTCCATTCCACGTTACATTCCAGTTTCCGTTCCACTATCGATTCCATTACATTCCACTTTCAACTCTACGTTCCATTCCACATTCCATTTCACGTTACTTTCCATTCCATTCCACTTTCAATTCTATGTTTCATTCCATGTTCCATTCAATTTCATTCCACCTTCCATTCCACGTTCCATTCCACATTCCATTTCATACCATTACACATTTTTTTCCATCACATTCCACATTCCATTTCACATTCCATTCCACATTCCATTCAAAATTCCATTCTACTCCATTCCACATTTCTTTCCCGATAGCATTCCATTCCTTTCCACCTTCCATTTCTTTCTATTCCAGATCCCATTCCATTCCATTCCATTCCACATTCCTTTCCATTCCATTCCACATTGCATTCCATTCATTGCATTACACATTCCATTCCAAATTGCATTCCACATTCCATTTGATTCCATTCCACATTCCATTCCATTGCATTCCATTCCATTCCATTCCACATTCCTCTCCATTCCATTCCATTCCATTCCAAATTCCATTCCACATTGCTTTCCATTCCATTACATGTTTCATTCCACATTTGTTTCCATTCGATTCCACATTACATTACATTACATTCCACGTTCCAATGCACATTCCATTCCTCTCCATTCCACATTCCATTCCACTCCATTCCACATTCCATTCCACTCCATTGCAAGTTCCATTCCACATTCCATTTCATTCCATTCCACATTCCATTTCATTCCATTCCACATTCCATTTCATTCCATTCCATGCCATTCCATTCCACATTCCTTTCCATTCCATTCCACATTGCATTCCGTTCTTTGCATTACACATTACATTCCAAAATCCATTCCACATTACATTAGATTCCATTCCTCATTCTAATCAATTTCATACCACACTCCATTCCATTCCATTCAACATTCCATACCACACTCCTTTCCATTCCATTCCATATTCCATTCCACTTTCCATTCCATTCCACATTCCATTCCACATTGCATTCCATTCCATTCCACATTCCTTTCCATTCCATATTACATTCCATTCCAATCCACATCGCATTCCATTCCATTCCATTCCAAGTTCCATTCCACATTCAATTCCATTCCACTTTCCATTCCACTCTCCATTCCATTCCATTCCACATTCCATTCCTCATTCTATTCCATTCCATATTCCATTCCATTTCATTCCACATTACATTACATTCCATTCCCTTCCACATTACATTCCACATTCTATTCCATTCCATTCCACATTCCATTGCACATTCCATTCCACGTTCCATTCCACATTCCATTCCATTCCATTCCATTCCAAATTCTATTCCACATTCTATTCCATTCCATTCCACATTGCATTGCACCTTCCAGTCCACGTTCCATTCAACATTCCTTTGCAATTCATTCCATATACCATTCCACATTCCATTCAATTCCATTCCACATTCCATTCCACATTCCATTCCATTTCATGTTCCATTCCATATTCGATTCCACGTTATATCCCACATTCAGTTCCATTCCATATTCCATTCTACCGTCCATTACATTCCACTCCACATTCCGTTTCACATTCCATTCCATTCCATTCCACATTCCATTCCACATTCCATTCCACATTCCATCCCATTCCATTAAACATTCCATTCAACATTCCATTCCATTCCTTTCCACATTCCATTCAATTCCATTACGAGTTCCATTCCACATTTCATTCCACTTCCATCCCATTCCTTTCCATTCCACAATCAATTCCACATTCCATTCCACGTTCCATTCCACATTCCATTCCATTCCATTCCACATTCCATTCCACGTTCCACTCCATTCCATTCCGCATTCCAACCCACTTTCCATTCCATTCCATTCCACATTCCATTCCATCTTCCATTCCACATTCCATTCTCTTTCCATTGCCTTTCATTCCACATTCCATTACACATTCCATCGCATTCCAATTTACATTCCGTTCCACATTCCATTCCATTCCATTCCACATTCCTTTCCGCAGCCCATTCCACATTCCATTGCACATTCCATTCCATGTTCCATTCTCATTCCATTGCAGTTCTTTCCACATTCCATTCCACAATCCATTGCATTCCAATTCACATGCCTTTCCACATTCCATTCCATTCCACATTCCATTACACATTCCATTCCACATTCCATTACGCAGTCCACTCCTTTCCATTCCTCTTTCCATTTCATTCCAATCCACTTCCATTCCACATTTCATTGTATTCCATTCCACTTTTCATTCCACATCCCATTCCCCATTCCATTCAATTCCATTCCATTCCACATTCTATTCGATTCCATTCAATTCCATTTTCTGTTCCATTCCGATTTCCATTAAATTCCATTCTATATTCCATTCCATTCCATTCCACATTCCATTCCTTTCCAATCCACATTTCTTTCCATATTTCAATCCACTCCGTTCCATTACACACTCCATTCAACATTCCATTCCACATTCCATTCCATTACATTCCATTCAATTCCACGTTCGATTCCACACTGAATTCCAGATTCCATTCCATATTCCATTCCGTTCCATTCCACATTTCATTCCACATTCTATACCACGTTCAATTCCATATTCCATTCCACCTTCCATTCAATGATACATTGCACTTTCAATTCTATTGCATTTCACTTTCCATTACTCATTCCATTCCATTTCTTTCCAAGTTCCATTCCACATTGAATTCCACTTTCCATTCCATTCCAATCCACGTTCCTTTCCACATTCCATTGCATTTCATTCCAAATTACATTCCACACTCCATTCCACATTCCATTCCACATTCCATTCCACGTTCCATTCCACATTCTATTCCGTTCATTCCACATTCTATTCCGTTCCATTCCACATTCCATTCCACAATCCATTCCACATTGCAATCCACTTTGCTTTCACATTCCATTGAATTCTCTTCCACATTCCATTCCACATTCCATTCCATGCCATTCCACCCTGCATTCAACATTCCATTCCACATTCCATTATATTCCATTCCACATTCCATTTCACATTCCATTCCACTTTCCATTCCACGTTCCATTCGATTTCATTCCATGTTCCATTCCACATTCGATTCCATTCCATTCCACATTCCATTCCACATTCCATTGCATACCATTTCACAGTACATTCCACATTAATTTCCATTCCATTCCGTTCCACATTCCATTCAACATTCCATTTTGCAGTCCATTCCAAATTCCATTCCACATTCCAGTCCACATTCCATTCTGATTCCATTGCATTTCTTTCCACTTTCCATTACATATTCCATTGCAATCCAATTCACATGCCTTTCCACATTCCAATGAATTCCATTCCATTACATTCCACATTCTCTTCCACATTGCATTCCACATTCCATTCCACTGTCCATTCCATTCCATTCCACATTCCATTCCATTTCTATCAACATTCCATTTCACATTTCATTCCATTCTATTTCACATTCTATTCCACATTCCATTCCACATTCCATTCCATTCCATTTGAGATTCCATTCCCTTCCATTCCATTCCATCACACGTTCCATACCACTTTCCATTAAATTCTATTCCACATTCCAGTCCATTCCATTGCACATTCTATTCCATTCCAATCCACTTTTTATTCCAGAATTCATTCCATTCCATTCCACATTCCATTCCACATTCCATTCCACATTCCATTCCATTGCATTCCACATTCAATTCCGCTTACCATTCCACATTCCTTACCATTCCGTTCCATTCCATTATGGATTCCATTCCACATTCTATTCCACACTCCATTCCGTTCCATTCCACATTCCATTCCACATTCCATTCCGCATTCCATTCCATTGCATTCCACATTCAATTCCGCTTACCATTCCACATTCCTTACCATTCCGTTCCATTCCATTATGGATTCCATTCCATTCCATTCCACATTCTATTCTACACTCCATTCCATTCCATTCCACATTCCATTCCATATTCCATTGCATTCCGTTCCTCATTCTATTCTTTCTATTCCGTATTCCATTCCTTTCCAATCCACATTACATTCCACATTCCATTCCACGTGCAATTCCACATTCCACTCCAAGGTTCCATTCCACGTTCCATTCCGTTTCATTCCACGTTCCATTCCACGTTCCATTCCACATTCCATTCCACATTCCATTCAGTCTTCCATTCCATTCCATTCCACGTTGAATTCCACTTTCCTTTCAACATTCCATTCTAGGTTCCATGCCACATTCCATTGCATTCCATTCCACGTTCCATTCCAAGTTCCATTCCACTCCATTCCACGTTCCTTTCCACATTCCATTACACTTTCTATTCCAAACCATTCCACGTTCCATTCCATTCCATTCCACATTCCTTTCCATTCAATTCCGCATTCAATTCGACATTCCATTCCACATTCCATTCCATTCTTTTCTATTCCACATTTCATTCCATTCCATTAAATTCCATTCCACATTCCATTCCATTAGATTTCGCATTCCATTCCATTGCATTCCATTTAATTCCAAATTCCACTAAATTCCATTCCATTTGACATTCCATTACATTCCATTCCACATTCCATTCAAATCCTTTCCACATTGATTGCAAATTTCACTCCACGTTGCATTCCACGTTCCATTCCACGTTGCTTTCCATCTTCCATTCCCTCCCATTTCAACTTGCATTCCATTCCATTGCACTTTCCATTTCACTATCTGTTCCAGATTGCATTCCGCGTTTCGTTCCGCGTTCCATTCCACGTTACATTTCTTTCCTCTCCACATTCCCTTCCTTTGCCTTCCACATTCCATTCCTTTCTATTCCATTCCATTTCACATTCCTTTCCACATTCCATTTGCTTCCATTACAGATTCCATTCTATACTATTCCACATTTCATTACACGTTGCATTCCACATTGCATTCCACATTCCATTGCATTCCATTCCACATTCCATTCCACATTCCATTCCATTCCAGACCATATTCAATTCCACATTCCATACCATTCCATTTAAACATTCCATTCCATTCCATTCCACATTGCATTCCTCATTCCATTCCATTTCACACTGCATTCCATATGGCGTTCCACATGCCATTCCATTCCATCCCACAATCCATTCCACATTCCAATCCATTCCATTCCACTTTCCATTCCACATTCCATTCCATTACATTCCACGTTGCATTCCACATTCCATTCCACATTCCATACCATTCCTTTCCACATTACATTCCACAATCCATTCCTTTCAATTCCCCATTCGATTCCGCGTTCCATTCCACGTTCCATTCCACACACCATTCCATGTTCTGTTCCATTCCATTCCACATTGCATTCCACATTGCATTCCACATTCCATACCGTTCAATTTCACATTCCATTCCACAATCCATTCCATTCAATTCCACATTAAATTCCACTTTCCGTTCCACATTCCATTCCACTTTCCATTCCACATTCTATTTCACTTTCCATTCCACATTCTATTTCACTTTCCATTCCATTCCATTCCATTAAATTTCATTCCATATTCCAACTCATTCCATTCCACATGGCATTCCATTCCATTCCACATTCCATTCCATTCCATTCCACTTTCCATTCCATTCAATTCCACATTCCATTCCACATTCCATTCCACATGCCATTCCACGTTCCATTCCATTCCATTCCACATTGCATTCCACATTCCATTCCACATTCCATACCATTCAATTGCACATTCCATTCCACAATCCATTCCATTCAATTCCACATTAAATGCCACTTTCCATTCCACATTCTATTATTTCACTTTCCATTCCACATTCTATTTCACTTTCCATTCCATTCCATTCCATTGCATTTCATTCCATATTCCAACCCATTCCATTCCACATTGCATTCCATTCCATTCTACATTCCATTCCATTCCATCCTACATTCCATTCCATTCAATTCCACATTCCATTCCACATTCCATTCCACATTCTATTGCATTCCACATTGCATTCCATTCCATTCCACATTCCATTCCCTTCTATTCCACATTCCATTCCATTCAATTCCACATTCAATTCCACATTCCATTCCACATTCCATTCCATTCCTTTCTATTACACTTTCCATTCCCTTCCATTCCACATTCCATTCCACATTGCATTCCACATTCCTTTACACGTTCTATTCCATTCCATCCGACATTCCATTCCATTCCATTCCACATTCTATTCCATTCAATTCCACGTTCCGTTAGATTCCCTTCCATTCCATTCCACATTCCATTCCTTCCACATTCAAATCCATTCCATTCCATGCCACATTCCATAGCATTCCATTTCACATTGAATTCCATTCCATTTCACATTCCATTCCACATTGCATTCCACGTTCTATTCCATGTTCCATTCCTCATTCCATTCCTTTCCATTGCACATTCCATTCCATTCAATTCCAATTCACATTCCATTCCATTCCACTTCCCATTCCATTCTATTCCACATTCCGTTAAACTTTCCATTTCATTCCATTCCATGTTCCATTCCAAATTCCATCCCATTCCATTCCACATTCCATTCCACATTCCATTGTTTTCCATTCCACGTCCTATTCCACGTTCCATTCCACTTTCCATTCCACTTTCAATTTCATATTCCATTCCACATTCCATGCCGTTCAATTCCACATTCCATTCCACATTCCATTACACATTCCATTACATTTATTCCACATTCCATTGAACATTCCATTGAACATTCCATTCCACATTCCATTCCATTCCACATACCATTCTAGAGAGTTTTCCATTCCAGTACACATTCAATTCCACTTTCCTTTCCATTCCATTTAAACATTCCATTCCATCCCACATTCCATTCCACATTCCATTCCTTTCCACAATCAATTACATTGCATTCCACATTTCGTTTAACATTCCATTCCATTCCATTCCATCTTCCAGTCTACGCTACATTCCACATTCCTTTGCACAATCCATTCCTTATTGCATTCCATTCCATTCCACATTAAATTCCAAATTTCATTCCATTGCATTCCACATTTCATTCTACATTCCATTCCATTGCATTCCACATTCCATTCCACCTTGCATTCCATTCCAAATCCCATTCCGTTCCATTGCAAATTCAATTGCAATTTCCATTCCATTCCATTTCCCAGTCCATTCCAAATTCGACTCCATTCCATTCCACTTTCCATTCCATGTTAGTTTCCACATTCCATTCCACATTTCGTTCCATATTCCATTCCATTCCATTCCAATTTCCATTCCACATTCCATTCCATATTCCATTTCACATTCCATTCCTTTCCATTCAACGTTCCATTCCACATTCCATTCCACAATCCAGTACATTCCATTCAACATTCCATTGAGCATTCCATTCCGCATTCCATTCCTTTCCATTCCACACTCTATTCCACATTCCATTCCATTCCACATTCCATTCCACATTCCATCCTGCATTCCATTCCATTCCCTTCCATATTCCATTCCACATTCCACTCTATTCCGTTCTACGTTCCATTCCACATTCCATTAGATTGCATTCGAAATTCCATATCACATTCAATTCCTCATTCCATTCCACATTCCTTTACATTCCATTCCACATTCCATTCCACGTTCCATTCCACATTCCATTCCACGTTCCACTCCACTTTCCATTCCATTCCATTCCACGTTACATTCCACGTTCCATTCCATTCCATTACACGTTCCATTCCGTTCCATTCCAGTTTCCATTCCGCATTCCATTTCGCATTCCATTCCATTTCATTCTATTCCATCCCACCTTCTATTCTATTCCATTCCATTCCACATTCCATACCATATTCCATTCCATTCCATTCCACATTGCATTACACGTTCCATTAGGTGTTCCCTTCCACTTTCCGTTTCATTCCATTCCATGTTCCATTCCATATTCCATTCCATACCTTTCCACTTTCCATTCCATTCCTTTCCACATTCCATTACATTCCGTTATACTATTCCTTCCACTTTCCTTTCCACTTTCCATTCCACGTTCCATTCCACCTTCCATTCCATTGCATTCCACATTTCATAACATTTCATTCTATTCCATTCCACATTCCATTCCATTCCACACCACATTCTATTCCACATTCCAATCCATTCCATTCTCATTCTTTTCCATTCCATTCAACATTCCATTAAAAGTTCCATTGCACATTCCATTGCACGTTCCGTTTCGCATTTCATTCCATTCCATTCCATTCCATTTCGGATTCCATTCCATTCCATTACACATTCTATTCCGCATTCCAATCTATTCCATTGTACATTCCATTCCACATTCCACTCCATTCAATTCCACATTGCATTCATTTCCATTCCACGTTACATTGCACGTTCCCTTCCACCTTGCATTCAATATTCCATTCCACTACATTCCAAATTCCACATTCCATTCCACATTCCATTCCACATTCCATTCCACATTCCATTCCACATTCCATTCCATTCCATTACACATTCCATCCCATTCCATTCCACGTTCCATTCCACGTTCAATTCCAAATTCCCTTCCACATTTCATTCCACGTTCCCTTCCACATTGCTGTCCATCCTGTTACACGTTCCATTCCATTGCTTTCCACGTTCCATTCCACATCCTATTTCACATTCCATTCCACAATTCATTCCGCTCCATTCCTTTCAATTCCACCTTCCATTCCACATTCCATTCAACATTAAATTCCGTTACAGCCCACATTCCATTCCACAATCCTTTCCACATTCCGTTCCACATTCCTTTCCATGCCATTCAGTTCCATTCCACATTCTCTTCCACATTCCATTCCACATTCCATTCCACATTCCGTGACACATTCCATTCCATTCCATTCCAAGTTCCATTCCACATTCCATTCCACATTCCATTCCAGCTTCCATTCCACGTTCCTTTCCATTCCATTCCACGTAAATTTCCACATTCCTTTCCATTCCTTTGCACGTTCCATTCCACATTCCACTGCTCATTCCATTCCACTTTCCATTCCAGATTCCATTCCACGTTCCATTCCATTCCATTACACGATCCATTCCACATTCCATTCCATTCCATTCCACTTTGCATTCCACATTCCATTCCACATTCCATTCCACTTTTCTTTCCACGTTCCATTCCATTCCAATCCATGTTCCATTCCACACTGCTCTCCTTCAATTTTCCATTTCACATTCTATTCCACATTCCATTCCTCATTGCACTCTGTTGCATTCCACCTGCCACTCCACATTCCATTCTTCATTCCATTCCACATTCCTTTCCATTCGATTCCACATTCCATTCCATTCCATTCAACATTCCATTGCATTCCATTCCACATTTCATTCTGTTCCATTCCACATTCCATTCCACATTCCAATCCATTCCATTCCACATTCCATTCCATTCCATTCCACTTTCCGTTCCACATTCCATTCCACATTCCTTTCCATTCCTTTCCACACTCCATTCCACCTTCCATTCCAGGTTCCCTTCCACTTTCCATTCCATGATCCATTCCATTCCATTCCACTTTCCATTCCACGTTCCACTCCATATTTCATGCCACAGTCCACTCAAAATTCCATTCCGCATTCCATTCCATTCCATTCCACTTTGCACTACATTGCACTCCACATTCCAATCCACTTTCCATTCCATTCCATTTAACCATTCCTATCTATTCCATTTCACATTCCATTCCACCTTCCATTCCATTCCATATTCCATTCCACATTCCTTTCCATGCCAGTCCACGTTCCATTCCACATTCAGTTGTACATTCCATTCCACATTCCATTACGTTCCACATTCCATTCCACATTCCATTACATTGCTTTCCACATTCCTTTCCACATTCCTATCCACATTTCATTGCACATTCCATTCCTTTCCATTGCACGTTCCATTCCACACTCCATTCCACATTCCATTCCACATTCCTTTCGACCATCCATTCCATTCCATTCCATTTTCCATTGCACATTCCATTGTATATTCCATTACAAGTTCCATTCCACATTCCATTCCACGTTCCTTTACACTTTCCATTGCATTCAGGTTCCATTGCACATTCGATTTCATTCCTTTCCACGTTCTATTCCACATTCCATTCCATGTTCCATTCCACATTCCATTCCATTTTCCATTCTATGTTCCATTCCATTCCATTCCACATTCCATTCCACATTCCATTCCACTCCATTCCACTTTCCATTCCACATTCCATTCCATATTCCATTCCACATTTCCTTCGGCTGCAATCCACATTCCATTCCACATGCCATTCCATTCCCTTCCACATTCCTTTCCACATTCCATTCCATTGCCTTCCTCATTACATTCCACATTCTATTACACATTGCATTCCACATTCCCTTTTACATTCCATTCTGTTCTATTCCACATTCCATTCCACATTGCATTTCATTCCATTCCACATTTCATGCCACTTTCCATTCCACATTCCATTCCATTCCCTTCCACATTCCATACCACATTCCATTCCTTTGCATTCCACTTTCCATTCCATTAATTTCCACGTTCCGTTCCACATTCCATACAACATTCCATTCCATTCCATTCCACTTTCCATTGTAATTTCCATTAGACGTTCCATTCCATTCCATTCCACGTTCCATTATACATTCCGTTAGATGTTCCATTCTACGTTCCATTCCACGTCACATTCCACAATCCATTCCACATTCCATTCTACGTTCCATTCCACATTCAATTTAACATTCCATTCCACATTCTATTCCATTCCATCCCACCTTCCATTGCATTCCACAATCCATTCCACATTCCTTTCCATTCCTTTCTACATACAATTCCATTCCATTCCGCATTCCATTCCACATTCCTTTCCATTCCATTCCACTTTCCATTCCATTCCATTCCACATTCCTTTCCATTCCCTTCCACATTCCATTCCATTCCATTCCACATTCCATTCCATTCCATTCCACATTCCATTCCATTCCATTCCATTTCACATTCCATTCCACATTCCATTCTCCATTCCATTCCATTCCATTCTTTTCCACATTCTGTTACACTACATTCAACTTTCCATCCCATTCTATTCCACATTCCATTCCATTCCATTCCTGTTTGCAATCCACGTTCAATTCCACTTTCCATTCCATTCCAATCTGCGTTCCACTCTATTCCATTCAACGTTACATTTCATTTCATTCCACCTTCCATTTTATTCCTTTTCACATTCCATTCCACATTCCATTTCAAATTTCATTCCTTTCCACTCCATTCCATTCCACATTCCATTCCATTCCAAACCATATTCCATTCTATTGCATTCCACATTACATTCCATACCAATCCACATTCCATTCCATTCCATTCCACTTTCAATTCCATTCCATTGCACATTCCATTCCTTTCCATTCCACAATCCATTCCACATTTCATTCACCCTTCCATTCCATTCGACCCTATTACACATTCCATTCCATTACATTCCACAATCCATTCCATTACATTCCACATTCCTTTCCACATTCCATCCCACGTTATTTCCATTCCATGCCACGATCCATTCCATGTTCCATTAGGCGTTCCATTCCATGTTCTGTGCCATTAATTCCACGTTCCATTCCATATTCCATTCCATTCCGATCCACATTCCAATATATTCCATTCCACCTTCCATTACATTACATTCCACATTCCACTCCATAACATTATAAGTTCCATTCCATTCCATTCCTCTTTCCATTGCACATTCCATTTCACATTGCATTCCACCTTCCATTCCATTCCATTACAGTTTGCATTCCATTCCTTTCCACTTCCCATTCATTTCAATTTCACACTCAATTCCATTCCATTCCACACTCCATTGCATTCCGTTACATTCCATTCCACATTCCATTCTATTCCATTCCATTCCATTCCACATTCCATTCCATTCCATTACCTTCCACATTCCATGCCATACAATTCCGCATTCCATTCCATTCCATTCCGTTCCACATTCCATTCCATTCCATTCCACATTCCATTCCATTGCATTCCACTCCATTCCACATTTCATAAAATTCCCTTCCATTCCGCATTTGATTCCTTTCCACTCCAGGTTCCTTTACATTTCATTCCACATTCCATTCCATTCCATTCCACATTCCATTCCATTCCATTCCATTCGTTTCCATTCCACATTCCATTCCACATTCCATTCCCTTCCATTCCACATTCTTTTCCATTCCATTCCACATTCCATTCCACGTTCCATTCCACGTTCCAGTCCTCATTCCATTCCATTCCGTTACACATTCCATACCATTCCATTCCAGATTAAATTACATTCCATTCCACGTTCCATTCAACGTTTCATTCCATTCCATTCCACTTCCATTCCACTCCATTCCACGATCCATTCCATTCCATTCCACATTCCATTCCAGATTCCATTCCACATTCTTTGCACTTTACATTCCGTTCCATTCCACATTCCATTCCACATTCCATTACACGCTCCATTCCACATTCCATTCCACATTACATTCCAAGTTCCATTCCAGGTTCCATTCCATTCCATTACACTTTCCATTCCGTTCCATTCCACTTTCCATTCCACATTCCATTCCACATTCCATTCCACATTTCATTCCCTTCCATTCCACATCTCATTAGACATTACATGCCATTCCATTCCACTTTCCATTCCACATTTCATTCCACATTCCATTCTGTTCCATTCCAAATTGCATTCTGCTTTTCATTGCTCATTCCATTCTACATTTCATTCCATTCCACATTCCATTACACATTCCATTCCATTCTACATTCCATTCCACTTTCCATTCCATTCCATTCCTCATTCCATTTCACATTGCATTGCATTCCAGTCCGCATCCCATTCCACTTTACTTTCCATTCTTTCCGTATTCCATTTCAATACATTACACATTCCAGTCAACATTTCATTCCACATCCCATTGCATTCCATTCCACATACCATTCCGTTTCATTCCATGTTCCATTCCAGTATCCATTCCTCATTCCATTCCAGATTCCATTCCACTTTCCGTTCCATTCTATTCCACGTTCCATTCTATGTTCCATTCCATTATATTCCACCTTCCGTTCTTCATTCCTTTCCATATTCCATTCCACATTCCATTCCGTTCCATTCCACATTTCTTTCCACATTGTACCCAACGTTCAATTCCACATTCCATTCCACGTTCCATTGCATGTTACATTACACATTCAGTTCCTTTGAATTTCACGTTCCATTAAACAGTCCATTCCGTTCCATTCCAAGTTCCATTTCACATTCCATTCCACTTTCCATTCAATTCCATTCCACTTTCCATTCCACGATCCATTTCATTCCATTCCACATTCCATTCCATGATCCATTTCATTCCATTCCACGTTCCATTCCAAATTCCATTGCATTACTTTCCAAGTTAAATTGCACAATGCAATCCACTTTTCAATCCATATTCTATTGCATTCCATTCCACATTCCATTCCACAATCCATTCCACATTCCAATCCACTTTCCATTCCACATTCCATTAAACTACCTGCCACATTCCATTCCACATTCCATTCCATTCCATTCCTCACTCCATTCCACATTCCATTCCACATTCCGTTCCATTCCATTTCACATTCCATTAAACATTCCATTCCTCTTTCCATTCTGTGTTCCATTCGATTTCATTCCATGTTCCATTCCTCATTCCTTTCCATTCCTTTCCACTTTGCATTCCACATTCCATTTCACTTTCCATTCCTCTTTACATTCCGTTCCATCCCACATTGCATTCCACATTCCATTCCATTCCATTCCACATTCCATTACATTACACTCCACATTTCATTCCACATTCCCTTCCTTTTCATTCCACCTTCTATTCCAAGTTCCATTCCATTGAATTCCACATTCCATTACACGTTTCATTCCACATTTCTTTCCACATTCCATTCCACATTCCATTCCACATTCCATTCCGTTCCATTCTGCATTCCATTCCACATTCTATTCCACATTCCAATCCATTCGATTCCACATTCCATTGCACATTCCATTCCATTCCATTCCACATTCCATTCTCATTCCATTGCATTCCATTCCACATTCCATTCCACATTCCATTCCATTCAATTCCACATTTCATAAAACATTCCATTCCATTGCATTCCACATTCCATTCCACATTCTGTTCCACTTTCCATTCCATGTTCCTTTCCACGTTCCATTCCACGTTCCACTCCATTCCATTCCACGTTCCACTCCATTCTATTCCACGTTGCATTTCATTACGTTCCACATTCCATTTCACAAACCGGTCCACATTCTATTTCACTTTCCATTTCTTTCCATTACACATTCCATTCCATTAAATTCCAAATTTCATTCGATTCAATTGCTCATTCCTTTCCACGTTCCATTCCACATTCCATTCCATTCCATTCTGTTCCACTTTATATTACATTCCATTGCACAATCCATTCCACGTTCCATTTCATATTCCATTCCACTTTACATTCTATTGCATTACACATTCCAATCCATTCTATTATTCATTTCATTCCATTCAATTCCACATCCCATTCCACTCCATTCCATCTCATTTCATTCCACATTCCACTCCATTCCATTCCATTCCACATTCCTTTCCATTCCACATTCCATTCCGTTGCAATCCACATTCCATTATACGTTCCATTCCACGTTGCATTCCATGTTCCATTCCACGTCCCATTTCACTTTCCAATCCTTTCCATTCCACATTCCATTCCATTCCATTCCACATTCCATTCCATTCTATTCCACATTCCATTCCACGTTCCATTCCATTCCATTGCAAGTTCCTTTCCACGTTCTGTTCCACATTCCATTCCATTCAATTCCACATTGCATTCAATTCAATTTCATGTGTCATTCCATATTCCATTCTACATTCCATTCCACTTTCTACTTCACTTTCCATTCCACAATCCATTCTACATTCAATTCCTCGATAGATTTCACGTACCATTCCACATTCCATTCCATTCCATTCCACTCCACATTCCCTTCCACATTCCATTCCACTTTCCATTACACAGTCCTTTCCAAGATCCTTTCTACGTACCATTCTACATTCCATTCCATTCCATTCAACTTTACATTCTACATTGCATTGCACATCACATTCCACGTTGCATTCCATGTTCCATTCCACGTTACATTCCATGTTCCATTCCACGTTCCATTCCACATTCCATTCCATTCTATTCCACTTTCCATTCCACTTTCCATTCCACATTCCATTCCACATTACATTCCACATTACATTCCACATTACATTCCGTTCCGTTCCAGATATCATTCAACGTTCCATTCTACATTGCATTCCGTTCCATTCCACTTTCCATTCCACATTCCATTCCATATTCCATTCCACATTCCATTCCACTTTCCATTCCACATTCCATTCCATATTCCATTCCACATTTGTTTCCAATCCATTCCACTCTCCATTCCACAATCCATTCTCTTTCCATTGCATTTCATTCCAAATTGAATTCCACATTCCATTGCATTCCAATTCACAATCCATTCCACATTCCATTCCATTCCATTCCACTTTCCATTCAACATTCCATTCCACATTCCATTCCACAGTCCATTGCATATTCCATTCCACATTCCATTCCACATTCCATTCTCATTCCATTGCATTACTTTCCTCTTTCCATTCCACATTTCATTCTACATTCCATTCCATTCCATTCCACATTCCATTCCATTCCAATCAACATTCCATTCCACAATTCATTCCATTCCATTCCACATTCCATTCCCCATTCAATTCCATTCCATTACAAAATCCATTCCATTACATTCCATTCCATATTCCATTCCACTTTCCATTCCATATTCCATTCCACATTCCATTAATTTCTATTCCACATTCCATTCTCATTCCATTGCATTACTTTCCTCTTTCCATTCCACATTTCATTCTACATTCCATTCCATTCCATTCCACATTCCATTCCATTCCAATCAACATTCCATTCCACAATTCATTCCATTCCATTCCACATTCCTTTCCACATTCCATTCCCCATTCAATTCCATTCCATTACAAAATCCATTCCATTCCATTCCATTCCATATTCTATTCCACATTCCATTCCATATTCCATTCCACATTCCCTTAAATTCTATTCCACATTCCATTCCACATTCCAGTCCATTCCATTCCACATTCCATTCCGTTTGAATGCACATTTCATTCCACAATTCATTCCATTCCGTTACACTTTCTATCCCACATTCCTTTCCACGTTCCATTCCATTCCACTCCACAGTCCATTCCACATTCCGTTCAATAATCCATTCCACATTCCATTCAATTCCATTCCACATTCCATTGCATTCCATTCCACATTCCATTGCATTCTATTCCACATTCCATTCCACGTTCCATTCAATTCCATTCCACGTTCCATTCAACGTTCCATTCCACATTCCATTCAACGTTCCTGTCCATTCCAATCTACGTTCCATTCCACGTTCCATTCCACCGTCCATTTCACATTCCATTCCAAATTCCAGTCCATTCGATGCCACATTACATTCCACATTACTTTATACATTTAATTCTACATTTCATTCCACATTGCAGTGCATTCCATTCCACATTCCATTCGACATTTGTTTGCACATTCCATTCCACTTTCCATTACACATTCCATTTCGTTCGGCATTCCATTCCATTCCATTTCACATTCCATTCCGTTATATTCCACATTCCTTTAAACATTCCATACAGCATTACGTTCCTCATTCCGTTCCATAATCCTTTCCACATTCCATTGCATTGCACTCCTCATTCCATTCAATTCCATTCCACGTTCCATTCCATTTCATTTCACATTCCATTCTGTTCAATTCCACATTCATTTCCACATTCCATTCCACATTCCTTTCCATTCCATTCCACATTCCATTCCACGTTCCATTCCACGTTCCATTCAATGTTCTATTAAACGTTCCATTCCATTCCATTCCACCTTCCATTCCACGTTCCACTAAATTCAATTCCACGTTCCATTCCACGTTCTGTTCCATGTACCATTCCAATCCATTCCATGTTCCATTAAATTCCATTCTACGTTCCATTCCACATTCCATTCCATTCAATTCCACATTCCATTTCACATTCCATTCCACATTCCATTTCACATTCCATTCCACATTCCACTTCACATTCCATTCCATTCCATTACACATTCCATTTCCCATTGCATTCCAGATTCCATTCAACATTCCATTTCACATTCCATTCCACCTTCCATTTCATTTCCATCCAAATATCATTCCAGTCCACGTTCCCTTCCACTTTCCATTTCACATTACACCCCACTTCCCATTCCATTCCATTCCACGTGCCATTACACATTCCACTGCATTCCATTCCACTTTCCATTCCACATTCCAATCTACGTTCCATTCCACATTCCATTCCACGTTCCATTCCATTCTATTCCACGTTCCATTCCAAGGTGCATTGCACGTTCCTTTCCACGTTCCTTTCCACGTTCCATTCCATTCCATTCCATTCCACATTCCATTCCATTCCATTCCATTCCACATTCCATTCCACGTTCCATTCCACATTCCATTGCACGTGCCATTCCACGTTCCTTTCCACATTAAATTCCATTCCATTCTATATTCCCTACCGTTAATTTCCATTCCTCTGCACACTCCATTCCATTACATTCCACATGCCATTCCATATTCCACTCAACATTCCATTCCACATTCCATTCCATTACTTTCCACATTGCATTCCACATTCCATTGCATTAAATTCCTCATTCCATTACATTCCACTCCACATTCCATTCCGTTACATTGTACATTCCATTGCACATTCCATTCCACATTCCATTCCACATTCCATTCCATTCCATTCCACGTTCCATTCCAAGTTCTATTCAATTCCATTCCACGTTCCATTCAACGTTCCATTCCACATTCCATTCCACGTTCCATTAAATTCCATTCCACATTCCATTCCACGTTCCATTAAATTCCATTCCACATTCCATTCAACGTTCCAGTAAATTCCAATCCATGTTCCATTCCTCGTTCCATTCCACCTTCCATTCCACATTCCATTCCACATTCCATTCCATTCGATTCCACATTCCATTCCATTCCGTTCCACATTCAATTCCACATTTCATTCCAGATTGCAGTCCATTCCATTCCACATTCCATTCCACATTACTTTCCACATTCCATTCCACATTTCATTCCATTTTGCCATTCATTCCATTTTACATTCCATTCCTCATTACTTTCCACTTTCCATTCAACATTCCATTCCACATTCCATTCCATTCCGCATTCCATTCCATTTCACATTCCATTAAGTTATATTCCACATTCCATTCCACATTCCATTCAATATTCCATTCCACATTCTGTTCCATAATCCTTACCACATTCCATTGCATTCCATTCCTCCTTCCATTCCATTCCATTCCACATTCCATTCCATTTCATTTCACATTCCATTCTGTTCCATTCCACATTCATTTGCACATTCCATTCCACATTACATTCCACATTCCGTTCAATTCCATTCCACATTCCATTCCACATTCCTTTCCATTCCATTCCACATTCCATT
The DNA here is from genome assembly GCF_028885655.2 of Pongo abelii. NCBI lineage: Eukaryota > Metazoa > Chordata > Mammalia > Primates > Hominidae > Pongo > Pongo abelii. Next base: position 7,513,801 of record NC_085929.1, on the reverse strand, counting down.
CCACGTTCCATTCCACGTTCCATTCAATGTTCTATTCCATGTTCCATTCCATTCGATTCCACGTCCATTCCAAGTTCCATTAAATTCAATTCAATGTTCCATTCCACATTCTATTCCATTCAATTCCACATTGCATTTCACATTCCATTCCACATTCCATTTCACATTCCATTCCATTCCATTACACATTCCGTTTTCCATTCCATTCCAGATTCCATTCAACATTCCATTTCACATTCCATTCCATTCCCTTCCAAATTTCATTCCATTCTACGTTCCCTTCCACATTCTATTGCACATTACGCTCCATGTCCCATTCCATTCTATTTCATGTTCCATTACACATTCCATTCCATTCCATTCCACTTTCCATTCCACATTCCAATCTACATTCCATTCCACATTCCATTCCATTCCATTCCACGTTCCATTGCATGTTCCATTCCTCTTTCCATTGCACGTTCCTTTCCACGTTCCTTTCCACATTCCATTACATTGCATTCCATATTCCCTACCATTAATTTCCATTCCTCTCCACACTGCATTCCATTCCATTCCACATTCAATTCCATATTCTACTCAACATTCCATTCCACATTCCATTCCATTCCCTTCCATATTTCATTCCATTCCACGTTCTCTTCCACATTCCATTGCACATTCTAGTCCACGTCCCATTCCATTCCATTCCACGTACTATTACACATTCCATTCCATTCCATTCTACTTTCCATTCCACATTCCAATCTACATTACATTCTACATTCCATTCCACATTCCATTCCATTGCATTCCACATTTCATTCCACTTTCCATTCCATTCCATTCCAGGTTCCATTCCCTGTTACTTTCCACATTCCATTCCATTGTATTCCGCATTCCATTCCACATTCCATTCCATTCCACTCCACGTTCCATTCCAAGTTCCATTCCACGTTGCATTCCACGTTGCATTCAATTCCATTCCACATTCCATTCCAGTTTCCTTTCCATTCAATTCCACGTTCCATTCCACATTCCATTGTACATTCCATTCGAAGTTCTCTTCCAATTTCCATTCCACGTTTCATTCCATGTTCCATTCCATTCAAGTTCCAATCCACATTCCATTTCATTCTATTCCACGTTGCATTCCACATTCCATTCCAGTACATTACACATTCTATTCCACATTTCATTTCACTTTGCATTCGATTCAATTCCACTTTCCATACCACGTTGCATTCCAAGTTTATTTTTACGTTTCATTCCACGTTCCATTCCATGTTCCATTCCACGATCCATTCCAAATTCCATTCCATTATATTTCACGTTCCATTCGACATTCTGTTCCACGTTCCACTCGAAGTTCCATTCCACGTTCCACTCCACGTTCCATTCCATTCCATTCTACTCCACTTTCCATTCCATTCCATTCCACATTCCATTGCATTCCATTCCACATTGCTTTCCACATTCCATTCCACATTTATTTCCACATTCCATTCCACCTCCCTTTCCACATCCCATTCCTTTCCGTTTCACATTCCATTCCCTCCAACTCCACATTCCTTTCCACATTGTATTACACATTCCATTCCTTTCCATTCCACATTCTATTCCACATTCCATTCCATTCGACATCGCATTACACTGCATTCCACATTCCATTCCATTCCATTCCACATTCCATTGCATTCCATTAAACATTCCATTCCACGTTGCTTTCCACATCAATTCCATGTTCCATTACACGTTCCATTCCATATTCCTTTCCATTAATTTCCACTTTTGTTTAAACATTCCCTACCACATACCATTCAACACTACTTCCGTTGCATTCCACAGTCCATTCCACATTCCATTCCATTCCTTTCCACATGCCATTCCACGTTCAATTCAACATTCCATTCCACATTCCATTCCATTCCATTCCACAATCCATTCCACGATCCCTTGTATGTTTCATTCCACATTCCATTCAATTCCTTTCCACGATCCATTCCATTCCATTCCACGTATGTTTCATTCCACATTCCATTCCATTCCACGATCCATTCCCTTCCATTCCACGTTCCATTTAATTCCATTCCATTCCATTCCACATTCCATTCCACATTCCATTTCCTTACATTCCACTTTTCATTCCACATTCCAACCATTCCATTCCACATTCCATTACACGGTCCATTCCATTACATTCGACGTTCCATTAGACGTTCCATTCCACATTCCATTTCACATTCCAATCTACATTCCCTTATACATTCTATTACATTCCATCCCACATTCCATTCCACGTTCCATTCCTTTAGATTCCACATACCATTCCACGTTCGATTCCACGTTCTATTGCACGTTTCTTTCCACGTTCCTTTCCATATTCCTTTCCATTCCAGTCCATATTCCATGCCAATCCTTTCCATTCCATTCCACAATCCATTCCATGCCATTCCACATTCCATTCCACATTGCATTCCATTCCATTACACATTCCATTCCATTCCATTCCATTCCACATTCCATTCCATTCCTCATTCCATTCCATTCCATTCCACATTCCATTCCACATTCCATTCCATACCATTCCACATTCTACATTCCACATTCCACATTACAATCTTTCAACATTGCATTCCAACTTTCCATTCCACTTTCCATTCCATTCTATTCCACATTCCATTCCACATTCCATTCCATTCCATTCCACATTCCATTACACATTCCATTCCCCAATTCAGTCCATTCCATTCCACTTTCCATTCCACATTCCATTACATTCCATAACACATTTCATTCTACTTTCAATTCCATTCCATTCCACATTGCATTCCATTCCATTACACATTCCATTCCATTCCATCCGACAATTCATTCCATGTTCCGTTCCACTTTGCTTTCCACGTTCAATTCCACTTTCCATTGTACGTTTCTTTCAACGTTCCTTTCCATGTTCCTTTCCATTCCATTCTATATTCCCTACCATTCCTTTCCATTACACTCCACAATCCTTTCCGTTCCATTCCACATTCCATGCCACATTGCATTCCATTCCTTGCCACATTCCATTCAACATTCCACTGAACATCCCATTCCACATTCTATTCCATTCCTTCCCACATTCGATAAAAAAGCCCTTTGCTTTGCATTCCACATTCCATTGCATTCCACCTCACATTCCATTGCACATTCCATTCCATTGCCTTCCAAATTCCATTCCATTCCATTCCATTCCATTCCATTCCATTGCATTCCATTCCATATTCCATTCCATTCCATTCCACATTCCATTCATTTCCATTCCATTCCACATTGTATTCCATTCCACATTCCATTCCTTTCCATTGCATTCCCCGTTCCATTCCATTCCTTTCCATTCCATTCATTTCATTCCAAATGCCATTCCATTCCATTCCACATAACTTTCCATTCCATTCCACTTTCCCTTCAATTCCATTCCACATTCCATTCCTTTCGATTCCACATAACATTCCATTCCATTCCATTCCATTCCATTCCACATTCCATTCCACATTCCATTCCATGCCATTCTGCATTCCATTACATTCCATTCCTCTTTCCATTCCATACCATTCCGCATTCCATTCCATTCCATTCCACATTCAATTAAATTCCTTCCACATTCCATTCCATTAAATTCCACATTCCACATTTCATTTCAGGTTTCATTCCACGTTCTATTGCGAGTTCCATTCCATTCCATACCATTCCACGTTCGATTCCACTTTCCATTCCACATTCCATTCATTCCATTGCACTTTTCATTCCATTACATTCCACATTAAATTCCTTTCCATTCCATTGCATTCCAAATTCAATTCCATTCCATTCCATTCGATTCCACATTCCGTTCCATTCCATTCCTCATTTATTTGCATTCCATTGCACATTCCATTCCATTCAATTCCATTACACATTTCATTCCATTCCATTACACATTCCATTCTGTTCCATTCCATTCCCAATTCCATTCCATTCCATCCCTCATTCCATTACAAATTGACTACCATTCCACATTCCATTCCATTCCATTCCACTTTCTGTTCCTTTACCTTCCATTCCATTCCACATTCCATTACACATTCCATTCCATTACACATTCCATGCCATTTCATTCCATTCCATTGCACATTCCTTTCCAAATTGGATTCCATTCCATTACACATTCCATGCCATTTCATTCCATTCCATTGCACATTCTTTCCAAATTGCATTCCATTCCATTCCAAATTCCATACCATTCCATTCCCCTTTACTTTCGATTCGATTCCAAAATCCATTCCATTCCTTTGAACGTTACATTCTGCTCTTTTCCACTATCAACTCCATTCCTTTCCACATTCCTTTCCATTCCATTCCACATTCCATTTCATTCCATTCCATTCGATTCCACATTCCATTACATTCCATTCCACATTCCATACCATTCCATTCCACATTCCATTCCGTTCCATTCCACATTGCATTCCATTCCATTCCACATTCCATTCTGTTACTTTTCACATTCCTGTCCATTCCATTCCACATTCGATTTCATTCCATTCAATTCCATTCCATTCCATTCCTTTCCAATCCGTTCCACATTCCTTTACACATTGCATTCCATTCCACATTCCACTCCATTCCATTTCATTCCATTCCACATTCCATTCAATTCCATTCTATACCACATTCCATTCCATTCCATTCCACATTCCATTCCATTCAATTCTATTCCACATTCCATTCCACATTGCCTTCCATTCCATTCCACTTTCCATTCCATTCCATTTCACTTTCTATTACATGCCATTCCATTCATTTCCTTTCCAAATTCCCTTCCAAATTTTATTCCATTCCATTCCACTTTCCATTCCATTCCATTTCACTTTCCATTCCGTTCCATTCCATTTCACATTCCATTCCATGCCATTCCGCATTCCATTCTGTTCTATTCCATTCCATATTCAATTACATTCCAATCCAAATTCCATTGCATTCCATTCCACATTCCACATTCCATTCCACGTTCAATTCAACGTTCCATTCCACTTTCCATTCCATGTTCCATTCCATTTCATTTCACGTTCCATTCCACTTTGCATTCCACATTCTATTCCATTCCGTTCTACATTTCAGTCAATTACATTACACATTGCATTCCATTCCATTCGATTCCATTCCACATTCAATTCCATTCCATTTCATATTCCATTCAATTCCATTCCGTTACACATTCCATTCCTCTTTCCATTCAATTTCACTTTCCTTTCCATTCCATTCCTTTCCATTCCACATTCCACTCCATTCCATTCCATTCCATACCCCATTCCATTCCATTCCACATTCCATTTCATTCCATTCCATTCCAATCCATTCCACATTCCATTCCATTCCTTTCCACATAACTTTCCATTCCATTCAACATTGCATTCCATTCCATTCCATTCCACATTCCATTCAAATCTATTCCACATTCCTTTCCTTTTCATTCCACATTCCATTCCATTCCATTTCAAATTTAATTCCATATTCCAGTCCATTCCATTCCACACTCCATTCCATTCCATTCCATTCCGCATTCCATTCCATTTCATTGCATTCCACTTTCCCTACCATTCCACTCAACATTCCATTCCGAATGTCTTCACACTTTCCATTCCATTCCATTCCACATTCTATTCTATTCCATTCCACGTTCCATTCCAATCCATTCCACTTTCCATTGTAAATTAAATGCCACATCAAATTCCTTTCCATTCCACGTTCCATTCCACATTCCATTCCATTCCTTTTCACATTCCATTCCACGTTCCATTCCAATCCATTCCACGTTCCATTCCACATTCCATTCAACATTCCATTCATAATTCCATTCCATTCCATTCCACATTCCATTATTTTCCATTCCAAATTCTATTTCATTCCATTCCATATTCCATTCCATTCCATTCCACTTTCCATTCCATTCCGTTCCACATTTCGTTCCATTCCATTCAACTTCCCGTTCCATTCCATTCCCCATTCCATTCCGTTACATTTTCCATTCCATTCCAGTCCATTACACATTCGATTCCACATTCGATTCCTCTTTCCATTCCATTTCAAATTTCATTCAATTCCATTGAATTCCACTTTCCATTCAATTCCTTTCCATTCCACACTCCTTTCTGTTTCATTCCATATTCCAATCAATTCCATTCCATTCCATTCCCCATTTCATTTCATTCCATTTCCCCTTCCATTCATTCCGTTCTACATTCCATTCCATTGCATTGAATTCTATTTCCCTTTTCATTCCCTTGCATTCCATTCCACATTCCATTCCTATTCATTCCACATTCCATTCCACATTCCATTCCAATTTGCATTCCATTCCATTCCATTTTCCATACAATTCCATTCCACTTTCCATTTCATTACATTCCATTCCACATTCCATTCCATGCCATTTAGCTTTCCATTCCATTCCATTCCATTCCACATTCAATTCCATTGCAATTCACTTTCCATTCCATTCAATTCCACATTCCACACTCCATTCCAGGTTCCATTCTACGTTCCGCTCCACGTTGCATTCCACGTTCCATTCCATTCCATTCCATGTTGCATTCCGCATTGCATTCCACATTCCATTCCATTCGATTCCACATTTCATTCGATTCCATTGCACATTCCATTCCATTAAATTCCATTTTATTCCATTCCACATTCCATTCCATTCCATATTCCTTTCGATTCCATTCCACATTCCATTCCATTCCATTCCACATTCCATTCCATTCCATTCCACATTCCATTCCATTCCATTCCTTTCCGCATTCCATTTCATTTCACATTGCATTCCATTCTACTCCACATTTAATTCCATACCATTCCACATTTCATTCAATTCCATTCCACATTCCATTCCATTGCATTCCACTTTCCATTCCATTCCACATTCCATTCCATTCCATTCCATTAAACATTCCATTCCACATTCCATTCCATTCCACTTTGCACTCCATTCCATTGCATTCCACTAAACATTCCATTCCACATTCCATTCCACATTCCATTCCTTTCCAATTTGCAGTCCATTCCATTCCAAATTCTATTCCATTCCATTCCATATTCCACTCCATTCCATTCCGCATTCCATTCCACATTCCACTCCATTCCATTCCACATTCCACTCCATTCCATTCCACACTCCATTCCATTTCATTCCACATTCCATTCCACGTTCTATTCCACGTTCCAGTCCATTCCATTCCACAATCCATTCCACATTCCATTCCACGTTCCATTCTATTTCATGCCACATTCCATTCCACCTTCCATTCCATTCCATTCCACATTCCTTTTCACATTCAACTCCATTCCATTCCACAGTCCATTGTATTTCATTCCATTCCATTTCACTTTCCTGTCCATTCCAGTGCACTTTCCCTTCCTTTCCCTTCCAGAATGCGTTCCATTCCATTCCACTTTCGATTACACTTTCCATTCCACGTTCCATTACACTTTCCACTGCACGTTACGTTCCATTACATTCCACGATGCATTCCACCTTCCATTCATCATTCCATTCCATGTTCTTCTCCACCTTCCATTCCATTTTTTTCCACGTTTCATGCAACGTTCCAGTCCACATTCCATTCGATTCCATTAACCATTCCATTCCACATTCCATTCCATGTTCCATTACACAATCCATTCCACGTTCCTTTACTCGTTGCATTCCACCTTCCATACCACGTTCCATTCCATTCCATTCCACATTCCATTCCACATTCCATTGCAATACATTCCACTTTCCATTCCACGTGCCATTCCACGTTCCATTCTACTTTACTTTCCAGTCCATTCCACATTCCATTCCATGTTCCATTGCATAACATTCAACATTCCATTCCACATTCCATGCCATTTCATTCCACATTCCATTCCTCATTCCATTCCATTCGATTCCACATTCCCCTCCATTCCATTCAACATTCCATTCCACATTCCACTCCATTCCATTCCACACTTCTTTCCAAATTCCATTCCACATTCCATTCCACATTCCATTCCACATTCCATTCCTTTCCCTTAGGCATTCCACTCAATTCCATTCCACTCCGCATTCCATTCCATTCCATTCCCCTTTCCATTCCATTTCATTTCAAATTTCATTCCATTCCTCATTCCATTCCGTATCACATTACATTCAATTCCATTCCACACTCCATTCAATTCCATTCCATTCCACGCTGCATTCCACTTTCCATTCCACAATCCATTCCATTCAATTCCACACTCCTTTCCACATTCCATTCCACATTCCATTCCAATCCATTCCACTTTCCATTCCACATTCCATTCCATTCCATTCCATTCCACAATCCACTTCATTCCAGTCCACATTCCATTCCACATTCCATTCAATATTCCATTCCATTCCAATACACCTTCCACTTCATCCCATTCCATTCCACATTCTATTCCATTCCATTTGAAATTCAATTACATTCCATTCAATTCCATTTCACATTCAATTCCATTCCATTCCATTCCTCATTACATTCCATTCCAATCCATTCCACATTCCATTCCGTTCTATTGCAGATTGCATTCCTCAACATTGCATTCCACATTCCATTTCACATTCCATTCCACGTTGCATTCAATTCCATTCCACATTCCATTCCACATTTCATTCCGTTCCTTTCCACATTCCATTCCACATTCCATCCCTTTATATTCCATTCCACATTCCATTCCATTGCATTCTTTTCCATTCCATTCCATTCCATTCCAATTCACATTCCATCCCATTCCAATCCATTCCAATCCATTCCATTCTTTCCATTCCACATTCCAGTCCATTTGATTCCAATCCACATTAGATTCCATTCCATTCCATTCCATTCCATTCCATTCCATTCCACATTCCATTCCACATTCCCTTCCATTTCATTCCACCTTCCATTCCTTTCCATTCCGTTCCATTCCATTCCACATTCAATTCCATTCCATACCATTCCATTCCCCATACCATTCCATTACAACCTACCTTCCATTCCATTCCATTCCATATTCCGTTCCACATTCCCTTCCATTTCATTCCACCCTCCATTCCTTTCCATTCCATTCCATTCCACATTCCATTACACATTCCCTTCCCTTCCACTTCACATTCGTTTCCTTTCCATTCCATTGCAGTCGAATTTCCTTTCCATTTCATTCCATTCTGCAATCACTTCCACTCCATTCCACTTTCCATTCGATTCCATTCCACTTTCCATTCGACATTCCTTTCCATTCCTTTCCACAATCCGTTCCATTCCATTGCAACTTCCATTGAATTCCATTTCACATTCCATTCCATTGCATTTCACCTTCCATTTCATTCCATTCTAGTCTATTCCACATTCCATTCCATTTCATTCCACATTCCATTACATTACATTCCTCCTGCAATTCCATTCCATTCCATTCCATTCCATATTGAATTCCATTCCATTCCACCTTGTATTCCATTCCATTCCATTCCATTCCATTGCATTCCACATTTCATTCCCTTCGATTCCATTCAATCTTCCATTCCATTCCAATCAAAATTGAATTTCATTCCATTCCATGTTCCATTCCACGTTCCATTCAACTTTCTATTCCATGTTTTATTCCACTTTCCACTACACGTTATATTCCATTCCATTCAATGTTCCATACCACATTCCATTCCATGTACCATTCCAGTTTTCATTCCACGTTCCATTGCATATTGCATTCCACATTTCATTCCACATTCCCTTCCATTGCATTCCACATTCCATTCCATTCCATTCCACTTTCCATTCCACGTTGCTTTCCACGTTCCGTTTGATGTTCCATTCCACGTTCTTTTCCATTCAATTCCACATTCCATTCCACATTGCATTCCTTTGTATTCCACATTGCATTCCACATTCCATTCCTTTCCATTCCACATTACATTCCACATTCCATTACAGATTCTATTCCACTTTCCATTCCAGATTTCAGTCCACATTCCATTCCATTTCATTCCACATTCTGTTGCATTACATTCCAAATTCCATTCCAAATTCCATTCAATTCCATTCCACATTCCATTCCATTCCATTCCACATTCCATTCCACATTCCATTCTACTTTCCATTCCATGTTGCATTCTTTTTCATTCCATGTTCCATTCCACATTCCATTCCATTCCATTCCAATTTCCATTCCACATTCCATTGCACATTCCTTTCCACATTACATTCCGTTGCATTCCTCATTCCTTTCAACATTCCATTCCATTCCTTTCCACATTAAATTCCATTACACTCCACATTTCATTCCACATTTCCTTGCGTTCCATTCTACATTCTATTCCAAGTTCCATTCCATTCAATTCCATGTTCCATTCCACGGTTCATTCCACATTCCATTCCACAATCCATTCCGTTCCATTCCACAATCAATTCCACATTCCATTCCACATTCCAATCCATTGTATTCCACTTTCCGTTGCACATTGCATTCCATTCCATTTCACCTTCCATTCTCATTCCATTGAATTACAGTCCACAATCCATTCCTCATTCCATTACATTCCATTCTACATTTCATGCCTCTTTCCATTCCATTGCATTCCACATTGCATTCAACATTCCATTCCACTTTCCATTCCATGTTGCATTCCACGCTCCATTCCACGTTCCATTGCATTCTATTCCATGTTCCATTCCACTCCATTCCATGTTTCATTTCTTTCCATTCCGCATTACATTCCACATTCCATTTCACAATCCTTTCCACATTCTATTTCACTTTGCATTACATTCCATTCCATTTCATTCCACATTCCATTCCATTCCATTCCATTGCAAAATCCTTTCCACATTCCACTCCAGGTTCCATTCTACTGCATTCCACATTCCAATCCATTTCATTCCTCATTCCATTCCATTAAATTCCACATTCCATTCCATTCCATTTCGTTTCACATTCCATTCCATTCCATTCAATCCCACAATCCATTCCATTGCATTCCGAATTCAATTCCATTCCATTCCATTCCACATTCCACTCCAAATCCATTCCACATTCCTTTCCATTACATTCCACATTCCATTCCGTTGCAATCCACATTCCATTCCACGTTGCATTCCATGTTCCATTCCACGTCCCATTTCACATTCAATTCCTTTCCATTCCACATTCCATTCCATTGCATTCCACATGCCATTCCATTCTATTCCACATTCCATTCCACGTTCCATTCCATTAAATTTCACGTTCCATTCCACGTTCCATTCCACATTCCATTCCACTTCCCAATGCATTCCATTCCACATTCCATTCCATTCAATTTCACTTTCCATTCCGTATTCCAATACACATTCCATTCCACATTCCATTTCACGTTGCATTCCACTATCCATTCCACATTCAATTCCACGATACATTTCAGGTTCCATTCCACATTCTATTCCATTCCATTCCATTCAACTCCAAATTCCCTTCCCCTTTCCTTTCCACGTTCCATCCTACGTTCCCTTCCACATTCCATTCCACTCCAATCCACGTTCAATTCCATGTTCCATTCCATTCGATTCAACTTTCCATTCCGTATTCCATTGCACATCCCATTCCACATTAAATTCCATGTTCCATTCCACGATCCATTCCATGTTCCATTCCACATTCCCTTCCATTCCATTCAACTTTCCATTCCACATTCCATTCCACATCCATTAGAAATTACATTCCGTTCCATTCCGCATAGCATTCCACATTAATTTCCAGATTTCATTCTGCATTCCATTCTCATTCCATTGCATTTCATTCCACATTGCATTCCACATTCGATTGCATTCCAATTCACAATCCATTCCACATTCCATTCCATTCCACATTCCATTCCTCATTCCATTCCATATTCCATTCCATTCCTTTGCAAAATCCATTCCATTCCATTTCATTTCACCTTCCATTCCACTTTCCATTAAATTCTTTTCCACATTCCATTCCACATTCCAGTCCATTCCATTACACATTCCATTCCATTACAATCCAAATTTCATTCCACAAATCCTTCCATTCCATTCCACTTTCCATTCCACATTCCATTCCCTTCCATTCCACGTTCCATTCCATTGCATTCAATTCCATTCCACTTTCCATTCCACATTCCATTCCATTCCATTCCATGTTCAATTGCATGTTCCATTCCACATTCCATTCCATTCTACTCCACGTTCCAATTCACACTCAATTCCACATTCCATTCCACATTCCATTCTGTTCCATTGCAGATTCCGTTCCACATTCCATGCCACGTTCTATTCCACATTCCTTTCCATTTTCCGTTCCATGTTCCATTCCACATTCCATTCCATTCCATTCCACTTTCCATTCCATTCCATTCCACATTCCTTTCTTTTCAATTTCTTCTTTCTTTCCATCCCATTGCATTCCACTTTCCATTCCATTTCATTCCAAATCCTTTCCATTCCATTCCATTCCATTCCACATTCCATTCCATTCCATTCCATATTCCATTCCATGTTCTATTCCACGTTCCTTTCCATTTCATTCCGCATTCCATTCCATTCCATTTCACATGCCATTACGTTCGATTACACATTCCTTCCCACATTCCTTTCCACATTCCATTACACATTCCATTCCATTCCATTTCACGTTCCATTCCACATTCCGTTCCATTCCACATTCGTTTACACATTCCATCCCACATTACATTCTTTTCCACTCTACATTCCATTCCACATTCCATTCCACTTTCTGTTCCATTCCACTCCACATTCCATTCCATTCCATTCCACGCTCCATTCCACAATCCACTCCGTTCCTTTGCACATTCCATTCCGCATTCCATTCCACATTCCATTTCGTTCCATTACTCTTTCCATTGCATTTCATTCCGCATTCCTTTCCACATTCTTCTCCATTACCTTCCACGTTCCATTCCATTCCATTCCACATTTCATTCCACATTATATTCCACTTTACATTCCACCTTCATTTCCATTGCATTTCACGTTCCTTTCCACATTCCATTGCTTTCCATTTCACATTCCATACCGTATTCCATTCGATTTCATTGCACATTCCATTCTACATTCCATTCCATTCCATTCCTCATTCCTTTCCATTGCATGCCACGTTCCATTCCACTTTCCATTTCATTCCATACGACTTACATTTCCACATTCCATTCCACAGTCCATTCCACATTCCTTTCCATTACATTCCACATTCCATTCCATTACACATTCCATTCCACATTCCATTCTATAACATTCCACATAGCATTCCACATTCGATTCCATTGCATTCCACATTTCATTCCACATTCCATTCCATTCCATTCCACACTCCGTTCCACATTCCATTCCATTCCCATCCAAATTCCACTCCACATTCCATTCCATTCCATTCCATTTCATTCCACATTTCTTTCCATTTCATTCCACATTCGAAACAATTTCATTCCATCTTTCTTTCCATTTCATTCCACATTCCATTCCATTCCATTCCACGTTCCATTTCTTTCCATTCCACAATCCATTCCATTCCATTCCACATTCCATTCCACATTCCATAACACAAACCATTCCATTTCATTCCACATTCCATTGCATTCCATTCTACTTTCCATTCCATTCCTTTCCACAGTCCATTCTTTCCACATTCCATTCCACATTCCATTCCACGTTGCATTCCATCCCATTCCACGTTCCATTCCACGTTCCATTCCGTCATCCACTCCATTACATTCCACGTTCCATTCCACATTCTTTTGCCTTCCATTTCAAGTTCCCTTCCACATTCCTTTCCACATTCCATTCGATTTTCCATTGCATTCCATTGCACATTCCATTCAACACTCCACTTGGCAATCCATTCCACATTCCATTCCACATTTCATTCCACAGCCCATTCCATTCCATTCCACATTCTATTCCACATTCCATTCCACATTCCATTCCACATTCCATTCCATTTCATTCCACATTCCATTCCACATTCCATTACACGTTCCATTCCACTTTCCATTCCACGTTCCATTCCACTTTCCATTCCACGTTCCTTTCCACCTTCCTTTCCGTTCCATTCCTCATTTCAGTCCACTTTCCTTTCCATTACATTCCACTTTCCTTTCCACATTCCATTCCACATTCCATTCCACATTGCATTCCGTTCCATTCCACATTACTTTCCACATTCCATTCCTTTACATTCCACATTCCCTTGTACATTCCATTCAACATTCCATTCCACATTCCGTTCCATTTGATTCCACATTCCATTCCACATTGCCCTCCATTCAGTTCCACATTCCATTAAGCTTTCCTTTCCACTTTCCATTCCATTCCATTCCACATTCCATTACACGTTGCGTTCTATTCTATATCACGTTCCATTCCATGATTCACTCCACATTCCATTCCACATTCCATTCCACATTCCATTTCACATTCCATTCCTCATTCCATTTGATATTCCATTCCATTCCATTTCACATTCCATTACACATTCCATTCCATTCCATTCCACATTCCATTCCACATTGCATGCCAGATTCCATTCGATTCCATTCCACATTCTTTTCCACATTCCATTCCATTGCTTTCCGCATCCCATTCCATTCCATTGCACATTCCATTTCACATTCCATTCCACATTGCACCCCATTCAATAACATTCCATATTCCATTCCATTGCATTCTACATTCCATTCCATTGCATTCCACATTCCATTCCACGTTCCATTCCACGTTGCATTCCATGTTCCATTCCATGACCCATTTCATGTTCCATTCCTTTCCATTCCACATTCCATTCCATTCAATTCCACATTCCATTCCTCGTTCCATTCCATTTCATTCCACTTTCCATTCCACGTTGCTTTCCACATTCCATTCTACATTGAATTGCAAGTTCCATCCCATTCCATTCCAAATTCGAATCCATTCCATTTCACATTCTATTCCACGTTCCATTCCACATTCTATTCCACATTCCAATCCAATTTCCATTCCATTCTTTCATGTTCCATTCCACTTTCCATTCCATTAAATTCCACGTTCCATTCCATATTCCATTGCCCATTCCATTCCACATTCCATTCTTGTTTCCGTTCCAGTTTCAACTCCATGTTCCATTCCATATTCCATTCCTTTATATTCCACGTTCCATTTCACATTCCATTCCATTCCATTCCACTTTCCTTTCCAGATTCCATTTCACATTCCATTCCATTACATTCTGCATTCCATTTCACATTCCATTGCATTCCACTCCACGTTCCAATCAACATTCCATTCCATTCAATTTCACCTTCCATTCTATATTCCATTCCGCATTCCATTCCACAATCCATTTCATGTTCCATTCCATGATCCATTCCTCATTCAATTCCATGAGGCATTGCACGTTCCATTCCACTTTCCATTCCATTCCATGCCATAGCACTCCACAAACCCTTCCACCTTCCATTCAACATTGCATTCCACGTTCCATTCCACACTCCCTTCCACGTTCCATTCTACGTTCCATTGTACATTCCATTCTAGTCCTTTCCAAGTTCATTTCCAGGTTCCATTCCATTCCAATCAACTTTCCATTCCATATCCCATTGAACATCCCTTTCCACGTTCCATTGCATGTCCCATTCCACGTTCCATTCCACATTCCATTCCATTCCATTCCAATTTGCCTTCCACATTACATTCCACATTACATTCCACATTATATTCCGTTCCATTCCACATTACATTTCACATTCCATTCCACATTCCATTCCACGTTTCATTCCATTCTGTTCCACGTTCCATTCCACATTCCATTCTCATTGCATTGCATTTCATTCCATATTTCATTCCACATTCCTTTGCATTCCAATTCAAAATCCATTCCACATTCCATTCCATTACATTGAATTCCACTTTCCATTCCACATTCCATTCCACATTCCATTATGCAATACATTCCAAATTGCATTCCACATTCAATTCCACATTCCTTTCTCATTGCATTGCATTGCATTTCTTTCCACTTTCCTTTCCACATTTCATTGCATTCCAATTCACATGCCTTTTCACATTACAATCCACTCAATTCCAATCTATTCCACATTCCATTCCACATTCCATTCCACATTCCATTCTGCAGTCCATTCCAATCTATTCCAATCAACATTCCATTCCACTCAACATTCCGTTCCACATTTCATTTCGTTCCATTCCACATTCCTTTCCACATTCCATTCCATTCCATTCCACATTCCATTCCCTTCCATTCCATTCCACCTTCCATTCCACTTTCCATTAAATTGTACTCCACTTCCCATTCCACATTCCAGTCCACTCCAATCCACATTTCTTTCCACAGTTCATTCCATTCCATTCCACATTCCATTACACATTCCATTCCACATTCCATTCCATTCCATTCTGCATTCCATTCCATTCCATTCCACGTTCCAGTCCACACTGAATTCCATATTCAATTCCACATTCCATTCCGTTCCTTTGCACTTTCCATTCCACATCCCATGCCACGTTGAATTCCACATTACTTTCCAAGTTCCATTCCATGTTCCATTCTACGTTTCATTCCATTCCATTTCACGTTCCATTCCACATTCTATTCCACAATCCATTCCACATTCCATTCCACGTTCCATTCCACATTCCATTCAACGTTCCAGTCCACGTTCCATTCCATTCCACTCCACGTTCCATTTCACGTCCCATTAAATTCAAGTCCACGTTCCAGTTCACATTCCATTCCATTCCATTCCACATTCCTTTTCACTTTCCATTGCACATTCCATTCCACATTCCATTTAAGTCCATTTCACATTCCATTTCCCATTCCATTCCACATTCCATTCCATTCCATTGCAAATTTCATTCCATTCCACGTTCCCTTCCACATTCCGTTCCACTCCCCACTCCACTTTCCTTTCCATTCCATTCCACTTTCCATTAAACATTCCATTCCTTTCCATTCCACTTTCCATTCCACATTCCATTCTACATTCCATTTAACTTTCCATTCCATTCCATTCCACATTCCATTGTACAATCCATTGCATTCCACTCCACATTCCATTCCACTCTGTATTCCATTCCACATTCCATTACATTGCATTCCACATTCCATTGCACATTCCATTCCACATTCTATTCCGTTCCTTTACACATTCAATTCCACGTTACATTCCATTCCATTCCGCATTCCAATCCACATTCCATTCCCCATTCCATGCCGTTCCTTTGCGCATTCCATTGCACATTTCATTCTACAATCCATTCCACATTCCATTCCACATTCCAACCAAATTCCATTCCTTTCCACATTCCATTCCACAATCCAAGTACATTCCATTCCATTCCATTCCTCATTCCTTTCCACATTCCATTCAATTCGATTCCGTAATCCATTCCATATTGCATTCCATTGCATTTCACACACCATTCCACGTTCCATTCCTCGTTCCACTCCACTTTCCTTTCCTCGTTCCATTCCATTCCATTCCACTTTCCATTCCACATTCCATTGCACATTCCATTTCACATTCCATTCCATTCCATTCCACATTCCATTCCATTACTTTCCACATTCCATTCCTGACTGCATTCCATTCCATTCTATTCCACATTCCATTCCACATTCCTTTCCACCTTCCATTCCTCATTCCATTCCATTCCTCATTCCATTCCGCAATCCATTCCACATTCCATTTCATGTCCCATCCCATTCCACATTCCATTCCATTCCTTTCCACATACCTCTCCATTCAGATTCCCATTTAATTCCTCTTCATTGCATTCCACATTCCAACCCATTCCATTCAGATTCACATTTAATTCCTCTTCATTGCATTCCACATTCCAATCCCTTCCATTCCGCATACATTTCCATTCCATTCCATTTTATTCCACATTCCATTCCATTCCATTCTCTTCCACATTCCATTCCATTCCATTCTATTCCACATTCCATTCCATATCATTCCACATTCCATTCAATTACATTCCAGATTCCATTCCACATTCCTTTCCAGATTCTATTCCACATTCCATTCCCTTCCATTCCACATTCCATCCCATTCCATTCCACGTTCCATTCCATTCCATTGCACTTTCCATTCCATACTCCCTTCCACATTGAATTCCAAGTTCCAATCTACGTTCCATTCCGTGTTACATTGCGCGTACTATTCCCTAACATTCCAAGTTCCATGACACATTCCACGCCAATCCATTCCGCGTCACATTGCACATTGCATTCCACATTAAATTCCATTACGTTACATTCTATTCCACTTTACATTCCACATTCCATTCCACCTTCCATTCCACTTTCCATTCCATTCCATTCCACATTCCATGACACATTTCATTCCCTTCCATTCCACATTCCATTCGACATTCCATTTCATATTCCATTCCACATTCCATTGCATATTCCAATCCATTCCATTCCACATTCCATTCCATTGAATTTGACGTTCCATTCCACGATCCATTCCACATTCCATTCCATTCAATTCCACATTTCTTTGCAAATTCCATTCCATTCCATTCAACTTTCCATTCCACATTCCATTCCATTGCTTTCCACATTCCAATCCTTTCCACATTTCATTACACATTACATTCCACCTTCCATTCCATTCCATTTTACGTTCGATTCCACATTGCATTCCACTTTCCATTCCGTTCCTTTCCACATTCCATTCCACACTCTACTCCACATGCCTTTCCACATTCCATTCCGTTCCACTCCACGTTTCATTACACTTTCCCTGCTACATTTCATTCCACATTGCAGTCCATTCCATTCCACATTCCATTCCACATTACCTTCCACATTCCATTCCAGGTTCCATTCCATTCCACATTCCATTCCATTGTATTCCACATTCCGTTCCATTGCATTACACATTCTAATCCACATTTCATTCCATTCAATTTCACATTCCATTCCGTTACATTCCACATTCCTTTCCACATTCCATTAAATATTCCATTCCACTTTCCGTTCCATAAACCATTCCACATTCCTTTGCATTCCATTCCTCATTCCATTCCATTCCATTCCACATTCCATTCCATTTAATTTCACATTCCATTCTGTTCCATTCCACTTTCCTTTCCACTTTCCATTCCACATTTCATTGCACATTCCGTTCCACACTCCATTCCAAATTCCGTTCCACATTCCATTTCACATTCCATTCTGTTCCATTTCACATTCCATTACACATTCCACTCTACATTCCATTCCATTCCATCCCACATTCCATTGGATTCCATTACACATTCCTTTCCACTTTCCATTCCCTTACATTCCACATTCCATTCCATTCCATTCCATTCCATGTTCACTTCCACATTCCTTTCTACTTTACATTCCACATTCAATTCCTTTCCATTCCACATTCCATTCCACATTCCATTCCACATTCCATTCGACATTCCATTCCACATTCCATTCCACATTCCATTCCATTAAACATTCCATTCCATTACATTCCACATTACCTTCCACATTCCATTAAACGTTACATTCCACGTTCCATTCATCGTTCCATTCCGTTCCATTCCACGTTCCATTCCACATTCCTTTCCATTCCATTCCATTTTCTATTGCACTTTCCATTCTGCATTCTTTTCCACATTACATTCCTTTCCATTCCACATTCCATTCCATATTCCATTCTTCATTCCATTTTTCATTCCATTCCACATTCGATTCCACATTCCATTCCACCTTCCAATCCACATTCCATTTCACATTTCACTCTATTCCATTTCACATTCCATTCTTTTCAATTTCACATTCCATTCCACATTGCATGCCACATTCTATTCCATTCCATTCCACATTCCATTTAACTTTGCATTCCACAATTCATTCCATTCCATTCCACATTCCTTTCCAAATTCCATTCCATTTCCTTACGCATTTCATTCCACCTTCCATTCCATTCCACATTCCATTCCACATATCGGTCCACATTCCAATCCATGTTCCATTCGATGTTCCATTCCATGTTCCATTCCATTCCATTCAACGTTCCATTTCATTCCATTCCACTTTCCATTCCAGATTCCATTCCACTTTCCAAGTCACATTCCATTCCACTTTCCATTTCACTTTCCAATCCATTCCATTCCATTCTAGTCCATTCCATTCCATTACACATTCCATTCCAATCCTCATTCCCTTCCATTACATTCCACTTTGCATTCCGTTTCACATTCCATTCCATTCCATTCCACATTCCCTTCCATTCTATTCCACATTCCAGTCCATATTCCATTCCACATTCCATTCCATTCCATTCAATTCCACCATTCATTACATTCCATTCCACATTGCATTCCATTGCATTCCACATTCCATTCTACTTTCCATTCCACATTCCATTCCACGTTCCATTGCACATTACATTCTATTCCATTCCACATTCCATTACATACCATTCCACATTCCATTGCATTCAATTTCACTTTCCATTCCATTACATTCCATTCCACATTCCATTCCATTCCATTTCGCATTCCATTCCACTCCATTCCATTCTATTCCACCTTCCATTCCATTCCATTATATTCCACTTTACATTCTATTCAATTCCACATTCCTTTCCATTCAATTTCTCATTCCATTCCATTACATTGCATTCCACATTCCATTCCATTTCATTCCGCATTCCATTCCACTCCATTCCATTCTATTCCACCTTCCTTTCCATTCCATTATAATCCACTTTACATTCTATTCAATTCCACATTCCTTTCCATTCAATTTCACATTCCATTCCATTACAATGCATTCCAAATTCCATTCCATTTCATTCCGCATTCCATTCCACTCCTTTCCATTCTATTCCACATTACATTCCATTCCATTATATTTCACAGTCCATTGCATTCCACTCCATCTTCCATTCCACGTTCCATTCCATTCCATTATATTTCACATTCCATTGCATTCCACTCCATCATCCATTCCACATTCCATTCTAGATTCCAGTCCACATTCCAGTCCTTTACATTCCACATTCCATTCCACAATCCATTCCATTCCATTCAACACTCCATTCCATTCCAATGCATTCCTGTCTGCACTCCATTCCATTCCATTCCTTTCCACATTCCATTCTGTTCCATTGCATTCCTGTCTGCATTCCACTTTATTCCATTCAATTCCACATACCATTCCATTCCATTCCCCATTTCATTCCATTCCAATCCACATTCAGTTCCACTCCATTCCATGTTCCATTCCACGTTCCATTCCACGTTCTATTCCATGATCCATTCCAAGTTGCTTTCCACGTTCTATTCCACTTTTCTTTCCACATTCCATTCCACGTTCCATCCCATTTCATTCCACATACAATTCCAGTTATCATTCCATTCCATTTCACATTTCACTCCATTCCATTCCCTTCAAAATTCTATTCCGCATTCCATTCCATTCCTTTCCAGATTCCATTCCAAAATCCACTCCATTACATCCCACATTCCACTACACATTCCATTCCATTCCATTCTACATTCCATTGAACATTCCATTTCATTCCATTCTATTCCTCATTCGTTTCCATTCCATAACACATTCCATTCCACTTTCCATTCCATTCCATTCCACATTCCATTCCATTCCATTCAATTCTATATTACTTTCCATTCCATTCCACTTTCCTTTCCATTACATTCCATCCCATTCCATTCCACTTTCCTTTCCATTCCATTCCATCCCATTCCATACCATTCCAGATTCCATTACATTCCATTACATTCCATTGCATTCCACATTCCATTGCATTTCAATCCACATTCCATTCCATTCTTTTCCATTCCATTTTCCATTCCACATTCCATTGAACTTTCCATTCCACATTCCATTCCATTCCATTCCACATTCCATTACCTGTTACATTACATTCTATTTCACATTTCATTCCACTTTCCATTTCACATTCCATTCAACATTTCATCCCATTCCTTTTGAACTTCCATTTCACAATCCACTCTATCCCATTCCACATTTCATTCCTTTCAATTACATTCCATTCCACATTCCATTCCATTCAATTCCATTCCACTTTCCATTTCACAATCGATTTCACTCCATTCCACATTCCATTCCACTCCATTCCATTCCAGTCCACATTCCGTTCCATTCCATTCGATTCCATATTCCATTCCATTCCATTTCACATTCCATTGCATTCCATATTCAATTCCATTCCACTTTCCATTTCACAATCGATTTCACTCCATTCCACATTCCATTCCACTCCATTCCATTCCAGTCCACATTCCGTTCCATTCCATTCGATTCCATATTCCATTCCATTCCATTTCACATTCCATTGCATTCCACATTCAATTCCATTCCATTCCTCATTCAATTCCAATCCATTCCTTTCCACGTTCCATTCCATGTTCCTTTGCACTTTACATTCCACATCCCATTCCATGTTCCACACCATGTTCCATTCTATTCCATTCCAAATTCCATTCCATTCCTTTCCACATTCCATTCCACATTCCATTCCATGTTCCATTCCATTCAATTCCATATTCCATTCCATTCCTTTCCACATTAAATTCCATATTCCATTCCTTTCCATTACACATTCTATTAAACATTCCATTGCATTTCATGCTACATTCCGTTCCAATTTACATTCCATTCCATTCCATTCCTCATTCTATTCTATTCCATTCCACATTCCATTCTACAATCCATTGCATTCCATTCCATTCCTACTTCTATTCCATTCCCTTCCACATTCCATTTCACCTTCCGTTCCATTCCATCTTCCGTTCCATTCCATTCAAGTCCACCTTCCATTCCATTCCATTTCATTCCACATTCATCTTCCACATTCCATTCCATTCCATTGCACATTCCATTCCACATTCCATTCCATTTCATTCTGCATTCAATTCCACATTCCATTCCATTTTATTCCACGTTCCATTCCACTTTCCATTCCACTTTCCATTAAACATTCTATCTCATTCCATTCCACATTCCACTCCACATTCCATTCATTCCTATTCCACATTTCATTCCTTTCCATTCTGTTCCATTCCACATTTCATTCCATTCCATTCCATTCCACAATCCATTTCACAATTGATTATATTCCATTACACATTACATTCCTTTCCATTGCAGTCCAAATTCCATTCCATTCCATTCCATTCCATTCCACACTCGATTCCATTCCATTCTGTTCCATTCCATTCAACATTCCAGCCCATTCCTTTCCACAGTCTATTCCATTACATTCCACATTCCATTCCATTCATTTCCACATTCCATTCCATTCCATTCAACACTCCAGTCCTTTCCATTTCACATTCCATTCCTTTCCATTCCACATTCCACAATCAATTCCATTCCACATTCCATTCCACATTCCATTAAACATTCCATCCCTCTTTCCATTCAATGTTGCATTCCACATTCCATTCCACGTTCCATTCCACATTCCATTACATTCAAGTCCACATTCC
Source organism: Pongo abelii (assembly GCF_028885655.2). Classification (NCBI taxonomy): domain Eukaryota; kingdom Metazoa; phylum Chordata; class Mammalia; order Primates; family Hominidae; genus Pongo; species Pongo abelii. Next base: position 7,490,261 of record NC_085929.1, on the reverse strand, counting down.
ATTACATTCCCTTCCACATTCCATTGCATTCCTTTTCATTCAACTTCCATTCCATTCCATTCCATTCCACGTTCCATTCCTTTCCATTCCACGTTCCATTCCATTCCACTTTTCATACCATTCCATTCCACTTTCCATTCCACATTCCACTCCATTCCATTCAATTCCTTTCCATTCCAAATTCTGTTCCATTCCATTCCATTGTATATTTAATTCCCTTTCATTCCATTTCATTCCACATTCCATTCAACATTCCATTCCATATCACTCCACATTCCATTCCATTCCATTACATATTCCGTTCCATTCCCCTCCACTTTCCATTCCATTCCACATTCCTTTGCACATTCCACTCCATTCCATTCCAGATTCCATTCCTCATTCCATTCCTTTCCATTTCACATTGTATTCTCTTCCATTCCACATTCCTTTCCATTTCATTCGACTTTCCTTTCCAAATTCCATTCCATTCTATCGCACATTCCATTCCACATTCCTTTCCATTCGATTCCACAATTCATTTCATTCCATTCCACATTCAATTCCATTCCACATTCCTTTCCGCATTCCATTCAAATCCATTCCTCATTCCATTCCATTCCATTACACATTCCATTCCTCATTCCAGTCCATTCCATTCCACATTCCATTCCACATTCCATTCCATTCCATTCGACATTCCATTCCACATTCAATTATATTCCATTGCAGATTCCATTCAAAATTCCATTCTATATTCTGTGTGAAATGGAATGGAATGGAAAGTGCAATGGAATGTGGAAAGGAATAGAATTGAATGTGGAGTTTAACGGAACGTGGAATGGAGTGGAAAGGAGCGTGGAATGGATTGTGGAATGGAATAGAATGTGGAATGGAGTGGAATGAAATTTGGAACGGAATGTGGAATGGAATGGAATGGAATATGGAAGGGAATGGAATGCAATGTGGAATGGAATTGAACTTGGAATGCAATGGAAAGGAATGGAATGGAAAGTTTATTGGAATGGAATGGAATGTGGAATGGAATGGAATGGAAGGTGAAATGAAATGTGGAATGGAACGTGGAATGGAATGGAATGGATTGGAATGTGGAATGGATTGTGGAATGGGACGTGGAATGGAATGGAACGGAATCCAAAGGAATGTGGAAAGGAGGGGAAAGAAATGGAATGGAATGTGAAATGGAGTGGAATAGAATGGAATGTGGAATGCAAAGGACTGGAATGGAGTGTTTAATGGAATGGAATGGAAGGTGGATTGGAATGGAATGGAAAGTTTATTGGAATGGAATGGAATGTGGAATGGAATGGAAAGGAATGTGAAATGGAATGTGAAAAGGAACGTGGAATGGAATACAATGGAATGGAATGTGGAATGGAATGCAATGGAAAGTGAAATGGAATGTGCAATAGAAAGTGGAATGGAATGGAATGGAATGGAATGTGGAATGAATTATGGAATAGGACGTGGAATGGAAAAGAATGGAATGGATTGGAATGTGGAATGGAATGGAATGGAATGTGGAATGGAATGTGGAATGGAATGAGGAATGGCACGTGTAATGGAATGAAATAGATCACAGAATGCAACTTGCAATGGAAGGTGGAGTGGAACGTGGAATAGAACTTGGAATCGAATGGAGTGGAATGGGGAATGGAATGGAAACTGGAATATAATTGAACGTGGAATATAATGGAATGTAACATGGGATGGAATGCAATGGAAGGTGGAATGGAGTGGAATGTAAAGTCGAATGAAATAGTACTCGAAATGGTGTGGAATGGAATGTGGAATGGAATGTGGAATGGGATGGAAGGGAATGTGGAAAGGAATGGATTGGAATGTGGAATGGAATGGATTGGAATGTGGAATGGAATGGATTGGAATGTGGAAAGGAATGAGGAATAGAACGTGGAATGGAATGGAATGGAACGTAGAATGAAACATGGAATGAAAAGTGAATGGAAGGTGGAATGGAACGGAACGTGAAATGAAATGGAATGGAAAGAGGAATGCGTTATGGATTGCAATGGAAGGGAATGTTGAATGGAATGGAATGGAATAGAAAGGAATGTGGAAAGGAATGTGTAATGGAACGTGCAATAGAATGGAATGAAATGTGGAACAGAAAGTGGAATGGAAGGGAAAGGAATGTGGAATGGAATGGAATGGAATGCAATCTGGAACAGAATGGAATGGCATGGAATCTGGAATGGAATAGAATGAAATGGAATGGAATGTGCAATGCAATGCAATGGAATGTGGAATGGAACGGTATGGAAGGTGTAATGGAATATGGAATGGAATGGGATGAAATGTTGAATGAAATGGAATGGAATGGAATGTGAAATGGATTGCAATGCAGTGTGGAATATCATGGAATGGGATGTGGAATGGATTGGAATGAAATGGAAAGAAATGTGGAGTGGAATAGAGTGATGAATGGATTTGAATGTGGAATGGATAGGAATGGAACTTGGAGTGTAATGGAATGGAATGTGGAATGGAATGGAACGTAATGAGGAAGGGATCATGGAATGTAATGGATTCGAACGTGGTATGTAACGTGGAATGGAAAGCGGAATGGAAGGTGGAGTGGAATGTGGTGTGGAATGGGAGGTGGAATGGAAAGGAATGGATTGTGGAATGGAATGTGGAAGGGAATGTAATGGAACGCTTAACGGAACGTGGAATGGAACATGGAATGCAACGAGGAGTGGAACGTGGAATAGAAAGAGTAATGGAACGTGGAATGGAAAGTGGAATGGAAGGGAATGGAATCTGGAATGGAATGGAATGGAATGAGGACTGGAATGTGGAATGGAATGGAATGGAATGTGGTATGGCAGGGAATGGAATGTGGAATGGGATGGAATAGAATGTGGAATTGAATGTGGAAAGGACTGAGGAATGGAATGTGGAAAAGAAAGTTGAATGAAACGTGGAAAGGAACGTGGAATGGAATGTGGAATGGAACGTGGAATGGAACGTGAAATGGAACGTGGAATGGAATGTGGAATGGAATGGAATGGAATTCGGAATGGAATGGAACGGAGTGGAATGTGGAATGGAATGTGGAAAGGAAGGGAATGGAATGTGGAATGGAATGGAATGGAATGTGGAATGCAATGTAGTATGAATGGAATGGAATGTGAAATGGAAGGGAAAGGAAAGTGGAATGCAATGGAAGAGAATGTGGAATGGAATGGAACGGAATTTGGAATGGAATAGAATGCAGTGTGGGATGGAATGGAATGGAATGTGGAATGGAATGCAAAGGAATGTGGAATGTAATGGAATTGAATGTGGAATGGAATGGAATGTGAAATGGAATGCAGAATGGATTGGAATGGAAGGTGGAATAGAATGGAAGGGAATAAAATGTGGAATGGAATGGAACGAAATCTGTAATGGAAAGTGGAATGCAATGGAATGCAATGGAATGGAATGTGGAGTGGCATGACATGCAATGTGGTATGGAACGTGGAACGGAACGTTGAATGGAATGTGGAATGGAATGAAATGAAATGTGGAATGGATGGGAATACAATGGAATGGAATGGTATGTGAAATGGAATGGAATGCAATGTGGATTGGAATGGAATGGAATGTGGAATGGAATGCAATGAAATGTGGAATGGAATGTGGAATGGAATGTGGAATGGAATGGAATGGAAGGGAAAGTGGAATTGAATGGAATCCAAAGGAATGTGGAATGGAATGGGGAATGGAATTGAATGTGGAATGGAATATAATGTAGAATGGAAAGTAATGGAATCTGCAAAGGAATGGAATGGAATGTGGAATGGAATGGAATCGAATGGAATTTGTAATGGAATGGAACGGAATGGAATGTGGAATGGAATGGAATGGAATGTGGAATGCAAAGGAATGGAAGGTGGAATGGAATGGAATGGAATGTAGAATGGAATGTGGAATGGAACATGGAATGTAATGTGGAACGGAATGTGGAACATAATGTGGAATGGAACTGTATGGAAAGTGAAATGGAATGGAAGGTAAAGAAGAATGGAACGTCATGGAATTGAATGCAAAGTGGAATGGAATGTAATGGAATGAAATTGAATGGACTGGAAGGTGGAATGTAATGAGGAATGGAACATGGAAAGGAATGGAATGGACTGTGGAACGGAATGGAAAGGAATGGAATGGAAGGCGGAATGGTATGTGGAAAGGAACGTGGAATGGAATGGAAGGAAATGAGGAATGGAATGTGGAATGGAATGTGGAATGGAATGGAATATGGAATGGAATTGAATGCAATGTGGAATGAAATGTGGAATGGAATGTGGAATGGATAGGAATGCAATGTGGAAAGGAATGTGGAAAGCAAAGTGGAATGTAATGTGGAATGGAATGTAGAAAGGAATGTGGAATGGACTCTGGAAAGGAATGTGGAATGCAATATGGAATGGAATAGAATGTGGAATGGAATTGAATGGAATGTGGAATGAAATGTGGAATGGAATGTGGAATGGAATGGAATGCGTAATGGAATGCAATGTAATGGAATGTGGAATGGAATGGAATGGAATTTGGAATGGTAAGTGGAATTGAACGTGGAATGGAATGGAATGTTGAAGGTGATGGAATGGAATGTGTAATGGAAAGTGGAATGGAAAGGAAAGGAATACAGAATGGAATGTGGAATGGAATGGAATGGAAAGTTGAATGGAATGTGGAATGGAATGGAATGGAACGTGGAGTGGAATGGAATGGAATGGAACGTGGAATGGAATGGAATGGAACATGGAATGGAATGGAATGGAACGGGGAATTGAAGGGAATGCAACTTGGAATGGAATGGAACGGAACGTGGAATGCAATGGAATGGAATGTGGAATGTAACGGAATTGAAATTGGAATTCAATGGAATTGAATGTGGAATGGAGTGGAATCGAATGTGGAATGGAACGGAATGGAATGTGAAATGGAATGGAATGAAAAGTGGAAAGGGATGGAAAGGAATGGAATGGAATGTGAAATGGAATGGAATGGAATTTGGAATGTAAGAGAATGCAGTGTGCGATGGAATGGAATGGAATATGGAATGGAATGCAATGGAATGTGGAATGGAATTTAATTGAATGTGGAATGGAATGGAATGTGGAATGGAAGGCGGAATGGAATGTAATGGAAGGTGGAATGGAATGGAAAGGAATGGAAAGTGGAATGGAATGGAACAGAATCTGTAATTGAAAATGGAATGCCGTGGACTGGAATGGAAGGGAATGTGGAATAGAATGCAATGTGGAATGGAATGGAATGTTGAATGGAATGGAATGGAATAGAATGGATTGTCGAATGGAATGTGTAATGGAACGTGTAATAGAATAGAATGAAATGTGGAACAGAACGTGGAATGGAAGGAAAAGGAATGTGGAATGGAATGCAATGGAATGTGGAATGGAATAGACGGGAATCTGGAATGGAATAGAATGAAATGGAATGGAATGTGGAATGCAATGCAATGGAACGTGGAATGGAATGCTATGGAAGGAATGGAATCGGATGAAATGTTGAATGAAATGGAATGGAATGGAATGTGAAATGGAATGTAATGCAATGTGGAATGGCAAGGAATGGGAAGTGGAATGGATGGGAATGTAATGGAAAGAAAATTGGAGTGGAATTGAGTGTTGAATGAATTTGAATGTGGAATGGATTTGAATTGAATGTGGAGTGTAATGGAATGGAATGTGGAATGGAATGCAAAGAAATGTGGAAGGGATCATGGAATTTACTGGATTGGAACGTGGAATATAACATAGAATGGAAGGTGGAATGGAACTTGGAGTGCAATGGAGTGTGAAATGGGAGGTGGAATGGAATGAAATGTGGATTGGAACGTGCAATGGAATATAATGGAACACTTAATGGAAGGTGGAATGGAACGTGGAATGGAACGTGGAGTGGAACGTGGAATGGAACGAGTAATGGAACGTGGAATGGAAAGTGGAACGGAAAGTGTAATGGAAGGGAATGGAATGTGGAATGGAATGGAATGCAATGTGGAACGGAATGTGGAAAGCAAAGTGGAATGTAATGTAATGTGGAATGGAAGGGAATGGAATGTGGAATGGAATGTAGAACGGAATGTGGAATGAAATTTGGAATGGAAAGTGGAATGGAATGGAATGCAGAATGGAATGCAATGGAATGGAATGTGGAAAGGAATGGAAACGAATGTGGAATGGTAAGTGGAATGGAACGTGGAATGGAAAGGAATGATGAATGTGATGGAATGGAATGTGTAATGGAAAGTGGAATGGAATGTAAAGTAATGCAGAAAGGAATGTGGAATGGAATGGAATGGAATGTTGAGTGGTAAGAGGAATGAAACGTGGAATGGAAAGCAATGGAATGTGGAATGGAATGGAATGGAAAGTTGAATGGAATGTGGAAAGGAATGGAATGGAATGCAATGTGGAGTGGAATGGAATGCAATGTGGACAAGAGTGGAATGGAATGGAATGGAATGTGGAATTTAATGGAATGGAATGTGAAATGGAACGTGGAATGGAATGGAATGCAACATGGAATGGAATGGAATGGAATAGGAAATGGAAGGGAATGCAAGTTGGAATGGAATGGAAAGGAACGTGGAATGCAATGGAATGGAATGTGGAATGTAATGGAATTGAATTTGGAATTCAAGGAAATTGAATGTGGAATGGAATGGAATGGAATGTGGAATGGAACGGAATGGAATGTGAAAAGGAATGGAATGGAATGTGAAATGGAATGCAATGAAAATTGGAAAGGAATGGAAAGGAATGGAATGGAATGGAATATGGAATTCAATGGAATTGAATGTGGAATGGAATGGAATGGAATGTGGAATGGAATTGAATGGAATGTGAAATGGAATGCAATTAAAAGTGGAAAAGAATGGAAAGGAATGGAATGGAATGTGGAATGGAATGGAATGGAATTTGGAATGTAAGAGAATGCAGTGTGGGTTGGAATGGAATGGAATAAGGAATGGAATGCAATGGAATGTGGAATGGAAATTAATTGAATGTGGAATGGAATGGAATGTGAAATGGAATGTGGAATGGAATGTAATGGAAGGTGGAATGGAATGGAAGGGAATGGAATGTGGAATGGAATGGAATGGAATCTGTAATGGAAAGTGGAATGCCGTGGACTGGAATGGAATGCAATGTGGAATAGAATGGAATGGAATGTGGAATGGCATGAAATGCAATTTGAAATTGACTGGAATGGAATGTGAAATGGATTGTGTAAAGGAATGGAATGCAATGTGGTATGGAATGTGGAAAGGAATGGAATGGAATTGGTAACAGGATTCAATGGAATGTGGAATGGAAATTGGAATGGAATGGAGTGGATTGTCTACTGGAATGGCATGGAATGTGTTATGGAATGTGGAATGGAATGGAAGGTAATGTGGTATGGAAAGTGGAATGGATTGTGGAATGGAATGTGTAATGTAATTGAATGGGATGTGGGAAGGAATGTGGAACTGAACGTGGAATGGAATGTGGAATGGAATTGAATGGAATGTGGAAAGGTATGAAAATGGAATGCAATGGTATGTAGAATGGAACATGGAATGAAATATCGAATGGAATGTGGAATGGAATGGAATGGAACGTGGAATGGAATGGAAAGGAATAGAATGTGGAATGGAATGGAATGGAACGTGGAATGGAATTGAATGGAAAGTGCAATGAAATGGAATATAATGTGGAATGGAATCTGGAAAGGAAAGGAATGGAAAGTGGAACGGAATATGGAATGGAATAGACTGGAATGGAATGCAATGTGGAATGGACTTTAGTGGAATGGAATGGAAATTTGAATGGAAATTGGAATGGAATGGAGTGGAATGGAATGGAATGTGGAATGGAATGGAATGGAATGGAATATGGAATGGAATGTGAAATGGAATGTGGAATGGAACGTGGAATGCTATGTGGAATGGAATGTAGAATGGAATGTGGACAGGAAACGAAAGGGATTTGGAATGGAATGCAATGCAATTTGGAATGAAAAGGAATGGAATGTGGAATGGAATGGAATTGAATGGAGTGGAATGTGGAATGGAATGTAATGGAATGAGTAATGAAACAGAATGGAATGAAATGGAATGCGGAATTGAATGGAATGGAGTGTGGAATAGAACGTGGATTGGAATGGAAAGGAATGTGGAATTTAACGTGGAATGCAATGTGGAACGGAACGTGTAATGGGTTGGAAAGTCAGAAGGTATGTGAAATGGAAAGTGGAATGAAATGGAATGGAATGTGGAAAGGAACGTGGAATGGAAACACGAATGGAACATGGAATGGAATTGAATGTGGAATTCAATAGAATGGAATATGCAATGGACCATAATACAATGTGGAATGGAATGGAATGGAATGGAATGTGGAACGAAATGTAGAATGGAATGGATTGGAATGTGGAAAGGAATGTGGAATGGAATGCAGAATGGATTGTTTAATGGAACGTGGAATGGTATGTGGAATGGAATGTGGAATGGAACGTGGAAAGGAATGGAATGTGGAAAGGAATATGTAATGGAATTGAATGCAATGCTATATGGAATGGAATGGAATTGAATGAGGAATGGAGTGGAATGGAATCTGGAAGGGAAAAAAGTGGAATGGAATGTGAAATAGAATGTAATCGAATGTGAAATGGAAAGTGGAATGGAATGTAATGGAATGTAGAATTGGATGTGGAATGCAATGGAATGGAATGTGAAATGGAATGGAATGGAATGGAATGTGCAATGGAAAGTGGAATGGAGTGGAATTGAATGTGGAATGCAGTGGAATGCAATGTGTAATTGAATGGAATGGAATGAATAATGGAGTGCAGAATGAAATGGAATGGAATGTGGAATGGAATGCAGAATGCAATGGAATGGAATGTGGACTGGATTGGAATGGAATGTGGAATGGAATGGAATGGAATTTCGAATGGTATGCGGAATGGAAAGGAAAGGAAAGTGGAATGGAAAGTGGAATGGAATGGAATGGAATGAATAATAGAATGTGGAAAGGAAAGGAAAGGAATGTGGAAAGAAATGCGGAATGGAATGGAATGGAATGTGGAATGGAATGGGGAATGGAAAGGAATGTGGAATTGAAAGCTAAATGGAAAGGAATGGAATTCCTAATGGAATGTGGAATCAAAAGGAATGGATTGTGGAATGGAATGGAATGGCATGTGGAATTCAACGTGGAATGGGATGGATGGGAATGTGAAATGGAACGTGGAATGAAATATGGCATAGAATGTTTAATGGAACATGCAATGGAATGAAAGTGGAATGGAATGGAATGGAATGGAATATGGAATGGTACGTGAAATGCAAAGTGGAAAGAAACGTGGAATGGAGTGGAATGTGGAATGGATTGTGGAATGTAACTTGGAATGGAATAGAATGTGGAATGGATTGTGGAATGTAATTTGGAATGGACAGTGAAATGGAATGGAATGGAAGGTGGAACGGAATTTGGAAGGGGATCAAAAGTAATGTGGAATGGAATGGATAGCAATGTGGAATGGAACGTGGAATCGCATGGAGTGGAATGTGGAATGGAATGTAGAATGGAATGTGGAAGAGAACGTAGAATGGAATGAACTGCGGAATGGAAAGTGGAATGGATCGTGGAATGGAATGGAATGTGCCACGGATTGTGGAATGGAATGTGGTATGGAATGTGCAATGGAATGCAATGGAATGTGGAATGGAATGTGGAAAGAAATGGAATGGAATGTGGAATGAAATGTGGAATGTAATGAAATGGAATGTGGAATGGAATGGAATGGAATCTTGAATTCAACGTTAAATGGAATGGAATGGAATGTGAAATGGAACGTGGAATGGATGGTGGAATGGAACTTGTAATGCAATGGAAAGTGGAATGGAATGTGTAATGGAACATGGAATGCAATGTATTGTGGAATGGAATGGAATGTGGAATGGAATGTGGAATGAGGTTGAATGAAATGTGGAATGGAATGGACTGGAATGTGGAATGGAATATGAAATCGACTGGAATGGAATGTGGAATACAACGTGGAATGCAATGTGGAAAGGAACGTGGAATGGAATGGAATGTGGAATGGAAAGTGGAATGGATCGTGGAATGAAATGGAATTCGGAAAGTATTGTGGAATGGGAAGTGGTATGGAATGTGGAATGGAAAGGAATCGAATGTGGAATGGAATATGGAATGAAATGGAAGGGAGTGTGGAATGGAATGTGGAATGAAATGGAATGGAATATGGAATGGAATGAAATGGAATGGAATGTGCAATGGAATATGGAATAGAATGCAATGGAATGGAATGGAATGCAGAATGGGAAGTGGAATGGAACGGAATGGAATGTGGAATGGAATGAAAAGGAATGTGGAATGAAATGTGGAATGGAATGTGGAATGTAATGGAGTGGAATGTGGAATGGGATGGAATGCAATGGAATGGAATGTGGAATGTAATGTAAAGGGAAGTGAAATGGAATAATATCGAAGGTGCAATGGAACGGAACGGAGTGGAAATTGGAATGGAATGGAATGTGGAATGGAATGTAGAAAGGAATCTGGAATGGAATGTGGAATGGAATGTGGAATGTAATGTGCAATGGAAAGCAATGGAATGAAACTGGAATGGAACGTGGAATAGATGGTAGAATGGAACGTGGAATGGAAGATGGAATGGAAAGTGGAGTGGAATGGAATGGAATGTTAAATGGAACATGGAATGGAATGGAACGAAACGTGGAATGGAATGGAATGGAAAGTTGAATGGAATCTAATGGAATGTGGAAAGGAATGGAATGGAATGTAGTACGGAATGGAAAAGAAAGTGGAATGGAAAATGGAATGGAATTGAATGGAATGTGGAAAGGAATGGAATGGAATGAGGAATGGAATGGATTGGAATGTGGAATGGAAGGTGGAATGGAATGGAATGGAATGTGGAATGGAATGGAATGGAGTAGAATGTGGACAGGAATTTAATGGAATGTGGAATGGAATGTAGAATGGAATGTGGAATGCAATGCGGAATGGAATGTGGAATGGAATGAAATGGAATGTGGAATGTAGTGGAATAGAAAGTGAACTGGAAAGGAATGGAATGGAATGAAACGTGAAATGCAATGAAATGTGGAATGGAATTCAATTCAATTTTGGAATGGAAAGGAAAGGAATGTGGAATGGAATGAAAGGAAAGTGGAATGGAAAGTGGAATGGAGTGGAATGGAATGTTGAATAGAATGCAATGGAAAGTGGAATGGAATGAGGAATGCAAGGGAATGGAATGTGGTATGGAATGAAATGAAATGTGGAAAGGAATGGGGAGTGGAAAGGAATGGAATTTCGAATGCAGTGGAATGGAATGTGGATTGAAGTGGAATGAACTGTGGAATGAAATGTGGAATGGAATGTGGAATGGAATGGAATGGAATGGAATGGAATGGAATGCGGAATGGAAAGGAATAGAATGTGGAATGGAATGTGGAATGGAAAGGAAAGGAATGTGGAAAGGAATGTGGAATTGAATGGAAGTGAATGTGAAATGGAATGGAACGGAATGTGGAATGGAATGTGTAATGGAATATAATGCAATGTGGAATGGAATGGAAAGGAATGTGGAATGGAAATTGTAATGGAATGGAATGCAATGTGGAATGGAATGGAAAGGAATGTGGAATGGAACGTGTAGTGGAATTTGGAATGAAACGGAATGGGAAGTGGAATGGAAATGAATGGAAAGTGGAATAGAATGGAGTGGAGTGGAATGTGGAATGGAAAGGAATGGAATGTGAAATGCATTGTATAATGGAACGTGGAATAGAACGTGGAATGGAATGGAATTGAATGTGGAATGCATTGTAAAATGGAATGTGGACTGGAACGTGGAATGGAATGTGGAATGGAATGGAAAGGAATTTGGATTATAATAGATTCGAATGTGGACTGGAATGGAATGGAATGGAACGTGAAATGTAATGGAATGGAATTTGGAAAGGAATTCAATCTAATTTGGAATGGAATGGAATGGAATGTGTTCTGGAATGGAAAGGAATGTGGAATGTAAAGTGGAATGGAATGGAGTGAAATGTGGAATGAAATAGAATGGATTATGGAATGGAATGGAATGGAATGGGATTTGGAATTTAATGCAATGGAAATGAATGGAATAGAATGTGGAATGGAGTGCAATGGAAAGTGGAATGGAATGGAATTGAATGTGAAACGGAATGGAATGGAATGTGGAATGGAATGGAATGTAGAATGGAATGCAATGTGGAATGGAATGGAATGGAACGTGTATTGGAACGTGGAATGGAATGTGGAATGGAATGGAATGGAATGTGGAATGAATGAGGAATGGAATGGGAAGGAATGTGGAATCTAATGTGTAATGGAATGGAATGGAAATTGGAATGGAACGTGGAAAGGAATGTGGAATGGAAAATGTAATGGAAGGTGGAACGTAAAAAGAAATGGAATGTGGAATGGAATATGGAATGGAAAGGAACGAAGCGTGGAATTGAATGTGGAATGGAATGTGGAATGGAATATGGAATGGAACGGAATGGAGTGGAATGTGGAATGTCATGAAATGGTATGAGGAATAGAATGTGGAATGCAAAATGGAACGGAATGTGGAATGGAATGAAGTGGAATGTGTATTGCAATGTGCAATGGAATGGAGAGGAATGTGGAATTGAATGTAATGGAATGTGGAATGTAATGTGGAAGGGAATGGAATGGAATGTGGAATGTAATGGAATGCAAAGTGGAATGGAGTTTGGCATGGAATGTGGAACGGAACGTTTAAAGGAGTGGAATGGAACGTGGAACGGAATGGAATGAAATATGGAATTGAATGCAACCGAATGTGGAATGGAATGGAAAGAATGTAATAGAAATTGAAATGGAAAGGAATGGAATGTGGAATGGAATGGAAAGTAATGTGGAATGGAAACAGTAATGGAATGGAATGGAATGGAATGTGTAATGGAATAGAATGGATTGCGGAATGGAATGCAATGGAATGGAATGTGGAATGCAATGGAATGGAAATGAATGGAATGAAATGTGGAATGATATGCAAGGGAATGTGGAATGAAATGGAATGGAATGTGGAATGGAATGGAATTGAATTGAACGTGGAATGGAAAGGAATGGAATAGAATGGAATGTGAAATGGAATAGAATGGAAAGAGCAATGAAATAGAATGGAATTTGGACTGGAATGGAAAGGAATGGAATGGAACGGAATGTGGAATGGAATGGAAGGCGGAATGGAATTTTATGGAATGTGGAATCTAATGGAATGGAATGTAGAGTCGAAAGTGAAATGGAATGTAGAGTAGAATTGAACGGAATGTGAAATGGAATGGACTGGAATGTAGAATGGAATGCGGAATGGAATAGAATGGAATGTGGAATGGAATGTGGTATGGAATGGAATGGAAAGTGGAATGAAATGGAATGGATTGTGGAATGGAATGAAATGGAATCGAATATGTAATGGAATGGAACGGAATAGAATGAATGTGGAATGAAATGTAATGGAATGGAATGTGGAATGCAATGGATTGGAAAGCTATGGAATGGTATGGAAAGGAATGGAATTCAATTGAATGGAATGGAAGGGAATGCAGAATGGTTCATGGAATTGATTGGAAAGGAATGTGGACTGGATTGGAAAGGAATAGAATGTGGACTGGAATGGAATGGTATGTGGAATGGAATGTGGAGTGGAATGGAATGGAATGTGAAAAGGATTGCAATAGAATGTGAAATGGAATGGAATGTGAAAAGGTATGGAATGGAATGTGGAATGCATTGTGAAATGGAAGGGAAAGAATGTGAAATGGAAAGGAATGATATGAAATGTAAAGTGGAATGGAATGGAATGTGAAATGGAATGAAATGGAATGGAATGGAATGTGGCTTGGAATGGAATTGGATGTGAAATGGAATGGAATGGAAGGTGGAATGGAATGGAATGGAGTGGAAATTGGAATGGAATGGAATGTAATGTGGAATGGAATGTAGACTGGAAAGTGAAATGGAATGTGGAATGCAAGATGGAATAGAATGGAATGCAATGTGGATTCCAATGGAATGGATTCTGGACGAGAATTTAATGGAATGGAATGGAACGTGAAATGGAATGGAAGGGAATGTAAACTGGAATTCAAAGGAACTTGGAATGGAATGGAATAGAATGTGGAATTGAATGGAAAGTAATGTGAAATGGAAACTGGAATGGCATGGAATGGCATGGAATGTGGAATGGAATGGAATAAAGCGGATGGTGGAATGGAGTGGAATGCAATGTGGACTGGAATATGTGATGGAATGCGGAACGGAATGCGGAATATAATGGAGTGGAATGTGGAATGGAATGGAATGGAATGGAATGTGGAATGGAATGGAATGGAATGCAGAATGAAATGTGCATTGGAATGGAAAGGAAAGTGAAATGGAATGCAATGGAATGTGCACTGGAATGGAATGATGCGGATGGTGGAATGGATTGGAATGGAATGTGGACTGGTATATGGAATGGATTGTGGAATGGAATGCGGAATGTAATGGAGTGGAATGTGGAATAGGATGGATTACAATGGAATGGAAAGTGGAATGGAATGGAATGAGAAGTGAAATGGAATACTATGGAAGGCGGAATCGAATGGAATGGAGTGGAAATTGGAATGGAATGGAATGGAATGTGGAATGGAATGTGGAATGGAATGTGGAATGCATTGGAATTAAACTGGAATGGATCATGGAATGGATGGTGGAATGGAACGTGGAATGGATGGTGGAATGCAACGTGGAATGGAAGATGGAATGGAATGTGGAATGCAATGGAATGGAAAGGGAAACGGAACATGGAATGGAATGGAATGGTACGTGGAATGGAATGTAACGGAAAATGGAATGGAATCTAATGGAATGTGGAATGCATTGGAATTAAACTGGAATGGAACGTGGAATGGATGGTAGAATGGAACGTGGAATGGATGGTGGAATGCGACGTGGAATGGAAGATGGAATGGAATGTGGAATGGAATGGAATGGAAACGGAAACGGAATATGGAATCGAATGAAATGGAACGTGGAATGGAATGTAATGGAAAGTGGAATAGAATGTAATGGAATGTGGAATGCAATGGAGTGGAATGTAGTATAGAATGGAATGGAAAGTGGAATGGAACATGGAATGGAGTGGAATGGAAAGTGGAAAGGAATGGAATGGAACGTGGAATGGAATGGAGTGGAAAGTGGAATTGAATGTGGAATGGAATGGAATGGAATGTGGAATGGAATGGAATGGAGTGGAATGTGGAATGGAATGGAAAGGATAGTGGAATGGAATGTAGAATGCAAAGTGGAATGCAGTGTGGAACGGAATATGGAATGGAATGGAATGGAATGTGGAGTGTTGTCGAATAGAAAGTGAACCTGAATGGAATGGAATGGAATGGAATGGAACGTGAAATACAATAGAATGTGGTATGGAATTCAATGCAATTTTGGAACGGAATGGAAAGTTTTGTGGAATGGAATGGAAAGGAAAGTGGAATGGAATGGAATGGAATGTGGAATGGAATGGAATGGATTGCGGTATGGAATGGAATTGAGTGGAATGGAATGTGGAATGGAATGTGGAATGGAATGTAATGGAAAGAAGAATGGAATGAAATGGAAAGTGCAAAGCAATGGAAAGAAATGTAGAATGTAAGGCAAGGGAAAGTGGAATGCAGTGGAAAGGAACGTGGAATGGGAAGGAATGGAATGGAATGTGGAATGGAATGAAATGGAAAGGAATGGAATGTGGAATGGAATGTGGAATGGAAATGAGTGGAACGTGGAATGGAATGTGGAACGGAAAGCAATGGAATATGGAATGCAAGGGAATGGAATATGAAATGGAATGGAATTAAACGTGCAATGGAATTAAATGTGCAATTGAATGGAATGCAATGTGATGTGGAATGGAATGGAATCTAATGGACTGTGGAAAGTATGTAATGGAATGGAATGGATTGGAATGGAATGTGGAATGGAATGGAATGCAATGTATAATGGAAGGGGAAATGGAATGGAATGGAGTGGAATGTGAAATGGAATTTAACGGAGGGAAATGTGAAATGGAATGGAAAGGAATGGAATGTGGAATGGAATGGAACGTAATGTTAAAAGGAACATGAAATGCACGTGGAATGGAATGGAATGGAACGTTGAGTGGAAAGTGGAATGGAAAGTGGAATGCAATGGAATGCAATGTGGAATGGAATCTAATGGAAGGTGGAATGGAGTGGAATGGAAGGCGGAATGTAATGGAATGGAATGTGGAAATGAATGGTATGGAATTTGGAATGGAATCTGCAATGTAACGGAACAGAAAGTGGAATGAAATGTGGAATGGAATGGAATGGAATGTGGAATGGAAAGGAATGGAATGCGAAAAGGAATGGAATGGAATGTGGAATGGAATGGAATGTGAAAATGTGTAGAATAGAATGTGGAAAAGAATGGAATCTAATGTGGAATGCAATGGAATGGAATCTGGAATGGAATGTGGAATGGAATGGAATGGAATGAGGAATGCAATGGAATGGAATGTGGAATGGAAAGTGGAATGGAATGGAATGGAACGTGGAATGGATCGTGAAATCTAAAGTGAAATGGAGAGTGAAAAGGAACGTGGAATGTAACGTGGA
The DNA here is from genome assembly GCF_028885655.2 of Pongo abelii. Classification (NCBI taxonomy): domain Eukaryota; kingdom Metazoa; phylum Chordata; class Mammalia; order Primates; family Hominidae; genus Pongo; species Pongo abelii. The sequence goes on along the minus strand of NC_085929.1, from coordinate 7,473,502 downwards.
ATGGACCGTGGAATGGAATGTTTAATTCAATGTAATGGAATCGAATGGAATGTGGAATTGAAAGAAATGGAATTTGGAATGGAATGGAATGATATATGAAATGTAAAGTGGAATGGAGTGGAATGTGAAATGGAATGGATTGGAATGGAGTGGAAAGTGGATTGGAATCTAATGGGATGTGAAATGGAAAGGAATGGCAGGTGGAATGGATTGGAATGGAGTGGAAAGTGGAATGGAATGGAATGGAATGTGGAATGGAATGCAGAATGGAATGTGGAATGGAATGTGGAATGCAAAGTGGAATGGAATGGAATGGAATGTGGATTCTAATGGAATGGATTCTGGACTGTAATTTAATGGAATGGAATGGAATGTGAAATGGAATGGAATGGAAAGTGGACTGGAATGGAATGGAATGTGGAATGGAAAGTGAAATGGAACCTGGAATGGAATGGAATGGAAAGTTGAGTGGAAAGTGGAATGTAACATGGAATGCAATGGAATGCAATGTGGAATGGAATAGAATGGGAGGTGGAATGGTGTGGAATGGAATGTGGACTACAATGGAAAGGAATGTGGAAATGAATGGTATGGAATTTTGAATGGAACGTGGAATGTAGTGGAATGGAAAGTGGATGGAATGTGGAAAGGAATGGAATGGAATGTGGAAAGGAATGTGGAATGGAAAGGAATGGAACGTGGAATGAAATGTGGATTGGAATGTGGAAATTAAAGTGGATTGGAATTTGTAATGGGATGGAAAGGAATTTGGAGTAGATTGCAATGTAGTGTGGAATGGAAAGGAATGTAGTGCAATGTAAAATGGAATGTTTATTGCCATGTCGAATGCAGTGTGGAATGGAATGAATTGCAAAGTGGCATAGAATGTGGAACCGAATGTGGAACGGAATGGAGTGGAATGTGGAATGGAAACGAAATGAGTGGAAAATGGAATGGAGTAGAATGTGGAATGGAATGGAATGTAGAATGGAATGTGGAACGCAATGAAATGGAATTTGGAATGGATTGTGGAATTGAATGGAATGGAATATGGTATGGAATGTGGAATTGAATGTGGAAAGGAAAGTGGAATGGACTGGAATGGAAAGTGGAAGGGAAAGTAAGGGAATGTAAAATGCAATGCAAAAGAATGTGGAATGGAATGGAATGGAGTGAAATGGAAATTGAAATGTCATGGAATTGAATGTACCATGGAATGGAATGGAATGGACTGTGGAAAGGAATGTAATGCAATGGAGTGGATTGGAATGGAATGTGGAATGGAATGGAATGGAATGTGGAATGGAAGGTGAAATGGAATGGAATGGAGTGGAAAGTGAAATGGAATTTAATGGAGTGAAATGTGAAAAGCAATGGAATGGAATGGAATGTGGAACGGAATGGAAATTGAAATGGAACGTGGAATGGAATGTAATGGAATGTTGAGTGAAAACTGGAGTGGAACGTGGAATGGAACGTGGAATGCAATGGAATGCAATGTGGAATGGAATGGAATGGAAGGTGGAATGGAGTGGAATGGAACCTGGAATGTAATGGAATGGAATGTGGAAATGAATGGTACGCAATTTGGAATGGAATGTGGATTGTAGTGGAATGGAAAGTGGAATGGAATGTGGAATGGAATGGAATGGAATGTGGAAAGGAATGTGGAATGGAAAGGAATGGAATGTGAAAAGGAATGGAATGGAAATTAAAATGGAATCAAATGTGAAAATGTATGTAATGGAATGTGGAAAAGAATGGAATGGAATGTGGAATGCAATGGAATGGAATGTGGAATTGAATGTGGAATGGAATATAATGGGATGTGAAATGGAACACTATGGAAGGTGGAATGGAATGGAATGGAGTGGAAATTGGAATGGAATGGAATGGAATGTGGAATGGAATGTAGAATGGAATCTGGAATGGAATGTTCAATGGAATGGAATGGAAATTGGAATGGAACGTGAAATGCAACGTGGAAAGAAAAGTTGAATGGAACATGGAATGGAACGTGGGGAGGAATGGAAAGTAATTTGAAATGGAATGGAAAGGACGCTGAAATGAAATGGAATGGGAAATGTAATGGAAAGGAATGGAATGGAATGTTGAATGGAATGGAATGGGATGTGAAATGGAACACTATGGAAGGTGGAATGGAATGGAATGGAGTGGAAATTGGAATGGAATGTAGAACGGAATGTGGAATGGAATGTAGAATGGAATCTGGAATGCAATGGAATGAATCTGGAATGGAAGGTGGAAAGGATGGTGGAATGGAAGGTGGAAAGGAATGGAATGGAATGTGGAATGAAATGTGGAATGGAATGCAATGGAACTTTGAATGGAACGTGAAATGCAACGTGGAAAGAAAAGTCTAATGGAACGTGGAATGGAACGTGGAGAGGAATGGAAAGTAAAGTGGAATGGAATGGAAAGGAAGGTGGAATGGAATGGAATGTGAAATGGAATGGAATGGAATGTGGAATGCATTGTGAAATGAAATGGAATGGAATGTGGAATGGAATGGAATGATATATGGAATGGAAGGTGGAATGGAATGCAATGGAATGTGAAATGGAATGGAATGGAATGGAATGGAATGGAATGGAATGGAATGGAATGTGGATTGGAATGGAATGGGATGTGAAATGGAAAGGAATGGAATGTGGAATGGTATGTAAGTGTGGAAAGTGGAATGGAATGGAATGTGGAATGAACTATAGAATGAAATGAGGAATGGAATGTGGAATGGAATGCGGAATGGAACGTGGAATGGAATAGAATGGAACCTGGAATGGATAGTGAAATGGAATGTAATGGAACGTGTAATGGAATGTGGAGACGGTCATGGAATGGAACGTGGAATGGAATGGAATGGAATGTGGAATTCAATGTGGAATGGAATGGAATGGACTGTGGAACGGATGTGCAATGGAATCGAATGGAATGTGGAATGGAATGTGGATTGGAATGGAGTGGAATGTAGAATGGAATGGAATGGAAAAATTGAATGGAATGTGACCACGAATGCAATGGAATTTGGAATGGAATGTGGAATCGAAAGTGGAATGGAATGGAAAGGAATGAAATGGTATGTGGAATGGAACGTAATGGTATGTGGAATGGAATGTGGAATGGAAAGTGGAATAGATACTGGAATGGAATGGAAAGGAGTGGAATGTTGAATGCAATGAGGAATGGAATGTGGAATGGAATGTGGAATGGAATGTTGAATGGAATGGAATGGAATGTGGAATGGAATGTGGAAGGGAATGTGGAATGGAATGTGCAATGGAATGGAATGGAATGTGGAATGGAACGTGGAATGAAACATGGAAGGGAATGTGGAAAGGAACGTGGAAAGGAAAGTGGAATGGAACGTGGAATGGAATGTTGAATGGAATCTGGAATGCAATGGAATGAAATGGAAGATGGAATGGAACGTGGAATGAAATGTAGTGGAATGGAATGTGGAATGCAAACTGCAATACAACGCGGAATGGAATGTGGAATGGAACATGGATTGGAATGGAATGGAACGTGGAATGGAATGGAATGTGCAATGAAATATGGAATGGAATGTTAAATGGAATGTGGAATGGAATGGGGAATGGAAAGGAATGGAATGTGGAATGAAATGGAAAGGAATGGAATGGAATTTGGAGTGGAAATGAATGGAATGGAATGTGGAATGAAATGGAATGATATGGTATGGAATGTGGAATGGAATGGAATGGAATGTGGAATGAAACGTGGAATGGAAAGTGCAATGGAATGTGGACAGTAACGTGGAATGGAATGTGGAGTGGAATGGAATGGAATGCAGAAAAGAATGGAATGGAATGTGGAACGGAAAGGAATGGAACGTGGAATGGAATGGAATGGTATTGAAGGTAGGATAGAAATAAAATGAATGGAATGGGATGAGGAATGAAATGGAATGGATTGTGGAATGGAAAGGAATGGAATGGAATTTGGAACGGAATGGAATGGAATGGAGTGGAATGCGGAATGGAATGGAGTGGAATGCGGAATGGAATGGAATGGAAGGGAATGGAATGTGGCATTCAATGGAGTGGAGTGTGAAATGGAATGGAATGGAATGTGGAATGCAATGGAGGGGAATGGAAAGGATTTCAATACTGAGTGGAGTGGAATTCAAGGCAGAATGGAATGGAATGTGGAATGCAATGGAGTGGAATGGAAAGGATTTGAATATTGAATGGAATGGAATTCAATGCAGATTGGAATGGAATGGAATGCCGAATGGAATGCAATGGAATGCGGAATGGAATGGAATGGAATGGAATGTGAAATGGAATGGAATGGAATGTGGAACAGAATGGAGTGGAATATGGAATGAAATGGAATGGAACGTGGAAAGGAAAGTGGAATGGAATTCGGAATGAAATGGAAAGGAATCGAATGTGGAATTACATAGAATGGAATGTGGAATTGAATGGAATGGAATGTAGAATGGAATGGAAAGGGAAGTGGAATGGAATGTGAAATGGAATGTGGATTGGAATGTAGAATAGATTGGAATGGAAAGTGGAATGGAACGAAATGTAATGTGGAGTAGAATGGAATGGAATGGAATGTGGAATGGAATGTGGAAAGGAATGGAATGGAATATGAAATGTAATGTGGACTGGAATGGAATGGAATGTGGAATGGAATAGAATGTGGAAAGGAATGAAATTGAATGGAATGAAATGGAAAGGAATGTGCAATGGAATGTAATGGAATGTGGAATGGAATGGAATGTGTAATGGAATGTGGAATGGAATGGAAGGTGCAATGGAACGTGCAATGTAACGGAATGGAATGTGCAGTGGAATGGAATGGAATGTGCAAAGGAATGTGGAATGGAACGTGGAAGTTGATGAAGTGGTATGTCAAAGGGAAAGAGGTATGGAATGTGAAATGGAATGTGGAAAGAAATGTCGAATATAATGGAATGGAACATAGAAAGGAATGGAATGGAACGTTTAATGGATCGTGGAATGTAATGTGGAAAGGAATGTGGTATGGAATGCAATGGAATGTGGAATGGAATGTGGAATGGAATGGAAAGGATTGTGGAATGCAATGTGAAATGGAACCTTGAATAGAATGGAGTATAATGTGGAATGGAACGTGGAATTTAACTGAATATACCTTGGAATGGAACGTAGAATGGAAAGTTGAAAGGAATGTGGAATGGAATGGAATGGAATGTGGAATGGAATGGAATGGAATGTGGAATGTATTGGAATGGACTGTGGAATGTAAAGTGGAACGCAATGGAATCGAATGGGGAATGGAATGGAATGGAATGTGAAATGGAATGTGGAATGGAATGTGAAATGCAATGTAGAATGGAGTGCAATGCAATGTGGAAAGGAATGGAATGGAATGTGGAATGCAATGATTAACGGAATGTGGAATGGAATGTGGAATGCAATGTGCAAAGAATGTGTAAGGCAAAGGAATGGAATGTGAAAAGGAACGTGGAACAGAATGGAATGAAATGTGCAATGGAATGTGGAACAAAATGTGGAATGGAATGGAATGGAATGTGGAATGGAATGGAATGGAAAGTGGAATGGAAAGTAGAATGTAATGGAGTGGGATGGGGAATGGAATGGAATGGAATGTGAAATGCAATGTGGAATGGAATGTAAAATGGAATGTGGAATGGAATGGAAAGCAACGTGGAATGGAATGGAATAGAATGTGGAATGCAATGCCGAACGGAATGTGGAATAGAATGTGGAATGGAATATGGAAAGGAATGGGGAATGGAATGTGAAATGGAATGTGGAAGGGAATGGAATGCGGAAAGGAAAGTGGAAAGGTATATGGAAAGGAATGTGGAATGGAATGTGGAAATGAATATAGAATGGAAGGGAATGGAATGTGAAATTAAATGGAATGGAATGCGGAATGGAAGGTGTAATGGAATGGAATGCAATGTGGAATTTAATGTGGAATGGAACGGAATGCAATGTGAAACAGAATGTGGAATGAAACGTAGAATGGAATAGAATGGAATGTGGAATGGAATGGAATGGAATGGTATGGAATGTGGAATGGAATGGAATGGAAAGTGGAATGCCATGGAATGGAATGTGGAATGCACTGACAATGGAATGGAATGGAACGGAATGGAATGTGGAGTGGAAGGGAATGGAATGTGGAATGGAATGGAATGGAATGGATTGGAACGTGGAATGCAATGGAAATGAATGTGGAATGGAATGGAATGGATGGAATATGGAATGGAATGTGGAATGGAATGGAATGGATTGTGGAATGGAATGGAATGAAATGTGGAATGGAATATGGAATGGATTATGGAATGGTGTGTGGAATGGAATGGAATGGAATGTGGAATGGAATGCACTGACAATGGAATGGAATGGAACGGAATGTAATGTGGAGTGGAAGGGAATGGAATGTGGAATGGAATGGAATGGAATGGATTGGAACGTGGAATGCAATGGAAATGAATGTGGAATGGAATGGAATGGATGGAATATGGAATGGAATGTGGAATGGAATGGAATGGATTGTGGAATGGAATGGAATGAAATGTGGAATGGAATATGGAATGGATTATGGAATGGTGTGTGGAATGGAATGGAATGGAATGTGGAATGGAATGCAACGGAATGTGTAATGCAATGAAATTGAATAGAATGTGGACTGAAATGTGAAGGAATGAAACAGAAACTGGACTGGAATGGAATGGAATGTGAATGGAATAGATGGACTACGAAATGGAATGGAATAGAATGTGGAATGGAATGAGGAATGGAATAGAATGCAGAATGGATGGTGGAATGGAATGGAATAGAATGTGGAATGGAATGGAATGGAATGTGGAATGGAATGGAGAGGAATGTGGAATGGAAGGTTGAAAGGAATGGAATAGAAAGTGAAAAGGAATGGAATGGAATGTGGAATGGAATTTTGAATTGCATGGAATGGAAGGTGAAATGGAATGGAATAGAATGTGGAATGGAATGTGGAAAAGAATATGGAATTGAATGGACAGGAAGGTGTAACGGAATGGAATGGAAAGTGAAATAGAATGTGGAACAGAATGTGAAATGGAATGTGGAGTGGAATGTGAAACAGAATGAAATGGAATGTGGAATTCAATGGAATGGAAAGTGTAAAGGAATGGAATGGAAGGGAACGTGGAATGTAACATGGAATGGAATAAAATTTGGAATGGAATAAGGAATGTAATGGAAAGGAATGTCGAATGGATTGTGGAACGGAATGGAAAGGTATGTGGAATGGAATGGAAAGGAATGTGGAATGCAATGGAATAGAATGTGGAATGGAATTGATTGGAATGTTTAATGGAATTTAATGGAATGTGTAATGGAATATGGAATGGGATGTGGAGTGGAATGGAAAGGAATGTGGAATGGACGGTGGACTGGAGACTATTGAAATGTGGAATGGAATGTGGAATGGAATGTGGAATGGAATGTTGAATGGAATGTGGAATAGAATGTAATGGAATGGAAGTTATTGTGGAATGGAATGTGGAATGGAATGTGGAATGGAAAATGTAATGGAACAGAATGTAATGTCGAATGCAATGTGGAATGAAACGTGGAACGGGACGTGGAATGCAATGGAATGTAATGAAGAATGGAACTTTTAATGGTATGGAATAGAACGCACAATGGAACGTGGAATGGAATGTGGAATGGAAAGTGGAAGGGAATGTGCAATGGAATGAATAATGAAAGGTTGAATGGTACGTGGAAGGGTATGTGTAATGGAAAGTTGAATGGAACGTGGAATGGAATGGAATGGAAGTGGAATGGAACGTGCAACTGAATGGAATGCAACGTGGAATGCACTGTGGAATGGAACGTCGAATGGAACGTGGAATGGAATGGAATGAAACGTGGAATGCAATGGGATGGAATATGGAAAGGAATGGAATTGAATGTGGAATGGAATGGAATGGAAAGTGGAATGGAATGGAATGGAACATGGAATAAAATGTGGAATGGAATGTGGAAAGGAATGGAATGGAATGTGGAATGCAATGGCATGGAATGTGGAATACAAGGGAATGGAATGGAATGGAATGTGGAATGGAATGGAATGGAATGTGTAATGCTATGGAATGGAATGGAATGAGGAATTGAATGGAATGGAATGTGGAATGGAATGGAATAGAATGTGGAATGCAATAAAATGGAACATAGAATAGAATGTGGAATAGAATGTGGAATGTAATGTGGAATGTAATTGAATGGAATGTGGAATAAAGTGGAATGGAATGTGGAAAAGAATGGAATGGAACAAAAGGTGGAATAGAATGGAATGCAATGGAATGGAATACGGAATGTAATGGCATGGAATGTGGAAAGCAATGTAATGAAATGGAATGTGAAATTGAATGGAATGGAAGGTGGAATGGAAAGGAATGGAATGTGGAATGGAATGGAATGGAAAGTAAAAGAGAATGTGGAATGGTATTTGGAATGCAAAGGAATGCAATGTGGAGTGGAATGTGGAATGGAAATTAAAGGAATGTTCAAAGGAATATGGAAGAGAATGTGGAAGGGAATGCGGAATGGAAGGCAATAGAATGTGGAATTGAACACGAAATGGAAAGTGGAATGGAAAGTGGAAAAGAATGGAATGGAAAGAGGTATGGAATGTGGAATGGAAAGTGGAATGGAAAGTGGAATGGTATGGAAAGGAACGCGGAATGTAATGTGGAATGGAGTGGAAAGGAATGTGGAATGGAATGTAGACTGGAATGTGGAATGTAATGGAATGGAATGGAATGTGAAATGGAATGTGGAATGGAATATGAAATGGAACATGTAATGGAATGTGAAATGGAACGTGGAATGGAATGTGGAATGGAATGAAATGGAACGTGGAATGGAACGTGGAAAGGAATGTGGAATGGAATGGAATGGAATGTGGAATGGAATGCAGAATGGAATGGAATGTGGAATGGAATGTGCAATGGAATGGAATGGAATGTGCAAAGGAATGTGGAATGGAACGTGGAAGGGAATGCAGTTGTATGTCAAAGGGAATGAGGTATGGGATGTGAAATGGAATGTAGAAAGAAATGCCGAATATAATGGAATGGAACATGGAAAGGAATGGAATGGAAAGTTTAATGGATCATGGAATGGAACGCATAAAGGAAATTGGAATGGCATGCAATGGGATGTGGAATGGAATATGGTGTGGAATGGAATGGAAAGGAATGGAAAGGATTGTGGAATGCTATGTGAAATAGAGCCTGGAATAGAATGGAGTATAATGGGAAATGGAACGTGGAATTTAACTGAATGGACCTTGGAATGGAACGTAGAATGGAATGTTGAATGGAATGTGGAATGGAATGGAATGGAATTTGGAATGGAATGGAAAGGAATTTGGAATACAATGGAATGGACTGTGGATTGTAACGGAAAGGAATGTGGAATGGAATGGAATGGAATGTGGAATGGAATTTAATGGAATGTGGAATGGAATGGAATGGTATGGAATGTGGAATGGAAGGTGGAATTGATGAAATGGAATGTGAAATTAAATGGAATGGAATGTGGAATGTAGTGTGAAATGGAATGGAATGCAACGTGGAACGGAATGTGGAAAGGAATGGAATGGAATGTGGAATGGAATGTGGAATTTAATGGAACAGAATGTGGAATAGAATGTGCAATGGAATGTGGAATGGACTGTGTAATGGAATGGAACGGGAAGGAATGTGGAAAGTAATGGTAAATGGAATGGAATCAACAGTGTAATGGAATGTGGAATAGAATAGAATGGAATGTGGAATGGAAGGGAATGGAATGCGGAATGGAATGGAATGGAAAGTGGAATGGAATGTGGAAGCTATTGGAATGGTATGTGGAATGGAATGGAATGGAAGGTGAAATGGAACGTGGAATGGAATGTGGAAAGGAATGTGGAATGGAATGGTATGGGGAATTGAATGGAATAGAATGCAACAAATGAATGGAATGGAATGTGGAATGGAAAGGAATAGAATGTGCAATGGAATGGAATGGAATGGAATGGAACATGGTTTGTTATGGTATACAATGCAGTGTAATGGAATGTGGAAAGGAAAGGAATGGAATGTGGAAGGGAATAGAATGTGGAATGGAAGGAAATGGAATGGAAATAAATGGAATGGAATGTGGAATGGAATGGAATGGAATGAAATGGAATGGAATGGAATGTGAAATGGAGTGGAATGGAATGTGGAACGGAATAGAAAGTGGAAAGGAAAGAAATGGAATTGAATTGAGAATGGTATGGAATGGAATGGAATGTAGAAAGTAATGGAATGGAATGTGGAATGGAATAGAACATGGAATGGAATGAAGTGGAATGGAATGCGGAATGGAATGGAATGGAATGGAATGTGGAATGGAATGGAATGGAATTGACTGGAATGTGGAATGGAATGCAGTGAAATGTGGAATGGAATAGAATGTGTAATGGAATGAAATGGAATGCATTGCACAATGGAATAGAATGTTGAATGGAATGAAGTGGAACGGAACGTTTAACGGAATGGAATGGAATGGAATGTGGAATATAATGGAATGGAATGGAACTGAACGGAATTTGCAATTGAATGGAGTGGGAAGTGGAATGGAATAGAATGGTGAATGCAAAGAAATGGAATGGAATGTGGAATGGAATGGAATGGAATGTGGAACTGAATGAAATTGAATATGGAATGGAGTGGAAAATAATGGAATCTGGAATGGAATGTGGAATGGAATGGGATGGAATGGAATGGAAAGTGGAATGGAATGGAATCTAATCTTGACAGGAATGTGGAATGCAATGTGGACTGCAGTGTGTAAAGGAATGGAATGGAATGTGGATTGGAACTGAATGGAATGTGGAAAGGAAATTGGAATGGAATGGAATGCCAAGTGAAATGGCATGTGAAATGGAAACTGGAATGGAATGTGGAAAGGTACATGGAATGGATTAGAATGGAACGAGATATGCAATGGAAAGAAATGTGGAATGGAATAGAATGGAATGTCCAATGCAATGTGGAATGGAATGGAATTGAAGGCGGCATGGAATGTGGAAAGGAATGCAAAGGAATGTGAAATGGAAAGAAATGGAATGTGGAATGGAATGTGGAATGGAATGGAATGAAATTGAATGTGAAATGGAATGAAATGGAATGTGGAATGGAATATGCAAAGGAATGGAATAGAGTGGAATGGGGATTGGAATGTGGAATGGAATAGAATCTAATGTGGAATGAAATGGAATGGAATGCTTTGCCATGTGGAATGGAATGTGGAATGAATTGGAATGGTATGAAATTGAAAGGGGAACGGAATGGAATGCAATGTGGAATGGAATGGGAATGGAATGGAATGGAATGTGGAATTGAATGGAATGGAATGTGGAATGGAAGGGAATGGAATGTGGAATGGAAATGACTGGAACGTGAAATTCAATGGAATGGAATGAAATGCAATGTGCAATTGAATAGAATTGAACAGGGAATGGAATGTGGAATGGAATGAAATGGAATGTGCAATTGAATGGAATTGAACGGGGAATGGAATGTGGAATGGAATGGAATGGATTGTGGCATAGAACCGAATGGAAGTGAATGTGTAATGGAATGTGGAATGGAATGTAGAATGGAATTGAATGGAATGTGGAATGGAATAGAGCTTGGAATGGAATGGAATGGAATGTGGATTGGAATGGAATGGAATGGAATTTGGAATGGAATGGAATGGAAGGGAATGTGGAATGTAAGGGAAGGGAATGTGGAATGCAATGGAATGGAATGGAAGTTGGAATTGAATGGAATGGAAGGGAATGTTGAATGCAATGGAAGGGAATGTTGAATGCAATGGAATTCAATGGAACATGGAATTGAATGGAATTGAACGGGGAAAGGAATGAGGAATGGAAAGTGGAATTGAATGTGGAATGGAATGGAAGGGAAAGGAATGTGGAATAGAATGGAATGGAATGGAATGTGCAATGTAATGTTGAATGGAATGTGGAATGGAAGGGAATGGAATGTGGAATGGAATGGAATGGAATGTGGAATGGAATGGAAGATGGAATGGAATGGAATGGAATGTGGATTGGAATAAAATTGAATGGAATGTGGAATGGAATGGAATGGAAAGTGAAACGGAATTTGGAATGGAATGTGGAATGGAATGAAATGGAATCTGGAATGCAATAGAATTGAATGTGGAATGGTAAGTGGAAAGTAATGGAACATGGAATGGAATGTGGAATGGAATGGGGAATGCAATGTGGAATGGAATGTGGAATGGAATGTGGAGTGTTATATGGAAAGAAATGTAGCATGGAATGTGGAATGGAACGGAATTGAATGTGGAATGGAACGGAATGGTATGTGGAATGAAATGTGGAATGAAATGTGGAATGTAACGTAGAATGGAACGTGGAAAGAATGGAATGGAACGTGGAATAAAATGTCGAATGGAATGGAATAGAATGTGGAATAGAATTTGCAATGAAATGTGGAATGGAATGGAAAGAAATGTGGAATGGAAGGTGGAGTTGAATGGAAAGGAATGTTGAATGGAAGGTGAAGTTGAATGGAAAGGATTGTCGAATAGAATGCAATGTAATGCGCAATGGAATGTGGAATGGAATGGAAAGGAAAGTGGAATGGAATGTGGAATGGAATGGAATGGAAAGTGGAAAGGAATGTGGAATGGAAAGGACTGTAATATGGAATGGAATGTGGAATGGAAAGTGGAATGGAATGGAATGGAAAGTGGAACGGAATGGAATGGAGTGGAAAGTGGAACGGAATGGAATGGAAAGGAAAGTGGAATGGAATGGAATGGAATGTGGAATGGAAGGCGGAGTTGAATAGAAAGGAATGTGGAATGGAATGTAAAGGAATGTGCAATGGAATGTGAAATGGAATGGAATGGAATGGAATATGGAATGGAATGTGGAATGGAAAGGACTGTAATAAGGAATGGAACGGAATGGAATGGAATGTGGAATGGAATGGAATGGAATGTGGAAAGAAATGCAATGGAATGGAAAGTGGAATTGAATGGAATGGAATGGAACGTTGAATGCAATGGAATGGAATGGAACGTGGAATTGAATGGAATTGAATTGGGAAAGAAATGTGGAATGGAAAGTGGAATGGAATGTGGAATGGCATGGAATGTAATGTGGAATGGAATGGAATGTGGAATAGAATGGAATGGAATGTGCAATGGAATGTGGAATGAAATGTTGAATGGGATGTGGGAAGGAATGTGGAACTGAACGTGGAATGGAATGTGGAATGGAATTGAATGGAATGTGGAAAGGTATGAAAATGGAATGCAATGGTATGTAGAATGGAACATGGAATGAAATATCGAATGGAATGTGGAATGGAATGGAATGGAACGTGGAATGGAATGGAAAGGAATAGAATGTGGAATGGAATGGAATGGAACGTGGAATGGAATTGAATGGAAAGTGCAATGAAATGGAATATAATGTGGAATGGAATCTGGAAAGGAAAGGAATGGAAAGTGGAACGGAATATGGAATGGAATAGACTGGAATGGAATGCAATGTGGAATGGACTTTAGTGGAATGGAATGGAAATTTGAATGGAAATTGGAATGGAATGGAGTGGAATGGAATGGAATGTGGAATGGAATGGAATGGAATGGAATATGGAATGGAATGTGAAATGGAATGTGGAATGGAACGTGGAATGCTATGTGGAATGGAATGTAGAATGGAATGTGGACAGGAAACGAAAGGGATTTGGAATGGAATGCAATGCAATTTGGAATGAAAAGGAATGGAATGTGGAATGGAATGGAATTGAATGGAGTGGAATGTGGAATGGAATGTAATGGAATGAGTAATGAAACAGAATGGAATGAAATGGAATGCGGAATTGAATGGAATGGAGTGTGGAATAGAACGTGGATTGGAATGGAAAGGAATGTGGAATTTAACGTGGAATGCAATGTGGAACGGAACGTGTAATGGGTTGGAAAGTCAGAAGGTATGTGAAATGGAAAGTGGAATGAAATGGAATGGAATGTGGAAAGGAACGTGGAATGGAAACACGAATGGAACATGGAATGGAATTGAATGTGGAATTCAATAGAATGGAATATGCAATGGACCATAATACAATGTGGAATGGAATGGAATGGAATGGAATGTGGAACGAAATGTAGAATGGAATGGATTGGAATGTGGAAAGGAATGTGGAATGGAATGCAGAATGGATTGTTTAATGGAACGTGGAATGGTATGTGGAATGGAATGTGGAATGGAACGTGGAAAGGAATGGAATGTGGAAAGGAATATGTAATGGAATTGAATGCAATGCTATATGGAATGGAATGGAATTGAATGAGGAATGGAGTGGAATGGAATCTGGAAGGGAAAAAAGTGGAATGGAATGTGAAATAGAATGTAATCGAATGTGAAATGGAAAGTGGAATGGAATGTAATGGAATGTAGAATTGGATGTGGAATGCAATGGAATGGAATGTGAAATGGAATGGAATGGAATGGAATGTGCAATGGAAAGTGGAATGGAGTGGAATTGAATGTGGAATGCAGTGGAATGCAATGTGTAATTGAATGGAATGGAATGAATAATGGAGTGCAGAATGAAATGGAATGGAATGTGGAATGGAATGCAGAATGCAATGGAATGGAATGTGGACTGGATTGGAATGGAATGTGGAATGGAATGGAATGGAATTTCGAATGGTATGCGGAATGGAAAGGAAAGGAAAGTGGAATGGAAAGTGGAATGGAATGGAATGGAATGAATAATAGAATGTGGAAAGGAAAGGAAAGGAATGTGGAAAGAAATGCGGAATGGAATGGAATGGAATGTGGAATGGAATGGGGAATGGAAAGGAATGTGGAATTGAAAGCTAAATGGAAAGGAATGGAATTCCTAATGGAATGTGGAATCAAAAGGAATGGATTGTGGAATGGAATGGAATGGCATGTGGAATTCAACGTGGAATGGGATGGATGGGAATGTGAAATGGAACGTGGAATGAAATATGGCATAGAATGTTTAATGGAACATGCAATGGAATGAAAGTGGAATGGAATGGAATGGAATGGAATATGGAATGGTACGTGAAATGCAAAGTGGAAAGAAACGTGGAATGGAGTGGAATGTGGAATGGATTGTGGAATGTAACTTGGAATGGAATAGAATGTGGAATGGATTGTGGAATGTAATTTGGAATGGACAGTGAAATGGAATGGAATGGAAGGTGGAACGGAATTTGGAAGGGGATCAAAAGTAATGTGGAATGGAATGGATAGCAATGTGGAATGGAACGTGGAATCGCATGGAGTGGAATGTGGAATGGAATGTAGAATGGAATGTGGAAGAGAACGTAGAATGGAATGAACTGCGGAATGGAAAGTGGAATGGATCGTGGAATGGAATGGAATGTGCCACGGATTGTGGAATGGAATGTGGTATGGAATGTGCAATGGAATGCAATGGAATGTGGAATGGAATGTGGAAAGAAATGGAATGGAATGTGGAATGAAATGTGGAATGTAATGAAATGGAATGTGGAATGGAATGGAATGGAATCTTGAATTCAACGTTAAATGGAATGGAATGGAATGTGAAATGGAACGTGGAATGGATGGTGGAATGGAACTTGTAATGCAATGGAAAGTGGAATGGAATGTGTAATGGAACATGGAATGCAATGTATTGTGGAATGGAATGGAATGTGGAATGGAATGTGGAATGAGGTTGAATGAAATGTGGAATGGAATGGACTGGAATGTGGAATGGAATATGAAATCGACTGGAATGGAATGTGGAATACAACGTGGAATGCAATGTGGAAAGGAACGTGGAATGGAATGGAATGTGGAATGGAAAGTGGAATGGATCGTGGAATGAAATGGAATTCGGAAAGTATTGTGGAATGGGAAGTGGTATGGAATGTGGAATGGAAAGGAATCGAATGTGGAATGGAATATGGAATGAAATGGAAGGGAGTGTGGAATGGAATGTGGAATGAAATGGAATGGAATATGGAATGGAATGAAATGGAATGGAATGTGCAATGGAATATGGAATAGAATGCAATGGAATGGAATGGAATGCAGAATGGGAAGTGGAATGGAACGGAATGGAATGTGGAATGGAATGAAAAGGAATGTGGAATGAAATGTGGAATGGAATGTGGAATGTAATGGAGTGGAATGTGGAATGGGATGGAATGCAATGGAATGGAATGTGGAATGTAATGTAAAGGGAAGTGAAATGGAATAATATCGAAGGTGCAATGGAACGGAACGGAGTGGAAATTGGAATGGAATGGAATGTGGAATGGAATGTAGAAAGGAATCTGGAATGGAATGTGGAATGGAATGTGGAATGTAATGTGCAATGGAAAGCAATGGAATGAAACTGGAATGGAACGTGGAATAGATGGTAGAATGGAACGTGGAATGGAAGATGGAATGGAAAGTGGAGTGGAATGGAATGGAATGTTAAATGGAACATGGAATGGAATGGAACGAAACGTGGAATGGAATGGAATGGAAAGTTGAATGGAATCTAATGGAATGTGGAAAGGAATGGAATGGAATGTAGTACGGAATGGAAAAGAAAGTGGAATGGAAAATGGAATGGAATTGAATGGAATGTGGAAAGGAATGGAATGGAATGAGGAATGGAATGGATTGGAATGTGGAATGGAAGGTGGAATGGAATGGAATGGAATGTGGAATGGAATGGAATGGAGTAGAATGTGGACAGGAATTTAATGGAATGTGGAATGGAATGTAGAATGGAATGTGGAATGCAATGCGGAATGGAATGTGGAATGGAATGAAATGGAATGTGGAATGTAGTGGAATAGAAAGTGAACTGGAAAGGAATGGAATGGAATGAAACGTGAAATGCAATGAAATGTGGAATGGAATTCAATTCAATTTTGGAATGGAAAGGAAAGGAATGTGGAATGGAATGAAAGGAAAGTGGAATGGAAAGTGGAATGGAGTGGAATGGAATGTTGAATAGAATGCAATGGAAAGTGGAATGGAATGAGGAATGCAAGGGAATGGAATGTGGTATGGAATGAAATGAAATGTGGAAAGGAATGGGGAGTGGAAAGGAATGGAATTTCGAATGCAGTGGAATGGAATGTGGATTGAAGTGGAATGAACTGTGGAATGAAATGTGGAATGGAATGTGGAATGGAATGGAATGGAATGGAATGGAATGGAATGCGGAATGGAAAGGAATAGAATGTGGAATGGAATGTGGAATGGAAAGGAAAGGAATGTGGAAAGGAATGTGGAATTGAATGGAAGTGAATGTGAAATGGAATGGAACGGAATGTGGAATGGAATGTGTAATGGAATATAATGCAATGTGGAATGGAATGGAAAGGAATGTGGAATGGAAATTGTAATGGAATGGAATGCAATGTGGAATGGAATGGAAAGGAATGTGGAATGGAACGTGTAGTGGAATTTGGAATGAAACGGAATGGGAAGTGGAATGGAAATGAATGGAAAGTGGAATAGAATGGAGTGGAGTGGAATGTGGAATGGAAAGGAATGGAATGTGAAATGCATTGTATAATGGAACGTGGAATAGAACGTGGAATGGAATGGAATTGAATGTGGAATGCATTGTAAAATGGAATGTGGACTGGAACGTGGAATGGAATGTGGAATGGAATGGAAAGGAATTTGGATTATAATAGATTCGAATGTGGACTGGAATGGAATGGAATGGAACGTGAAATGTAATGGAATGGAATTTGGAAAGGAATTCAATCTAATTTGGAATGGAATGGAATGGAATGTGTTCTGGAATGGAAAGGAATGTGGAATGTAAAGTGGAATGGAATGGAGTGAAATGTGGAATGAAATAGAATGGATTATGGAATGGAATGGAATGGAATGGGATTTGGAATTTAATGCAATGGAAATGAATGGAATAGAATGTGGAATGGAGTGCAATGGAAAGTGGAATGGAATGGAATTGAATGTGAAACGGAATGGAATGGAATGTGGAATGGAATGGAATGTAGAATGGAATGCAATGTGGAATGGAATGGAATGGAACGTGTATTGGAACGTGGAATGGAATGTGGAATGGAATGGAATGGAATGTGGAATGAATGAGGAATGGAATGGGAAGGAATGTGGAATCTAATGTGTAATGGAATGGAATGGAAATTGGAATGGAACGTGGAAAGGAATGTGGAATGGAAAATGTAATGGAAGGTGGAACGTAAAAAGAAATGGAATGTGGAATGGAATATGGAATGGAAAGGAACGAAGCGTGGAATTGAATGTGGAATGGAATGTGGAATGGAATATGGAATGGAACGGAATGGAGTGGAATGTGGAATGTCATGAAATGGTATGAGGAATAGAATGTGGAATGCAAAATGGAACGGAATGTGGAATGGAATGAAGTGGAATGTGTATTGCAATGTGCAATGGAATGGAGAGGAATGTGGAATTGAATGTAATGGAATGTGGAATGTAATGTGGAAGGGAATGGAATGGAATGTGGAATGTAATGGAATGCAAAGTGGAATGGAGTTTGGCATGGAATGTGGAACGGAACGTTTAAAGGAGTGGAATGGAACGTGGAACGGAATGGAATGAAATATGGAATTGAATGCAACCGAATGTGGAATGGAATGGAAAGAATGTAATAGAAATTGAAATGGAAAGGAATGGAATGTGGAATGGAATGGAAAGTAATGTGGAATGGAAACAGTAATGGAATGGAATGGAATGGAATGTGTAATGGAATAGAATGGATTGCGGAATGGAATGCAATGGAATGGAATGTGGAATGCAATGGAATGGAAATGAATGGAATGAAATGTGGAATGATATGCAAGGGAATGTGGAATGAAATGGAATGGAATGTGGAATGGAATGGAATTGAATTGAACGTGGAATGGAAAGGAATGGAATAGAATGGAATGTGAAATGGAATAGAATGGAAAGAGCAATGAAATAGAATGGAATTTGGACTGGAATGGAAAGGAATGGAATGGAACGGAATGTGGAATGGAATGGAAGGCGGAATGGAATTTTATGGAATGTGGAATCTAATGGAATGGAATGTAGAGTCGAAAGTGAAATGGAATGTAGAGTAGAATTGAACGGAATGTGAAATGGAATGGACTGGAATGTAGAATGGAATGCGGAATGGAATAGAATGGAATGTGGAATGGAATGTGGTATGGAATGGAATGGAAAGTGGAATGAAATGGAATGGATTGTGGAATGGAATGAAATGGAATCGAATATGTAATGGAATGGAACGGAATAGAATGAATGTGGAATGAAATGTAATGGAATGGAATGTGGAATGCAATGGATTGGAAAGCTATGGAATGGTATGGAAAGGAATGGAATTCAATTGAATGGAATGGAAGGGAATGCAGAATGGTTCATGGAATTGATTGGAAAGGAATGTGGACTGGATTGGAAAGGAATAGAATGTGGACTGGAATGGAATGGTATGTGGAATGGAATGTGGAGTGGAATGGAATGGAATGTGAAAAGGATTGCAATAGAATGTGAAATGGAATGGAATGTGAAAAGGTATGGAATGGAATGTGGAATGCATTGTGAAATGGAAGGGAAAGAATGTGAAATGGAAAGGAATGATATGAAATGTAAAGTGGAATGGAATGGAATGTGAAATGGAATGAAATGGAATGGAATGGAATGTGGCTTGGAATGGAATTGGATGTGAAATGGAATGGAATGGAAGGTGGAATGGAATGGAATGGAGTGGAAATTGGAATGGAATGGAATGTAATGTGGAATGGAATGTAGACTGGAAAGTGAAATGGAATGTGGAATGCAAGATGGAATAGAATGGAATGCAATGTGGATTCCAATGGAATGGATTCTGGACGAGAATTTAATGGAATGGAATGGAACGTGAAATGGAATGGAAGGGAATGTAAACTGGAATTCAAAGGAACTTGGAATGGAATGGAATAGAATGTGGAATTGAATGGAAAGTAATGTGAAATGGAAACTGGAATGGCATGGAATGGCATGGAATGTGGAATGGAATGGAATAAAGCGGATGGTGGAATGGAGTGGAATGCAATGTGGACTGGAATATGTGATGGAATGCGGAACGGAATGCGGAATATAATGGAGTGGAATGTGGAATGGAATGGAATGGAATGGAATGTGGAATGGAATGGAATGGAATGCAGAATGAAATGTGCATTGGAATGGAAAGGAAAGTGAAATGGAATGCAATGGAATGTGCACTGGAATGGAATGATGCGGATGGTGGAATGGATTGGAATGGAATGTGGACTGGTATATGGAATGGATTGTGGAATGGAATGCGGAATGTAATGGAGTGGAATGTGGAATAGGATGGATTACAATGGAATGGAAAGTGGAATGGAATGGAATGAGAAGTGAAATGGAATACTATGGAAGGCGGAATCGAATGGAATGGAGTGGAAATTGGAATGGAATGGAATGGAATGTGGAATGGAATGTGGAATGGAATGTGGAATGCATTGGAATTAAACTGGAATGGATCATGGAATGGATGGTGGAATGGAACGTGGAATGGATGGTGGAATGCAACGTGGAATGGAAGATGGAATGGAATGTGGAATGCAATGGAATGGAAAGGGAAACGGAACATGGAATGGAATGGAATGGTACGTGGAATGGAATGTAACGGAAAATGGAATGGAATCTAATGGAATGTGGAATGCATTGGAATTAAACTGGAATGGAACGTGGAATGGATGGTAGAATGGAACGTGGAATGGATGGTGGAATGCGACGTGGAATGGAAGATGGAATGGAATGTGGAATGGAATGGAATGGAAACGGAAACGGAATATGGAATCGAATGAAATGGAACGTGGAATGGAATGTAATGGAAAGTGGAATAGAATGTAATGGAATGTGGAATGCAATGGAGTGGAATGTAGTATAGAATGGAATGGAAAGTGGAATGGAACATGGAATGGAGTGGAATGGAAAGTGGAAAGGAATGGAATGGAACGTGGAATGGAATGGAGTGGAAAGTGGAATTGAATGTGGAATGGAATGGAATGGAATGTGGAATGGAATGGAATGGAGTGGAATGTGGAATGGAATGGAAAGGATAGTGGAATGGAATGTAGAATGCAAAGTGGAATGCAGTGTGGAACGGAATATGGAATGGAATGGAATGGAATGTGGAGTGTTGTCGAATAGAAAGTGAACCTGAATGGAATGGAATGGAATGGAATGGAACGTGAAATACAATAGAATGTGGTATGGAATTCAATGCAATTTTGGAACGGAATGGAAAGTTTTGTGGAATGGAATGGAAAGGAAAGTGGAATGGAATGGAATGGAATGTGGAATGGAATGGAATGGATTGCGGTATGGAATGGAATTGAGTGGAATGGAATGTGGAATGGAATGTGGAATGGAATGTAATGGAAAGAAGAATGGAATGAAATGGAAAGTGCAAAGCAATGGAAAGAAATGTAGAATGTAAGGCAAGGGAAAGTGGAATGCAGTGGAAAGGAACGTGGAATGGGAAGGAATGGAATGGAATGTGGAATGGAATGAAATGGAAAGGAATGGAATGTGGAATGGAATGTGGAATGGAAATGAGTGGAACGTGGAATGGAATGTGGAACGGAAAGCAATGGAATATGGAATGCAAGGGAATGGAATATGAAATGGAATGGAATTAAACGTGCAATGGAATTAAATGTGCAATTGAATGGAATGCAATGTGATGTGGAATGGAATGGAATCTAATGGACTGTGGAAAGTATGTAATGGAATGGAATGGATTGGAATGGAATGTGGAATGGAATGGAATGCAATGTATAATGGAAGGGGAAATGGAATGGAATGGAGTGGAATGTGAAATGGAATTTAACGGAGGGAAATGTGAAATGGAATGGAAAGGAATGGAATGTGGAATGGAATGGAACGTAATGTTAAAAGGAACATGAAATGCACGTGGAATGGAATGGAATGGAACGTTGAGTGGAAAGTGGAATGGAAAGTGGAATGCAATGGAATGCAATGTGGAATGGAATCTAATGGAAGGTGGAATGGAGTGGAATGGAAGGCGGAATGTAATGGAATGGAATGTGGAAATGAATGGTATGGAATTTGGAATGGAATCTGCAATGTAACGGAACAGAAAGTGGAATGAAATGTGGAATGGAATGGAATGGAATGTGGAATGGAAAGGAATGGAATGCGAAAAGGAATGGAATGGAATGTGGAATGGAATGGAATGTGAAAATGTGTAGAATAGAATGTGGAAAAGAATGGAATCTAATGTGGAATGCAATGGAATGGAATCTGGAATGGAATGTGGAATGGAATGGAATGGAATGAGGAATGCAATGGAATGGAATGTGGAATGGAAAGTGGAATGGAATGGAATGGAACGTGGAATGGATCGTGAAATCTAAAGTGAAATGGAGAGTGAAAAGGAACGTGGAATGTAACGTGGAATGGACCGTGGAATGGAATGTTTAATTCAATGTAATGGAATCGAATGGAATGTGGAATTGAAAGAAATGGAATTTGGAATGGAATGGAATGATATATGAAATGTAAAGTGGAATGGAGTGGAATGTGAAATGGAATGGATTGGAATGGAGTGGAAAGTGGATTGGAATCTAATGGGATGTGAAATGGAAAGGAATGGCAGGTGGAATGGATTGGAATGGAGTGGAAAGTGGAATGGAATGGAATGGAATGTGGAATGGAATGCAGAATGGAATGTGGAATGGAATGTGGAATGCAAAGTGGAATGGAATGGAATGGAATGTGGATTCTAATGGAATGGATTCTGGACTGTAATTTAATGGAATGGAATGGAATGTGAAATGGAATGGAATGGAAAGTGGACTGGAATGGAATGGAATGTGGAATGGAAAGTGAAATGGAACCTGGAATGGAATGGAATGGAAAGTTGAGTGGAAAGTGGAATGTAACATGGAATGCAATGGAATGCAATGTGGAATGGAATAGAATGGGAGGTGGAATGGTGTGGAATGGAATGTGGACTACAATGGAAAGGAATGTGGAAATGAATGGTATGGAATTTTGAATGGAACGTGGAATGTAGTGGAATGGAAAGTGGATGGAATGTGGAAAGGAATGGAATGGAATGTGGAAAGGAATGTGGAATGGAAAGGAATGGAACGTGGAATGAAATGTGGATTGGAATGTGGAAATTAAAGTGGATTGGAATTTGTAATGGGATGGAAAGGAATTTGGAGTAGATTGCAATGTAGTGTGGAATGGAAAGGAATGTAGTGCAATGTAAAATGGAATGTTTATTGCCATGTCGAATGCAGTGTGGAATGGAATGAATTGCAATGTGGCATAGAATGTGGAACCGAATGTGGAACGGAATGGAGTGGAATGTGGAATGGAAACGAAATGAGTGGAAAATGGAATGGAGTAGAATGTGGAATGGAATGGAATGTAGAATGGAATGTGGAACGCAATGAAATGGAATTTGGAATGGATTGTGGAATTGAATGGAATGGAATATGGTATGGAATGTGGAATTGAATGTGGAAAGGAAAGTGGAATGGACTGGAATGGAAAGTGGAAGGGAAAGTAAGGGAATGTAAAATGCAATGCAAAAGAATGTGGAATGGAATGGAATGGAGTGAAATGGAAATTGAAATGTCATGGAATTGAATGTACCATGGAATGGAATGGAATGGACTGTGGAAAGGAATGTAATGCAATGGAGTGGATTGGAATGGAATGTGGAATGGAATGGAATGGAATGTGGAATGGAAGGTGAAATGGAATGGAATGGAGTGGAAAGTGAAATGGAATTTAATGGAGTGAAATGTGAAAAGCAATGGAATGGAATGGAATGTGGAACGGAATGGAAATTGAAATGGAACGTGGAATGGAATGTAATGGAATGTTGAGTGAAAACTGGAGTGGAACGTGGAATGGAATGTGGAATGCAATGGAATGCAATGTGGAATGGAATGGAATGGAAGGTGGAATGGAGTGGAATGGAACCTGGAATGTAATGGAATGGAATGTGGAAATGAATGGTACGCAATTTGGAATGGAATGTGGATTGTAGTGGAATGGAAAGTGGAATGGAATGTGGAATGGAATGGAATGGAATGTGGAAAGGAATGTGGAATGGAAAGGAATGGAATGTGAAAAGGAATGGAATGGAAATTAAAATGGAATCAAATGTGAAAATGTATGTAATGGAATGTGGAAAAGAATGGAATGGAATGTGGAATGCAATGGAATGGAATGTGGAATTGAATGTGGAATGGAATATAATGGGATGTGAAATGGAACACTATGGAAGGTGGAATGGAATGGAATGGAGTGGAAATTGGAATGGAATGGAATGGAATGTGGAATGGAATGTAGAATGGAATCTGGAATGGAATGTTCAATGGAATGGAATGGAAATTGGAATGGAACGTGAAATGCAACGTGGAAAGAAAAGTTGAATGGAACATGGAATGGAACGTGGGGAGGAATGGAAAGTAATTTGAAATGGAATGGAAAGGACGCTGAAATGAAATGGAATGGGAAATGTAATGGAAAGGAATGGAATGGAATGTTGAATGGAATGGAATGGGATGTGAAATGGAACACTATGGAAGGTGGAATGGAATGGAATGGAGTGGAAATTGGAATGGAATGTAGAACGGAATGTGGAATGGAATGTAGAATGGAATCTGGAATGCAATGGAATGAATCTGGAATGGAAGGTGGAAAGGATGGTGGAATGGAAGGTGGAAAGGAATGGAATGGAATGTGGAATGAAATGTGGAATGGAATGCAATGGAACTTTGAATGGAACGTGAAATGCAACGTGGAAAGAAAAGTCTAATGGAACGTGGAATGGAACGTGGAGAGGAATGGAAAGTAAAGTGGAATGGAATGGAAAGGAAGGTGGAATGGAATGGAATGTGAAATGGAATGGAATGGAATGTGGAATGCATTGTGAAATGAAATGGAATGGAATGTGGAATGGAATGGAATGATATATGGAATGGAAGGTGGAATGGAATGCAATGGAATGTGAAATGGAATGGAATGGAATGGAATGGAATGGAATGGAATGGAATGGAATGTGGATTGGAATGGAATGGGATGTGAAATGGAAAGGAATGGAATGTGGAATGGTATGTAAGTGTGGAAAGTGGAATGGAATGGAATGTGGAATGAACTATAGAATGAAATGAGGAATGGAATGTGGAATGGAATGCGGAATGGAACGTGGAATGGAATAGAATGGAACCTGGAATGGATAGTGAAATGGAATGTAATGGAACGTGTAATGGAATGTGGAGACGGTCATGGAATGGAACGTGGAATGGAATGGAATGGAATGTGGAATTCAATGTGGAATGGAATGGAATGGACTGTGGAACGGATGTGCAATGGAATCGAATGGAATGTGGAATGGAATGTGGATTGGAATGGAGTGGAATGTAGAATGGAATGGAATGGAAAAATTGAATGGAATGTGACCACGAATGCAATGGAATTTGGAATGGAATGTGGAATCGAAAGTGGAATGGAATGGAAAGGAATGAAATGGTATGTGGAATGGAACGTAATGGTATGTGGAATGGAATGTGGAATGGAAAGTGGAATAGATACTGGAATGGAATGGAAAGGAGTGGAATGTTGAATGCAATGAGGAATGGAATGTGGAATGGAATGTGGAATGGAATGTTGAATGGAATGGAATGGAATGTGGAATGGAATGTGGAAGGGAATGTGGAATGGAATGTGCAATGGAATGGAATGGAATGTGGAATGGAACGTGGAATGAAACATGGAAGGGAATGTGGAAAGGAACGTGGAAAGGAAAGTGGAATGGAACGTGGAATGGAATGTTGAATGGAATCTGGAATGCAATGGAATGAAATGGAAGATGGAATGGAACGTGGAATGAAATGTAGTGGAATGGAATGTGGAATGCAAACTGCAATACAACGCGGAATGGAATGTGGAATGGAACATGGATTGGAATGGAATGGAACGTGGAATGGAATGGAATGTGCAATGAAATATGGAATGGAATGTTAAATGGAATGTGGAATGGAATGGGGAATGGAAAGGAATGGAATGTGGAATGAAATGGAAAGGAATGGAATGGAATTTGGAGTGGAAATGAATGGAATGGAATGTGGAATGAAATGGAATGATATGGTATGGAATGTGGAATGGAATGGAATGGAATGTGGAATGAAACGTGGAATGGAAAGTGCAATGGAATGTGGACAGTAACGTGGAATGGAATGTGGAGTGGAATGGAATGGAATGCAGAAAAGAATGGAATGGAATGTGGAACGGAAAGGAATGGAACGTGGAATGGAATGGAATGGTATTGAAGGTAGGATAGAAATAAAATGAATGGAATGGGATGAGGAATGAAATGGAATGGATTGTGGAATGGAAAGGAATGGAATGGAATTTGGAACGGAATGGAATGGAATGGAGTGGAATGCGGAATGGAATGGAGTGGAATGCGGAATGGAATGGAATGGAAGGGAATGGAATGTGGCATTCAATGGAGTGGAGTGTGAAATGGAATGGAATGGAATGTGGAATGCAATGGAGGGGAATGGAAAGGATTTCAATACTGAGTGGAGTGGAATTCAAGGCAGAATGGAATGGAATGTGGAATGCAATGGAGTGGAATGGAAAGGATTTGAATATTGAATGGAATGGAATTCAATGCAGATTGGAATGGAATGGAATGCCGAATGGAATGCAATGGAATGCGGAATGGAATGGAATGTGAAATGGAATGGAATGGAATGTGGAACAGAATGGAGTGGAATATGGAATGAAATGGAATGGAACGTGGAAAGGAAAGTGGAATGGAATTCGGAATGAAATGGAAAGGAATCGAATGTGGAATTACATAGAATGGAATGTGGAATTGAATGGAATGGAATGTAGAATGGAATGGAAAGGGAAGTGGAATGGAATGTGAAATGGAATGTGGATTGGAATGTAGAATAGATTGGAATGGAAAGTGGAATGGAACGAAATGTAATGTGGAGTAGAATGGAATGGAATGGAATGTGGAATGGAATGTGGAAAGGAATGGAATGGAATATGAAATGTAATGTGGACTGGAATGGAATGGAATGTGGAATGGAATAGAATGTGGAAAGGAATGAAATTGAATGGAATGAAATGGAAAGGAATGTGCAATGGAATGTAATGGAATGTGGAATGGAATGGAATGTGTAATGGAATGTGGAATGGAATGGAAGGTGCAATGGAACGTGCAATGTAACGGAATGGAATGTGCAGTGGAATGGAATGGAATGTGCAAAGGAATGTGGAATGGAACGTGGAAGTTGATGAAGTGGTATGTCAAAGGGAAAGAGGTATGGAATGTGAAATGGAATGTGGAAAGAAATGTCGAATATAATGGAATGGAACATAGAAAGGAATGGAATGGAACGTTTAATGGATCGTGGAATGTAATGTGGAAAGGAATGTGGTATGGAATGCAATGGAATGTGGAATGGAATGTGGAATGGAATGGAAAGGATTGTGGAATGCAATGTGAAATGGAACCTTGAATAGAATGGAGTATAATGTGGAATGGAACGTGGAATTTAACTGAATATACCTTGGAATGGAACGTAGAATGGAAAGTTGAAAGGAATGTGGAATGGAATGGAATGGAATGTGGAATGGAATGGAATGGAATGTGGAATGTATTGGAATGGACTGTGGAATGTAAAGTGGAACGCAATGGAATCGAATGGGGAATGGAATGGAATGGAATGTGAAATGGAATGTGGAATGGAATGTGAAATGCAATGTAGAATGGAGTGCAATGCAATGTGGAAAGGAATGGAATGGAATGTGGAATGCAATGATTAACGGAATGTGGAATGGAATGTGGAATGCAATGTGCAAAGAATGTGTAAGGCAAAGGAATGGAATGTGAAAAGGAACGTGGAACAGAATGGAATGAAATGTGCAATGGAATGTGGAACAAAATGTGGAATGGAATGGAATGGAATGTGGAATGGAATGGAATGGAAAGTGGAATGGAAAGTAGAATGTAATGGAGTGGGATGGGGAATGGAATGGAATGGAATGTGAAATGCAATGTGGAATGGAATGTAAAATGGAATGTGGAATGGAATGGAAAGCAACGTGGAATGGAATGGAATAGAATGTGGAATGCAATGCCGAACGGAATGTGGAATAGAATGTGGAATGGAATATGGAAAGGAATGGGGAATGGAATGTGAAATGGAATGTGGAAGGGAATGGAATGTGGAAACGAAAGTGGAAAGGTATATGGAAAGGAATGTGGAATGGAATGTGGAAATGAATATAGAATGGAAGGGAATGGAATGTGAAATTAAATGGAATGGAATGCGGAATGGAAGGTGTAATGGAATGGAATGCAATGTGGAATTTAATGTGGAATGGAACGGAATGCAATGTGAAACAGAATGTGGAATGAAACGTAGAATGGAATAGAATGGAATGTGGAATGGAATGGAATGGAATGGTATGGAATGTGGAATGGAATGGAATGGAAAGTGGAATGCCATGGAATGGAATGTGGAATGCACTGACAATGGAATGGAATGGAACGGAATGGAATGTGGAGTGGAAGGGAATGGAATGTGGAATGGAATGGAATGGAATGGATTGGAACGTGGAATGCAATGGAAATGAATGTGGAATGGAATGGAATGGATGGAATATGGAATGGAATGTGGAATGGAATGGAATGGATTGTGGAATGGAATGGAATGAAATGTGGAATGGAATATGGAATGGATTATGGAATGGTGTGTGGAATGGAATGGAATGGAATGTGGAATGGAATGCACTGACAATGGAATGGAATGGAACGGAATGTAATGTGGAGTGGAAGGGAATGGAATGTGGAATGGAATGGAATGGAATGGATTGGAACGTGGAATGCAATGGAAATGAATGTGGAATGGAATGGAATGGATGGAATATGGAATGGAATGTGGAATGGAATGGAATGGATTGTGGAATGGAATGGAATGAAATGTGGAATGGAATATGGAATGGATTATGGAATGGTGTGTGGAATGGAATGGAATGGAATGTGGAATGGAATGCAACGGAATGTGTAATGCAATGAAATTGAATAGAATGTGGACTGAAATGTGAAGGAATGAAACAGAAACTGGACTGGAATGGAATGGAATGTGAATGGAATAGATGGACTACGAAATGGAATGGAATAGAATGTGGAATGGAATGAGGAATGGAATAGAATGCAGAATGGATGGTGGAATGGAATGGAATAGAATGTGGAATGGAATGGAATGGAATGTGGAATGGAATGGAGAGGAATGTGGAATGGAAGGTTGAAAGGAATGGAATAGAAAGTGAAAAGGAATGGAATGGAATGTGGAATGGAATTTTGAATTGCATGGAATGGAAGGTGAAATGGAATGGAATAGAATGTGGAATGGAATGTGGAAAAGAATATGGAATTGAATGGACAGGAAGGTGTAACGGAATGGAATGGAAAGTGAAATAGAATGTGGAACAGAATGTGAAATGGAATGTGGAGTGGAATGTGAAACAGAATGAAATGGAATGTGGAATTCAATGGAATGGAAAGTGTAAAGGAATGGAATGGAAGGGAACGTGGAATGTAACATGGAATGGAATAAAATTTGGAATGGAATAAGGAATGTAATGGAAAGGAATGTCGAATGGATTGTGGAACGGAATGGAAAGGTATGTGGAATGGAATGGAAAGGAATGTGGAATGCAATGGAATAGAATGTGGAATGGAATTGATTGGAATGTTTAATGGAATTTAATGGAATGTGTAATGGAATATGGAATGGGATGTGGAGTGGAATGGAAAGGAATGTGGAATGGACGGTGGACTGGAGACTATTGAAATGTGGAATGGAATGTGGAATGGAATGTGGAATGGAATGTTGAATGGAATGTGGAATAGAATGTAATGGAATGGAAGTTATTGTGGAATGGAATGTGGAATGGAATGTGGAATGGAAAATGTAATGGAACAGAATGTAATGTCGAATGCAATGTGGAATGAAACGTGGAACGGGACGTGGAATGCAATGGAATGTAATGAAGAATGGAACTTTTAATGGTATGGAATAGAACGCACAATGGAACGTGGAATGGAATGTGGAATGGAAAGTGGAAGGGAATGTGCAATGGAATGAATAATGAAAGGTTGAATGGTACGTGGAAGGGTATGTGTAATGGAAAGTTGAATGGAACGTGGAATGGAATGGAATGGAAGTGGAATGGAACGTGCAACTGAATGGAATGCAACGTGGAATGCACTGTGGAATGGAACGTGGAATGGAACGTGGAATGGAATGGAATGAAACGTGGAATGCAATGGGATGGAATATGGAAAGGAATGGAATTGAATGTGGAATGGAATGGAATGGAAAGTGGAATGGAATGGAATGGAACATGGAATAAAATGTGGAATGGAATGTGGAAAGGAATGGAATGGAATGTGGAATGCAATGGCATGGAATGTGGAATACAAGGGAATGGAATGGAATGGAATGTGGAATGGAATGGAATGGAATGTGTAATGCTATGGAATGGAATGGAATGAGGAATTGAATGGAATGGAATGTGGAATGGAATGGAATAGAATGTGGAATGCAATAAAATGGAACATAGAATAGAATGTGGAATAGAATGTGGAATGTAATGTGGAATGTAATTGAATGGAATGTGGAATAAAGTGGAATGGAATGTGGAAAAGAATGGAATGGAACAAAAGGTGGAATAGAATGGAATGCAATGGAATGGAATACGGAATGTAATGGCATGGAATGTGGAAAGCAATGTAATGAAATGGAATGTGAAATTGAATGGAATGGAAGGTGGAATGGAAAGGAATGGAATGTGGAATGGAATGGAATGGAAAGTAAAAGAGAATGTGGAATGGTATTTGGAATGCAAAGGAATGCAATGTGGAGTGGAATGTGGAATGGAAATTAAAGGAATGTTCAAAGGAATATGGAAGAGAATGTGGAAGGGAATGCGGAATGGAAGGCAATAGAATGTGGAATTGAACACGAAATGGAAAGTGGAATGGAAAGTGGAAAAGAATGGAATGGAAAGAGGTATGGAATGTGGAATGGAAAGTGGAATGGAAAGTGGAATGGTATGGAAAGGAACGCGGAATGTAATGTGGAATGGAGTGGAAAGGAATGTGGAATGGAATGTAGACTGGAATGTGGAATGTAATGGAATGGAATGGAATGTGAAATGGAATGTGGAATGGAATATGAAATGGAACATGTAATGGAATGTGAAATGGAACGTGGAATGGAATGTGGAATGGAATGAAATGGAACGTGGAATGGAACGTGGAAAGGAATGTGGAATGGAATGGAATGGAATGTGGAATGGAATGCAGAATGGAATGGAATGTGGAATGGAATGTGCAATGGAATGGAATGGAATGTGCAAAGGAATGTGGAATGGAACGTGGAAGGGAATGCAGTTGTATGTCAAAGGGAATGAGGTATGGGATGTGAAATGGAATGTAGAAAGAAATGCCGAATATAATGGAATGGAACATGGAAAGGAATGGAATGGAAAGTTTAATGGATCATGGAATGGAACGCATAAAGGAAATTGGAATGGCATGCAATGGGATGTGGAATGGAATATGGTGTGGAATGGAATGGAAAGGAATGGAAAGGATTGTGGAATGCTATGTGAAATAGAGCCTGGAATAGAATGGAGTATAATGGGAAATGGAACGTGGAATTTAACTGAATGGACCTTGGAATGGAACGTAGAATGGAATGTTGAATGGAATGTGGAATGGAATGGAATGGAATTTGGAATGGAATGGAAAGGAATTTGGAATACAATGGAATGGACTGTGGATTGTAACGGAAAGGAATGTGGAATGGAATGGAATGGAATGTGGAATGGAATTTAATGGAATGTGGAATGGAATGGAATGGTATGGAATGTGGAATGGAAGGTGGAATTGATGAAATGGAATGTGAAATTAAATGGAATGGAATGTGGAATGTAGTGTGAAATGGAATGGAATGCAACGTGGAACGGAATGTGGAAAGGAATGGAATGGAATGTGGAATGGAATGTGGAATTTAATGGAACAGAATGTGGAATAGAATGTGCAATGGAATGTGGAATGGACTGTGTAATGGAATGGAACGGGAAGGAATGTGGAAAGTAATGGTAAATGGAATGGAATCAACAGTGTAATGGAATGTGGAATAGAATAGAATGGAATGTGGAATGGAAGGGAATGGAATGCGGAATGGAATGGAATGGAAAGTGGAATGGAATGTGGAAGCTATTGGAATGGTATGTGGAATGGAATGGAATGGAAGGTGAAATGGAACGTGGAATGGAATGTGGAAAGGAATGTGGAATGGAATGGTATGGGGAATTGAATGGAATAGAATGCAACAAATGAATGGAATGGAATGTGGAATGGAAAGGAATAGAATGTGCAATGGAATGGAATGGAATGGAATGGAACATGGTTTGTTATGGTATACAATGCAGTGTAATGGAATGTGGAAAGGAAAGGAATGGAATGTGGAAGGGAATAGAATGTGGAATGGAAGGAAATGGAATGGAAATAAATGGAATGGAATGTGGAATGGAATGGAATGGAATGAAATGGAATGGAATGGAATGTGAAATGGAGTGGAATGGAATGTGGAACGGAATAGAAAGTGGAAAGGAAAGAAATGGAATTGAATTGAGAATGGTATGGAATGGAATGGAATGTAGAAAGTAATGGAATGGAATGTGGAATGGAATAGAACATGGAATGGAATGAAGTGGAATGGAATGCGGAATGGAATGGAATGGAATGGAATGTGGAATGGAATGGAATGGAATTGACTGGAATGTGGAATGGAATGCAGTGAAATGTGGAATGGAATAGAATGTGTAATGGAATGAAATGGAATGCATTGCACAATGGAATAGAATGTTGAATGGAATGAAGTGGAACGGAACGTTTAACGGAATGGAATGGAATGGAATGTGGAATATAATGGAATGGAATGGAACTGAACGGAATTTGCAATTGAATGGAGTGGGAAGTGGAATGGAATAGAATGGTGAATGCAAAGAAATGGAATGGAATGTGGAATGGAATGGAATGGAATGTGGAACTGAATGAAATTGAATATGGAATGGAGTGGAAAATAATGGAATCTGGAATGGAATGTGGAATGGAATGGGATGGAATGGAATGGAAAGTGGAATGGAATGGAATCTAATCTTGACAGGAATGTGGAATGCAATGTGGACTGCAGTGTGTAAAGGAATGGAATGGAATGTGGATTGGAACTGAATGGAATGTGGAAAGGAAATTGGAATGGAATGGAATGCCAAGTGAAATGGCATGTGAAATGGAAACTGGAATGGAATGTGGAAAGGTACATGGAATGGATTAGAATGGAACGAGATATGCAATGGAAAGAAATGTGGAATGGAATAGAATGGAATGTCCAATGCAATGTGGAATGGAATGGAATTGAAGGCGGCATGGAATGTGGAAAGGAATGCAAAGGAATGTGAAATGGAAAGAAATGGAATGTGGAATGGAATGTGGAATGGAATGGAATGAAATTGAATGTGAAATGGAATGAAATGGAATGTGGAATGGAATATGCAAAGGAATGGAATAGAGTGGAATGGGGATTGGAATGTGGAATGGAATAGAATCTAATGTGGAATGAAATGGAATGGAATGCTTTGCCATGTGGAATGGAATGTGGAATGAATTGGAATGGTATGAAATTGAAAGGGGAACGGAATGGAATGCAATGTGGAATGGAATGGGAATGGAATGGAATGGAATGTGGAATTGAATGGAATGGAATGTGGAATGGAAGGGAATGGAATGTGGAATGGAAATGACTGGAACGTGAAATTCAATGGAATGGAATGAAATGCAATGTGCAATTGAATAGAATTGAACAGGGAATGGAATGTGGAATGGAATGAAATGGAATGTGCAATTGAATGGAATTGAACGGGGAATGGAATGTGGAATGGAATGGAATGGATTGTGGCATAGAACCGAATGGAAGTGAATGTGTAATGGAATGTGGAATGGAATGTAGAATGGAATTGAATGGAATGTGGAATGGAATAGAGCTTGGAATGGAATGGAATGGAATGTGGATTGGAATGGAATGGAATGGAATTTGGAATGGAATGGAATGGAAGGGAATGTGGAATGTAAGGGAAGGGAATGTGGAATGCAATGGAATGGAATGGAAGTTGGAATTGAATGGAATGGAAGGGAATGTTGAATGCAATGGAAGGGAATGTTGAATGCAATGGAATTCAATGGAACATGGAATTGAATGGAATTGAACGGGGAAAGGAATGAGGAATGGAAAGTGGAATTGAATGTGGAATGGAATGGAAGGGAAAGGAATGTGGAATAGAATGGAATGGAATGGAATGTGCAATGTAATGTTGAATGGAATGTGGAATGGAAGGGAATGGAATGTGGAATGGAATGGAATGGAATGTGGAATGGAATGGAAGATGGAATGGAATGGAATGGAATGTGGATTGGAATAAAATTGAATGGAATGTGGAATGGAATGGAATGGAAAGTGAAACGGAATTTGGAATGGAATGTGGAATGGAATGAAATGGAATCTGGAATGCAATAGAATTGAATGTGGAATGGTAAGTGGAAAGTAATGGAACATGGAATGGAATGTGGAATGGAATGGGGAATGCAATGTGGAATGGAATGTGGAATGGAATGTGGAGTGTTATATGGAAAGAAATGTAGCATGGAATGTGGAATGGAACGGAATTGAATGTGGAATGGAACGGAATGGTATGTGGAATGAAATGTGGAATGAAATGTGGAATGTAACGTAGAATGGAACGTGGAAAGAATGGAATGGAACGTGGAATAAAATGTCGAATGGAATGGAATAGAATGTGGAATAGAATTTGCAATGAAATGTGGAATGGAATGGAAAGAAATGTGGAATGGAAGGTGGAGTTGAATGGAAAGGAATGTTGAATGGAAGGTGAAGTTGAATGGAAAGGATTGTCGAATAGAATGCAATGTAATGCGCAATGGAATGTGGAATGGAATGGAAAGGAAAGTGGAATGGAATGTGGAATGGAATGGAATGGAAAGTGGAAAGGAATGTGGAATGGAAAGGACTGTAATATGGAATGGAATGTGGAATGGAAAGTGGAACGGAATGGAATGGAGTGGAAAGTGGAACGGAATGGAATGGAAAGGAAAGTGGAATGGAATGGAATGGAATGTGGAATGGAAGGCGGAGTTGAATAGAAAGGAATGTGGAATGGAATGTAAAGGAATGTGCAATGGAATGTGAAATGGAATGGAATGGAATGGAATATGGAATGGAATGTGGAATGGAAAGGACTGTAATAAGGAATGGAACGGAATGGAATGGAATGTGGAATGGAATGGAATGGAATGTGGAAAGAAATGCAATGGAATGGAAAGTGGAATTGAATGGAATGGAATGGAACGTTGAATGCAATGGAATGGAATGGAACGTGGAATTGAATGGAATTGAATTGGGAAAGAAATGTGGAATGGAAAGTGGAATGGAATGTGGAATGGCATGGAATGTAATGTGGAATGGAATGGAATGTGGAATAGAATGGAATGGAATGTGCAATGGAATGTGGAATGAAATGTTGAATGGAATTGACGTTGGAATGCAATGGAATGGAATGGAATGTGGACTGGAATGGAATGGAATGGAATGTGGAATGGAATGGAATGGAATGGAAAGTGAAATGAAATTTGGAATGGAATGTGGAATGGAATGAAATGGAATGCAGAATGGAATAGAATGGAATGTGGAATGGAAAGTGAAATGCAATGGAACAAGGAATGGAATGTGGAATGGAATGTGGAATGGAAAGTGGAATGGAATGTGGAATGGAATGTGGAATGAAATGTAGTACTGAATGTGGAATGGAATGGAGTGGAATGTCCAATGGGATGTGGAATGGAATGGAATTAAATGCGGAATGGAATGTGGAATGAATTGGAAATGAATGTGAAATGGAAAGAAATGAAATGTGGAAGGGAATGTTGAATGGAATGGAATGGAATTGAAGGTGAAATGGAATGGAATGGAATGTGGAATGGAATGTGCAAAGGAATTGAACGGAGTGGAATGTGGAATAGAATGTAGAATGGAATGGAATAGATTGTGTAATGTAATGGAGTGGAAAGTGGAATGCAATGGGTTGCAATGTGTAATTTAATGTGGAATGGAATGGAATTGAAAGCAGAATGGAATGGAATGGAATGTGGAAAGGAATGTGGAATGGAATGGAGTGTAATGTGGAATGGAAAGGAATGGAATGTGGAATGGAATGGAATGCAATCTGGAATAGAATGGAATGGAATGGAATGGAATACGGAATGTAATGGAAAGGAATGTGGAAAGCAATATAGTGGAATGCAATGTTAAATTGAATGGAATGGATTGTAGAATGGAAAGGAATGGAATGTGGAATGGAATGGAATGGAACGTAAAAGAGAATGTGGCATGCTATTTGGAATGGAAAGGAATGGAATGTGGAACGGAATGTAATGGATTGTGGAATAGAATGGAATGGAATGGAATGTGGAATGGAATGTAACGTGTAATGAAATGGAATTCAATGTGGATTGGATTGGAATGGAACGTGTAATTGAATGGAGTGGAATGGAATGGAAAGTGAATTGGAATTTGGAATGGAATGTGAAATGGAATGCGGAAAGGAATGTGGAATGGAAAGTGGAATGAATTGTGGAAAGGAATGTGTAATGGAACGGAATGGAATGTGGAATGGGATGTGGAATGGAGTGTGGAATGGAAAGTGGAATGGAACGGCATGGAAAGTGTAATTGAAACTGGAATGGAATGTGGAATGGAATATTGAATGCAGTGTGGAATGGAATGTGGAATGGAAAGGAATGGAGTGTGGGGAAAAATGACGAATGGAACGGAATGGAATTTGCAATGGAATGTAGAATGGAACGTGAAATGGAGTGGAATTGAATGTAGAATTGAACGTGCAAGGGAAAGTAATGAGACATTGAATTGAAAGTGGAATGGAACGTGGAATGGAATAGAATGCAACATGAAATGGAATGTGGAATTTAATGTGTAAAGGAATGGAATGGAATGTAGAATGGAATGGAATAGGGAATGGAAAGGAAAGGAATATGAATTGGAATGTGGAATGGGATGCAAAATGGAAACAGGAATTGAATGTGGAATGGAATGGATGTAACGTGGAATGAAATGGAATGGAAGGAGGAATGGAAGGTGGAATGGAACGTGGACAGCAACGTGGAATGGAAGGTGTAATGCAATGAAATGCAATGTTGAATGGAGAGGAAGGCAACGTCTAACCAAATGTGGAATGGAAAGGAATGGAATATTTAATGGAATGAGGAACAGAATGTGGAATGGAATTTAATGGAATGTGGAATGGAACGGAATGGAGCGTGGAATTGAATGGAATGGAACGGAATGTGAAATGGAATGTGGAATGGAACGCTGAACGGCATGAAATGGGATGTAGAAGGGAATAGAATGGAATGTGCAATGGAATGGAATGGAACATGGAATGGAAGGTGGAATGGAATGTGGAATGGAGAGTGGAAAGGAATGTGGAATGGAAAGGAAGGCAATGTGGAACGGAATGTGAAATGTAATTTAAAACAATATTCAAACGAATATGGAAGAGAATGTGGAAGGGAAAGTGGAAAGGAATGCAATAGAATGTGGAATTGAATGTGAAATAGAAAGTGGAAAGGAAGGGAATGGAAAGTGAAATGGAATGTGGAATGGAACGTGGAATGGAAAGTGGAATGGAAAGGAAGGGAACGTGGAATGGAATGTGGAATCGAATGGAAAGGAATGTGAAATGGAATGTAGAACGGAATGTGGAATGGAATGGAATGGAATGGAATGTGAAATGGAACGTGGAATAGAACCTGAAATGGAACGTGGAATGGAATGTGAAATGGAACGTGGAATGGAATGTGGAATGGAATGAACTGGAGAAAGGAATGGAATGGAATGGAACATAGAATTTAATGGAAAGAAAATTGGAATGGAATGGAATAGAATGTGGAAAGGAATGGAATGGAATGTGGAAAGGAATGGAATGGAATGTTGAATGGAATGAAATGTAATGTGGAAAAGAATGTTAAATGGAATGTGGAATGGAAATGAATGCAATGTGGAATGGAATGGAATGGAATGGAATGTGGAATGGAATGGAATGGAAAGTGGAACGGAATGTGGAATGAAACATGTAATGGAAAATGCAAAGGAACATGGAATGGGACGTGGAATGGATTGAGTAATGGAATGGAATGGAATGTTAAATGGAAGGGAAAGGAATGCGGAATGGAATGTGGAATGGAATGTGGAATGCATTGTGGAATGGAATGGAATGGAACGTGGAATGGAAAGAAATGGAATGCAATACGGAGTGGAATGGAATGGAATGTGAAATGTAATGGAATGGAATTTGGAATGCAATGGAACTGAATGTGGAATTGAATGGAATTGAATGCGGAATGGAATGGATGGAATGTGGAATGGAATTATATGAAATAGAATTTGGACTGGAATTTAGTGGAATGGAAGGGAATGTGGAACGGTATGCAATGAAATGGAATGTGGAACGGAATGTGGAATGTAATGGAAAGAAATGTGGAATGGAATATGGAATGGATTATTGAATGTTATGTGGAATGGAGTGGAATGGAATGTGGAATGGAATGGAATGGAATGTGGAATGTAATAGAATTGAATAGAATGTGGAATGAAATGGAAAGGAATGAAACAGAAAGTGGATTGGAATGGAATGGAATGTGAACGGAATGGAATGTGTAATGGAATGCAATGTGTAATGGAGTGTGGAATTGAAATGAATGGAATGTGGAATGGAATGCTCAATGGAATGTGGAATGGAATATTTTGGAATGTGGATTGGAATGTGGAATGGAACGTTGAATGGAAAGGAATGGAATGTGGAATGGAATGTAGAATGGAAAGTGGAATGGAATGGAATGGAATTTGGAATGGAATGGAATGGAATGTGCAATTCAATTTGGAATGGAATGGAAAGGAATGAGGAATGGAATGGAACGTGGAATGGAATGTGGAATGCAACGGAATGGAATGGGAATGAAATGTGGAATGCAATGAATTGCAATTTGGAATGGAATGTGGAATGGAATGGAATGCAATGAGGAATGGAATTTGCCAAGGAATGCGGAATGGAACGAGGAATGGAAGATGGAATGCAATGGAATGGAATGTGGAATGGAATGTGGAATGGAATGGAATGTGGAATGGAATGTAATGTTTAAATGGAATGGAAGGGAACGTGGAATTTAATGTGTACCGGAATGGAACACTATGTTGAATGGAATGTGGAATGGAATGCGGAATTGAATGGAATTGAATGTGGAATGGAATGGAATGTGCAATGGAAAGGAATGTTTAAATGGAATGGAATGGAATGTGGAATGGAATGTGTACTGGAATGGAGCACAATGTGGAATGGAATGAGGAATGGAATGGAATGGAATGCAATGTTTAATGGAATGTTCAATGGAATGTGGAATGGAATGTGGAATGGAATGTTCAGTGGAATGTGGAATGGAATGTTTAATGGAATGTTCAATGGAATGTGGAAAGGAATGTGGAATGGAATGTGCAATGGAATGTGGACTGGAACGTGGAATGGAACGGAATGGATTGCAGAATGGAATATGGAATGGAAAGTGGAATGGAAAGTGGAAAGTTTCGTGGAATGGAATGTGGGATGGAATATGGAATGGAATGTAATGGAATGTGGAATGGAACATGGAATGGAACGTGGAATGGAATGGACTGGAACGAATAATGGAATGTGGAATGGAATGGAACGGGATGTGTAAGGGCATGGAATGGAGTGTGCAATGCAAAGGAATGAAATGAAGAATGGAACATGGAAGAGAACGTGGAATGCAACGTGGAATGCAATGTGAAATGGAATGGAATTCAATGTGAAATAGAATGGTATGAAATGTGGAAAGGAATGAAGTGGATTGGAATGTGGAATGGAATGGAATGGAATGGAATGTGGAATGGAATGGAATGGACTCTAATGGAATGTGGAATTGAATGGAATAGAATGTGTAATGGAATGGAATGGAATGGAACGTGGAATGGAATGTGGAATGCAATGTTGAATAGAAAGTGGAATGGAATGGATTGGAAAGTGTAATAGAATGGAACGGATTGGAATGTGGAATGCAATGTGGAATGGAATGTGGAATTGAATGGAATGGAATGTGGAATGGAATGGAATGTGCAATGGAATGGAATGTTTAAATGGAATGGAATGGAATGTGGAATGGAATGTGTACTGAAATGGATCACTATGTGGAATGGAATGGAATGGAATGTTTAAAGGAATGTTCAATGGAATGTGGAATGGAATGTTGAATTGAATGTGCAATGGAATGTGGAATGGAACGTTGAATGGAACGGAATGGATTGCGGAAGGGAATATGGAATGGAAAGTGGAATGGATAGTGGAATGTAACGTGGAATGTAACGTAGAATGGAACGTGGAATGGAACGTGGAATGGAATATGGAATGGAATGGAATCGAATGATTAATGAAATGTGCAATGGAATGGCATGGGATGTGTAATGGCATGGAATGGAGTGTGCAATGCAAAGGAATGAAATGAAGAATGGAACATGGAAAAGAACGTGGAATGCAACGTGGAATGCAATGTGAAATGGAATGGAATTTAATGTGAAATACAATGGTATGGAATGTGTAATGGAAAGGAATGGATTGGAATGTGGAATGGAATGAAATGGAATGGAAAGGAATGTGGAATGGAATGGAATGGACTCTAATGGAATGCGGAATTGAATGGAATAGAATGTGGTATGGAACGGAGTGGAATGGAACGTGGAATGGAATGTGGAATGCAATGTGGAATGGAAAGTGGAATGGAATGGAATGGAAAGTGAAATAGAATGGAAAGGAATGGAATGTGGAATGTAATGTGGAATGGAATGTGGAATTGAATGGAATGGAATGTGGAATGGAATGGAATGGAATGTGGAATGGAATGGATCAGAATGTGAAATGAATTGGAATGGAATGGAATGGAATGGAAACTGAAATAGAATATGGAATGGAAAGTGGAATTGAATGTGGAAAGGAACGTGGAATTGAATGTGGAATTCAATCGAATGGATTGTGAAATGGAATGTGCAATGGAATGGTATGGAATGTGGAATGGAATGTGGAATGCAATGTGGAATGGAAAGGAAAGAAACATGAAATGGAATGTGAAATGGAACGTGGAAAGGAACGTGGAATAGAATGGGGAATTGAATGGAATAGATTGTGAAATGTAATGTGCAATGGAATGGTATGGAATATGGAATGGAAGTTGGAATGCAATGTGGAATGGAATGGAATGGAATGTGGAATGGAATGTGGAATGGAACATGGAATGGAACGTGGAATGGAATGGATTGGAATGTGGAATGGAATGTGGGATGGAAAGGAATGGAATGTGGAAAGGAATGTGGAATGCAGTGTGAAATGGAATGGAATGCGGAATGCAATGTGGAATGAAATGGAATGGAATGTTTAAATGGAATGTATGGAATGTGGAATGGAATACGGTCTGGAATGGAATGCAATGTGGAATGGAATGTGGAATGTATTGGAATGGAACGTGCAATGGAACGTGGAATGTAACACGGAATGAAATGTGGAATGGAATAGAATGGAATCTGTAATGGAAGGGAATGGAATATGGAATGGAATGTGCAATTGAATGGAATGGAAAGAAATGGGATGTGTAAGGCAATGGAATGGAATGTGGAGTGGAAAGAAATGGAACGTGGGATGGAACGCGGAATGAAACGAGGAATGTAATGTGGAATCGCACGTGTAACGGAAAGTAGAATGCAATGGAATGGAATGTGGAATGGAAGGGAATGGAACGTGGAAAGCAACGTGGAATTGAAAGTGGAATGTAAAGTGGAGTGGAACTTGGAATGGAATGTGGAATGGAATTGAATGGAATGTGGAATGGAATGGAATGGAATGTGGAATGGAATGGAATGGAATGTAGTGTAATTTGGAATGGAATGGAATGGAATGCGAAATATAATGGAATGGAAAGTGGAATGGAATGGAATGGAATGTGGAATAGAAAGGAATGGAATGGAAGATGGAATGGAATGTCGAATTGAATGTGGAATTGAATGGAAAGGAATGTGGAATGGAATGGAATGGAACGTAGGATGGTTTGGAATGGAAAGAG
Organism: Pongo abelii; assembly: GCF_028885655.2. Taxonomy (NCBI): domain Eukaryota; kingdom Metazoa; phylum Chordata; class Mammalia; order Primates; family Hominidae; genus Pongo; species Pongo abelii. The sequence continues at coordinate 7,431,003 of NC_085929.1, read as the reverse complement.
GAATGGAATGTGGAAAGGAACGTGGAATGGAGTGGAATGGAACTTGGAATGGAACGTGGAATGGAGTGGAATGGAACTTGGAATGGAACGTGGAATGGAATGCAATGGAATGTGGAATGGAAACTGGAATTGAACGTGGAACGGAAGGGAAAGGAAGGTTGAATGGAATGTGGAATGGAATGTGGAAAGGAACGTTCCATTCCAAATTCCATTCCATTCCATTCCATATTCCTTTCCATTCCATTCCGCATTCCATTCAATTCCATTCCACATTCCATTCCACATTGCAATCCATTCCATTCCACATTCCATTCCCTTCCATTCCACATTCCATTCCATTCCATATTCCTTTCCATTACATTCCACATTCCACTCCATTCTATTCCATGTTCCATTCCTAATTCCATTACACATTCCGTTCCATTCCATTCCACTTCCATTCCATTCCATTCCATTCCGTTACACGTTCCATTCCACTTACCATTCCATTCTTTTCCACATTCCACTCCATATTCCATTCCGTTTAATTCCTCATATCAATCCATTCCATTCTCTTCCATTCCACATTCCATTCAATTCCATTCCACATTCCATTCAATTCCATTCCATTCCATTCCACTTTCCATTCCGCATACCATTTCACATTCCATTGCATTCCTTTCAACATTCCATTGCACATTCCATTCCATTTCATTCCACATTCCATTCTGCATTCCATTCCATTCCATTCCACATTCAATTAAACATTATATTCCATCCCATTCCACATTCCATTCCATCCCATTCCACATTCCATTCCACTTACCATTACATTGCATTCCACATTCCATTCCCATTGCTTTCCATTCCATTCAAAGCCTTCCAAATTCCATTCCACATACCATTCCATTCCGTTCTACATTCCATTCCACATTCCATTGGTTTCCATTCCACATTCCATTTCATTGCATTCCACATTCCATTCCTTTCCTTTCCACATTTAATTCCACTTTCAATTTCTTCCCATTCCACATTCCATTCCACATTCCATTGCATTTCATTGCACATTCCATTCCACATTCCATTCCATTCCATTCCAGATTCCTTTCCATTCCATTCCACATTCCTTTCAATTCCATTCCACATTCCATTCCACATTCCATTCCATTCCATTCCACATTCCATAACATTCTGTATTCCATTCTATTTCATTCCATTCCACATTCAATTCACATCCAAGTTCCATTACACAATCCATTCTATTCCATTCCACATTCCAGACCATTTCACATTCCATTCCATTCCATTCCATTCCACGTTACATTCCATTCCATTCCACATGCCATTCCATTCCGTTTCAAATTTCATTCCATTCCATTCCATTCAATTCCATTCCATTCCATTCCACATTCCATTCCACATTCCATTCCATTCCATTCCATTCCATTCAATTCCACATTTCATTGCACATTCCATTCCATTCCATTCTGCATTCCATTGCACGTTCCATTCCACGTTCCATTCCATTCTATTCAACATTCCGTTCCATTCCATTCCACTTTCCATTCCATTCCATTCCATTCCACTTCACTTTAGATTCCACATTCCTTTCCATTCCATTCCACATTCCATTCCATTCCATACCGCATTGCATGTCAATCCATTCCACATTCCATTCCATTCCATTCTATTCCATATTCCATTCCACTTCATTCCACTTCCAATTCCATCACATTCCACATTCTGTTCCATTCCATTCCATGTTCGGTTCCATTCCATTCCAATTTCCATTCCATTCCATTTCCCATTCTATCCCATTCCATTCCACATTCCATTCCATTGCATTCCACGTTACATTCAACATTCCATTCCATTCCATTCCACATTCCATTCCACATTCCATTCCACATTCCATTCCACATTCCATTCCATTCCATTCCTTTCCATTCCCTTCCATTCCATATTCCATTACACTGCATTCTTTTCCAGTTTCCATTCCATTGCCTTGCAATCCGCATTCCATTCCATTCCTTTCCATTCCACGTTTCATTCCACATTCCATTCCACATTCCATTCCATTCCATTCCACATTCCATTCCATTCCACATTCCATACCATTCCATTGCATTCCACATTCCATTCCATTCCATTCCATTCCGCATTCCATTCACCGTTCCATTCCACGTTCCTTTCCACGTTCCATTCCACATTCCATTTTATTCCATTCCACATTCCATTCCTCGTTCCATTCTTTTCCATTCCGCATTGCTTTCCACATTCCATTCCATTCCATTCCACATTTCATTCAACGTTCCATTCCATTCCATTCCATTCCAAATTCCATTACACATTCCATTCCATTCCATTTCATATACCATTCCACATTCCATTCCATTCCATTCCACATTCTGTTCCATTCCAGCATTGCTTTCCACATTCTAATCCATTCCATTCCTCTCCACATTGCATTCCATTCCATTCCACATTCCGTTCCATTGCATTCCTCATTCCATTCCATTCCACATTTCATTCCAGATTTCATTCGTCTTTCCATTCCGTATTTCATTCCATTCTATTCCATTCCACATTTCATTTCACATTCCGTTCCATTCCATTCCATTCAATTCTATTCCGTTCCACATTGCATTCCATTACACTTTCCATTCCATTCTATTCCTCATTCCATTCCATTCCCCTCCTTTCCATTCTATTCCACATTACATTCCACATTCCAGTCCATTCCATTCCATTCCATTCCACGTTCCGTTCCGCATTCCATTCCACGTTCCATTCCATTCCATTCCACTTTCCATTCCACATCCCTTTCTGCTCCATTCCATTCCATTGCATTCCACATTCCATTTAAGTCCTTTCCATTCGACATTCCATTTCTTCCATTCCGCATTCCATTCCATTCCATTACACATTCCATTCCACATTCCATTCCGTTCCATTCCACTTTCCATTGCATTCCTTTCCATGTTCCATTCCACTTTCCATTCCATTCCATTCCACATTCAATTCCATTCCACTTTTCATTCCATTCCATTCCACATTCCGTTCCTTTCCACATTCCATTCTATTTCCATTTCACAGTCCATTATATTTCCATTTCACGTTCCATTCCATTCCACTTTCCTTTCCTTTCCATTCCACGATCTATTTCATTCCACTTTACACTCCATTCCATTCCATTCCACTTTCCATTCCACGTTCCATTCGACTGCATTCCACTTTCCATACTCTTCCATTTCACGTTCCATTCCATTTCATTCCTCGTTCCATTCCATTCCATTACACGTTCCAGTCCATTACACGTTCCATTCCATTCCATTCCACGATCCATTCCACGTTCCTTTCCACGTTCCGTTCCACGATCTGTTCCATTTTCCATTCCATTCCATTAAACGTTCCATTCAACATTGCATTCCACATTCCTTTCCATTCTATTCCATATTCCATTCCACGTTCCATTCTGTTCCATTCCTCGTTCCATTCCACGTTCCATATCACTTTCGCTTCCACATTCCATTCCATTCCACTTTCCATTCCACATTCCGTTCCATTCCATTCCATTGCACATTCCATTCCATTCCATTCCATTACACATTCCATTCTATCCTACATTCCATTCCACATTCCATTCCACCTCCCATTCCATATTCCATTCCATTCCATTCCAAATTCAATTTTACATTACATTCCATTATATTCCTCATTTGATTCTACATTCCGTTCGATTCCATTTCATTCCACATTCCATTCCACATTCCATTCCATTCCACGTTCCTTTCCACATTCCATTCCATTCCATTCCACATTCCATTACACTCCATTCCACATTCCATTCCATTCCATTGCACATTCCATTACATTCAATATACCATTTGATTCCGCATTGAATTCCACTCCATTCCACATTCCATTCCATTCCATTCAAATTTCCATTCCATTCCATTCCACATTCCATTCCATTTCACTTTCCTTTCCATTCTATTCCTATCCATTCCATTCCATTCCACGTTCCTTTCCATTTCATTCCACCCTCCTTTGCATTCCATTCTACGTTCTAATCCATTCCATTCCACATTCCATTACATTCCATTCCACATTCCAATCCATTCCTTTCCTCATTCCATTCCACATTACATTCCATTACATTCCTCATTCCATTCCACTTTCCATTCCTTTCCATTCCACATTCCATTCCACATTCCATTCCAATCCATTGAATTCCACATTTTATTCCACATTCCTTTCCATTCCATTCCACTTTCCATTCCATTCCATTCCACTTTCCATTCCATTCCATTCCACTTTCCATTCCACATCATTCCGCTTTCCATTCTTCATTCTGTTCCATTCCATTCCAGATTCCACTCCATTCTATTCTGCATTCAATTCCATTCCATTCCATATTCCAGACAATTCCAATCCATTCCATTTTCCATTTCACTCCATTCCACATTCTATTCTATTTCACTGCACATCCCATTCCAGATTCCTTTCCATTCCATTCCACATTCCATTCCATTCCATTCCAAAGTCCATTCCACTTTCCATTCCACGTTCCATTCCACATTCCATTCCACGTACCATTCCACGTTCCATTCCATTCCATTCCACATTTCTTTCCTCATTCCATTTAATATCATTCCACATTCCATTCCACATTTCATTCCATGCCATTCTACATTCCATTCCATTCCACTTTCCTTTCCATTCCAATCCAATCCATTCCACTCCATTCCACATTCCTTTCCATTTCATTACACCCTCCTTTCCATTCCATTCCACGTTCAAATCCATTACATTCCACATTCCATTCCATTCCATTCCACATTCCATTCCGAATTTCATTCCATGCCATTCCACATTCCGTTGCATTCCATTCAACTCTCCACTCCATTCAATCCAACGTTCAATTCCACTTTCCACTCAATTGCATTCCAAATTCTATTCCATTCCATTCCACATTCCGTTCCGTTCCATTCCACGTTCCATTCCACATTCCATTGCACATTCCTTTCAATTCCATTCCACATTCCGTTCCATTACATTGCACATTGCGTTCCATTCTATTCCTCGTTCCATTCAACATTCCATTCCACATTCAATTCCATTCCATTCCGCGTTCCCTTGGATTCCATTCCACGTTCAATTCCATTCCATTGCAATACACTTTCCATTCCTTTCCATTTCATTCCATTCCACGTTCCATTCCATTCCACGTTCCATTCCATTCCATTCCACGTTCCATTCCATTCCATTCCACATTCTGTTCCATTCCATTCCACGTTCCGTTCCATTCCATTCCACATTCTGTTCCATTCCATTCCACGTTCCATTCCATTCCATTCCACATTCCACTCCACATTCCATTCCATTCCTTTCCAATGCGCAATCCATTCCACAGTTCATTCCACATTCCGTTCCGTTCCATTCGACATTCCATTCCATTCTATTCCATAGTCCATTCCGCGATCCATTTCGTTCCATTCCACATTCCATTCCATGTTCCTTTCCACATTCGATTCCACATTCCGTTCCATTCCACTTTCCATTCCACTTTGCATTCCACATTTCGTTCCATTCCATTCCATTCCATTCCACATTCCATTCCATTCCATTCCACATTGCATTCCATCCAACATTCTATTCCACAATCCATTCAACATCCCATTCATCATTCCATTCCATTCCATTTCACATTCAATTCTATATTCCATTCCATTGCATTCCTCATTCGATGCTACATTCTGTTCCATTCCATTGCATTCCACATTCCATTCCACATTCCATTCCATTCCAATCCACGTTCCCTTCCATGTTCCATTCCATTCCATTCCACATTCCAGTACATTGCTTTCCACTTTCCATTTCATTACATTCCACGTTCCATTCCACGTTCCATTCCATCTTCCATTCCACATTCCAGTACATTGCTTTCCACTTTCCATTTCATTACATTCCACGTTCCATTCCACGTTCCATTCCCTCTTCCATTCCTGTTTTTCCTATACACATTCCATTCCATTCCATTACACATTCCATTCTACGATTCATTCCATTCCATTCCACATTCCATTCCACATTGCATTCCATTCCATTTCACATTCCATTCCATTACATGGCATTATATTCCATTCCATTCCATTTCGCATTCCATTCCACGTTCCATTCAATGTTCTATTCCACATTCCATTCTACATTCCGTTCCATTCCAAATTCCATTCCATTCAATTCCACATTCCATTCTACATTCCGTTCCTTTCCATTCCACATTCCATTCAACATTCCACTCCACTTTTCATTCCAGATTCCATTCCATTCTATTCCGAATTCCAATCATTATTCCATTCTATTCCATTGCACATTCCATTATACTTTCCAATGCATTCCATTCCACATTCCATTACTTTCGATTGCCTTCCAAATTCCATTCCATTCCATTACATTCCATTTCAAAATCCATTCCACGTTCCTTTCCGTTTCATTCCACTTTCCATTCCACGTTCCATTCCACGTTCCTTTCCACATTCTATACCTCATTACATACAATTTCATTCCATTGCATTCCTCATTGCTTTCCACATTTCATTTAATTCCATTCAATTCCACATCCCATTCCATTCCATTCCATTCCACATTCCATTGCACATTCCATTCCACAGTCCATTGCACATTCCATTGCACATTCCTTTCCACATTGCATGCCATTCCATTCCATTCCAGATTCCATTCCATTCCATTCCATTCTACATTCCATTCCATTCCATTCCATTCCACGTCCCATTCCACATTTCATTCCTAGCCATTCCTCGTTCCACTCCATTCCATTGCACATTCCATTCCATTCCATTCCATTCCAGTCCAAATTCCAATCCATTCCATTCAATTCCCGATTCCATTCCACTTTCCATTCCAGATGCCGTTCCATTCCATTCCACATTCCATTCTATTCCATTTCATTGCATTCCACATTCCATTCCATTCCATTCCATATCACATTCCATTGCATTCCATTCTATTCCATGTTCCATTCCACATTGCATTCCATGCAATTCCACATTCCATTCCTTTCCATGGCACATTCCATTCCATTCCATTCCATTCCAGTCTACATTCCATTCCATTCCATTCCATTCCAGTCTACATTCCATTCCATTCCATTCAACATTACATTCCGTTTCATTCTACATTCCATTCCATTCCTTTCCACTTTCCAATCCATTCCATTCCATATTCCAACACACTCCATTCAATTTCAATCTATATCCTTACTTTACATTCCACTTTCCATTCCATTCCATTGCACATTGCATTCCCTTCCATTCCAATTTATTCCATTCCACTTTCTATTCCATATTCCATTCCCTTCCATTTCATTCCAGTACATATTCCATTACACTCCATTCCATTCCACTTTCCATTCCACTAAATTCCAAATTCCATTCCATTACATTCCACATTCCATTCAATATTCCATTCCATTCCATTCTCTTCCACATTCCATTCCATATTCCATTCCATTCCATTGCATACCAGTCCACATTCCATTCCATTCCAGTACATTCCACTTTCCATTCCATTAAATTCCACGTTCCTTTCCATTCCATTCCACACTCTATTCCATTCCATTCCATTCCGTATTTCCTTCCATTCCATTACACGTTCCATTCCATTCCATCCCACGTTCTATTGCATGACATTCCACATTTTATTCCACATTCCATTCCTTTTCAATCCACATTCCATACCATTCCAGTCCACGTTCCATTCCATTCCATTCCATTCCACTTTCCATTCCATTAAATTCCAAATTTCATTCCATTCCATTCCACATTCCATTCCATATTCCATTCCATTCCATTCTCTTCCACATTCCATTCCATATTCCATTCCATTCCATTGCATAGCAGTCCACATTCCATTCCATTCCAGTACATTCCACTTTCCATTCCATTAAATTCCACATTCCTTTCCATTCCATTCCACATTCCATTCCATTCCATTCCATTCCATATTTCCTTCCATTCCATCACACGTTCCATTCCATTCCATCCCACGTTCTATTGCATGACATTCCACATTTTATTCCACATTCCATTCCTTTTCATTCCACATTCCATAACATTCCAGTCCACATTCCATTCCATTCCATTCCAGTCCACATTCCATTCCCTTCCATCCCAGTCCACATTCCATTCCATTCCACATTTCATTCCATTGCGTTCCACATTAAATTCCATTCCATCCCAACTCCCATTCCATTTCATTAAAGTCCACATTCCATTCCATTCCATTCCATTCCACATTCCTTTCCATTCCATTAAAAATTGCATTCCATTCCATTACACTTCACATTTCATTCCATTCCACTTTCCATTCCAAGTTCCATTCCACTTTATATTCCACTTTCCATTCCATGTTCCATTCCGCATTCCATTCAATTCCTTTCCTTTCACCATTCCATTCCATTCCATTCCATTCCGAATTTCTTTCCATTTCATTCCAGATTCCTTTCTAGATTCCTTTCAATTCCATTCCACATTCCATTTTACGTTCCATTCCATTCAATTCCAGTTTACATTGGAAATTCCATTCCTTTCCATTCTGAATTCCACTCCACATTGCATTCCATTCCATTCTTAACTCCATTCCACATTCCATTCCATTCCAATCCGTATTACAATACACATTCCTTTCTATTCCATTCCACATTTCATTCCACATTCCATTCCATTCTATTCCACATTCCATTCAACGTTCCATTCCACAATGCTTTCCATTCCACTCCAAATTCCATTCCATTCCATTGCACGTTCTGTTCTGCATTCAATTCCAATCCACATTCCATTCCATTCCATTCCCCATTCCATTCCAAATTCCATCCCATTCCATTGCAAATTCAATTCTATTCCACTTTCCATTCCACATTCCATTGTATATTCCATTCCATTCAATTCCATTCCACATTCCATTGTATATTCCATTCCATTCAATTCCATTCCACATTCCATTCTACTTTCCATTCCATTCCATTCCACATTCCATTCCACTTTCCATTCCATTCCTTTCCACATTCCATTCCATTCCATTCCAAATTCCATTCTACATTAGATTCCATTCCATTCCACATTCCATTCTACTTTCCTTTCCTTTCCATTCCACATTACTTTCTACATTCCATTCCATTGCATTCCACATTCCATTGCATATTCCATTTCATCCATTCAAATTTCCATTCAATTCTATTCCACATTCCAAACCATTTCATTCTATATTCCTTTCCATTACATTACATTCAATTTCATTCCATTACATTCCATTCCAGATTCCATTCCATTCCTTTCCACTCCATTACATTCCATTCCATGCCATTCCACAATCCATTCCATTCCATTCCACATTCCATTCCATTTCATTCCACTTTCCATTCGATGTTCCATTCCATTCCATTCTGCATTACATTCCATTTCACTTTCTGTTCTATTCCATTCCACGTTCCATTCCACATTCCATTCCATTTCATTCCACATACTATTCCATTCTATTTCACATGCCATTCCATTCCATTCTATTCCTCATTCCATTCCATTCCATTCAACGTTCCATTCCATTCCGTTCCATGTTCCATTACTTTCCATTCCAGGTTCCATTGCAAATTCCATTCCATTTTATTCCATTTCAGATTCCGTTCAATTCTATTCCATTCCCTTGCACTCCAAAATCCATTTCACATTCCTTTCCAATCCATTCCACATTCCTTTCAACATTCAATTCTATATTCCATTACACGTTGCATTCCATTCCATTCCAGTTTCCATTCATTTCCATTCCACTTTACTTGCCATTCCTATCCACATTCCATTCCCTTTCCATTCCACATTCCATTCCACATTCCATTCCATTCCATTCCACATTCCTTTGAACATTCAATTCCATTCCATTTCAAATTCCATTCTATTCCATTCCATTAAAAATTCCATTCCAATCCATTTCACATTCCATTCCACTTTCCATTCTATTCCATTTCTAATTCCATTCCACATTCCACTGTATTCCTTTCCACATTCCTTTCCATTCCAATCCATGATATTCCATTCCATTCCATTCCATTCCATTTCATTCCACATTCCAAGCATTCAATTCCATATGGTTTTCCATTTCTCATTCCAATCCATTCCACTCCACATTCCATTCCATTCCATTCTGTTCCATTTCATGACATTCCATATTCCATTGCATTCCATTCCATTCCACATTCCATTCCATACCATTCAATTCTACATATAGTTCCATTGCATTCTATTCCAAAATGCATGCCATTCAATTCCACATTCCGTTCCATTCCATTCCGCATTCCATTGCACAATGCATTCCATTCCAGACCACATTCCATTACATTACATTCCACTTTCAAAACCATTCCTTTCCAAATTCCTTTCTATTCCATTCGATTTCATTCTGCATTCCATTCCATTCCATTCCAAATTCCATTGCATATTCCATTCCACATTTCATTTCACAATCCTTTACATTCCAGTACACATTCCTTATCACTCCTTTCGACATTCCAATCAATTTCATTCGGTTCCTTTCAATATTCCATTCCCCATTTCATTCCACATTAGTTTCCATTTCATTCCACATTACATTCCATTCTGTTCCACACCCCATTCCATGCCATTCCATTGCATTCCACATTCCCTTACACATTCCAAGCATTCCATTCCACTTTCTATTCCATTCCCCTTTCCGTGCCATACAATTCCATTCCATTCCATTCCACACTCCATGCCACATTCCATTCCATGCCATTCCATTCCTTTCCACATTCCATTCCACATTCCATTCCATTCCATTCCACATTCCATTCCATTCCACATTCCATTTCATTCCATTCCACATTCCATTCCATACCCTTCCATTCCCTTCCGCATTCCATTCCATATGACATTCAATTCCATTGCACATTCCATTCCATTCCATTCCATTCCATTTCATTCCACATTCCATTCCATATTCCATTCCTTTCCTTTGCAAATTCCATTGCCTAATATTCCACATTCAATTCCACATTCCATTCCATTCCACTTCACATTCCATTGCACATTCCATTCCATTCCATTCCACATTGAATTCCACATTCCATTCCACTCCATTCCAAATTCCATTCCACACTATATTCCACATTCCATTGCATTCCTTTCCACATTCAATTCCACTCCATTCCATTCCACTCCATTAGACATTCCATTCCACATTCAATTCCATTACATTCCACACTCCATTCCATTCCATTCTATTCCATTCCATTTTCCTTTCCGTTCCATTCCATTCCACTTTCCCTCCCATTCCATTTCACTTTCCATTCCACATTCGATTCCACATTCTATTACATGTTCCATTCCCCTTTCCCTTGCATTCCATTCCACATTCCATTCCACATTCAATTTCTTTCAATTCCCCGTTTCATTCCATTGCATTCCAACATCCATTCCATTCAATTCCACGTTCCATGCCATTTCTTTCCATGTTCCTTTCCATTCCATTCCACATTCGTTTCCGCATTCCATTCCATTCCGCATTCCAATCTATTTCATTCCATATTCCATTCTATTCCAATCCACTTTCCATTCCACATTCCATTCCATTCCATTCCACATGGCATTCCATTCCATTCCATTCCACATTCCGTTAATTTCCATTCCACTTTCTATTTCATCCCATTCTGCATTCCAATCCATTCCATTTCACGTTCCATTACACATTCCATTCCATTGCAAAATCCATTGTATTTCCCTTTCCATTCAATTCCTTTCCATTTTCCACTCCACGTTCCATTCCATTCCATATTACATTCCACATTCCGTTCCTCATTCCATTCCACACTCCATTACATTCGAATTTCCATTCCATTCCATTCCACATTCCATACCACGTCCAATTCCATTCCATTCCACATTCCATTGCATTCCTTTACACAATGAATTCCAACCCATTCCACATTCCATTCCATTCCTGTCCATTCCATATTGCATTCCATTCTTAACCACATTCCATTCCATTCCATTCCACATTCCATTCCACTTTCCATTCCATTCCATTTAACATAGAATATGGAATGGAATATGGAATTGAATGTGCAATGGAATGTAATCGAATGTGAAATGGAATGTGGAATGGAATGGAATGGAATGTGGAATGGAATGTGGAATGGAATGGAATGGGGTGAGGAATGTATTGCAAGAGAATGTGGAATGGAAAGGAATGGAATGTGGAATAGAATGTTGAATGGAATTAAATGTGGAATGGAATGAAATGGAATGTGGAATCGAATTGAAAGGACTGTGGAATGGAATGTGGACTGGAATGGAATGGAATGTGGAGTGGAATGGAATGGAATTTGGAATGGAAAGTGGAATGGAATGGAAAGGAATGTGGAATGGATTGGAATACAACGTGTAAAGGAATGAAATTTCGAATGGAACATGGAATGGAATGGATTCGAATGTGCAAAGGAAAGTGGATTGGAATGGAATGGAATGGAATATGGAGGGGAATGGAATGGAATGTGGCATGGAATTGAAATAATGCGGAATGGAATGGAATAAAATGTGGAATGGAATGTGGAATGGAATGGAATGGAAAGTGGAATGGAATGGAATGAAATGTGGAATGGAATTGAATGGAAAGTGGAATGGAATGGAATGAAATGTGGAATGGAATGTGGAATTGAATGGAATTGAAAGTGGAACGGAACGGAATGGTATGTGGAAAGGAATGGAACGTGGAATGGAATTGAATGGAATGTGGATTTGAATGGAATGGAATGTGCAATGGAATGGAGAGGAATGGAATGGAAAGAGAAATGGAATGCGGAATGCAATGTGAAATGGAATGCGGAATGGAATGTGGAATGGAAAGTGGAATGGAATGAAATGGATCATGGAAAGAAATGGAATGGAAGGTGGAATGGAAAGTGGAATGGAAATTGGTAAGGAATGTGGAATGGAATGGATTGGAATGTGGAATGGAATGTGCAGTGGAATGTGGAATTTAATACAATGGAACATGGAATGGACCGTGGAAGGGAACGTGTAATGGAACGTGGAATAGAACGTTGAATGAAATGTGGAATTCAATGTAATGGAATGTGGAATGGAATGTTGAAATGAAAGCAATGAAATGAGGAATGAAATGTGGAATGCAATGGAAGGGAATGTTGAATGGAATGGGGTGGAACGTGGAAAAGAATGTGGAATGGAATGTTGAAGGGAATGTGGAATGGAAGGGAATGTAATGTGGAGTCCAATGGAAAGGAATGTGGTTTGGAAAGGAATGGAATGGAATGTGGAATAGAATGGAATGGAATGGAATGCAATGTGGAATTCAATGGAAAGGAATGTGGAATGCAATGGAATGGAATGGAATGTAGAATTGAATGGAATGGAATGAAGAAATTAATGGAATATAATGTGGAATAGTATGGAATGCGACGTGGAATAGAACGTGGATTGGAATGTGGAATGGAATGTGGAAAGTAATTGAATGGATTGTGGAATATAATAGAATGGAATGTGGAACAGAATGGAATGGAATGAAACGTGGAATAGAATGGAAGGCAATGGAATGGAATGCGAAATGGAATGCAATGGAATGTGGAATGCAAGGGAATTGAATGAAATATGGAATTAAATGGAATGGAATATCGAATGGAATGGAATGGAATGTGCAATGGAATTGAATGGAACGTGGATTAGAACGTGGAATTTCATGTGGAATGGAATGTGGAATGTAATTTAATGGAATGTGGAATATAATGGAATGGGATGTGGAATGGAATGTAATGTAATGGAATGTGGAATAGAATGGAATGCAATGGATTGGAATGTCGAATGGAATGGAATAGTATGTAGAATGGAATCTTGATTGGAATGCGGAATTGAATGTGGAATGAAATGTAGAATGGAAAGGAATGTAATGTGGAATGCAATGTGGAATGGAATGTTGAATGAAAAGTGGAATGGAATGGAATGGAAAGTGGACTGGAACATGGAATAGAATGAAATGGAACATCGAGTGGAATGTGGAATGAAACGTGGAAGGGAACGTGGAATGGAATAGAATGGAATGTGGAATGGTATGTGGAATGGAATGTGGAAAGGTTAGTTGAATGGAATGTTGAATGGAATGGAAAGAAAAGAGGAATGGAATGTGGAATTTAATATGGAATTTAATGTGGAATGGAATGTCAAAGTGAACATGAATTGGAATGGAGTGGAATGTGGAATGGAATGTGGAATAGAATGTGAAATGGAATGTGGAATAGAATGTGGAATGGAATGGGTAATGGAATGTGGAATGGAATGGAATGGAATGTGGAATGGAATGTGGAATAGAATTTGGAAAGTAATGTGGAATATAATGGAATGAGGAATGGAGTGGATTGGAACATGGAAAGGGATGTGCAATGAAATTAAGAAGAATATGGAATGGAAAGGAAAGGAATGTGGAATGGAATGTGGAATGGAACGGAATAGAATGTGGAATGGCATGTGAAATAGAGTGTGGAACGGAATGTGGAATGCAAAGTAATAAAATGTTGAAAGGAATGTGGAATGGAGTGTGGAATGGAATGGGGAATGGAATGGAAAGGAATGTGGGATGGAATGTGGAATGGAATGTGCAATGGAATGGGGTGGATTGTGGAATGGAATTGAATGGAATGTTGTGGAATATGGAATGGAATGCAATGGAAAGTGGAATGGAACGTGGAAAGGAATGTGGAATGGAACGTGGAATGCAAAGTGGAAACGAAGGTGGAATGGAATGGAATGGAAAGTGGAATGGAATGGAATGGATCGTGTAATGGACTGTGGGATGCAATGAAATGGAATGTGGAATGGAATGTGGAATGGAACGTGGAATAGAATTCGGATTGAAAAATGGGATGGAATGTGGAATGTAGTTGAATGGAATGTGGAATGGAATTGAATGGAAAGTGGAATAGAATGGAATGGAATGGAATGTGGAAAGGAAAGTGGAATTGAATGTGGAATGTAAGGGAATGGAATGTGGATTGGAATTTAACCGAATGTGGAATGGAATGGAATGGAATGTGAAAGGGATTGGAACATGGAATGGAATGGTTTGGAATGTGGATTGGAATGGAATGGAATGTGTAATTGAATGGAATGGAACGGAATGGAAATTGAAATGGAAAGTGGAATGGACTGTGAAATGGAATGTGGAATGGAATGTGGAATGGAAAGTGGAATGGAAAGAAATGGAACGTGTAATGGAATATAATGGATCGTACAATGAAAGGGAATGGAAAGTGGAATGGATAATGCAATGGAACGTGCAATGGAATGTGGAGTGGAATGGAATGGAAAGTGGAATGGAATGTGGAATGGAATGTGGAATGAGATGTTGAGCAGAATGTGGAATGGAATGTGTAATGGAACGAAATGGAATGTGGAATGGAATGTGGAATGGAATGTGGAATGGAAAGGAATGTAACGTGAAATGTAATGTGGAATGGAATGTGGAATGGAAAATGGAATGGAATAGAATGCAATGTGGAATGGAACATGGTATAGAATGGAATGGAACGTGGAGTGCAACGTGGAATGCATCATGGCATGGAAAGTGGAATGGAATGAAATACGGAATGGACATAAAGGAATGTGGAATGGACAGAGAAATGGAACGTGGAATTGAAGGTTGAATGGAATGGAAAGGAAAGTGGAATGGAATGTGGAATGGAATGTGGAAGGGAACATGGAATGAAATACAATGTAATGTGGAATGGAAAGTGGAATAGAATGAGTAATGGAATATGGAATGGACTGCAATGGAATGTGTACTGGAATGTGGAATAGAATGTGAAATGGAATGAGCAGTGGAATGGAATAGATGGGAATGTGGAAAGGAATGCTGAATGGAACGCAATTGAATGTGGCATGGAATGGAATGGAATCTGGAATGAAATGTGGAATGTAATGTGGAATGAAACAGAATGGAATGTGGATTGCAATGTGGACTGGAGTGTGGAAAGGAATGTGGAATGGAAAGGAGTTGAATGTGGAATGCAAAGGAATTGAAGGTTGTATGGAATGTGGATTGGAATGAGCAATGGAATGGAAAGAATTGTGGAATGGAAAAGAACGGAATAGTATGGAATATGGAATGCAGAGGAATTGAATGTGGAATGGACCGTGGAATGGAACGTGGAATGGAACATGTAATGGAAGGCGGAATGGAATGCAATGGAAGGAGGAATGGAATGTGGAATGGAAAGGAAAGGTACGTGGAATGGATTGGAATGTGGAATGGAATGGAATTGAATGGAATGTGGAGTTGAAGTTGGAATTGAATGGAATCGAATGTGGAAAGGAATGTTTAAAGGAGTGGAGTGGTATGTGGAAAGGAAGGTGCAATGGAATAGAATGTGGAATGGAATGGAATGAAACGTGGAATGGAACGTGGAATGCAATATGGAATGGAATGTGGAATATAATGGAATGGAATGTGGAATGTAACGTGGAATGCAATGGAATGGAACGCGGAATTCAAAGTGGAATGGAATGTGTAATGGAATGTATTTGATCATAGAATGGAACGTGGAAAGGAATGGAAAGGAACGTGGAACGGAATGTGGAATGGAATGTGGAAGGGAACGTGGAATGGTACGTGGAATGGAATGGAAAGTGGAATGGAATGTGGAATGGAATGGAATGGAATGGGGAATGAAATGTGAAATGGAATGGAATGGGATGCGGCATTGAATGGAATGGAATGTTGAAAGAGATGTTGAATGGAATGGAATGGAATGTGGAATGGTTTGTGGAATGGAAAGTGGAATGCAATGGAACAGAATGTGGAATGGAAAGTGCAATACAATGTTTAAGGGAATGTGGAATGGAATGTGGAATAGAACGGAATGGAATGTAGAATAGAATGTGGAATGCAATGTGGAATGGAACGGGGAATTGAAAGTGGATTGGAATGGAATGGAACGTGAAATAGAATGTGGAATGGAATGGAATAGAATGTGTAATGGAAGGTGGAATGGAATGGAATGGAATGTGGAATGGAATGAAATGGAATGTGGAATGGAATGTGGAACAGAATGGAATGGAACGTGGAATGAAATGGAATGGAATATGGAATGGAATGTGAGACGGAATGGAATGCAATGTTGAATGCAATGGAATGGAATGTGGAATGGATTGCGGAATGTAATGGAATGGAATGTGGAAAGGAATGGAAAGGAATGTGGAATAGAATGGGGAATGTAATGTGAAATGCACAGTGTAACGGAAGGGAATGGAACGTGGAATAGAACGTAGAATGGTATGGAATGGAATGTGGAATTGAACGTGGAATGGAATATGTTATGTAATGTGGAATGGAAGGTACAATGGAATGTGCAACGGAAAGTTTAATGGAACGAGGAGTTTAAAGAAATGGAACCTGGAATGCAACATGGAACGGAATTAAATGCAACGTGGAATGGAATATGGAATGGAATGCGGAATGGAACGTGGAATGGAATGTGGAATGGAATGTAATGGAATGGGGAATGGAATTGAATGGAATATGGAATGGAATGTGGAATGGAATGTGGAATGGAATGGAATGAAATGTGGAATGGAATGCGAATTGGAATTGAATGGAATGAGGAATGGAATGGAATGGAATGTGTAATGGAATTTTGACTGGAATGCATTGGAATGTGGAATGGATTGTGGAAATAAACGGAATGGAATGGAATATGGAATGGAATGTGGAAAGGAATGTGCAAAGGAATGTGGAATGGAATGTCGACAGGAATGCAATGGAATGTGGAATGGAATGTGGAATGGAGCAGAATGGAATGTGGAATGGAATGTGTATCAGAATGTGGACAGGAAAGCAATGGATTGTGGGATGGAATGTGAATGGCATGCAATGGAATGTGGAATGGAAAGTGTAATGGAACAGAATGGAATGGAATGTAGAATGGAGTGCAATGGAATAGAATGAAATCTAAGGTAATGTGAAAGGGACCGTGTAATGGAAGGTGTAATGGATTGGAATGGAATGTGGAATGGAATGGAATGGAACGTGGAACAGAAAGGAATGGAATGTGTAATGGAAAGTAATGTAATGTGGAATGCAATGGAATGGTATGGAAAGTGGAATAGAATGGAATGGAATGGAATGGAATGTGTAATGGAATGGATTGGAATGTGGAATGGAATACAATAGAATGTGGAATTGAATGGAATGGAATGTGGAGAGGATTCGAATGCATTGTAATATGGAATGGAATGCAATGTAATAGAATGAAAGGGAATGCAATGTGGAAAGGAATGTGGAATGGAATGTAATGCCATCGAATGTGGAATGGAATGGAACATGGAACGGAATGTGGAATGGAACGTGGAATAGGAAGAGGAATGGAATGGAATAGATTGTGGAATGGAATGTGCAATGGAGAGGAATGGAATGTGAAACGGAATGTGGAATAGAATATGGAATAGAATGGAATGGAATGTGGAATGCGAAGTGGATTGGAATGGAACGCAATGTGGAATGTAATGCAGTGGAATGTGGAGTCGAAAGAGGACTGGAATACAATGGTATGTGGAACGGAATGAGGAATGGAATGTGGAATGGTATGTGGAATGGAATGTGGAATGGAACATAATGTAATGTGAAATGGAACGTGGAATAGAATGGAATGGAACGTGGAATGGAGCGTGGAATGAAGTGGAATGGTATGCGGGATTGAATGTGGAATGGAACGTGGAATGCAATGTGGAATGAAATGTGGAATGCACCGTGGAATGGAATGAGGAATGGAATGTGGAATGGAAAGTTATGGAATGTAGAATGGAATGGAAAGGAATGTGGAATGGAATTTAATGGAAAGCAAAATGGAATGTGTAATGGAATGGAATGGAAGGTGGAATGGAATGGAATGTGGAATGGAATGGAAGTTAATGGTATGGAATGTGGAATGGAATAGAATGTAATGTGCAGTGGAATCAGGAATGGAATGGAATGGAATGGAATGTGGATTGGAAAGTGGAATTGAACGAGGAATGGAATGCGGAATGGAACGTGGAATGGAACGTGGAATGAAATGTGGAAAGGAATGTAATGGAATGTGGAATGGAAGGGAATGTAACGTGCAATGGAATGTGGAATGGAATGGAATGGAATGTGGAATTGAATTCAATGGAATGTGTAATGGAAAGGAATGGAATTTCGAATGAAATGGAATGTTATGATATGTGGAATGGAATTGAAAGGTATGGAATAGAACGTGGAATGCAAGGAAGGTAATGTGGAATAGAATGGAATGAAACGTGCAATGGAAAGTGAAATGGAATGTAGAATGGGACGTGGAATGGAATGCTGAATGGAATGTGTAATGGAATGTTATGGGATGCGGAATGGAATGGAATGTGTAATGGAATGGAATGGAATGTGTAATGGAATGAAAAGGAATGTTGAATGGAATGTGGAATGGAATGGAACTGAATGTGGAATGCAATGGAATGGAATGTGGAAAGGAATGGAATGGAATGTGGAATGCAATGTCGAATGCAATATGGAATGGATTGGAATGGAAAGTGGAATGGAATGGAATGGAACGTGGATTGGAATGGAATGGAACGTGGTGTGGAATGTGGAAACAAACGTGGACAAGAACATTGAATGTAGCGTGGAATGGAATGGAATGGAATGTGGAATGGAATGGAATGCAATGTGGAAAGGAAAGTGAAATAGAATGGAATGGAATGCGGAATGAAATGAAATGGAATGTGGAATGGAATGGGGCATGGAGTCTGGAAAGGTATGTGGAATGGAATGGAAAGGAATGTATAATGGACTGTGGATAGGAGTGAGCAATTGAAGGTTGAATGGATTGTGGAAAGGAATGTGAAATGGAATATGGAATGGAATGGAATGGAATGTGAAATTGAATGGAATGGAATGTGGAATGGTATGTGGAATGTAATCTGGAAAGGAATGTGTAATGGAACGGAATGGAATGTGTAATGGAACGTTGAATGGAGTGTGGAATGGAATGTGGAATGGAACGGAACAGAAAGTGGAATGGAATGTGGAATGCAGTTTGTAATGGAAAGTGGAATGGACTGAATGGAACGTGGAATAGAATGTGGAATGGAATGTAGCAAGGAACGTGAAAAGGAATGGAATTGACTGTGGAATTGAACGTGGAATGAAATGAAATGGGACGTGGAATGGAAAGTGGAATGGAACGTGGAATGGAGAGGAATGGAACGTTAAATGGAAAGTGGAATGGAATGTGGAAATGAATGGAATGCAATGTGAATTGGAATGTGGAATAGAATAGAATGGAATGTGGAATGGAATGGAACGGAATGTGGAATGGAATGTGGAATGGAATGTGGAAGTAATGTAGAATGGAACGGAATGGAATGTAAAATGGAATGTGGAATGGAATGGAATGGAATGTGGAATGAATGTGTAATGGAATGGTATGGAATGTGAAATGGAATGTTGAATGGAATGCAATGGAATGTGGAATGGGACGTGGAACTCAATGTAGAAAGGAATGTGGAAAGGACTGTGGAATGGAACGGAATGGAATGTGAAATGCATTGGAATGGAATGTGGAATGCAATGTGGAATGTAATAGAATGGACTGTGGAATTGAATGTGGAAAGGAATGTGAAATGGTACGGAATGGAATGTGGAATGGAATGTGGATTGGAGTGTGGATTGGAATGTGGAATGGAATGTGGAATGCAATGAGGAAAGGAATGTGGAAAGGAATGTGAAATGGAACGGAATGGAATGTGGAATGGAATGGGTAATGGAAGGGAATGCAATGTGAAATGGAATGTGGAATGGAATGTGTAATGGAAAGTCAAATATAATGCAAAGGAATTTGGAATTTAACGTGGAATGGAATGGAATGGAACGTGGAATGTAATGTGGGATGGAATGTGGAATGAAATGTGGAATGGAATGGAAGGGAGTGTGCAAAGGAATATGGAATGTAATGAGGAATGGAATGTGGAGAGGAAAGCAATGGATTGTGGAATAGAATGTGGAAGGGAACGTGGAACGGCATGAAATGGAAGGTGGAACTGAATGGAATGGAATGTGGAATGGAATGGAAAGGAACGCAGAAAGGAAAGAGGAATAGAGCACGGAATGGAAGGTGGAATGGAATGTGGAATGGAATGGAATGGAAAGTGCAATGGAATGTGGAAAGGAATTGAAAGGAATGCGACAAGGAACATGGAATGGAATGTGGAATGCAATGTTGAATGGAACGCACTGGAATGTGGATTGGAATGTGGAATGGACCGTGGAATGGAACGTGGATTGAAAAGAAGAATGGAATGGAATGGAAAGCGGAATGGAACGTGGAATTAAACATGGAATGGAAAGTGGAATGTAATGTGGATTGGAATGGAAAGGAATGTGGAATGGAATGTAGAATGCAAAAGGGAATGCAATGGAATGCAATGGAATGGGAAAAGGAATGTGGAATGGAATGTGAAATGGAACGTGGAGTGGAATGCGGAGTGGAATGAAATGGAACTTGGAATGGAACGTGGAATGGAATGTGGAATCGAATGGAATGGAATGTAGAATAGAATGTGGAATGAAATGGAATGGAATGTGGAATGAAACGTGCAATGAAATGGAATGGAATTTGCAAAGGAATGCAGAATTGAATGTGTAAGGGAATGCAATGGTATGTCAAATGGAATGTGGAATGGAATGTGAAATGGAATATGGAAAGAAATGTCGAATGGAATGGAATGCAACGTGGAATGGAAAGTGGAAAGGAAATTGGAATGGAATGGAATGAAATGTGGAAAGGAATGTTGAATGGAATGTGTAATGGAATGGAATGGAATGGAATGTGGAACGGAATGTGGAATGGAACGTTTAATGGAACATGGAATGGAATGTAATGGAACGTGGAATGGAACTTGCAATGGTACGTGGAATAGAAGGTGGAATGGAATGAGGAATGGAATGGAAAGGAATGTGAAAGGGAATGTGGAATGGAATGTGAAATGCAATGTGGAGTTGAATGGAATGGAATGTGGAATGGAACGTGGAATTGAGTGGAATGGAACACGGAATTGAACATGGAATAGAATGCAATGAAACGTGGAAAGGAACATGGTATGGAACGTGGAATGGAAAGTGGAATGATATGTGGAATGCAATGGGAAATGGAATGGAATGGAATGTGGAAGGGAATGTGGAAAGGAATGTGGAGTAGAATGCAATGGATTGTGTAGTGGACAATGGAATGGAATGTGGAATGCAATGTGGAGTGGAATGTGGAATGGAATCTGAAATATAATGGAATGGATTGTGGAATGGAATGTGGAAAGGAATGTGGAATAGAATGGAATGGAATGTGGAATGGAATGTAGTGGGTTGTGTAATGCAATGTGGAATGGAATTAAATGGAATGTGGAATAGAATGAGGAATGGAATGTGGAAAGGAATGTGGAATGGTATGGAATGGAATGTGCAATGGAATGTGGAATGAAGTGTGGATTGGAATGTGAAATGGAACGGAATGGAATGTGGAATGTAATGTCGAATGGAATGTTTAATGGACGGAATGGGACTTGGATTGGAATGTGGAACGGAATGTAGCATGGAAAGTGAAATGGAAAGGAATTGACTGTGTAATTGAAGGTGGAATGAAAAGGAATGGGACGTGCAATGGAACGTGGAATGGAAAAGAATGGAACGTTAAATGGAATGTGAAATGAAATGTGAAAAGTAATGGAATGGAAAGTGGAATGGAATTTGAAATGGAATGTGGAATAGAATGGAATGGAATGTGGAATGGAATGGAATGGAATGTGCATTGGAATGTGGAACGGAATGTGGAACATAATGTGGAATGGAATGTGAAAACGAATGTGGAATGGAACGGAAGGGAATGTGAAATGTAAAGGAATGGAATGTGGAATGGAATGTGGAATGAAATGGAATGTGGAATGGAATGTGAAAAGGAACGTGGAATGGACTGTGGAATGGATTGTGTAATTGAATGTGAAATGAAATGTGAAATGGAATGTGGAAAGGAATGTGTAAAATAATGTGGAATGGAACGGAATTGAATATGGAATGGAATGTGGAATGTAACGGAATGGAATATGGAATGGAATGTAGAATGGAATGTGGAATGGTGTGTGGAATGGAATGTGTAATGGAACTGAATGCAATGTGAAAAGGAATATGGAATTGCATGTGTAACGGAATGTAAAATGTAATGCAATGGAATGTGGAATTGAACGTGGAATGGAATGGAATGGAAAGTGGAATGGAATGTGGGATGGAATATGGAATGGAGTGTGGTATGGAATGTCGAAAGGAATGTGGAACGGAATGGAGAGGAATGTGGAATGGAATGTGTAATGGAGTGGAATAGAATGTGAAATGGAATGCAGATTGGAATTTGGAATGAAAAGTGGAATGCAATGTGGAATGGAATGTGGAATGGAATGAAATGGAACATGTAATGGAATGTGAAATGGAAAGCAATGGAATGTGGAAAGGAATGGAATGGAATGTGCAATGGAATTTGGAAAGGAAACTGGAATAGAATGGAATGGAATGTGTAATGGAAGTTGGAATGGAATTGAATCGACCTTGGAATGGAACGTACAATGGAAAGTGGAATGGAATGGAATGGAATGAGGAATGGAATTAAATGTGGAATGGAATCGAAGGGAAGGAGGAATGGAATGTGGAATGGAATGGAATAGAATGGGGAATGGAATGGAATGGAATGTGAAATTGAATGTGGAACGGAATGTGAAATGTAATGTGGAATGGAGTGGAATGGAACGTGGAATGGAATGTTGAACGGAATGTGGAATTGAAAGTGCAATGGAATGTGGAAAGGAATGGGGAATGGAACAGAATGGAATGTGAAATCTAATGTGGAATTGAATGTGTAATGGAATGTAAAATGTAATGCCATGGAATGTGGAATTGAACGTTGAATGGAATGGAATGGAACATGGAATGGAATGTGGGATGGAATGTGGAATGGATTGTGGAATGGAATGTAGAAAGGAATGCGGAACGGAATGGAGTGGAATGTGGAATGGAATGTGAAATGGAGTGGAATAGAATGTGCAATGGAATGTGGAAAGGAATGTGGAATGGAACGGAAGGGAATGTGAAATGCAATGTGGAATGGAATGGAATGGAATGTTGAATGGAAGGGAATGGAATGTGGAATGGAATGTGGAACAGAATGTATAATTGAATGTGTAAAGGAATCTGGAATTTAACGGAATGGAATGTGAAATGGAATGGAATGGAATGTTTAATTGAATGTGGAATTAAATGGAATGGAATGTGGATTGGAAGGAGGAAAGGAACGTGGAATGGAACGGAATGGGATGTGGAAGGGGATGTGGAATGGAATGTGGAATAGATTGTGGAATGGAATGCGGAATGGAAAGCATAAAGGAATGTGGAATGGAACGGAAGAGAATGTGGAATGGAATGTGGAAAGGAGTGTGGAATGGAATGTGGAATGGAGTGTGAAATTTAAAGTGGAATGGAACTGAATTGAACGTGGAATGGAATGTGGAATGGAAAGTGGAATGGAGTGAGGGTTGGAATGTGTAATAAAACGTAATGGAATGTGAAATGGATTTTGGAAATTAATGTGGAATGGAATGTAAAATATAAGGGAATGGAATGTGGAATTGAAAGTGGTATGGAAAGGAATGGAACGTTGAATGGAATGTGGCATGGAATGGAGTGGAATGTGGAATGGATTGTGGAATGTAATGTGGAATGTATTGTGGAATGGAAATTGGAGCGGAATGTGTAATGGAATGTGGATTGGAATGTGTAACGGAAAGTGTAGTGTAACGTGGAATGGAACGTGGAATGTAATGGAATTGAACGTGTAATGGAATGTGGAATAGAATGGAATGTGGAATGAAATGTGGAATGGAATGTGGAATGAAATGTAGAAAGGAAAGAAATGGAGTGCGGAATGGAATGTGCAATGGAATAGAATGGAATGTGGAATGGAATGGAATGTGGAACGGCATGTGGAATAGAATGTGGAATGGAATGGAATGGAATGTGGAATGGAAGGTGGAATGGAAAGTTGAACGGAAAGTGGAATGGAATGGAAGGGACTGTGGAATGGAAGGTGGAATGATATTGAATGGAACTTGGAATAGAACGCTGAATGGAAAATGGAATGGAATGTGGAATGGAATGGAATGGAAAGTGGAAAGGAATTTAATGGAATGTGGAACGGAATGTGGAATGGAATGCGGAATGAAATGTGGAACGAAATTTGGAATGGAACAGAATGGAATGTGGAATGACATGTGCAATGGAGTTTGGAATGGAATGTGTAATGGAACGGAATGGAATGTGAAAAGGAATGTGGAATGGAAAGTGGAATAGAAAGTCAAACGCAATGGAATGAAGTGTTTAATTGAACATGGCATGCAATGGACTGGAACGTGGAATGGAATGTGGGATGGAATCTAATGGACTGTGGAATGGATTGTGGAATGGAATGTAGTGGAATGTGGAATGCAATGTGAAACAGAGTGTAATGGAATGTGAAATGAAGTATGGATTGCAATGTGGAATTGGACATGGAATGGAATGGAATGGAGCGTAAAATGGAATGTGGAACAGAATGGAATGGAATGTGGAATGCAATGGAATCGAATGTGGAATAGAATGTGTAAAGGAAAGTGGAATGGAACGGAATGGAATGGGGAATGGAACGTGGAATTTAATTGAATGGAACGTAGAATGGAACACTGAATGGAATGTGGAATGGAATGGAATGTAATGTGGAATGTAACGGAATGGAATGTGGAATGGAATGGAATGGAATGTGGAATGGAAAGTGGAATGGAATGGAATGGAATGAGAAATGGAATGTGGAATGGAATGGAATGCAATGTGGAATGGAAGGGAGTGAAATGTAGGATGGAATGCGGAACGGAATGTGGAATGGAATGTGGAATGGAATGTGGATAGGAATCTGGAATGGAAAGGAATGGAGAGTGAAATTGAATAGAATGGAATGTGGAATGGAATGTTTAATGGAATGCAAAGGAATGTGGAATGGAATGTGGAATGGAACAGAATTGAATGTGGAAAGAAATGGAATGGAATGATAGGGAAAATGGAATGCAATGGAATGGAATGTGGAATGGAATGGAATGGAATGTGGAATGGATTATGGAATGGAATGGAATGGAATGTGGAATGGAATGGAATGTTATCGTTTGTAATGTGGAATGGAATGAAATTGCGTGTGGAATGGGATGTGGAATGGAATGGAATGGAACGTGGAAAGGAACGTGGAAAGGAACGTGTAAAGAACGTGCAATGGAAAGTGTAATGGAACATGGAATGGAATGACTAATACAATGGAATGGAATGTGGAATAGAATGGAATTTAATGGAATGTGGAATGGAATGGACTGGAAAGTGGAATAGAATGGAATGGAACGAGGAATGGAAAGGAAATGAATGGAATGTGCAAAGGAATGGAATGGAATGTGGAATTGAATTGAATTGAATGGAATGTTGGATAGAATGGAATGGAATATGGAATGTAATGGAATGGAATTAGGAAACGAACGGAATTTAACATGCAATGGAATGGAATTGAATGTGGAATGGAATACAGTGGAATTGAATAGAATGTGGACTGTAATGGAAAGGAATGGAAAGAAATGTGGAATGGAATGGAATGGAATGGAAAGTGGAAAGGAATGGTATGGTTGGTGGAATAGAACGTAATGGAACTTGGAATGGAATACGGAATGGAATGTGGAAATTTATGTTCAATGCAACGGAATGGAATGTGTAATAAATTGGAATGGACTGTTGAATGGAATGGAATGGAAAAGAATGTTGAATAGAATGGAATGGAATGGAACGGAATGTGGATTGGAATGGAATGGAATGTGGAATGGAATGCGCGATGAAATGGAAAGGAATGTGGAATGGAATCGAACGGAATGTGGAATGGAATTGAATGGAATATGGACTGGAATGTGGAAAGGAATGTGGAAAATAATGGAATGGAATGGAATTGAATGGAATGTGGAATGCAACGTGAAATGGATTGGAATTGAATGTAGAATTCAACGTGGAATGGAATGGAATGGGAATTGAAATGGAACGTGGAATGGAATGGAATGGAATGTGAAATGCAATGTGGAAAGGAATGGAATGCAATGAGGAATGAAATGTGGAATTGAATGGAATGTAATGGGGAAAGGAATGTAATGGAATATGGAATGGAACGTGCAATGGATCGTCGAATGTAATGGAATGGAACATATAATGGAATGTGGAATGGAATGAAATGGAGCATGGAATGGAATGTGGAATGGAATAGAATGGACTGTGGAATGGAATGGAATGGAATGTGGAATGGAATGGAATAGAATGTGGAATGGAATGTGGAATGGAATCTTTAATGAAAGGTGGAATGGAATGTATAATGGAATGGAATAGAATGTGGAATGGAAGGTGGAATGAAATGAGGAATGAAACGGAAATAATGCGGAAATGTATGTGTAATGGAATGAGGAAAGGAAAGTGTAACGGAATTTAATGGAACATGGAAAGGAACATGGAATGGAATGGAATGGAACATTGAAAGTAACGTGGAATGCAATGTGGAATGCAATGTTTAATGGAATGCAATGGAATGTGGCATGAAATGGAATGGAATGTGGAATGGAATGAAATGGAATGTGGAATGGGATGGAATGTAGAATGGAATGTGGAATGCAGTGTGTAATGGAATGAGGAATGGAAATTGGAATGGAAAGCGGAATATAATGTAGAATGGAACGTGGAAAGGAAAGTGGAAAGGAAGAGAAAGGAATGTGGAAAGGTATGGAATGGAATATGGAATGGAATATAATAGAATGTGGAATGGAATGTCGAATGGAATGGAATGGAAAGGAATGTGGAATGGAAAGTAGTGGAATAGAATGTGAAATGGAAAGTGACGGAATGGAAAGTGGAATTGAAGATGGTATGGAATGTAATGGAATGTGGAGAGGAATGGGGAATGGAACGTGGAATGGTAGGAATGGAACTTGGAACGGAACGTGGAATGGAATGAGGAATGGAATGTGGAATGCAAGGTGGAATGGAATGTGGAAGGGAAAGTGGAATGGAAAGGAATGGAATGTGGAGTGGAATGGAATGGAATGGAATGCAGAATGGAATGTGGAATGGAATGGAATGAAATCTAAGGTAATGTGAAAGGGACCGAATGTGGAGTGGAATGGAATGGAATGGAATGCGGAATGGAATGTGGAATGGAATGGAATGGAATGTGGAATGGAATGGAATGGAATGTGGAATGAAATGGAATGGAATGGTATGGAATGCCGAATGGAAACGAATCGAATTTGGAATGAAATTGAATGGAAAGCTATGGAATGTGAAATGGAATGGAATGCAATGTGGAATGGAACGTGGAATGGAACGTGGAATGGAAAGAGGAATGGAACTTGGAATGGAATGTGGAATATAACGTGGAAGGGAATGTGGAATAGAATCTGGAATGGAATGGAATGTATTTAGTAATGGAATGGAATGAAACGGAATGGAATGCCGAATGGGACAGAAAGGAATATGGAAAGGAATGGAATGAAATGGAATGTGGAATGGAATAGAATGTGGAATGGAATGGAATGGAATGTGGAATGGAATGGAATGGAATGTGGAATGAAATGGAATGGAATGTGGAATGGAATGGAATGGAACGTGGAATGGAATGGAATGGAATGTGGAATAGAATGGAACGGAATGGAATGTGGAATAGAATGGAATGGAATGGAATGTGAAATGGAATGTGGAATGGAATGGAATGGAATGTGTAATGCAATGGAACGGAATGTGTGGTGAAATGGAATGGAATCTGGAATGGAATTGAACGTGGAATGGAAAGAAATGTGGATTGGAATGGAATGGAATGTGGATTGGAATGGAATGGAATGTGGAATGGAATTTAATGGAATGGAATGGAATGTGAAATGGAATATACAAAGGAATGTGGAATGGAATGTGGAGTGGAATGGAATGGAATGTGGTATGGAATGTGGAATGGAGCGTGGAAGGGAACGTGGAATGGAATGGAACGTGGAATGGAATGTGGAATTGAATGGAGTGCAATGGATTGTGTAATGGAATGTGGAATGGAATGTGTAATGGAATGGAATGAAATGAGGACTTGAATATGGAGATTAATGGACTGGTATGTGTAATGGAATGTGGGCTGGAATGGAATGGAATGTGGAATGAAATGCAAAGGAATGGGGACTGGAATGTGGAATGGAACGGAATGGAATGTGGAATGCAAACTTTAATGGAATGTGGAATGGAAAGCAATAGAATGTTGAGTAGAATGGAATGGAAATTAGAATGAAATGTCAAATGTAATGGAATGGAATGTGGAATTCAACGTGGAATGGAATGGTATGGAACATGGAATAGAATTTGTGATGGAATGGAATGGAATGGATTGTGGAAGGGAATGTGGAATGGAATGGAGTGAAATGTGGAATGGACTCTGAAATGGAATGTAATGGAATGATAAACTTAATGTGGATTGGAATGTGGAATGGAATGTGGAATGGAACGTGGAATGGAAAGTGCAATGGAATGGAATGTAACGTGTAATGGAATGTGGAATGGAATGGAATGGAAAGAGGAATGGAATGTGGAATGTAATGGAACGGATTGTGGAGTGGAATGGAATGGAATTTGGAACATAATGTGGGATGGAATGTGGAATGGAACGGAATGCAATGTGGAATGGAATGTGAAAAAGAATGTGGAATGGCATGTAATGTAATGTGGAATGGAATGTGGAATGGAATAAAATGGAACTTGGAATGGAACGTGGCATGTAACATGGAATGTAATTTGGAATAGAATGGAATTGAATGTGGAATGGAATGTAATGGAATGTGGAATGGAACTTAGAGTGAAGTATGGAATGGAATGTAGACTGGAAGGGAATGAAAAGTGGAACGGAATGTGAAATGGAATGTGGAATGAAATTTAAAATGGAATAGAAAGGTATGTGGAATGGAAGGTGGAATGGAATGTGGAATGGAATGTGGAATGGAATGTGGAAGAGAACACGACATGTAATGGAATGGAATGTTTAATGGACTGTGGAATAGAATGTGGAATGGAATGTGTAATCGAAAGGAATAGAATGTGGAATGGAATGGATTGGAATGCAGAAAGGAATGTGGAATGGAAAGCAATGGAATGTGGAATGGTACGGAATGGAATGTGGAATGGAGTGTGGAATGGAATGTGGAATGAAATTGAATGGAATGTGGAATGGAACGTGGAATGGAGTGTGGAATGGAATGTGGAATGGAAAGGAATGGAATGTGGAATGGAATGTGGACAAGAAACTGCAAAGGAATGGAATGGATTGTGGAATGCAATGGAATGGAATGGTATGGAATAAGGAATGGAATGGAATGGAATGTGGAATGGAAGGTGGAAAGGAACGTGGAATGTAACGTAGAATGGAACGTGAAATGGAAGGTGGAATTAAATGGAATGTAAATTGTAATGGAATGAGGGATGGATTGGAATGGAATGTGGAATTGAATGTGGAATGCCAAGTCGAATAGAATGTGGAATGGAATGTGGAATGGAATGTGGAATGTAACTGAATGCAATGTGGAATGGAATGGAATGGAAAGTGGAATAGAATGCAATGGAAAAGAATGTGGAAAAGAATGTGGAAGGGAATGTAGAATGGAATGCGGAATGGAATAGAACGCAATGTGGAATGCAATGTGATGGAATGGAATGTGGAATGGAATGGAATAGAATGTCGAATGGAATGTGGAATGCAATGTTGAATGGAATGATTAATGGAATGTGGAATGCAATGGAATGGAATGTGGAATGGAATGTGGAATGGAATTGAAGTAATGTGTAATGGAATGTGGAATGGAATGTGGAAAGGAAACTGGAATGGAATAGAATGGAACGTGAAATGGAAAGTAGAATGGAACGTGTAATACGAAGTGGAATGGAATGTGGAGTGGAATGGAATGGAATATGAAATGGAATGGAATGCATTGTGGAATGCAATGAGGAATGGAATGCGGAATGGAATGTGGAATGGAACGGATTGGAATGTGGAATGTAATGTGGAGTGGAGAGTGGAAACAAATGTGCAATGGAACGGAATGGAAAGTGGATTGGAATTTGTAATGGAATAGTGGAATGGAACGTGAAATGGAATGGAATGGAATGAGGAGAAGAAAGTGGATTTTAATGGAATGGAACACAGAATGGATCGTGGAATGCCACAAGGAAGGGAATGGAATGGAACTTGGAAAGGAATGTGGAATGGAATTTGGAAAGAATTGGAATATGGAAGCGAATGGAATGGAAGGTGGAATGGAATGGAATGGAATGGGGAATGGAATGCAAAGGAATCTGTAACGGAATGTCGAATGGAATGCGAACTGTAAAGTGGAATGAAATGTGGAATAGAACAGAATGGAACATGGAATGAAATGGAATGGATCGTGGAATGAAAACTGGAATGGAACATGGAATTGAAAGTCGGATGGAATGGAATGGAATGTGGAATGGAATGGAATGTGGAATGGAATGTGGAATGGAATGTGGAATGGATTGTGGAATGGAATGGAATAGAATGTGGAATGGAATGCAGAAGAATGGGGAATGGAATGTAGAATGAAATGTGGAGTGTAAAGGAATGGATTGTGGAATGCAGTGTGGCACGAAAAGTTGAATGCAATGGATTGGAATGTGGAAACGAATGTAGAAATGAATGGAAAGGAAAGTGGAATGGAAGGTTTAAAGGAAAGTGAATGGAATGTGGAATGGAATGTGGAATGAAATGGAATTGAATGTGGAATGGAGTAGATTGGAATGTGTAATGTGGAAAGGAATGTGGAAGGGAATGCAATGCAATGTGGAATGTAACACAATGGAATGTGGAATAGTATGTGGAATGGAATTTGAAAAGGAATGGAACAGAATATGGAATGGAATGTGAAATGGAGTGTGGAATGGAATGGGGAATGGAATGGAATGAAATGTGGAATGGAACGTGGAAAGGAGTGTGGAGTGGAATGAGGAATGGAACAGAATGGAATGTGGAATGGAATGTGGAATGCAAAGCGGAATGGATTCGAATGGAATGCTAAAAGAAATGGAATGGAATGTGGAATTGAATGTGGAATGGAATGGAATGGAACATGAAATGGAATGTGTAATGGAACGTGGAATGCAATGTAATGGCATTTGGAATTTAATTTGGAATGGAATGTGGAAAGGAACGGAATGTGCAAAGGAATGGAATGTAAAGGGAAATGGAAGGGAAGGGATGGTGAAATGGAATGTGGTTTGGAATGTGGAAAGGGATGTGGAATGGAATGGAATGGAATGTGGATTGGAATGTGGAATGGGGAGGAAAGGAATGTGGAATGGAATGTGAAACAGAATGTGGAATGGAATGTGGAATGCAATATAGAATGGTGTGAAATGGAATATGGAATTCAATGGAATGCAATGTGGAATGGAATGTGGAATGGGATGGAATTGAATGTCTAATGGAATGGAACGGATTGAAGAATCGAATGTTTAATGGAATGTGGAAAGGAATCTGGAATGGCATGGAATGGAATGTGGAATTGAATGTGGAATGGAATGTGGAATGGAATGGAAAGCAATGTGGAATGGAATGTGAATGGAATGTGGAATGGAATGGAATGTACTGTGGAATTGTATGGAATAGAATGTGGAATGCAATCGAATGGAATGAGGAATGGAATGGAAAGTAATTGAAAGGAATGTGGAAAGGAATGGAATGGAATGCGGAAAGCAATGGAATGGAATGTGCAATGGAAAGGAATGGAATGTGGAATTGAAGTTGGAATGGAAGGGAATGGAATGTGGTAAGGAAGGTGAAAAGGAGTGGACTAGAAAGTGGAATGGAAGATGGAATGGAATGGAATGGAGAGTGAAATGGAATTTGGAATGGAACGTGGAATGAGAGGTGGAATGGAATCGAATGCATTGTGGAATTCAATGCTATGGAATATGGAATGGAATGGAATTGGAAGTGGAATGGAATGGAGTGGGATGTGGAATGGAATGTAGTGTAATTGAATGTGGAATGGAATGCAAAGCAAAGTGGAATGGAATGTGGATTGGAAGGGAATTGAATGTGGATTGGAATGTGAAATGGAATGCAATGGAATGTGAAATGGATCCTGGAATGGAATGTGGAATGTGATGTGGAATGGAATGTGGAATGGAATGCAATGGAATGTGGAATGCAATGGAATGCAATGTGGAACGGAATGGAATGGAACTTGGAATGGAAAGGAATGGGAAGTGTAATGGAAAGGAAGGGAATGTGGAATGCCACGGAAAGTTCTGTAATTTTCAATGGAATGGAATGGAATGGAATGGAAAATGCAATGGAATGGAATGGAATGTGGAATGGAGTAGGATGGAATGTGGAATGGAATGCAATTGAATGGAATATGGTATGCGTTGCAATGGAATAGAATGAAATGTAATGGAATGTGGAATGGACTGTGGAATGGAATGCAATGCATTGAGAATGGAATGCAATGTGGAATGGAATGTGGAATGGAATGGCATGCAATGTGGAATGGAACTTGATTGGAAGGGAATGTGGAATGTATCGTGGAATGTAACATGAAATGGAATGTGGAATGGAAGTTGGAATGGAATATACAATGGAATGTGGAATGTAACGTGGAATGGAATGGAATGGAAAGTGGAATGGAAAGTGGAATGGAATGGAATGGAAAGTGGAATGGAATGGAATGGAACGTGGAATGGAATGTGGAATGGAATAGAAAGGAATGTGGAATGGAATGTGTAATGGAATGTGGAATGCATTGAGAATGGAATGCAATGTGGAATGGAATGTGGAATGGAATGGCATGCAATGTGGAATGGAACTTGATTGGAAGGGAATGTGGAATGTATCGTGGAATGTAACATGAAATGGAATGTGGAATGGAAGTTGGAATGGAATATACAATGGAATGTGGAATGTAACGTGGAATGGAATGGAATGGAAAGTGGAATGGAAAGTGGAATGGAATGGAATGGAAAGTGGAATGGAATGGAATGGAACGTGGAATGGAATGTGGAATGGAATAGAAAGGAATGTGGAATGGAATGTGTAATGGAATGTGGAATGCATTGGAATGGAATGTGGAATGTAATTGAATTTAGAATGGAATGGAATGGAATGTGGATTGGAATGGAATGGAATGGAATGTGGAATGGAATGGAATGTGGAATCGAATAGAATGAAATATGGAATGGAATGGAATGGAATGT
Source organism: Pongo abelii (assembly GCF_028885655.2). NCBI lineage: Eukaryota > Metazoa > Chordata > Mammalia > Primates > Hominidae > Pongo > Pongo abelii. Next base: position 7,396,551 of record NC_085929.1, on the reverse strand, counting down.
GGAATGCAATGTAATGGAATGGTACGTGGAATTGAATGAAATTGAATGGAACGTTGAATGCAATGGAATGGAATGTAACGTGGAATTGAAGGCAATTGAATGGGGAAAGGAATGTGGAATGGAAAGTGGAATGGAATGTGGAATGGAATGAAATAAAATATGGACTGAAATGGAATGGAATGTGGAATAGAATGGAATGGAATGGAATATGCCATGGAATGTGGAATGGAATGTGGAATGGAATTGAACTTGGAATGGAATGGAATGGAATGTCGATTGGAATGGAATGGAATGGAATGGAAAGTGAAATGGAATTTGGAATGGAATGAGGAGTGGAATGAAATGAACAGTGGAATGGAATGGAATGGAATGCGGAATGGAATGTGCAATGCAATGGAATGGAATGAGGAATGGAATGGAATGTGGAATGGAATGTGGAATGGAATGGAATTGAAAGCAGAATGGAATTGAATGGAATGTGGACTGGAATGGAATGGAATGATATGGAATGTGGAACGGAATGTGGAATGGAATGCAATGGAATGTGGAATGGAATGGAATGGAATTTGGAATGAAATGTAGAACGGAATGAAGTGGAATGAGGAATAGAATGTGGAATGGAATGGAATGGAATGTGGAATGGATAGGAATGGAACGTGGAATGGAATGGAGCGGAAATTTGATTGGAATGGAATGAAATGGAATGGTATGGAATGGAAAGTGGAATGGAATGGAATGTGGAATGGAATGGAATGTGGAATGGAATGAAAAGGGATGTGGAATGGAATTTGCAAAGGAATGGAATGCAATAGAATGGAATTTGAAATGGAATGCATTGGAATGTGGAATGGCATGTGGAATTGAATGGAATGTAATGGAATGTTTAATGGAAAGGAATGGAATGTGCAATAGAATGGCATGGAATATGGATTGGAACGGAATGTAATGTGGAATGGAATGGAGTAGAATTGAATGTGAAATGCAATGTGGAATGTAATGGAGTGTGATGGAATGGAATGTGGAATGTGATGTAAGGGAATATGGAACGGAATGTAATGGAATGTGGATAGGAATGTGTAATGGAATGGAATCTAATGTAGAATGGAAATGAATGGAATGTGGAATGGAACGTGGGATGTAATGGAATGGAATGTGGAATGGAATAGATTGGAAGGTAGAATGGAAAGTGTAATGGAATGGAATGGAATTTGGAATGGAATGCAAAGGAGAGTGGAATGGAATGTGGGATGGAATGGAACGGAACATGGAATGGGACGTGGAAAGGACCGTGGAATGGAAAGTGGAATGGAACTTGAAATGTAATGTGTAATGTGGACAGGAATGGAATGGAATGTTGAATGGAATGTGGAATGGAATGGAAAGTGGAATTTAATGGAATGGAATGTGGAATGTAACTTGGAAGGGAATGGAATGGAATGGAATGAAATTTGGAAAGGAATGTATTGGAATGAGGAATAGAATGGAAAGGAATTTGGAATTCTATGGAATGGAATGTGGAATGGAAAGCGAAATGGAACTTGCATTTGAAAGAGGAATGGACCGTGGAATGTAATGTGTGATGGAATTTAATGGAAGGTGGAATGGAATGGAATGGAAAGGAATGTGGAATGAAATGGAATGTAATGTGGAATGCAAAGCAATGGAATGGAATATAGCCTGGAAATGAATGGAATGGAATGGAATGTGGAATGTATTGAAATGGAAAGTGGAAAACAATGTGGAATGGCATGGAAAGGAAAGTGGCATGGAATGGAATGGAAAGTGGTATGGAATGTGGAATGGCATGGAAAGGAATGTGGAATGGAATAGAATGGAATGTGAAGTGGAAAGGAATGGAATGTGGAATGGAATGGAATCCAAAGTGGAATGGAATGGAATGGACTATTGAATGGAATGTGGAATGGAAAGTGGAATGGAATGGAATGGAATGTGGAATGGAATGTGGAATGAAATGCAATGGAATGTGGAATGGAATGGAAAGGAATGTGGAATGGAATGGAAAGGGATGAGGAATGGAATGCAAAGGAATTGGGAAATGAATGGAATGTGGAACGGAATGGAATGTGGAATGGAATAGAATGAAATGTAGAATGGAATGCAATGGAATGTGGAATGCAATGGAATGGAATGGTACATGGAATTCAATGGAATGTAATGGAACATTGAATGCAATGGAATGGAATGTAACGTGGAATTGAATGCAATTGAACGGGGAAAGGAATGTGGAATGGAAAGTGGAATGGAATGTGGAATGGAATGAAATGGAATGGGGAATGGAATGGAATGGAAAATGGAATGGAACGCGGAATGGATCGTGGAATGGAAAATGGAATGGAACGCGGAATGGATCGTTGAATGTAATGGAATGGAACATATAATGGAATGTGGAATGGAATGAAATGGAACGTGGAATGAAATGTGGAATGGAATGTCGAATGGAATGGAATGGAAAGTGGAATGGAATGCAATGGAACGTGGAATGGATTGTGGAAAGGAATTTTTACTGGAAGGTGGAATGGAATGTGGAATGGAATGAAATGGAACGTGGAATGAAATGTGGAATGGAATGTCGAATGGAATGGAATGGAAAGTGGAATGGAATGCAATGGAACGTGGAATGGATTGTGGAAAGGAATTTTTACTGGAAGGTGGAATGGAATGTGGAATGGAATGGAATGGAATGTGGAATGGATAGTGGAATGGAACGTGGAATGGAACTGAAGTAATGGGGAAAGCTACATATTGGAATGTGGAAAGAAAAGTGGAAAGGAATTTAAAGGAACATGGAAAGGAACGAGGAATGGAATGGAATGGAATGTTGAAAGTAACGTGGAATGCAATGTGGAATGCAATGTTTAATGGAATGCAAAGGAATGTGGAATGGAAAGGAAGGGAATGTGCAATGGAAAGAAATGGAATGCGGAATGGAATGGAATGAAGAATGGAATGTGTAATGCAACGTGGAATGGAATGTAGAATGGAAAGAGGAAAGGAAAGCGGAATATAACGTAGAATGGAACGTGGAATGGAAAGTGGAATGGAATAGAAAGGAATCTGGAAAGGAATACAATGGAATATGGAATTGAATAGAAAAGAATGTGGAAAGGAATGTTGAATGGAAAGGAATGGAAAGGAATGTGGAATGGAAAGTAATGGAATAGAATGTGGAATAGAAAGTCATGGAATGGAATGTGATATTGAAGACGGAATGGAATGTAGTGGAATGTGGAGAGGATTGGGGAATGGAACGCGGAATGGTAGGAATGGAACGTGGAACGGAACGTGGAATGGAATGTGGAATGCAACGTGGAATGGAATGTGGAAGGGAAAGTGGAAAGGAAAGGAATGGAATGTGGAGTGGAATGGAATGGAATGGAATGCGGAATGGAATGTGGAATGAAATGAAATGGAATGTGGAATGGAATGGAATGGAATGGAATATGGAATGAAATGGAATGGATTGGTGTGGAATGCGGAACGGAATCGAAACGAATTTGGAATAAAATTGAATAGAAATCTATGGAATGTGAAATGGAATGGAATGCAATGCAGAATGGAACGTGGAATGGAACGAGGAATGGAGCATGGAAAGGAATGTGGATTACAACGCGGAATGGAATATCGAATAGAATCTGGAATGGAATGGATTGGAATTTGTAATGGAATTTAATGCAATGGAATGGAATGCCGAATGGGATGGAAAGGAATGAGGAAAGAATGGAATGGAATGGCATTTGGAATTGAATGGAATGGAATGTGGAATGGAATGGAATGGAATGCGGAATGGAATGGAATGGAATGTGGAATAGAATGGAATGAAATGGAATGTGGAATGGAATGTGTAATGGAATGTAATGGAATGTGTAATGGAATGGAACGGAATGAGGGTGCAATGGAATCGAACCTGGAATGGAATTGAAAGTGGAATGGAAAGGAACGTGGAATGGAATGGAATGGAATATGGATTGGAATGGAATGGAATGTGGAATGGAACTCAATTGAATGGAATGGAATGTGAAATGGAATATACAAAGGAATTTGGAATGGAATGGATTGGAATGTGAAATGGATTGCGGAGTGGAATGGAATGGAATGTGGAATGGAATGTAGAATGGAAAGTGGAATGGAACGTGGAAAGGAACGAGGAATGGAATGGAATGGAATGTGGAATGGAATGTGGAATGGAATGGAGTGCAATGTATTGTGTAATGGAATGTGGAATGGAATGTGAAATGGAATGGACTGAAATGAGGAATGGAATATGGAGATTAATGGAATGGAATGTGTAATGGAATAGAAAGAAATGAGGAATGGAATCTGGAGATTAATGGAATGGAATGGAACGTGGAATGGAACGTTGAATGGAATGTGGAATGGAATGTTGAATATAATCGTATGTGGAATGGAATGGAATGGAATGCAATAAGTGAATGGAATGGAATGCGGAATGGAATGGAATGGAATGTGTAATGGAAAGAACTTGGAATGGAATAGCATGGAATGGAATGGAATACAATACAGTGGAATGGAATGTGGAATGGAATGGAATGTAGAATGGAATGAAATGGAATGCAATGAAATGGAATGGAATGTGGAATGGAATGGAATGGAATGTGGAAATGAATGGAATGGAATGAAGTGGAATGTGAAATGGAATAGAATGGAATGTGGAATGCAATAGAATGTGGAATGGAGTGGAATGGAATGGGGAATATTAAGGAATGGAACATGGAATGTTTTAGAATGGAAATTGGAATGCAAAGGAAAGGAACGCGGAATGGAATGGAATGGAATGTCCAATGTAATGTGTAATGGAATGGAACTGAATGTGGAACGGAATGTGGAATGGAATGGAAAGCAAAGTGAAATGGAAAGAAATGGAATGTGGAATGGAATGTGGAATGCAATGTGCAATGGTATGTGGAATGGAATGTGGAATGGAATGTGGAATGGAAGGTGGAATGGAAAGTGGATTGTAATGGAATAGAATGTGGAATGGAACGTGGAATGGAACGTGGAATGGAACACGAAAGGGAATGTAGAATGTAATGTGGAAGGAATGTGGAAAGGAATGGAATGGAATGTGTATTGGAACGTGGAATGGAATATGGAATGGAATATGCAATAGAAATTGGAATGGGATGTGCAATGGAAAGTGGAATGGAAAGAAATGTAACGTGGAATGGAACGTTGAATGAAACGGAATGGAAAGTGGAATGGAACGTGGAAGAGAACATGGAAAGGAATGTGGAATGGAACGTGAAATAGAATGTGGAATGTAATGTGGAAGGGAATGTGGTATGGAATGGAAAGGAATGGAATGGAATGCGGAATGGAAAGTGCAATGGATCGTGTAATTGAACGTGGAATGGATCGTGGAATGGAACTGGAAAGGAAAGTGGAATGTGGAATGGAATATGGAATAGAACGTGAAATTGAATGGATTGGAAAGTTGAATGGAACGTGGAATGGAATGGAATGGAATGTGGAATGGAATGTGGAATGGAATGGAATGGAATATGGAATAGAATGGAATGGAATGTGGAATGGAAAGGAATGGAACTTGGAATGGGACGTGGAATGGAACATGGAATTCAATGTGGAATGGAGAGTGGAATGGAATGTCAAAACGAATGGAATGGAATGTGAAATGGAATGGAAAGGAATGTGGAATGGAAAGGAATGGAACGTGGAATGGAAAGTGGAATAAAATGGAATGGAAAGTGGAATGGAAAGTGGAATGGAAAGAAATGTAACGTGGAATGGAACGTTGAATGAAATGGAATGGAAAGTGGCATGGAACATGGAAGAGAACATGGAAAGGAATGTGGAATGGAACGTGGAATAGAATGTGGAATGTAATGTGGAAGGGAATGTGGTATGGAATGGAAAGGAATGGAATGGAATGTGGAATGGAAAGTGCAATGGATCGTGTAATTGAACGTGGAATGGATCATGGAATGGAACTGGAAGGGAATGTGGAATGTGGAATGGAATATGGAATGGAACGTGAAATTGAATGGATTGGAAACTTGAATGGAACGTGGAATGGAAAGTTGAATGGAACGTGGAATGGAATGGAATGGAATGTGGAATGGAATGTGGAATGGAAGGGAATGGAACTTGGAACGGGACGTGGAATGGAACAGGGAATTCAATGTGGAATGGAGAGTGGAATGGAATGTCGAAACGAATGGAATGGAATGTGAAATGGAATGGAAAGGAATGTGGAATGGAAAGGAATGGAACGTGGAATGGAAAGTGGAATAAAATGGAATGGAACGTGGAATGGATTGTGGAATGGAACGTGGAATAGGATGTGGAATGGAATGGAATGGAATGTGGAATTTAATGGAATGGAACGTGGAATGGAATGTGGAATGGAATGGAATGGAACTTAGAATGCAATATGGAAAGGAAAGTGGAATGGATCGTGGAATGTAACGTGGAATGGAATGGAAGGGAATGTGGAATGGAATGGAATGGAATGTGGAGTGGAAAGGAATGCAACCTGGAATGGGACATGGAATGGAACATCGAATGTGATGTGGAATGGAAAGGAATGCGACCTGTAATGGGAAGTGGAATGGAACACTGAATGCGACGTGGAAAGGAAAGTGGAATGGAAGGTGGAACGGAATGGAATAGAATGGAATGGAATGCGGAATGCAATGGAATGATAAGTGGAATGGAATGGAAAGGACTGGAATGGAATGTGTAATGGAATGGAATGGATTGGAAAGTGAAAGGTAATGTGGGACGGAAAGTGAAATGGAATGTGGAATGTAATGTGGAACGGAATGAATTGGAACGTGGAATGGAATGGAATGGAAGGAGGAATGAAACGGAATGGAATGAAACATGGAAGGGAACATGGAATGGAGCATGGAAAGGAACGTAAAATGGAATGTGGTATGAAAAGTGGAATGGAATGGAATGGAATGTGGAATGGAATGTGGAAATGAATGCAATGGAATGAGAACGGAATGTAGAATGGAATGGAATGGAATGTGGAATGAAATGTTGAATGGAATGTGGAATGGAATGTGGAATGCAATGTGGAACGCAACGGAATAGAATGAGGAATGGAATGTATGGAAAGTGGAACGGAATGTGGAATGTAATGTGGAATGGTATGTGGAGCGTAATGGAGTGGAACGTGGAATGGAACGGAATACAATGTGGAATTGAATGGAATGGAATGTGGAATAGAATAGAATAGAAGTGAATGTACAATGGAATATGGAATGGAATGTGGAATGCAATGGAATGGAATGTGGAATGGAATTGAAATTGGAATGGAATGGAATAGAATGTGGATTGGAATGGAATGGAATGGAATTTGGAATGGAATGGAATGGAATGGAAAGTGAAATGGAATTTTGAATGGAATGTGGAGTGGAATGAAATGCACAGTATATTGGAATAGAATGGTATGTGGAAGGGAATGGAATGGAATTGAAAGTGAAATGGAATTTGCTATGGAATGTGAAATGGTTTGAAATGGAATGTGGAATGGAATAGAATGGAATATGGAATGGAAAGTGGAATGTAATGGAACATGGAATGGAATGTGGAAAGGAATGTGTAATGGAATATGGAATGGAATGTGAAATGGAATGTGGAATGGAATATGGAATGAAATGTAGTATGGAACGCGGAATGGAAAGGAATGGAATGCCCAATGGAATGTGGAATGGAATGAAATTGAATGCAGAATGGAATGTGAAATGGAATGGAAAGGAATCTGAAATGGAAAGAAATGGAATGTGGAATGGAATGTGGAATGAAATGGAATGGAATTGAATGTGAAATGGAATGGAATGGAAAGTGGAATGGAATGTGCAAAGGAAGGGAATATAGTGGAATGTGGATAGGAATGTGGAATGGAATGGAATAGATTGTGGAATGGAATGGAGTGGAATGTGGAATGGAATGGGTTACAATGTGGAATGGAATGTGTAAAGGAGTGGAATGGAATGGAATGGAAAATGGAATGGAATGGATTGGAATGTATAATGGAATGAGAATAGAGTGGAAAACAATGTGGAATGGAATGGAATGGAATGTGGAATGGAATGGAATGGAATGTGGAATGGATTTGAATGGAACGTGGAACTGAATGGAATGGAATGCAATGGAAAGTGGAATTGAATGGAATTGAACGGGGAATGGAATGTGTAATGGAATATGGAATGGAATGGAATGGAATGTGGAATGGAATGGAATGGAATTTGGAATAGAATAGAATGGAAGTGAAACTGCAATGGAATGTGGAATGGAATGTGGAATGGAATGTGGAATGGAATGGAATGGAACGCGAAATGGAATTGAACTTGGATTGCAATGGAATGGAATGTGGATAGTTATGTAATGGAATGGTATGTGGATTGGAATGGAATGGAATGTGGAATTTAATGGAATGGAAAGTAAAGTGGAATTTGGAATGGAACGTGCAATGGAATGAAATGGAATGTGGAATGCAGTAAAATTGAATATGGAATGGAACATGGAATGGAATGTGGAATGGAATGTGGAATTTAAAGGACAGTAATGTGGAAGGGAATGTGGAATGGAATGTGGAATGGAATGGAATGGAAAGTGGAATAGAATGTGGAATGGAATGGACTGGAAAGTGGAATGGAATGGAATGGAATGTGGAACATAATGAAATGGAATGGAATGGAATGTGAACGGAACAGAATGGAATGTGGAATGCTATGGAATGTAATGAAATGAGGAATGGAATGGAATAGAATGTGGAATGCAATGGAATAGAGTGAAATGTGGAATTGAATGGAATGGAAAGTGGAATGGAATACAATGGAATGTGGAATGGAATGGAATGGAACGTGCAATGGAATGTGCAATGGAATGTCATATGGCATGTGGAATGGAATGTGGAATGTACAGGAATTTAATGTTGACTGTAATGGAATGGAATATGGAATAGAATGCAATGGAATGGAATGTGGAATGGAATCGAATATGGAATGGAATGCAAAGGAATATGGAATGGAATGGAATGGAACGTGGAGTGCAATGTGGAATGGAATGGAATGCAACGTGAAATGGAATGTGGAATGGAATGTGGATTGGAAAGTGGAATGGAACGTGGAATGGAATGGACAGGAACGTCGAATAGATTGGAATGGGAAGTGGAATGTAATATGGAATGGAATGCGGAATGTGACGTGGAAGGGAATGCAATGCAACTTGGAATGGAATGTGGTAGAATATGGAATGGAATGGATTGTAACGTGAACTGGAATGAATTGGAAAGTGGAATGGAATGGAATGGAACGTGGAAGGGAATGTGGAATGGTACGTGGAATGGATTGTTTAATGGAACGGAATGGAATGTGGAATAGAATGGAATGGAATGAAATGTGGAATGGAATGTTGAATGGATCGTGGAATGGAATGGAATGGAATGAGAAACGGAATGGAAAGGAAAGTACAATGGAAAGGAAGGAAAAGGAAAGGAAAATGAAATAGAATGTGGAAAGGAATGTGAAATGGAAAGTGGAATGGAATGTGGAACGGAATGAAATGGAACGTGGAATAAAATGGAATGTAACGTGGAATGGAATTGAATGGAAAGTGGAATGGAACGTGGAATGGATCATGGAATGGAAAGAGGAATGGAATGCGGAATGGAATGTGGAATGGAATGGAATGGAATGTGGTATGAAATGTGGAATGGAATGGAATGTGGAATGGAATGTGGAATTAAATGCATTGGAATGAGAATGGAATGTGGAATGGAATGGAATGGAATATGGAAGGGAATGTGGAATGGAATGGATTGGATTGCGAAATGGATTGTGGAACAGAATGTGTAATGAAACGTGGAATGGAACGTGGAATTGATTGGAATTGAACTTGGTATAGAATGTGGAATGTAATGGAAGGGAATGTGGAATGAAATGTAGAGTGTAATGGAATGGAATGTGGAACAGAATGGAATGGAATGTGGAATGGAATGTGGAATGGAACGGAAAGTAATGAAGAATGGAATGTGGAATGGAATGTGGAAGGAAAAGTGGAATGGAATGGAATGGAATGTGGAATGAAACATGGAAAGTAATTGAATGGAACGTGGGATGGAAAGTGGAATGGAATGTGAAATGGAGTGCAATGGATTGTGGAATGCAGTGTCGAATGGAATGGAATGGAACAGGGAATGGAACATGGAATATAATGGAATGGAACGTGGAATGTAATGTGGAATGGAAAGTGGAATGGAAAGTAGAATGCAACTGAATGGAATGTGGTTTTGAATGGTGAAAGGAATGTGGAATAGAAAGTGGAATGGAATGTGAAATGGAATGTTGAATGGAAAAGAATGGAAAGTGGAAAGTAATGGAATGGAATGGGGAATGGAATGGAATGGAATGTGGACTGGAATGTTATGCAATGGAATGGAAAGTGGAATGGAAGTTGGAATGGAACGTGGAATGGAGTGGAAAGGAAAGTCGAATGGAACGTGGGAAGAAAGGTGGAATGAAACGTGGAAAGGAAAGTAATAGAAGGCGGAATGGAATGTGGAATGAAATGTGGAATGGAATGGAGTGGAATGTGGAAAGAAATGTAATCAAATATGGAATGGAATGCGTAAGGGAATGGATTGGAATGTGGAATGGAATTTGGAAAGCAATGATATGGAATGTGGAATGCAATGGAGTGGAATGTGGAAAGGAATGTAATCGAATGTGGAATGGAATGCGGAAGGGAATGGATTGGAATGTGGAATGGAATTTGGAATGGAATGGAATGGAATGTGGAATGGAATGTGTAATAGAATGGATTGGAATGTGGAAGGGAATGTGGAATGTTATGTGGAATGGAATGTGGAATGGAATGGAATGGAATGTGGAAAGGAATATGGAATGGAATGCAGAAAGTAATGTGGAAAGCATTGGAATGGATTGTGGAATGGAATGTGCAATGGAATAGAATGGAATGTGAAATTGAATGGAATGGAATTTTGAATTGAGTGTGAAATGGAAAGGAATGGAATGTGGAATGTAAAGTGGAATTGAATGTGGTATGGAATGGAATTTAATGTGGAATGGAATGTATCGTGGAACTGAATGTGGTATGGAATGGAATTTAAAGTGGAATGCAATATGGAAAGGAATGGAATGTGGACTGTTATGTGGAATAGAATGTGGAATGGAGGGTGCAATGGAACAGAATGGAATGTGGAATGAAATTTGGAATGGAATGTGGAAAGGGTCGTGGAATGGAATGGAATGGAATGTGCAATGAAACGAGGAATGGAATGGAATGAAACGAGGAATGTAACGTACAATGGAACGGGCAATGCAATGTGGAATAGAAAGTGGAATGGAATATGCAATGGAATGTGGAATGGAAAGTGGAGGGGAAGGTAAATGAATGTGAAAAGTATTGTGGAATGGAATTTGAAATGGATCATGGAATGCAATGGAAAGGAAAGTGGAGTGGATTCTGGAATGGAATGTGGACTGGAACGTGGAATGGAATGGACTGGAATGTGGAATGGAAGTGGAATGGAATGGAATGGAATGTGGAATGGAATGTGGAAAGGAATGTGTTATGGAATGTGGAATAGAACGGAATGGAATGAGGTATGGAATGTGGAATGGAAGTGCAATGGAATGGAATGGAATGTGGAATGGAATGTGGAAAGGAATGTGTTAGGGAATGTGGAATAGAACAGAATGGAATGAGGTATGGAATGTGAAATGGAATTTTGAATGGAATGGAATGGAATGTGGCATGGAATGTGGAATGGAACGGAATGGAATGTGAAGTAGAGTGTGGAATGTAATAGAATGGAAAGCGGAATGGAATGAATGCAATGGTAAGGAATATGGCATGCAATAGAAAGGAAAATGGAATGCAATGTAGAATGGAATGGTATGGAATGTGGAATGGAACGTGGAATGGAATGTGGAATGCATCGTGGAATGGAACGTGGAATGGAATGGAATGGAATATGGAATTGAATCTGGAGAGGAATGCAATGGAATCTGGAATAGAATGTGGAATGTAATGGAATAGAATGCGGAATGGAATGGAACGGAATGCTATGGAAAGTGGAATGGAATTTAATGCAATATGGAATGGAATGGAATGGAACATGGAATGGAACGTGGAAGGGAATGTGGAATGTGGAATTTAATGTGGAATTTAATGTGGAATGGACAGGAATGGAATGGAAGGGAACGTGGAATGTAAAGTGGAATGGAGTGTGGAATGGAATGTGGAATGAAATGTGGAATGGAATGGAATGGAATGTGGAATGAAACGTGGAATGGAATGAATTGGAATGTGGAATAGAATGGAATGGAATGGAATGGAATGCGGATTGGAAGGTGGAATGGAATGTGGAATGGAATGTGGAATGAAATGTAGAATGGAATGGAAAGGAAGGTGGAATGAAATGTGGAATGGAATGGATTGGAATGTGGAATGCAATGTGGAATGGACTTTAATGGAATGTGTAATGGAAAGTGGAATGGAATGTGGAATGGATTGTGTAATGGAATGTGGAATGGAACGGAATGGAAGGCTGAATGGAATGTGGAATCTGGTGTGGAATTGAAGTTGGAATTGAAGGCAATGGAATTTTGAATGGAAAGTGGAATGGAAATTGGAATGGAATGGAATGGAATGGATCGTGGAATAGAATGTGGAATGGAACGTGAAATGGAATGGAATGTAACGTAGAATTGAACCTGGAATGGAATGTGGAAAAAATGTGGAATTCAACATGGTATGGAATGTGGAATGGAACGTGCAATGGAAAGGAATGTAAAGTAGAATGGAATGTGGAATTGAGTGTGGAATGGAACGTGGAATGGAATGGAAAGGAATGTGGAATGTAACGTGCAATGGAACGTGGAATGAAATGGAAAGGAATGTGGAATGGAATATGGAATTGAATGGAATGGAATGGAATGGAATGGAATGGGAATGGAATGAAACGGAATGTGGAATGGAATGTGGAATGGAATGGAATGAATTGTGGAAGGAAATGTGTTTTGGAATGGAATGGACTGGAATGTGGAATGGAATGTGGGATAGAATTTAATGGAAAGTGGAATGGAACGTGGAATGGAATGGAAGGGAATGGAAAGGAATGTGGAATGGAATGGAATGGAATGGAGTGGAAAGGAATGTGGAATGGAATGGAATGGAATGTGGAATGGAATGTGGAATGGAATACAACGAAATGGGGAATGGAATGTTGATTGGAATGGAATGGAATTTAGAATGGAATGGAATGGACTGCGGAATGGAATGCAGAATGGAATGTGGAATGGAAAGGAATGGAATGGAATGTGGAATGACATGTGAATTGGAATGCAATGGAATGTGGAATGGAAAGTGGAAAGAAATGCAATGGAATGAGAATGGAATGTGGTATTGAATGTGTAATGCAATTTGGAATGGACTGTGGAATGGAATGTTGAATGGAATGTGGAAAGGAATGTGGAATGGAATGGAATGGACTTTGGAATGGATTGTGGAATGGAATGTAATGCAATGTGGAATGGAATGTGGAACGGAATGTTTAATGGAAAGTGGAAAAGAATGGAGTGGAATGTGGTATCTAATGTGGAATGTAATGTGGAATGGAATGTGGAAGGGAAAGTGGAATGTAATGGAATGGAATGTGGAATGGAAAGTGGAATGTGATGTTCAATGGAATATGGAATTGAAAGTTGAATGGAATGTAATGGAACGTGGAATAGAACGTCGAAAAGAATGGAATGGAATGTGGAATGTAAGGTAGAATGGAACGTGGAAAGGAATGTGGAATGTAACATGAAATTGAATGTGGAATGGAATGTGGAAGGGAATGTGGAGTGGAATGGAATGGAATGGAATGTGGAATGAAACGTGCAATGTATCGTGGAATTGAATGTGGAATGGATCGTGGAATGGAATGTGAAATGGAATGTGTAATGGAATGTGGAATGGAATATGGAAAGGAACGTGAAATTGACTGGAAGAGAATGTTGAATGGAACGTAGAATGTAGAGGAATGGAATGTGGAATGGAATGTGGAATGGAATGGAATGGAAAGTGAAATGGAATCTGGAAAGGAAAGTGGAATGGAATGGAATGGAATGTGGAATGGAACGTGGAATGGAATGTGCAACGGAATGTGGAATGGAATGGAATGTAATATGGAATGGAATGCGGAATGGAACAGAATGTAATGTGGAATGTAATGTGGAATGTAATGGAATGGAATGTGGACTAAAACGAGAAATGGAATGGAATGGAAGGTGGAACGGAACTTGGAATGGAATGTGGAATGGAACGAATAATGGAATGTGGAATGGTATGTGGAATGGAATGGAATGGAATCTGCTATGGAATGTGGAATGGAATGTGGAAAGGAGAGTGGAATGCAATGGAATGGAATGTAGACTGAAACGGGGAATGGAATGGAATGGAAGGTGTAATGGAACATGGAATGGAATGTGGAATGAAACGTGTAATGAAATGTGGAATGGAATGTTTAATGGAATGGAATGTAATCTGGAATTTAATGTGGAATTGAATGAGGAATGGACTGTGGAATGTAATGGAATGGGATGCCGAATGAAATGTGGATTTGAATGTGTAATGTAATGTTGAGTGGAGTGTGGAATGGAACATGGAATGAAACATGGAAAGGAAGGTGGAATGGGATGTTCAATGGAATATGGAATGGAAAGTTGAATGGAATGGAATGGAATGTGGAATTGAACGTGCAAAGGAATGTAATGGAATGTGGAATGGAATGTAGATTGGAACGTGGAAAGGAATGTGGAAAGGAACGTGGAATGGAATGTGGAATGGAATGTGGAACGGAATGTGGAGTGGAATGGAATGGAATGGAATGGAAAGTGGAATTGAACGTGCAATGTATGGTGGAATTGAATGTGGAATGGAACTTGGAATGGAACGTGAAATTGAATGTTGAATGGAATGTGGAGTGGAATATGGAATGGAACGTGAAATTGAATGGAAAATAATGTTGAATGCAACGTAGAATGGAATGGAATGGAATGTAGAATGGAATGTGGAATATAATGGAATGGAACGTGGAATGGAATCTGGAAAGGAAAGTGGAAAGAAATGGAATGGAATGTGGAATGGAATGTAGAATGGAATGTACAACGGAATATGGATTGGAATGGAATGGAAAGTGGAATGGAATGTGGAATGGAACGGAATGTATTGTGGAATGGAATGTGGAGTGTAATGTGGAAAGGAAAGTGGAACGTAACGCAATGGAATGTGGACTGAAACCAGAAACGGAATAGAATGGAAGGTTGAATGGAACGCGGAATGGAACGTAGAATGGAATGTGTAATGGAAAGTGGAATGGAATGTGGAATGGAATGGAATGGAATCTGGAATGGAATGTGGAATGGAATGTGAAATGGACTCTGTAATGGAATGTGGAAAGGAAAGAGGAATGTATAGGAATGGAAGGGGAACTGAAACGAGGAATGGAATGGAATGGAATGTGGAATGGAATGTGGAATGGAATGGAATGAAATGGAATGTGGAATGGAATGAAATGGAATGTGGAATGGAATGTAATGGAATGTGGAATGGAATGTGGAATGGAATGTGGAATGGAATGGAAAGGTATTTGGAATGGAACGTGGAGTGGAATGTGGAAGGGAATGTGGAAGACAATGGAATGCCAAGTGGAATGGAATGTGGAATGCAATGGAATGGAACGTGGAATTGAATGTGGAATGCAATGTTGAATGGAATGGAATGGATGGTGGAATGGAATGTGAAATAGAAAGTGGAAAGGAACGTGGAATGGAACTTGGAATGGAATGTGCAATGGAAAGTGGAATGGAATGTGGAATGGAATGGAATTGAATTTGGAATGGAATGTGAAATGGTAAGGAAAGCAACATGGAATGGAATGGAATGCAATGTGGAAAGGAATGCAATGGGATGTGGAAAGAAATGAAACATAATGTGGAATCGAATGTGGAATGGAATGGAATGCAATGTGGAATAGAATGCGGAATTGAATGGAATTTGGAATGGAAAGGAATGGAATGAAATGGAATGTGAAATGGAATGGAATGTGGAATGGAATGGAATGGAATGTGGAATGGAATGGAATGGAATCGAATCGAATGGAATGGAATGTGGAATGCAATGTGGAATGGAATGGAATGGAAAGTGGAATGGATTCTGGAATGGAACGTGGAATGGAATGGATTGGAATGCGTATTGGAATTGAATGGAAAGTGGCAAGGAATGGAATGCAACGTAAAATGGAATGGAATGGATTGTGGAATGGAATGGAATGGAATGTGCAATGGAAAGGAGTGGAATGGAATGTGGAGTGGAATGGAATGGAATGCAATATAGAGTGGAATTGAATGGATTGGAATTTGGAATGGAACGTAATGGAACGTGGAATGGAATGGAATTGAATGCGAAAAGCAACGTGGAACGCAATGGAATGCAAAGTGGAAAGGAATGTGGAATGGAATGGAAATTAACGTGGAATGGATCCTGGAATGGACCATGGAATGGAATGTGGAATGGAATGGAATGGAATGTGGAATGTAATGTGCAATGGAAAGAAATGCAATATGCAATGGGAAGGAATGGAATTAAAGGGAATTTGGAATGGAATGGAATGGAATGGAATGTGGAATGGAATGTGGAATGGAAAGAAACGGAATGAGGAATGCAATGTGGAGTGCAATGGATTCGAAACTGGAATGGAAACTATAATGGAACATAGAAGGGAAGTGGAATGGTATATGGAATGGAATGTGGAATGGAATATGGAATGGAATAGAATGGAATGTGGTCTGGGATATAATGAATTGGTGGGTGGAATGGATTGGAATCGAATGTGGAATGGAAAATGGATTGGAATGTGGAATGGAATGCTGAGTGGAATGGAGTGGACTGTGAAATGGAAAGGAATGGAATGGAATGTGGAATCAAAAGTGTAAAGGAAGGGAATGGAATGTGGAACGGAGAGTGGAATGGAATGCAATGGAACATGGAATGGAATCTGCAATGGAATATGGAATGGAATGGATTGGATTGCAAAACGGAATGGAATGGAAAGTGGAATGGAATGGAAAGGAATGTGAAAAGGAATGGAATGGAATGTGAAATGGAATGGAAAGGAGTGTGGAATGGAAAGGATTGGAATGTGGAAAGGAATGGAATACAATGAGGAAAGTAAAGTTGAATCGAAAGTGGAATGGAACGTGGAATGAAACGTGGAATGGAACGTGGAATGGAATGGACTGAAACATGTAGTGGAAAGTGGAATGGAACGTGGAATGGAATGTGGAGTGCAAAGTGGAATGGAACGTGGAATGTAATGGAATGCAATGTGGAATGCAATGGGAGGAAAGGTGGAATGAAATGGAATGGAATGTGGAATGGAATAGAATGAAATGGAATGCGGAATGGAATGTAATGGAATGTGGAATGCAAAGTGGAATGGAATGAAATGGAATGTGGAATGCAATGAAATGGAATGTGGAATGGAATGTGGAATGGAATGGAATGCAATGTGGAAAGGAATGTGGAATGGAATGAGAAGGAACGTGGAATGGAATGTGGAATGGAATGTGTAATGGAATTAAGTGTAATGTGGAGTGGAATGTGGAATGGAATGTGGAATGGAATGGAATGGAAGGTGGAATGGAATGGAAAGGTATGTGGAAAGGAATGGAATGAAGTGCAACATGGAATGGCATGGAATGGAATGTGGAATGGAATGTGGAATTCAATGAAGTGGAATGTGGAATGGAATGAAATGCAATGTGCAATGGAATTTGGAATGGAATGGAATTTGGAATGGAAAGGAATGGAATGTGGAATGGAAAGGAATGGAATGTGGAATGGAAAGGAATATGGAATGGAATGGAATATTGAATGGAATGGATTTCAATGTGGAATGGAACGGATTGGAACGGAATGTGGAATTCAATGGAATGGTGTGTGGAATGGAAAGAAATGCGGAATGGAACGTGGAATGGAACGTGGAATGGAAACTGGAATGGAACGTGAAATGCAATTGGAAAGGAATGTGGAATGGAATGGATTGGAATTTCAGGGAATGAGAAATGGAGTGGAATGGAATGTGGAATGGAATGTGGAAGGGAATGGAATGGAATGTGGAATGGAATGTGGAATGGAATGCAATGAAATGGACTGGAATGTATTGGAATGGAATGAATGTGAAATGTAATGGAGTTGAATGTGGAATGAAATGTATACTAGAATGGCATGGAATGTGGAAAGAATGTGGAATGGAATGGAATGGGATGTGGAATGCAATGAAATGAAATGTGGAATGAAACGTGGAATGAAATGGAATGCAACGTGGAAAGGAAAGTGGAATAGAATGCAATGGAATGTGGAATGGAATGCAATGGAATGTGGAATGGAACGTGGAATGGAACGAAATGGAATGTGGAATAGAACGTGGAATTTAATGTGGAATGGAACGTGGAATGGAATGGAATGGGAGATGGAATGTGAAATGGAACCTGGAATGCAATGGAATGTGGAATGGATTGTGGAATGGAATGTGGAGTTCAACGCGGAATGGAATGGAATGGAATGTGTAATGCAACATTCAATGGAAAGGCATGGAATATGCAATGGAACGTGGAGTGGAATGGAATGGAAGGTGGAAAGAAACGTGGAATGGTAAGAGTACTGGAACGTGAAATGGAATGGAGTACGGAATGGAATGTGGAATGAAAAGTCGAAAGGAATGGAATATGGAATGGATTGTGGAATGGAATGGAATGGAATAGAATGTGGAATGGATAGGTATCGAATGTGGAATGGAATGTAGTGGAATAGAATGTGGAATGGAATGGAATGCAATCTGGAATGGAATGGAATTGAATGTGGAAAGGAGAGGAATGGAATGTCGAATGAAATTGAATGGAATGTGGAATGGAATGCAATGGAATGTAGAATGGAATGTGGAATGGAATGTAATGTGGAAAAGAAATGAAAGGAATGTGGAATGTAATGTGGAATGGAATGGAATGTGGAATGGAATATGAAATGCAATGGAATGGAATGTGGAATGGAATGTGGAATGGCAGGGAATGGAATATGTAATGGATTGTGGACTGGAATGGAAAGGAATGTGGAATCGAAGGTGGAATGGAATGGAATGTGGAATGGAATGGAATGGAATAGAATGTGGAATGGAATGGGGAATGGAATGGAAAGGAATGTGGAATGTAATGTGGAATGGATTGTGGAATGGAATTTGGAATGGCATGTGGAAATCAATGGAATGGAATGTGTAATAGAATGTGGAATGGAACGGAAAGGAATGTGGAATGGAATGTAGACTGCAAGGGAAAGTAATGTGGAATGGAACGGAAAGGAATGTGGAATGGAATGTAGACTGCAAGGGAAAGGAATGTGGAACGGAATGGAATGGAATGTGGAATGGAATGGAATTGAGTGTGGAATGGAAATTGGAATGGAATGTGGAATGGAACGTGGAATGGAATGTTGAATGGGATGTGCAACGGAATGTGGAATGGAAGGGAATGTGGAATGCAATGTGGAATGGATTGTGGAATATAATGTGGAATGGAATGTGGAATAGAATGGAATGGAATGTGGAAAATAACGTGGAATGGAATGGAATGGCATGTGGAATGGAACCTGGAACGTAATGTGGAATGGAACTTTGAATGGAATGCAGGAACGGAATGGAAGGCCGAGTGAAATGGAATGGAAGGTGGAATGGAACAGAAAGGGATGCAGACTGGAATAGAACGGAATATGGAATGGAATTTGGAATGGAATGGAATGCAATGTGGAATGGAATGTGGAATGGAATGATACGTGGAATGGAAAGAAATGAAATGTGGAAGGGAATTGAATGTAATGTACAATTTACTGTGGAATGGAATGGAATGCTATGTGGAATGGAATGTGCAATCGAATGGAATGTGGAATCGATTGGAATGTGGAATGGAATGTTGAATTGAAAGTGGCATGGAATGGAATGTTGAATGGATTGTGGAATGGAATGGAATGTGCAGTGGAATGGTATAGAATGTGGAATGGAATGGAATGTGGAATGGAATATGGAATGGGTTGTGGAATCGAATATAGTATGGAATGTGGAATGGAATGGAAAGGAAAGTGCAGTGAAATGTGGAATGGAACGGAAAGGAATGTGGAATGGAATGTGGAATGCAATGGAATGGAATGTGGAATGGAATGGAATGGAATATGGAATGGATTGGAATGGAACGTGAAATGGAAATTGGAATGGATCGTGGAATGCAATATGGAATGGAACTTGGAATGGAAAGTGGAATGCAATGTGAAATGGAACGGAATGGAAGGTGGAATGTAATGTGTAATGGAATGGAATGTAAAGTGTAATGGACGGGAATGGAATGTGGATTGGAATGGATTGCAATGGAAAGTGGAATGGAATGTGAAATTGAATATGGAATGGAATGGAACGGAATCTTGAATGGAATGTGGAATGAAATGGAATGGAATTTGGAATGGAATGCAATGGAAAGTGGAATGCAACGTGGAATAGGATGGAATGGAATGTGGAATGGAAGGTGGAATGGAATGTGGAATGGAATGGAATGTGGAATGGAATGTGGAGCGGAACTTGGAATGGAATGGAATGTGCAATAGATTGTAGAGTGAAATGTGGAATGCTATGTGGAATGCTATGTGGAAAGGAGTGGATTGGAATGTAGAATGGAATGGAATTTGGAATGGAATGGAATGTGGAATGGAATTGAATGGAATAGTATTTGGACCGGAATGGAATGGAATGGAATGGAATGTGGATTGGAATAGAAAGAAATGTGGAATGGAAACTGGATTGGCATGGAAAAGAATGTGTAATGGCATGCGTAAAGGCATGGAATGGAATGTGGAATGGAATGGAATGCATTGTGGAACGAAATGTGCAGTGGAATGGAAAGGAATGTGGAATGTCATGGAATGCAATGTAGAATGCAATGGAATGGAATGTGGGAAGGTATGGAATGTAATGTGCAACGGAATGGAATGCAATGTAGAATGCAATGGAAAGTGGAATGGAATGAAATGAACTGGAATAGGGATTGGAATGAAATGCAATGGAATATGGACTGGAATGGAATGGAATGTTAAATGGAATGGGATGGAATGTGGAATGTAATGGAATGGAAAGTGGAATGGCATGGAATGGAATGTGGAATGGAAGGGAATGGAATGTAGAATGGAATGTGGAATGGTACGGAATGGAATGGAATGAAATGTGGAATGGAATGGAATGGAATATAGAACGGCATTTGGAATGCAATGGAAAGAAAACTGGAATGGAAGGTGGAATGTAAGGTGGCATGGAATGTGGAATGGTACGTAGAAGGGAATGGAATAGAACATGGAATGGAACGTGGAATGGAACGTGGCATGGAACGTGGAATGGAACGTGGAATGGAATTGAATGGAAGCTGGAATGGCATGGATCAGAATGTGGAATGGAATGGAAGGGAATGTGGAATAGAATGGAATAGAAGGTGGCATGGAATGGAATTCAATGGAATGAGGACAGGAATGGAATGGAAAGTGGAATGGAATTTCAAATGGAATTGAAAGGAATTTGGAATAGTATGGAATGGAATGTGGAACGCAAAGGAATGGCAAGTAGAATGGAATGGAACTGGATGTGGAAATGAATGTGCAATGGAGCAGAATGGAATGTGGAGTGGAATCGAATGCAACATGGAATGGAATGGAATGGAATGTGGAAAGGAATGGAATGGATTTGGAATGGAATGGAATGGAATGTGCAATGGAGTGGAATGGAATGTGGAGTGGAATTGACTGCATTGGAACGTGGAATGGAATGGAATGGAATGTGAAATAGAATGTAGTGGAATGTGGAATTGAATTGAATATAATGGACCTTGGAATTGAATTCAAACAATCGTGGATTGGAATGTAATGAACGTGGAATGGAATGGATTGGAATGTGGTAGGGAATGGAACGGAAGGTGGATTGTAATGGAATGGAATCGAAAGTGGAATGGAATGGAATGTGGAATGGAATGGAATGGAATGGAACTTGGAATGGAGTGGAATGTGGAATGGAATGGAATGTGGATTTGAAGTGGATGGAAGGGAATGGAAATCGGAATGGAATGGAATGGTACGTGGAATGGAATGGATCGTAACGTGGAATCGAATGGAATGAAATTTGGAATGGATTGGAATGTAATGTAGAATGGAATGGAAGGAAATGGAATGTGGAATGGAATAGAATGTGGAATGGAATGGGATGGAATGTAGAATGGCATGGAATGGAATGTGGAATGTAATGGAATGTGGTATGGAATGTGGAGTGGAATGGAATACAATGTGGAATGCACTATGGATGGAATGTTGAATGGAATGTGGAATGAAATGGAATTGAATGTGGAATGGAATCTGGAATGGAATGTGGAATGGAATAGAATGGAATGCGGATTGGAAAATGGACTGGAAAGTGGAATGGAACATGGAATGTAACGTTGAATGCAACATCGAATGGAACGTGAGATGGAACGACAAATGGAACGTGGAATGGAATGCAGAATGGAATGTGGAATGGAATATCGAATGGAACAAGTGATGGAATGACGAATGGAAAGTGGAACGGAATGCAGAATGGAATGTGGAATGGAACGGAATGGAATGTGGAGTGGAATGTAATGGGATGCGGAATGGAATGGAATCTGGAAAGGAATGGAATGGAATGTGGAATGGAAAGAGGAATGGAATGTGGAATGGAAATCAATGGAATGGGAAGCTATGTGGAATGGAAAGGAATGGAATGGAATGTGGAATTGAATGGAACGGAATGGAAAGGAATGGAAAGGAATGGAATGGAATGGAATGTGGAATGGAATGGAATGACATGTGCAATGGAGTGGAATGAAATGGAATGTGGAATGGAATGGAATGTGGAATGGAATGTGGAATGGAATATTACGTGGAATGGAATGGAATGGAATGGAATGTGGAATGGAATGCACTGCAATGTGGAATGGAATGGAACAGAATGTGGAATGGAATTAAATGTAATGTGGAATGGAATGGAAAGGAACGGAATATGGACTGGAATTGATTGGAATGGGATGTTGAATGGAATGGAATGGAATGGAATGGAATGGAATGCAAAATGCAATGGAATGGAATGGAATGGAATGTTAAATGGAAGGTGGAATGGAATGGAATATGGAATGGAATGTGGAATGAAAAGGAATGGAATGTGGAATGGAATGTGGAAAGGAATGGAATGTGGAATGGGATGAAATGTAATGTGGAATGGAATTGAATAGAAAGGAAAGTGGATTGCAATGGAATGTGGACTGGAATGGAATGGAATGTAACGAAATGTGGAATGGAATAAGAAATGGACTGGAATGGAATGGAGAGGAACATGAAATGGAATGGAATGTTGAATGAAATGGAATGGAATGGAATGGGATGTCAAATGGAGTGGAATGGAATGGAATGGAATGTGGAATGCAATGGAATGGAATGTGGAATGCAATGGAATGGAATGTGGAGTGTAATGGAATGGAATATGAAATGGAATGGAATGTGGAGTGGAATGGAATGGAATATGAAATGGACTGGAATTGAATGGAATGGAATGGAAAGAGAAAAAGAATGGAATCGAATGTGGAATGGAATTGAATTGAATGTGGAAAACAATGGAATGGAATATGGAATGGAAAGTTGAATGGGAATGCAATGTGGAGTGGAGAGGAATGGAATATGGAGTGGAATGGAATGGAATGTGGAGTGGTATGGAATGGAATATGGAATGGAATGTGGACTGGAATAAAATGGAATGGAATGGAATGGAATGTGGAATGGAAGGGAATGAAATTTGGAATGGAATGGAATGGAATTCAATGTGGAATGGAATGGAATGGCATGGAATGTGGAAAGGAATGGAACGATATGTGGTGTGGAATGAAATGTGGAATGGTAAGCAAAATGGAATGAAATGGAATGGACTGGAATGGAATGTGG
Source organism: Pongo abelii (assembly GCF_028885655.2). NCBI lineage: Eukaryota > Metazoa > Chordata > Mammalia > Primates > Hominidae > Pongo > Pongo abelii. The sequence goes on along the minus strand of NC_085929.1, from coordinate 7,372,446 downwards.
AATGGAATGGAATGTGAAGTGGAATGGAATGGAATGTTGAAAGCAAAGTGGAATGTAATGGAATGGAATGTGGAATGGAATGTGGAATGGAGTGGAATGGAAAGTGGAATGGAATAGAATGGAATGTGGAATGGAATGGAATAGAATGGAATGTGGAATGGAATGCAATGGAACGTGGAAAGGAAAGTGGATTGGAGTGGAATGTGCAATGGAATGGAATGAAATGGAATGGAATGTATAATGGAATTGAATGTGAAATGGAAAGGAACGAAACATCAAAAGGAAGGAGGAATGGAACGTGGCATGGAACATAGAATGGAACTTGGAATGGAATGGAATGGAAAGTGGAATGTAATGGAAGGGAAAGTGGAATCGAATGTGGAATGGAATGGAAAGGATTGTGGAATGGAATGCGGAATGCAATGCAATGCAATGTGGAATGGAATGGAATGGAAAGTGGAATGGAAATTGTAATGGAACTTGGAATGGAACGTGGAAAGGAACGTGGAATTGAATGTGGAATGAAATGTGGAATGGAATGGAGTGGAATGGAATCGAATGTGGAATGGAACGTGGATTGGAACCTGGAATGGAACTTGGAATGTTACGTGCAATGAAAAGTCAAAAGGAACGTGGAATGGAATGTCTAATGGAACGTGGAATGGAATGTGCAATGGAATGTGCAAAGGAACGGAATGGAATGAAATGCAATATGGAATGGTATGGGGAATGGAAAAGAAAGGAAAGTGCAATGGAATAGAATTGAATGGAACTTGGAATGGAAAGGAATGGAATGGAATGTGCAATGGAATTGAATGGAATGTGGAAAGGAATGGAATGGAATGGAATGGGAATATAACGGAATGGAATGTGGAATGGATTGTGGAAAGGAATATGGAATGGAATGTGGAATGGAATGCAATCGAACTGAAAGGATTGTGGAATGAAATGGAATGGAATTTTGAATGCAACGGAATTGAATGGAATGTCAGATGGAATGGGAAGGAATGTGGAATGGGATGCAATGGAATGTGTAATGGAATGGAATGGAATGTGTAATGGAAAGGAAAGGAATGTGGAATGCAATGCTGAATGGTATGGCAAGGAAAGTGGAATGGAATGGAATGGAATGTGCAATGCAATGGGGAATGGAAAAGAATGTGGAGTGGAATGTGGAAGGGAAAGAAATGGAACCTGGAATGCAATGGAAAGTAATGGAATGTGGAATGGAATGGATTGGAATGGAACGAAATTAGGAATGGAATGGAATGGAATGGAATGTGGAATGGAATGGAATGGAATGTGGATTGGAATGGAATGGAATGGTATGTGGATTGGAATGGAATGGAATGTGGAATGGAATGGAATGGAATGTGGATTGGAATGGAATGCAATGGTATGTGGACTGGAATGGAATGGAATGTGGAATGGAATCGAATGTGGAATGGAATGTGGAATGAAATGCACTCTCAAATGAAATGGAATGGAATGTGGAATGAAATGCACTCTCAAATGGAATGGAATGGAATGTGGAATTGAATGGCATGTGAAATGGAATGGAATGGAAAGTAAAAAGGAATGGAATTAAATGTGCAATGGAATGGAATGGAATGTGGAATGGAATGTGGAATGGAATGGAATGGACTGTGGAATGCTATGGAATGGAGTGTGGAATGGAATGGAATGGATTGGAACGGAATGGGAAAATAAAGAATGGAAAGTGGAATGGAATGTGGAAAGCAATATGGAATGGAATGGGGAATGGAATGCAATCGAACAGAAAGGATTGTGGAATGCAATGGAATGGAATATGGAATATAATGGAATGCGAAGGAATGTGAAATGCAATGGAATGGAATGGAGTGGAAGATGGAAAAGAATGGAATGGAATGAGGAATGGAATGTGGAATGGAATGAAAAGGAATGTGGAACGGAATTGAATGGGATATGGAAATGAATGGAATGGAATGGAAAGGGAAAATAAAGGAATGGAATTTGTAATGGAATGTGGAAAGCAATATGGAATGGAATGTGGAATGGAATGCAATCGAACAGAGAGGATTGTGAAATGGAATGGAATGGAATTTGGAATGCAATGGAATTGAAAGGAATGTGAGATGGAATGGAAAAGAATGTGGAATGGAATGGAATGCAATGGAATTTGTAATGGAATGGAATGGAATGTGTAATGGAATGAAATGGAATGTGTAATGGAATGGAAAGGAATGTAGAATGCAATGTGGAATAGTATGGAATGGAATGTGGAATGGAATGGAATGGTATGTGCAATGCAATGTGGAATGGAAAGGAATGGGGAGTGGAATGAAATGGAAAGGAATGTGGAATGAAATTGAATGGAATGGAATGGAATGTCGAGTGGAATATGGAATGGAATGGAATGGAATGTGGAATGGATTTTTGAATGGAATTGAATGGAATGTAGCATGGAATGTGGAATGGAATGGAATGGAATGTGGAATGGAACATGGAATGGTATGGAATGGAATGTGGAATGCAATTTGGAATGGAATGTGGAATGGAACGGAATGTAATGTGGAATGGACTGTGGAATGGAAGGCAGAAATATAAGTGGAATGGAATGGAATGGAACATGGAATGGCATGAGGAATGCAATGGAATGGGATGTAGAATGGAATGCATCGGAATGAGATATTGAATGGAATGGAATGGAATGGAATGTGGACTGAAATTGAACGGAATATGGAATGCAATATGTAATGGAATGGAATGGAATGTGGAAAATAACCTGAAATGGAATGGAATGGAAGGAGGAATGGTAAGTGGAATATAATGTGGAATGTAATGTGGAATGGAATGGAAAGGAATGTGGAATGCAATGGAGTAGAATGTTGAAAGGAATGTGGAATGGAATGCAATGGAATTAGGAATGGAACGTAATGTAATGTGGAACGGAATGTGGAATGGAATGTGGAATGGAACGGATTGGAATGTGGAAGAGAGTGTGGAATGGAATGGAATGGAATGCTGAAAGGAATGGAACGGAATGTGGAATGGAATGTGGAATGGAATGTGGAATGGAAAGCAGAGTAATGTGGAATTGAATGCGGAATGTAATGTTGTATGGAGAGGAATGTAATGTGGAATGAAATGTGAAAACGAAAGTGGAATTTAATGGAATGGAATGGGGAATGGAACGTTGAATGGAGTGGAATGGTAGGTGGAATGCAATGTGGCAAGGAATGGGGAATCGAATGGAATGGCATGTGGAATGGAATAGAATGGAATGTGGAATGAATTGAAATAGAACCTGGAATAGAATATGGAAAGGAATGTGGAATGGAATGTGGAATGGAAGGGAATGGTATGTGCAATGGAATGGAGTGGAATGGAATGGAATAGAATGGAACTTTGAATGGAACGTGGAATGGAAAGTGGAACGGAATGTGGAATGGAATGGAATGTGGAATGGAATGTGGAATGATATGGAATGGAAAGTGGATTGGAATGTGGAATGGAACGTGGAAACGAAGGTGGAATAGAACGTCGAATGTAGTGGAATGGATTGTGGAATGGAGAGGAATGGAATGAGGAATGGAATGTGAAATGAAATGTAGAATGTAATGTGGAATGGAAAGTCGAATGGAATGGAATGGAATTTGGAATGGAATGCAATGGAATGTGGAATGCAATGTGAAATGAAATGTGGAATGGAATGTGGAATGGAATGTGAAATGGAATGTGGAAAGCGAGGTGGAATGGAATGGAATGGACTTTGGAATGGAATGTGAAATGTAATGGAATGGAATGTGGAATGGAATGTGCAATGGGACGTGGAATGGAATGTGAAATGGATCTTGGAATGGTGTGGAACAGAACACGCAATGGAATATGGACTGGAACGTGGAATGGAAAGTTTAATGTAGTGTGGAATGGAAGTTGGAAAGGAATCTGCAGTGGAATGTGGAATGGAAAGTGGAATGGAACCTGGAAAGGAATGGAATGCCACGTGGAATGGAATGTGGAATTGAATGTGTAATGGAACATGGAATGGAATGTAATGGAACGTGAAACGGAAAGGGATGGAATGTGGAATGGAATGGAATGGAATGTGGAATGTAATGGAATAAAATGTGGAAAGAAGTGTTGAGTGGAATGGAATGGAATGTTGAATGGAATGTGGAATGGAATATGAAATGGAATTTGGAATGGAGTGTGGAATGGAACGAGAAACGGAATGTTGAATGGAACTGAATGGAACTTGTAATGGAACGTGGAATGGAATGCAGAATTGAATGGAACAGAATGTGAAATGGAAAGTGGAATGGAATATGTAATGGAATGCAATGGAATGTGGAATGGAATGTGAAATACAGTGTGGAATGGAACGTGGAATGGAATGTGAAATGGAAAATGGAAAGGAATGTGGAATGGAATGGAATGGACTTTGGAATGGAATGTGGAATGGAATGGAATGGAATGGAATGTGGACTGGAATGAGCAATGTGACTTGGAATGGACTAGAATGGAATGTGAAATGGATCTTGGAATGGAATGGAACAGAAGAGCGCAGCAGAATATGGAATGGAACGTGCAATGGAACGTGGATTGTAGTGTGGAATGCAAGTTGGAAAGAAATGTGCAATGGAATGTGTAATGGAATGCGGCATGGAATGGAATGGAACGTGGAATGGAACCTGGAATGGAATGGAATACCACGTGGAATGGAATGTGGAATGGAATGTGGAATGGGACATGGAATGGAATGGAAATGAACGTGGAATGGAAAGGGATGGAATGTGGAAGGGAATGGAATGGAATGTGGAATGCAATGGAATGAAATGTGGAATGCAATCTGGAGTGGAATGGAATGGAATGTGGAATGGAATGTGGAATAGAATGTGAAATGTAATGTGGAATGGAATGTGGAATAGAACATGAAACGGAATGAGGAATGGAATGGAATGGAACATGTAATGGAACGTGGAATGGAATGTTGAATGGAAAGGAACGGAATGTGAAATGGAAAGTGGAATGGAATGTGGAATGGAATGCAATGGAATGTGGAATGAAACGGAATGTTATGTGAAATGCATTGTGGAATTGAAGGTGGAAAGTAATGTCAAATGGAACGGTTTGGAATGTGCAATGGAATGTGTAATGGAGTGTCGAATGGAATGTGGAATGGAACGGAATGGAAAGTGGAATTGAATATGGAATGTAACGTGTTTTGGAATGTGGAGTGAAATGTGGAATGGAATGGAAAAGTATGAGGAATTGAATGTGGAAGGGAATTTGGAAGAGAATGGAATGGAATGTAGACTGTATCGGAATGGAATCTGGAATGGAATGTGGAATGGAGTGTTAAATGGAATGTGGAATGGAAAGGAAATGTGGAATGGAGTGTTAAATGGAATGTGGAATGGAAAGGAATGGAATGTGGAATGGAATGTGGAAAGGATTGGAATGGAATGAGGAATGGAAGGTGGAATGGAATGTGGAATGGAATGTGGAATGCAATGTGGAATGGAGTATGGAATGGAATGCGGAATGGAGTTTGAAATGGAAAGTGCGATGGAACGGAATGGAGTGTGCAATGGAATGTGAATGTAACTGAATGGCATGGGAAATGGAGGGTGGAATGTAGAGTGGAATGGAATGTGGAATGCACTGTAGAATGGAAAGTGGAATGGGACAGAATGGAATGTGGAATGGAAAGTGGAAAGGAGTGTGGAACGAAAAGTGGAATGGAAAGTAATGGAATGTGGAATGGAATGTGGAAAGAAATGTGGAATGGAATGGAATAGATTGTGGAATGGAATGGAATGGAATGGTAAGGAGTGTGGAATGGAAAGGAATGGAATGTGGAATGAAACGTAGAGAGGAACGTGGAATGGAACGTGGAATGGGAACTGGAATGAAAGGTGGAATTGATTGGAATGGAAATTAATGGAAGATGGATGGAATGGAATGGAAAGTGTAATGGAATGTGGGATGGAATGGAATGGAATGTTCAATGGAATGAGGAAAGGAACGTGGAATAGAATGTGGAATGCAACGTGGAAAGGAATGTGAAATGTAATTGAATGGAATGTGGAATGGAATGTAATGGAATGTGGAATAGAAACAAATGGAATGGAATGTGGAATAGAATGGAATGGATTCGAATGGAATGCGGAGTGGAATTGAATGGAATGTGGAATGCAATATAATGGAATGGAATGTGAAATAGAATGCAATGGAATGTGGAATGAAATTCAATGGTATGCGGAATGGAATGGAATGGAATGTGGAACAGAATGAAATGGATGGAATGTATAATAGAATGCAATGGATTCGAAGGGAATGTGGAGTGGAATTGAATGGAAAGAGGAATGCCATGTAATGGAATGGAATGTGAAAATGAATTAAATGGAATGTGGAATGAAATGCAATGGAATGTGGAATGGAATGGAATGGAATGTGGAATGGAATAGAATGGAACATGGAATGGAATGTGGAATGGAATAGAATGGAACGTGGAATGGAATGTGGAATGGAATAGAATGTAACATGGAATGGAATGTGGAATGGAATTTGGAATGGAATGTGGAATGGAAAGGAATGGAATGTCGAATGGAATGGAATTGGATGTGGTTTGGAAAGGAATGGAATGTGGAATAGAATGGAATGCAGTGGAATGTGTAATGGAATGTGAAAGGGAATGGAATTTAAAATTGGATGGAATGCAATGGAACGTGGAACGAAATGGAATGGAAAGTGGAACCGAACTGAACGTAGAATGGAATACAATGGAACGTGGATTGGAATGGAATGGAATGTGGAATGGAATACAATGGAATGGAATGGAAAGTGAAATGGAAAGAGAATTGAATGTGAAATGGAATGTGGAAAGGAATGTGGAATGGAAAGTGGAATGGAATGAAATGGAACGGATCGTGTACTGCAACGTGGAATGCATTGTGTAAGAGAACGTGTAATGTAATAAAACATGGAATGGAATGGAATGGAATGTGGAATGGAATGTGAAATGGAATATGGAATGGAATGATGAATGGATTGTGGAATTTAATAGAATGGAATGGAATATGGAATGGAATGGAATTGAATGTGGAATGGAACGTGGAAAGAAAGGTGGAATGGAACGTGGAAGGGAACGTGGAATGTAAAGGAATGGAAGGTGGAATGGAATGTGGAATGGAATGGAATTGAACGTGGAATGGAATGTGGGACGGAATGGAGTGGAAAGTGGAATGGAATGTAGAATTGAAAGTGGAATGGAAAGTGGAATGGATTGGAATGGAATGTGGTATGGAAAGGAATGGAATGAGAAATGGAATGTGCATTGGAATGTGGAACATAACCAGGAATGGCACGTGGAAATTAACATCAAATGGAATGGAATGGAACGTGTAATGGAATGTAAAATGGAACGGAATGGAATGTGGACTGGAATGTGGAATGGAATGCAGTATATAATGGAGTCAAAAGTGGAACGGAATGTGAAATGGAATGGAATGGAATGTGGAAAGGAATGTGGAATGGAATGTTGAATGGAATCATTAATGGAATGTGGAATGGAATGGAAAGGAATGCGGAATGGAAAGTGGAATGGAATCTGCAATGGAATGTGGAATGCAACGGAAGTAATGGTTAATGGAATGTGGAATGGAATGTCGAAAGGAAACAGGAATGGAATGGAATGTAATGTAGAATACAACGTGGAATGGAAAAGAATGGTAAGTGGAAAGGAAAGTGGAATGGAACGGGGAATACAAAGTGGAATGGAAAGTGGAATGGAATGGAATGGAATGGAATGTGCAGTGGAATGTTCAGTGGATTGGAAAGGAATGTGGAATGGACGGTGGAATGGAATCTATCGAATTGTGGAATGGAATGTGGAATGGAATGTTCAATGGAATGTGGAATAGAATGTAATGGAATGGAATTTATTGTGGAATGGAATGTGGAATGAAAAATATAAAGGAACAGAATGGAATGTGGAATGTAATGTGGATTGAAATGTGGAATGGAACGTGGAAAGCAATGGAATGGAATGTGGAATGGAACTTGTAATGGTATAGAATAGAACATGCAATGGAACGTGCAATGGAATGTGGAAAGGAACGTGGAATGGAATGTGGAATAGAACATGGAAGGGAATGTGAAATGCAATGAGGAATGAAATGTTGAATGGTACGTGGAAGGGAATGTGTAATGGAATGTTGAATGGAACGTGGAAAGGAATGGAATGGAAGGTGGAATTGAACGGATTGGAATGTGGAATGGAATTTAATGGAATGTGGAATGGAATGTGGAATGGAATGGAATGGAATGGAATGTGGAATGGAATGTGGAATTGAAGGATTGGAATGTGAAATTGAATGGAATGCAATGTGGAATGGAATGTGGAATTTAAGGGAACAGAATGTGGAATAGAATGTGCAAAGGAATGTGGAATGGATTGTGGAATGGAATGGAATGGGATGGAATGTGGAAACGAATGGTGAATGGAATGGAATCAACTGTGGAATGGAATGAGGAATAGAATGGAATGGAATGTGGAATAGAAGGGAATGGAATGTGGAATGGAATGTCATGGAAAGGGGAATGGAATGTGGAATAGATTGGAATGGTATGTGGAATGGAATGGAATGGAAGGTGAAATGGAACGTGGAATGGAATGTGGAAAGGAATGTGGAATGGAATGGTATGGGGAATTGAATGGAATAGAATGCAATAAATGAATGGAATGGAATGTGGAATGAAAGGAGTAGAATGTGCAATGGAATGAAATGGAATGGGATGTGGATTGTAATGGAATACAATGCAGTGGAATGGAATGTGAAAAGGAATGGAATGGAATATGGAAAGGAATAGAATGTGGAAAGGAGGGAAACGGAATGGAAAGAAATGGAATGGAATGTGGAATGGAATGGAATGGAATGCAACAGAATGGAATGGAATGGAATGTGAAATGGAGTGGAGTGGAATGTGGAACGGAATTGAATGTGGAATGGAAAGGAATGGAATGGAATTGAGAATGGTATGGAATGGAATTGAAAGGAATGTAGAAAGGAATAGAATGTGGAATGGAATAGACTGTGGAATGGAATGCGGAATGGAATGGCATGGAATTGAATGGAATGTGGAATGGAATGCAGTGAAATGTGGAATGGAATAGAATGTGGAATGGAATGAAAAGGAAAGGATTGCGGAATGGAAAAGAATTTTGAATGGAATGAAGTGGAATGGAATGTTTAACGGAATGGAATGGAATGGAATGTGGAATGGAATGGAATGGAACTGAACGGAATTTGGAATGGAATGGAGTGGAAAGTGGAATGGAATAGAATGGTGAATGGAAAGAAATGGAATGGAATGTGGAATGGAATGGAATGGAATGTGGAATTGAATGAAATGGAATATGGAATGAAGTGGAAAGGAATGGAATCTGGAATGGAATGTGGAACGGAATGGGATGGAATGGAATGGAAAGTGCAATGGAATGGAAACTAATCTGGACTGGAATGTGGAATGGAGTGTGGACTGCAATGTGTAAAGGAATGCAATGGAATGTGGAATGGAACTGAATGGAATGTGGAATGGAAATTGGAATGGAATGGAATGGCATGTGAAATGGCATGTGAAATGGAAAGTGGAATGGAACGTGGAATGGAAAGTGGAAAGGGATGTGGAATGGATTATAATGGAACGAGAAATGCAATGGAAAGTAATGTGGAATGGAATAGAAAGGAATGTCCAATGGAATGTGGAATGGAATGGAATTGAAGGTGGAATGGAATGTGGAATGGAATGGAAACGAATGTGAAATGGAAAGAAATGCAATGTGGAATGGAATGTGGAATGGAATCGAATGGAATTGAATGTGAAATGGAATGGAATGGAATGTGGAATGGAATGTGCAAAGGAATGGAAAGGAGTGGAATATGGATTGGAATGTGGAATGGAATAGAACGGAATGTGGAATCAATGAAATGGAATTGAATGGTTTGCAATGTGGAATGGAATGTTGAATGAATTGGAATGGAATGAAATTGAAAGAGGAATGGAATGGAATGGAATGTGGAATGGAATGGGAATGGAATGGAATGGAATGGGAATGGAATGGAATGGAATGTGGAATTGAATGGAAAGGAATGTGGAATGGAAGTGAATGGAATGTGGAGTGGAAATGACTTGGAACGTGGAATTGAATGGAAAGGAATGAAATGCAATGTGCAATTGAATAGAATTGAACGGGGAATGGAATGTGGAATGTAATGAAACGGAATGTGCAATTGAATGGAATTTAACTGGGAATGGAATGTGGAATGGAATGGAATGGATTGTGGCATAGAAGAGAATGGAAGTGAATGTGCAATGGAATGTGGAATGAAATGTGGAATGGAATGGAACAGAATGTGGAATGGAATTGAGCTTGGAATGGAATGGAATGGAATGTGGATTGGAATGGAATGGAATGGAATTTGGAATTTAATGGAACGGAAGGGAATGTGGAATGGAAAGGAATGGAATGTGGAATGGAATTTAACGGACATTGGAATGGAACGTGGAATGGAATGTGGAACGGAATGTGGAATGGAATGGAATGGAATGGAAAGGAATGTGGAATGGCATGTGAATTGGAATGCATCGGATTGTGGAATAGAATGTGCAATGAAACGCAATGGAATGAGAATGGAACGTGGAATTGAATGTGGAATGGAATGTGTAACGGACTGCGGAATGGAATGTGGAATGGAATGTGGAATGGAATGCAATGTAGAATGGAATGTGGAATGGAATGGAAATGGATGTGGAATGAAATGTGGAATGGAAGGTGTAATAAAAGGGAATGGAGTATTGATAGGAATGGAATGGAATGTGGAATGGGATATAGACTGGAATAGAATGCAATGTGGAATGCAATGTGGAATGGAATGGAATGGAATGTGGAATGGAACGTGGAATGGAATGTGGAATGGAATGTGGAATGGAATGTGTATTGGAATGTGAAATTGAAAGTGGAATGGAAAGGAATGGAATGTGTAATGGAATGTGGAATTGAAGATGGAATGGAAAGGAATGGAATGTGGAATTGGAATTGGAATGAAATGCGGAATGGAACCTGGAATGTAATGGAATGGAACGTGCAATGGAACACGGAATGGAATGGAATGGAATGTGGAATGGAAAGGAATGGAATGTGGAAAGGAATGCAATGGAATGTGGAATGGAATGTGGAATAGAATGTGGAATTGAATGGAATGGAATGTGGAATGGAATGAAATGGAATGTGGAAAGGGAATCTGGATTGGAATGCAATGGAATGTGGAATAGAACAGAATGGAATTTGGAATGGAGTGTGGAATGGTATCTGGAATGGAACGGAATGCTATTTGGAATGGAATGTGGAATGGAGTGTGGAATGGAATGTGCAATGGAACAGAATGGAATGTGAAATGGAATGTGGAATCAAAAGTGGAAAAGAACTGAATGGATTGTGGAATGCAATGGTTAAGAATGGTATGGAATATGGAATGGAATGGAATGGAATGTGGAATGGAATATGGTATGGAACGTGGAATGGAATGTGGAATGCAACTCGGAATAGAATGGAATGGAAAATGGAATGGACTGTGGGATGGAATGGAATGGACTGTGGAATGGATTCTGGAATGGAATGTAGAATGCAATGGAATGGAATGTGGCAGGCAATGTGGAATGGAATGTGGAAAGGAATGGAAGGAATGTGGAATGCAATGTGAAATGGAATGGAATGGAATGTCAAATGGAACGTGGAAAGGAATCTGAAATGGAATGTGGAATGGAAAGGAATGGAATGTGGAATGGAGTGTGGAAGGAAATGTAATGGGATGTGGAATCGAATGGAATGGAATGTGAAATGGGATTCGGAATGGAAAGGAATGTAATATGGAATGGAATGTGAAAACGAAAGTGGAATGGAATGCAATGGATTGTGGAAAGGAAGGTGGATTTGAATGGAATGGAAAGTGGAATTGAACGTGGATTCTAAACTGGAACGCAATGGAATGGAATGTGGAATATAATGGAATGGAATGTTGAATGTAATGTAATGGAATATGGAATAAAATGGAGTGGAATGGAAGGTAGAATGGAATGTGGAATGGAAAGTGGAATGGAATGGAATGGGATGTGGAATGGAATGTGGAATAGAATTCAATGGAAAGTGGAAGGGAATGTGGAATATAATGTGAAATGGAATGTGGAATGGAATGGAATGGAATGTGGAATGGAATGTGGAATGGAATGTGGAATGGAATGGAATGAAATGGAATGGAAAGAGGAATGGAATGCAATGAAAGGGGGAATGGCTTGGAATGGAATGTGGAATGGAATGGAATGGAAAGTGAAATGGAAAGTGGAATGGAATGAAAAGAAATGTGGAATGGAATGGAAAGTGGAATGGAATGGAATGGAAAGGAGAGTGGAATGTCATTTAATGCGGAAAGGAATGGAATGCAATGTGGAATGGAATGGAATGGAATGTGGAATGGAACGGAATGGAAAGTGGAATGGAATGGAATGGAATATGGAAAGGAATGGAATGGAATTGAATGTGGAATGGAATGAAATCAAAAGTGGAATGGAGAATAATGAAATGTGGAATGGAATTTGGATTTGAATGGAAAGGAAAGGACAAGAATGTGGAACTGAATGGAAAGTGGTGTGTAATGGAATGTGAAATGGAATGTAACGTAATGTGGAATTGAATGTAATGGAATGTGGAATGGAAATGAATTGAATGTGGAATGGAATGGAATGGAATGTGAAATGGAATGGAATGAAATGCAAAGTGGAATGGAATGGAATTTACTGCGGAATGTAATATAATGGAATGTGGCATGAAATGGAATTTGAATGCTGAATGGCATGTGTAATGGACTGGTATGGAATGGAATGCAATGGAAAGGAAAATGGAATGGAATGGAATGGAATGGAATGTGGAATGGAATGGAATTGAATCTGGAATAGAATGGAATGCAATGTGGAATGGAATGGAATGTGGAATGGAATTGAATTGAATGTGGAATGGAATGGAATGGAATGTGAAATGGAATGGAATGGAATGCAATGGGGAATGGAATGGAATTTACTGCGGAATGGAATATAATGGAATGTTTCATGGAATGGAATGGAATGAAATTTTGAATGGAATGCGTAATGGAATGGTATGGAATGGAATGTGGAATGGAATTGAACGGAATATGGAATGGAATGGAATGGAATGTAATGTGGAATGGAATGGAATTGAATCTGGAAGGGAATGGAAAGGAATGTGGAATTGAATGGAAAGGAATGCAATGGAATGCAATGTGGAGTGGAATGGAATCCAATGAGAAATGGAGTGGAATGGAATGTAAAATGGAATTGAATTGAATGTACAATGGAATGTAATGTAATGTGCAATGGAATGTGGAATGGAATGTAATGGAACAGGGAATGGAACGGAATGCAACATGGAACGGAATGTGGAATGAGATGGAATAGATTGTGGAATGGAATTGAATGGAATGTGGAATGGAACGTGATATGGATTGGAATGGAATTTGAAATGGAATGTGGAATTGAATGGAATGGAGTGGAATTGAAAGTGGAATTGAATGTAATGGAATGTGGAATGTAATGCGGAATGTAAAGGGATGCAAAGTCGATTGGAATGTGGAATGGAATGTGGAAGGGAAAGTGGAATGGAATGGAATGGAATTTTAAACATAACGTGGAATGGAATGGCAAGGAACGTGGAGTGGAACGTGGAAAGGAACGTGGAACGGAATGTGGAATGGAATGAAACGTGGAAAGAACGTGGAGTGGAATGTAGAATATAACGTGGAATGGAAACTGGAAGGGAATGAAATGTGGAATGGAATGTAATGGAATGTGTAATGGAATGTGAAATGGAACGTGGAATGGAACCTCTAATGGAATGTAGAATTGAACGTGGAATAGAAATTAATGGAAAGTCTAATGGAAAGAAGAATGGAACTTGGAATTGAATGGAATGGACCGTGGACTGGAATGTGGAATGGAATGTGGAATGTAATGGAATGGAACGTGAAATGCAGTGGAGTGGACTGTGGTATGGAATGTGGAATGGAATGGAATGGAATGTGGAATGGATTGTGTTATGGCATGTGGAATTGAATGGAATTGAATGTGGAATGGAATTTGGAATGGTATGTAATAGAATGAGAAAGGGAATGGGGAATGCAATGTGCAATGGAATGTGGAATGGAATGTCGAATGAAATGGAATGGAATGTGGAAGGGATTGTGGAGTGGAATGGAATCTAATGTGGAATGGAATGTGGAATGGAATGTGGAAGGGAAAGTGGAATGGAATTCGGAATGGAACATGGAAAGGAACGTGGAATGGTATGGAATGGAGTGTGGAATGGAATGTGGAATGAAATGTGAAACGGAATGGAATGCAATCTGAAATGGAATGTAATGGAATGTGGAACGGAAGGTTTAATGGATAGTGGAATTAATCGTTGAGTAGAAGGTGTAATGAAACGTGGAATGGAATGGAATGGATTGCGGAATGGTACGTGGAATGGAACGTGGAATGGAAAGTGAATGTATCGTGGAATGGAATGGAATGGAACATCGAATGGAATGTGGAATGGAATGTGGAACGGAATGGAATGGAAAGCGGAATGGAATGGATTGGAATGTGGAATAGAAAGTGGAATGGAAAGGAAAGGAATGTGGAATGCAATATCGAATGGAATGGAATGGAAAGGGGAATGTAATGTGCAATGGAATGTAATGGAATGTGGAATGGATTGGAAAGGAATGTGGAATGGAATGGAATGGAATGTGGAATGGAATGTGGTATGGCATTTGGCATGGAATGGAATGGAATGCGGAATGGAAAGTGCAATGGAATGTGGAATGGAACTTCGAGTGGAATGGAATGGAACAGGGAATGAAACATGGAATGGAAAGTGGAATGGAATGTGTAATGCAAAGTGGAATTGAATGTGCAATGGAACATGGAATTGAAAGAGGAATGGAATGTGGAATGGAACGTGGAATGGAATGGCAAGGAATGTGGAATTGAACTTGAGTCGAATGGTACATGGAATGTAACTTGGAATGTAACGTGGAATGGATTGTGGACTGGAACTTGGAAAGTAATGTAAAATGGAATGTGGAATGGAACGTGGAATGGAATGTAATGGAACGGGGAATGGAACGGAATGCAACATGGAATGGAATGTGGAATGAGATGGAATTGAATGTGGAATGGAAGGTGGAATGGAATGGAATGGCTTATGGAATGGATTGTGGAATGCATTGTGGAATTGAATAGAATGAAATGTGGAATGGAATGTGGCATGGAATGTGGAACGGAATGGAATGGAAGGTGGAATGGAATGTGGAATTGAATGGAATGAAATGCGTAATAGAATGGAATGGAAATCGGAATGGAATGGAATGGAATGCAATGGAATGTGGAATGGAATGTTGAAAGGAATGTAGAATGGAATGTGGAAAGCAACGTGGAAAGGAATGGAAAGTTGAATGGAACGTGGAATGGAATGGAAGTGAGGTGGAATGGAATGGAATGGAATGTAGAATGGAATGGAACATGGAATGGTACGTGTAATGGATTGGAATGCATGGTGGACTGGAAACGAATGGCATGTGGAATGGAAAATGGAATGGAATGGAATGGAATGGAATGTGGAATGAAACGTGGAATGGAATGAAGAATGGAACGTGGAACATAATGAGGAATGGAATGGAATGGAATGTGGAATGGAATGATGAATGGCATGGAATGGAACGGAACGGAACATTGAATGGAAGGTGGAATGGAATGTAGAATGGAACGTGGAATGGAATCTGCAAGGCAATGTGGAATGGAATGTGGAATGGAATGGACTGGAAAGTGGAATGGAATGTGGAAAGGAACGTGCAATGGACGTGGAATGGAAAGTGGAATGGAATGGAATGGAACGTGGAATGGAATGTTGAATGGAATGGAATGGAATGTGTAATGGAATGGAATGGAATGTGGAATGTAATGGAATGGAATGTGGAATGGAAAGGAATGGAATGTGGAATGGAATGTGGAATGGAAACTGGAGTGGAATGGAATGCTATGGAATGTGGAATGCAATGGAATGGAATAGAATGGAATGGAAAGGAATGGAAGGTGGAATGGAATGGAATTGAATATGAAATGGAATGGAATGTGGAATGGAAAGGAATGGAATGGAATGGAAGGTGGAATGGAATGAAATGGAACTTGGAATGGAATGGAATGGAATGGAAGGTGGAATGGAATGTGAAATGGAATGTGGAACGGAACGTGGAATGGAATGAAGTGGAAAGAGGAATGGAATGGAATTGGACATGGAATGCAATGCAAATAAACGTGGAATAGAACATAGAATGCTATGTGGCATGGAACGTGGAATGGAATGGAATGGAATTTTGAATTGAACGTGGAATGAAATGGAATGGAATGGAACCTGGAATGGAAAGTGGAATGGAAATTCCAATGGCAATGTGAATGGAACGTAAAACGGAATGGAATGGAACGTGGAATGGAATGGGGAAAGGAATGTGGAACATAACTGAATGCAACGTGTAATGGAATTGAAAGGAATGTGGTATGGAATGTGGAACGGAATATGGAATGGAATGGAATGGAATATGAAAGGGAATGTGGAATGGAATGTGGAATGGAAAGTGGAGTTGAATGTGGAATGGAACTTGGAATGGAAAGTGGAATGACATGTGGAACGGAAATGAATGGAATCTGGATGGAATGAAATGGAAGGTGGAATGGAATGTGTAATGGAAAGTAATGGAATGTACAATGGAATGTTTAATGGAATGGAATGGAATGTGGAATAGAATGTGGAATGGAATCGAATGGAATCCGTAATCGAATGGAATGGAATTATATTCAATGTGGAATGAAATGGAATGGAATGTATCATGGAATGGAAGGGGGAATGGAAAGTGGATTTGAATGTTGAATGGAATGGAATGGAATGTGGAATGTAAGGGAATAGAATGTGGAAAGGAATGTGGAATGGAGTGGAATTGAATGGAATGGAATGTGGAATGGAATCGAATAGAACGTGGAATGGAATGTGGAATGAAATGGCAGGGAATGGAATGGAATATGCAATGGAATAGAGTGGAATATGGAATGGAAAGGAATGCAATGTGGAATGGAATGGAATGGAACACGGAATGAAAAGGAATGCAATGTGGAATGGAAAGCAATGGTGTAGAATTTCGAATGAAAAGGAATGGAATGTAATGGAATGTGGAATTTAATAGAATGGAATGGAATGCGTAATGGTATGGAATGGAATTTGGAATGGAATGGGATGGAATGGAATGGAATGCATTGGAATGTAAGATGGAATGGAATGTGAAATGGAATGTTGAATGGAACATGGAATGGAATGAAATGGAACGTGGAAAGGAATGGAATGGAACGTGGAATGGAAGGAAATGGAAGGTGGAATGGAATGTAATGGAACTTGGAATAGAACACGTAATACAAAGTGAAAGAGAACGTGGAATGGAATGGAATGGAAAGTGGAAAGGAATGGAATGGAATGTGGAATGGAATGGAATGGAACGTGGTATGGAATGGAATGGAACATGGAATGCAACATGGAATGGAATGGTAAGGAAAGTGGAATGGACAGTGGAATGGAACGTCCAATGGAACCCGGAATGGAAAGTAAAATTAAATGGAATGGAAAGTGGAATAGAATGTGGAATGGAATGTGGAATATAATGGAATGGCATGTGGAATGTAATGGAATGTAATATGGAATGTAATGGAATGGAATGTGGAATGGAATGTAATGGAATGTGGTACGGAATGTGGAATGGAATGTTTTACGGATGGTTGAATGGATTGTGAAATGGAATGAAATGGAATGTTGAAAGAAATGTGGAATGGAATGCAATGGAATGTGGAATGGAATGTGTAGTGGAATGTGGAATGGAATGGAATGGAATGTGGAATGGAAAGTGGAATGGAATGGAAAGGATTGGAATGAGGAAAGGAATGGAATGGAAGGGAATGTGGAACCGAATGTGGAATGTAATGTGGAATGGAACGTGGAATGGAACGGAATGGATTGCAGAATGGAATATGGAATGGAAAGTGGAATGGAAAGTGGAATGAAATGTGAAATGGAATGGAATGGAATCTGTAATGGAAGGGAATGGAATGTGGAATGGAATGTGGAATGGAATGGAAAGGAAAGGAATGGAAAGTGTAAGGCATTGGAATGGAATGTGGAGTGGAAAGAAAGGGAACGTGGAATGGAACGCGGAATGAAACGAGGAATGCAATGTGGAATGGATCGTGTAATGGAAAGTGGAATGGAATGGAATGCAATGTGGAATGGAAGGGAATGGAACGTGGAATGCAACATGGAATGGAAAGTGGAATGCAATGTGGAGTGGAACTTGGAATGGAATGTGGAAAGGAATTGAATGGAATGTGGAATGGAATGGAATGGAATTTAGTGGAATTTGGAATGGAATGGAATGGAATGGAATGTGAAATATAACGGAATGGAATGTGGAATGAAATGGAATGGAATGGAATGGAATGTGGAATAGAAAGGAATGGAATGCATTGTGGAATGGAAAGTCGAATTGAATGTGGAATTGAATGGAAAAGAATGGGGAATGGAATGGAATGGAATGTAGAATGGTTTGGAACGGAAATTGGAATGGAATGTGGAAAGGAACGTGGAATGGAGTTGAATGGAACTTGGAATGGAACGTGGAATGGAATGCAATGGACTGTGGAATGGATCATGGAATGGAATGTTTAAGGGAATGTGGAGTTGAACGTAGAATGGAATGGAATGGAAGGTTGAATGGAATGTGGAATGGAATGTGGAATGGAACGTGGAATGGAAAGTGGAATGGAATGGAATGGAACGTGGAATGGAACATGGAAAGGAATGTGGAATGGGACGTGGAATGGAATGTGGAATGGAATGTGGAATGGAAAGGAATGGTAAATGGAATGGAAAGGAATAGAATGAGGAATAGAATGCAATGGAATGTGAAATGGAATGTGGAATGGAACGTGGAAAGGATTGTGGAATGGAAAGTGGAAAGGAATGCAATGGAAAGTGGAATAGAAAGTGTAATGGAATGGAATGGAATGTGTAATGGAATGTGCAATGGAGTGTGGAATAGAATGTGGAAAAGAACGGAATGGAATGTGGAAAGGAACGGAATGGAATGTGGAATGGAACGGAATGGAATATGAAATGGAAGGGAATGGGAAGGAATGTGGAATGGAACAGAATGGAGTGTGGAATGGAATGGAATAGAATGGAATGGAACGCAAAAGTGAATGTGGAATGGAACGTGGAATGGCATGAAATGGTACATGGAATGGAATGGAATGAAACGTGGAATGGAATGGAATGAAACGCGGAATTCAAGGTGGAATGGAACGTGTAATGGAATGTGGAATTGAATGTGGAATGGGATGGAAGGGAATGTGGAATTGAATGGAAAGGAATGCGGAATGCAATGGAATGAAATGTAGAATGGAATGGAATGGAATAGAATGTGGACTGGAACGGAATGTGGAATTGAAATGAATGGAATGGAATGAGGAATGCAATGTGTAATTGAATGGATTGGATTTTGGAATGGAACGTGGAATGGAACTTGGAATGGAACTTGGACTGGAACGGAAGGGAATGCGGATTGGAATGTGGAATTTAATGTGTAATGGAATGCGGAATGGAAAGGAACGTAATGTGGAATGGAATGGAATGGAATTGTATGGAATGTGGAATGCAACGGAATGGAATATTGAATGGAATGGAATTGAATGTGGAAAGGAATATGTAATGGAATTTGGAATGAAATGGAAAGGAATGTGGAATGGATTGTAAAGGAATGCTATGGAATGTGGCATGGAATGGAAGGGAAGGTGGAATGGAATGTGGAATGGAATGGAATGGAACTTGGAATGGAACGTGGCATGGAAGTTTGAATGGAATATTGGAACGGTATGTTGAAAGGAATGAGGAATGCAATGGAATGCAATGTGGAATGGAAAGGAATGGAATGTGGAATGGAAGTGGAATGGAATGTGGAATGGAATTGAATGGAATATAGAATGGAATGTGGAATGGAAAGGAAAGTGGATTGCAATGGAATGGAATTGTATGGAATGTGGAATGGAGTCGAATGCAATGTGGAATGGAATGGAATGGAATGGAATGTGGAATGGAATGGGATGCAATGTGGAAGGGAATGTGGATTGGAATGGATAATGGAATGGAATGTGGAATTTAAGCGAATGGAATGTGGAATGGAATGCAATGGAATGTGGAATGAATGGAATGGAATTTGGAAAAGCATAAGTAATGGATAGTGGAATGCAATGGAATGGAATCTGGAATGGAAGGTGGAAAGGAACTTGGAATGGATCGTGGAATGGAAAGGAATGGAACGTGGAATGGAATGGAACGTGGAATGGAATGGAAGGGAACATGGAAAGGAATGGAACGTGGAATGGAATGGAATGGAAAGTCGAATAGAATGGAACATAGAATGGAGTGCAATGGAACATGGAATGGAATGTGGAATGGAATTGAAAGGAATGGAATGCATAGTGGCATGGAATACACCATGGAATGCAATATGGAAAGGAAGGGAAAGGAATGTGGAATGGAATGTGGAATGGAATGGAATGGAATTCGGAAAGGAATGTGGAATGGAATGGAATGTGGAATGCAATGTGGAACGGAATTGAATGGAACGTGGAATGGAGTGGAGTGGAATGTGGAATGGGACGTAAGAGAATGTGGAATGGAATGGAATGGAATGTAAAATGGAATGGAATGGAATGTGGAATGGAATGCAATGGAATGAAATGTGGAATGAAAAGGAATGAAATGCAAAGAAATGTGAAAAGTAACGGAATTGAATGTGGAAAGGAATGTGGAATTGAATGGAATGGAATGAAATGCGGAAAGGAATGGAATGGAATGTGGAATGGAATGTGGAATGTAGTGGAATGGAATGTGGAATGGATAGTGGAATGGAATGGAAAGGAATGTGGAATTAAATGTAATGGAATCTGGAATGGAATTGAATCGAATGGAATGAGGACCAGAATGTAGTGGAATGGAATGTGGAATGGATAGTGGAATGGAATGGAAAGGAATGTGGAATTAAATGTAATGGAATCTGGAATGGAATTGAATCGAATGGAATGAGGACCAGAATGGAATGGAATGGAATGGAATGGAATGTGTAATGGAAAGGAATGGAATGTGGAATGGAAAGTGGAATGGAAAGTGGAAACGAAAAGAATGGAATGGGGAATGGAAAGTGCAAAGGAATGGAATGTGTGGTGGAATGGAATGTGGAATGGAATGGAATGGAATGTTGAATGGAATGGAATTGAATGTTGAAAGGAATGGAACGGAATCTGGAATGGAAAGGAATAGAATGGAATGGAATGGAATGTGGAATGGAATGTGGAAAGGAATGGAATGGAATGGAATGTGGAATGGAATGGATTGGAATGTGGAATGGAATGAAATGTTGAATGGAATGTCTAATGGAATCCGGAATGGACTGTGGAAGGGAACGTGCAATGGAATGGAATGTGGAATGCAAAGAGGAATGTAAAGGAATAGAATGTGGAATGGAATTGAATGGAATGTGGAATGCAGCATGGAATGGAATACAATGGAACGAAATGGAATGTGGAATGCAATGTGGAATGGAATGTGGAATGGAACGCGGAATGGAATGGAATGGAATGGAATGTGGAATGGAATGTGGAATGGAACGCAGAATGGAATGGAATGGAATGGAATGTGGAATGGAATGTGGAATGGAACATGTAATGGAATGGAATGGAACGTAGAGTGGAATGTGGAATGGATTAGAATGGAATGTGGAATGGAATGGAATGGAACGTGGAATTGAATGTGAAATGGATTGGAAAGGAATGTGGAATGGAACGGAATGGAATGTGAAAAGGAATGTGGAATGTATAGGAAAGTAATGTGTAATGGAATGCAATGGATTGTATAATGGAATGGAATGGAAAGGAAATTGGGATGTTATGGAATGGACTGTAATGGAATGTGTAATGGAAAGGAATGGAATGGAATGGAATGTGGAATGGAATGGAATTGAATTTCAAATGGAATATGGAATGCAATGGAATGGAATGGAAAGTAGTGGAATGCAAAGGAATGGAATGTGGAATGGAATGGAATGTAATGTAATGTGGAACGAAATGGAATGGAATGGAATGGAATTGAGTGTGGAAATGAATGGAATGTGGATAGGAATAGATTGTGTAATAGAATGGAATGGAATGTTGAATGGTATGTGGAATGGAATGGAAATGAATGTGGAATGGAATGTGGAATGGATTGGAATGGAATGGAATGGAATGGATTGTGGAATGGATTGGAATGGAATGTGGAATGGAATGGAATGGAATGTGGAATGGAATGTGGAAATAGTGGAATGGAATATGGAATTGAATGTGGAGTGGAAAGGAATAGAATGGAATGAAATGGAATGTGAAATGGAGTTGAAATTAATGTGGAATGGAATGGAATGGAATGAAATGTGTATTGGAATGGAATGGAATGTGGAATGGAATGGAATGAAAGTGGAATGGAATGTGGAGTGGAATCGAATGTGGAATGGAATGTGGAGTGGAATGGAATGGACTGGAATGGAATGTGGCATGGAATGTAATAGAATCTGGAATGCAATGGATTGGAAAGAAATGTGGAAAACAAAGGAATGGAATGGAATCTGGAATGGAATGGAGTGGAATGGAATGGAATGTGGAATGGAATATTTAATGTAATGGAATGTTAAATGGAATGGAATAGAATGTCGAATGGAATCGAATGGAATGAGGAAGGGAGTGGAATGGAATGAAATGTGGACTGGAATGGAATGGAATGTGGACTGGAATGGAATGGAATGTGGAATGGAATGTGGAATGGAATGTGGAATTGAGTGGAGTGGAATGTGGAAAGGAATGGAATGAAGTGTTGAATGTAATGGACAGGAATGTGGAATGGAATGGAATGGAATCTGGATTGGAATGGAATGGAATAGACTGTGGACTGGAATGGATTGTAATGGAATGGAATATGGAATGGAATGTGGATTGGAATGTGGAATGGAATGGAATGGAATGTTGAACAAAACGGAATGGAATGTGGAATGGAATGGAATGGAATGTGGAATTGATGGGAATGTAATGGAATGTGGATTGCAATGGAAAAAATGGAATGGAATGTGGAATTGAATGGAATGGAATGTGGAATGGAACAGAATGGAATGTGGAATGGAAGGCAATGCAGTATAATGGAATGTGGAATGGAAGGGAATGGAGTGTATTGGAATGTGGAAAGGAATGGAATGGAATATGGAATGGAATGTGAAAAGGAATGGAATGGAATTTGGAATGGAACGTGGAAAGTAATGGAATGGATAGTGTAATGGAACGGATGTTAATGTGTAATGGAATGAGGAATGGAATGGAATAGAATGGAATGGAATGTGGAATGTGGAATGGAACGAAATGTGGAATGGAATGTGGAATGGAATTTAATGCAATGTGGAATAGTATGGAGTGTAATGTGTAATGGAATGTGGAATGTAGTGAATGGAATGTGGAATGGAGTGTGGAATGTAATGGAAAGGAATGTTGAATTGAAAGGAATGGAATCCGGAATGGAATGGAAAGGGATGGAACGGAATGTGGACTCGAGGAGAACGGAATGGAGTGGAATGTGGAATGGAATGGAATGGAATGTGCAATGGAATTTGGATTGGAATGTGGAATGGAATCTGGAAAGGAATATGGAATGGAATGGAATAGAATGCAATGGAATGTGGAAGGTATTGGAATGGAATGTGGAATGGAATTGAATTGAATGAGTGTCATTGAATTGAATGTGGAATGGGATGTGTAATGGAATGGAAAGAATGTGGAATGGAAAGTGGAATGGAATGGAATGGGATGTGGAATCGAATGTGGAATGCAATATAATGTGGACTGGAATGGAATGGAACAGAATGGAATGTGGAATGGAATGCAATGGAATGTGGAATGTAATGGACAGGAACATGGAATGGAATGGAAGGGAATCTGGAATGGAATGGAATGGAACAGAATGTGGCCTGGAATGGAATGGAATGTGGAATGGAATGGAGTGGAATGTTGAATGGAATCTGGCAAGGAATGTGGAATGGAATTGAATGGAATGGAAAGGAAAGGAATGTGGAATGTAACGGAATGGAATTTGAAATGCAATGGAATTCAATGGAATAGAATGGATTGTGGAATGGAATTTAGAATGGAATGGAATGTGATGTGGAAGGAATGTGGAATGGAATGGAATGTGGAACGGAATTTGGTATGGAATCTGGAATGGAAGGTGCAATGGAATGGAATGGAATGGATTGGAATGTGGAATGGAACGGAATTGAATGTGGAATGGAATGGAATATGGAATGGATTGCAATGAGGAATGGAATGGAATGGAATGGAATGTGGAATGGAATGTGGAATGGAATGGAATGGAATGGAATGGAATGGAATGTGGAACAGAATGTGGAATGGAATCTGGAATGGAATGAGGAAAGGAATGGAATGGAATTGAATGGAATGTGGAATGGATTGGAATGTAACGTGGAATTGAATGGAATGTGAAACAGAATGTGGAATGGAATGTGGAATGGAATGTGAAATGGAATGTGGAATTGAATGGAATGGAAGGGGAATGGAACGTGTATTTGAATTTCATGGAACGTGGAATGGAACGTGGAATGGAATGGAATGGAACGTGGAATAGAACTTTGAATGCAACGTGGAATGGAACGTGGAATGGAATGTGGAATGGAATGGAAAGGAATGCGGAATGGAATGTGGAATGAAATGGCACGGAATGTGGAATGGAATGTGGAACGGAATGTGGAATGCAATGTGGAATGGAATGTGGAAATGAATGTGGAATGGAACAAAATGGAATGTGAAATAAAATGGAATGGAGTGTGGAATGGAATGCAATGGAATGTGGAAAGGATTATGGAACGGAATGTGGAAAGGAATGTTGAATGGAATGTGGAAACGAATGTGGAATATAACGGAATGGAATGTGAAATGGAATGGAATGGAATGTGGAATGGAATGTGGAAAGTAATGTGGAATGCAATGTGGAATTGAATGGACTGAAATGTGTAATGAAATGTGGAATGGAATGTGGAAAGTAATGTGGAATGGAATGTGGAAAGTAATTTGGAATGGAATATGGAATGGAATGGACTGCAATGAGGAATGAAATGTGGAATGGAATGTGGAATGGAAGGTGGAATGGAACGTGGAATGGAAAATGGATTGGAATGAACTGGAATGTTGAATGGAATGTGGAATGGAATTTAATGGAACGTGGAATGGAATGTGGAATGGAATGCAATGGCATGTGGAATGGAATGGAATGGAATGTGGAATGGAATGAAATGGCATGTGGAATGGAATTTGCAAGGGAATGGAATGTGGAATGGAATGAGGAATGGAAAGGAATGGAATGTGGTTGGAATATGCAATGGAATGTGGAATGGATTGTGAAATGAAATGTGGAATGGAATGTGTAATGGAACGGAATGGAATGTGGAATGGAATGAGGATTGGAACGTTGAATGGAACGTGGAATGGAATTGAATGGAACGTGGAAAGGAACGTGGAATGGAATGGAAAGGAATGTGGAATGGAATCTGCTATGGAATGTGGAATGTAAAGTAATGGAATGTGGAGTGGAATGGAATGGAATGAGGAATTTAATGCAATGGAATGCGGAAGGCAATTTGGAAAGGAATGGAATGGAATGTGGAATGGAATGTTGAGTGGAATATGGAATGGAATGTGGAATGGAATGGAATGGAATTTGGGGAGGAATGGAAATTAATGGTAGGGAATATGGAATGGAATGGAATGGAATGTGGAAAGAAACTTGGAAAGGAACGTGCAATTGAACGTGGAATGGAATGGAATGGAATGTGGAATGGAATGTGCAATGGAAAGTGGAATGGAACGGGGAATGGAATGTGGATTGGAACGGAAAGGAATATGGAATGGAATGTGGAATGGAACGTTGAATGGAACCTTTCCTTTCCGTTCCATTCCACATTCCATTCCATATTCCTTTCCGTTCCATTCCATTCCTTTAGAAGTTCCATTCCACTTTAATTTCCACATCCCATTTCATTCCTATCCATTCCATTCCACGTTCTATTCCACATTCCATTCCAATTTCTGTTCCATTCCTTTCCACGTTCCATTCCACATTCCATTCCACATTCCATTCCATTGCACGTTCCATTACACTCCTATGCATTCCACCTTACATTACGTTCCTATGCATTCCACATTCCATTCCATTCCATTCCACATTCCATTCCCGTGCATTCCAATTTCCATTCCACACTCCTTTCTATTCCATTGCATTCCATTCCACTTTCCATTCCACATTCTTTCCATTACATTAAATTCCACTCCACAGCCCATTGCATTCCATTCCATTCGAGATTCCATTCCATTCCATTCTACATTCTAGTCCATTACATTCAACACTCCATTCAATTCCTTTCCACATTCGACTCCACTCCATTCCACATTCAATTCCACATTCCATTCCCCATTCCATTCCATTACATTCCACATTCCATTCCATTTCATTCCATTCCAGTCCACATTCCATTCCATTCCATTCCCTTCCTCATTCCATTCCTTTCCATTCCACATTCTTTTCCAGATTCCATTCCACATTTCATTCCACATTCCATTGCACATTCCATTCCACTCCTTTCCACATTCCATCCCATTCCGTTCTATTCCAGTCCACATTCCATTCCATTCCTTTCCATTCCATTCCAGATTCCATTACTTTTCATTCAACATTCCTGTTCATTAGATTCCACACTCCATTCCACATTCCATTCCAGTACATTCCACATTCCATTGCACATTCCACTCAATATCATTCCGCATTGCATTCAATTCCATTCCACATTACATTCCACATTTCATTCCATTCCACATTTCACATTCCATTCCATTCTATTCCATTCCATTCCTCCTTCCTTTACACACTACAATCCGTTCCATTTCACCATCACTTCCATTACTTTCCATGTTCCATTCCAGTTTCCATTCCATTTAATTCCACATTCCATTCCATATTCCATTCCATTCCTTTCCACATTCCAAGACATTCCATTGCCTTCCATTCCACATTCCATTACATTGCATTCCCTTCCATTCCACATTCCATTCCATTCCATTTTAAATTCCATTCCATTCCATTCCACATTCCATTCCATTCCATTCCACATTCCATTCCATTCAACTCCACATTCCATTTCATTTCTTTCCATTGCAATCCACATTACATTA
Organism: Pongo abelii; assembly: GCF_028885655.2. Taxonomy (NCBI): domain Eukaryota; kingdom Metazoa; phylum Chordata; class Mammalia; order Primates; family Hominidae; genus Pongo; species Pongo abelii. The sequence goes on along the minus strand of NC_085929.1, from coordinate 7,344,945 downwards.
AATTCCCATTTACTCCACATTCCATTCCATTCTATTCCACATTCCTTTCCAATTCAATCAACATTCCGTTACATTCCATTCCATATTTCATTCCAAATTCCATTCCACTTTCCATTCCATTACATTAAATTCCAGTCCACAGTCCATTCCATTCCATTCCTTTCCAGATTCCAATCCATTCCATTCCTCATTCCTATCCATTACATTCAACCCTCCATTCAATTCCTTTCCACATTCCACTCCACTCCATTCCACATTCCTTTCCACATTCCATTCCATTACATTCCACATTCCATTCCATTCCATTCCATTCCAGGACACATTCCATTCCATTCCATTCCCTTCCTCATTCCATTCCATTCCTTTCCACATTCCATTCATTCCATCACACATTCCATTCCATTCCATCCCACATTCTAATCCATTCCATTTAACATTCCTTTACATTCCACATTCCATTCCACATTCCATTTCATTCCACGTTATATTCCATATTCCATTCCATTCCATTCCACATTCCATTCCTTTCTATTCCATTCCATTCCTCATTCCATTACACATAACATTCCAATCCATTCCACCTTCCTTTCCATTACTTTCCACCTTCCATTTCACATTCCATTCCATTCCATTCCACACTCCATTCCATAACCCTTTCCATTCCATTCCACATTCCATTAAATTACATTCCCTTCGATTGCACATTCCATTCCATTCCATTCCATTCCTCATTCCATTCCATTGTGCACTCCATTCGATTCCATTCCATTGCAAACCACATTCCATTACATTCCAGTGCATTCCACATTACATTGCATTCCATTCCACATTCCATTCCATTACATCCCAATTTCCATCCCACATTCCTTTCCATTAAATTGCATTACATTCCAGTTTCCATTCCACATTCCATTCCGTTACCTTCCATTCAATTCCACATTCCATTCCATTCCATTACACATTCCTTTCCAATCCATTCCCCATTCCTTTCCATTCCCTTCCATTCCATTCCACGTTCCCTTCCAGATTCCATTCCACATTCCATTTCACATTCCTTTCCATTCCATTCAATTCCATTCCATTTCATTCCACTTTCCATTCTACATTCCTTTCCCTTCCATTACATTCCATTCCACCTTCCATTCCGTTACATTCCATTCCATTCCACAATCCATTCCATTCCATTACATATTCCATTCCTTTCCATTACACATTCCATTCCATTCCATTCCAAATTGAATTCCATTCCATTCCTTTCCAGATTTCATTCCAGATTCCATTCCACATTCCATTCCATTCCATTCCACATTCCATTCCATTCTACCTCCTATTCCATTCCATTCCACTTTCCATTCTACTCCATTCCACATTCCATTCCACATTCTACTCCATACCATTTCACCTTCCTTTCCATTCCATTCCACCTTCCATTCCACATTACATTATATTCAACATTCCATTCCACATTCCATTCATTTCCACATTCCATTCCACATTCCATTCCATATCATTCCTCATTCCATTCCACATTCCATTGCATTCCACTCCTCATTCCATTATACGTTACTTTCCAATCCATTTCACGTTCCATTCCATTACTTTCCACGTTGCTTTCCACATTCCATTCCATTCCATTCCACATTCCATTCCTTGTTCCATTACATTTCATTCCACATTCCATTCCAATCCATTCCCTTCCTTTCCACATGCTATTCCATTCCATTTTGCATTCGATTACATTTATTGTATTCCACATTCCAATCCATTCCATATTCCTTTCGATTCCATTCCATTGTAATCTACATTCAATTACATTCCAATCCATTTCACATTCCATTCGATTCCATTCCACTTTACATTCCATTCCATTCCACTTTCCAATTCACATTCCATTCCATTCTACTCCATTCCATTCCACATTTCGTTACATTCCACTCCATTCCAATCCATTACTCATTCCATTACACATTGAATTCCATTCCACATTGCATTCCACATTCTATTCCTTTCCATTCCATTCCAATCTACATTCCATTCCATTCTATTCCATTCCACATTGCATTCCACATTCATTCAACATTCCATTTCACATTTCATTCCATATTCCACTCCACGTCCCATTCCATTCCATTCCACGTTCCATTACACATTCCCTTCCTTTCCATTCCACTTTCCATTCCACATTCCAATCTACATTCCAAAACATATTCCATTCCATGTTCTATGCCATTCCATTCCACCTTCCATTCCACGTTCCATTCCAAGTTCCTTTCTATTCCATTCCATTCCATTCCATTCCATTCCACATTCCATTTCCCATTCCATTCCACATTCTATTCAACATTCCATTTCAAATTCCCTTCCACATTCCACTCCACGTCCCATTCCATTCCATTCCACGTTCCATTACACATTCCATTCCATTCCATTCCACCTTCCATTCCACATTCCAATCTACATTCCATTAAATATTCCTTTCCACGTTCCATTCCATTACATTCCACGTTCCATTCCATTCCAATCCACATTCCATTCCACTTTCCATTCCACATTCCTTTCCCCGTTCAATTCCATTCAATTCCACATTCCCTTCCATTCCATTGCATTCCACATTCCATTCCATTACATTACACATTCCTTTCCATTCCGTTCCATTCCGCATTCCATTCCATTCCATTCCATTCCAATCCATATTCCATTCCATTCCATTCCAAGTTCAATTCCATTCCACATTCCATTCCATTCCATTCCAAATTCCATTGCACATTCAATTCCATTCTATTTTATTCCCCATTCCATTCCATTCCATTCCACATTCCATTCCAGTCAACATTCCATTCCATTCCATTCCAAGTTCCGTTCCATTCAACATTTCATTCCACATTCCATTGCAGATTGCATTCCATTCTCTTCCACGTTCCATTCCATTCCATTCCACATTCCATTCCATTCCATTTCACATTCCATTCTGTTATATTCCACATTGCTTTCCACATTCCATTCTGTTATATTACACATTCCTTTCCACATTCCATTCATCATTCCATTCCACATTCCATTCCATAATCCTTTCCACATTCCTTTGCATTCCATTCCCCATTCCATTCCATTCCATTTCACATTCCATTTCCTTTCATTTCACATTGCACTCTGTTTCGTTCCACATTCCTTTCTACATTCCATTCCACATTCGATTCCACATTCCTTTCCACATTCCATGGCACATTCCGTTCCATTCCATTACACATTCTGTTCCATTACATGCCACATTCCATTCCATTCCATTCCACATTCCATTCCCCATTTCAATCCATTCCATTACACATTCCATTCCATTCCATTCCACGTTAATTTCCACGTTACAGTCATTATTCCATTACACGTTCCATTCCACATTCCATTCCATTCCATTCCGCATTCCATTCCATGCAATTTCACATTCTATTCCACGTTACATTTCACATTCCTTTCCAAATTCCATTTCACATTCAATTCCACGTTCTCTTCCATTCCATTCCACGTTCCATTCCACGTTCCATTCCACTTCTCATTCCATTCCATTCCACTTTCAATTACACATTGAATTCCAATACGTTTCACGTTCCATTCTACATTCCATTCCACATTCCATTCCACCTTCCATTCCGTTCCATTGCGCATTACATTCCTCACTGAATTCCACATTCCATTCCACATTCCATTCCGTTCCATTACACATTACAATCTACATTCCATTCCGTTCCCTTTCACATTCCATTTCACACTCCATTCCATATTGCATTCCACCATCCATTCCATTCCATTGCACATTCCTTTCCACATTCCTTTCCACATTCCATTCCACAATGCATTCCATTCCGTTCCAGATTCCATTGCACAATCCATTCTATTCCATTCCACATTCCATTGCATTCCATTCCACTTTCACTTCCACATTCCATTCCACATTCCATTCCATTCCATTCCACATTCCATTCCACATTCCATTCCATTCCATTCCACATTCCATTCCACATTCCGTTCCTCATTCAATTCCACATTCCATTCCGTTACATTCCACATTCCTTTCCACAATCCATTCCACATTCCATTCCATCCAATTCCACATTCCATTATGCAATCCATTCCATTCCATTCCACATTCCATTCCATTCTATTCCACATTCCATTCTACATTCCATTCCACATTCCGTTCCATTCCATTCGACGCATTTCACATTCCATGCCACATTCCATTCCACATTCCATTCCACATTCCTTTCCATTCCATTCCACATTCCATTCCACGTTCCATTCCACGTTCCATTCAACATTTTGTTCCACGATCCATTCCATTCCATTCCACGTGCCAATCCACGTTCCATTAAATTCAATTCCACGTTCCATTCCACATTCCATTCCATTCAATTCTACATTCCATTTCACTTTCCATTCCACATTCCATTTCACATTCCATTCCATTCCATTCCACATTCCATTTCCCATTCCATTCCACATTGCATTCAACATTCCATTTCACATTCCATTCCATATTACTTTCCATTCCGTTCCAAATTTCATTCCGTTCCACGTTCCCTTCCACATTCCATTCCACATTCCACTCCACGTCCCATTCCAATCCATTCCACATTCCATTACACATTCCATTCCATTCCATTTCATTCCACTTTCCATTCCACATTACAATATACATTCCCTTCCACATTCCATTCCACGTTCCATCCCATGTTCCATTCCTCGTTCCATTGCACATTCCTTTCCACATTCCTTTCCACATTCCATTCCATTCCATTCCATGTTCCCTACCATTAATTTCCATTCCACTCCACACTCCATTCCATTCCATTCCACATTCCATTCCATATTCCACTCAACATTCCATTCAACCTACCATTCCATTCCTTTCGACACTGCATTCCACATTCCATTGCATTAAATTCCTCATTCCATTCTGTTACACTCCACATTCCATTCCGTTACATTCCACATTCCATTGCACATTCCATTCCAGATTCCAGTCCATTGCATTCCACATTCAATTGCACGTTCCATTCAATTCCATTCCACGTTAAATTTAGTGTTCCTTTCCACATTTCATTCCACATTCCATTCTGTTCCATTACACATTCCATTCTATGTTTCATTTCACAATCCATTCCACATTCCATTCCACTTTCCAACCACATTCCATTCCATTGCATTACTTATTCCATTCCACACTCCATTCCATTGCACATTCCATTCCACTTTCCATTCCATTCCATTCCACATTCCTTTCCACATTCCATTCCACGTTCCGTTCGATGATCCATTTCACGTTCCATTCCAATCCATTCCACCTTCCATTTCATTCCATTCCACTTTCCATTCCAGATTCCATTCCCCTTTCCATTTTACTTTCAATTCCACTTACCATTTCACATTCCATTCCATTCCATTCCATTGTATTACACAATGCATTCCGTTCCAATCCACATTCCGTTCTATTCCATTCCACGTTGCATTCCGTTTTACATTCCATTCCATTAAATTCCAATTTCCATTCCATTCCATTACGCTTTCCATTCCATTCCATTCCGCATTCCATTCCACATTCCATTCCACATCCATTTCATTCCATTCTTTTAAACCTTCCATTCCATTCCACATTCCATTCCATTCCATTCCACGTTCCATTCCACCATACTTTCCACGTTCCATTCCATTCCATTCCACATTCCATTCCATTCCATTCCACATTCCATTCCATTCTATTCCACATTCCATTCCATTGCGTTCTCTTCCATTCCACATTCCGTTACACATTCCTTTCCATTCCACATGCCATTCCATTCCATTCCACATTCCACGCCATTTCATTCCATTCCATTGCACATTACTTTCCACATTCCATTCCATTCCATTCCACATCCCATGCTAGATTCCTTTCCATTGCATTTCACATTCCGTTTCACATTCCATTCCACATTCCATTCCATTCCATTCCACATTCTATTCCACAATCCACTCCATTCTATTCCGCATTCCATAACATATTCGTTTCCATTCCATTCCGCATACCATTTCACATTCCATTCCACATTCCATTCCGTTATATTCCTCATTCCATAACACATTGCTTTCCACATTCTACTCCACATTACATTCCATTCCACATTCCATTCTAAATTCCATTCGCCATTCCATTCCACATTTCATTCCATTCTATTCCACGTTCCATGCCACATTCCCTTCCACAATACACTGCACATCATATTCCACGTTCCATTCCATGTTCCATTCCACGTTCCATTCCATGTTCCATTCCATGTTCCATTCCGCATTCCATTCCATTACATTCCACTTTCCATTCCACATTCCGTTCCACATTCCATTCCACATTGCATTCCACTTCTCATTCCATTCCATTCCACTTTGCATTCCACATTCCATTCCTTTCCATTCCACATTCCATACCATTCCATTCCACATCCCATTCCATTCCACATTCGATTCCACATTCCATTCCCTTCCTTTCCACATTCCATTTCATTCCATTCTGCATTCCATTACACATTCCATTCCACGCTGCATTCCACATTACATTCCACGTTCCATTCCACTTTCTACCCCAAGTTCCATTCCACGTTACATTCCATTCCATTGTACTTTCCATTACACAATCCATTCCATTCCCTTCCAGTTTCTATTCCACATTGCATTCCACATTCCATTCCATATTCCATTCCATTTCACTCCGCATTCCCATACATTCCATTCCACATTCCATTCAGCATTCCATTACACTCCATTCCACATTCCATTCCATTCCATTCCACATTCCATTCCACATTGCCTTGCATTCCATTCCACATTCCATTCCAATTTCCATTCCAATTCATTATAGGTTCCATTTCAGTTTCCATTCCACAGTCAATTCCACATTCCATTCCACATTCCTTTCCATTTCATTCCATGTTCCACTCCACTTTGTATTCCTTTCCATTCCACTTTCCATTCCGCATTACATTTTACATTCCATTCCTCGTTCCATTTCTTGTTCCATTCCACATTCCATTGCATTCCATTCCACGTACCATACCACATTCCAAACCATCCCATTCCATGATCCACTCCATTCCGTTCCACGTTCCATTCCACATTCCATTCCGTTCCATTCCACATTCCATTCCAGATTCCTTTCCACATTCCATTCCATTCCCTTCCACATTCCATTCCACATTCCATTCAACATTCCGTTCCACTTTCCATCCCATTCCTCTCCACATTCCATTCCAAGTTCCATTCCACGTCCATTCCACGTTCCATTCCATTCAATTCGACGTTCCATTCCAAATTCCATTTCAGATTCCATTCGAAGTTCTCTTCCACATTCCATTCCATGTTCCATTCCATTCAAGTACCAATCCACATTTCGTTTCATTCTATTCCACGTTCCATTCCACATTCCATTCCAGTACACTGCACATTCCATTCCACATTCCATTCCACTTTGCATTCCATTCCATTCCATGTTCCATTCCACTTTCAATTAGACTTTCCATTCCACGTTAAATTCCACTTTCCATCACATTCCATTCCACGTTCCGTTCCACGTTCCATTCCAATTTCCATTCCAAGTTTCTTTCCACGTTCCATTCCACGTTCCATTCCACGTTCCATTCCACATTCCATTCCACGTTCCATTCCACGATCCATTCCACATTCCATTCCATTATATTTCACGTTCCATTCCACATTCCGTTCCACGTTCCACTCGAAATTCCATTCCACGTTCCACTCCACGTTCCATTCCATTCCATTCTACTCCACATTCCATTCCATTCCATTCCACATTCCATTGCTTTCCATTCCACATTCCATTCCACATTCCATTCCATGATACATTCCGTTCCATTCCACATTCCATTCCGGTTTCCCTTCCATTTTCCATTCCATTCCATTCCACATTCCACTCCATATTCCATTACTTTTTTTCCACATCCCATACCACATTCCATTCCATATTCCATTCCATTCCGTTCCGCTTTCCATTCCATTCCATTCCACCTTCCATTGCATTATATTCCACATTCTATTCCACATTCCATTCCAGGTTCCATTCCATTCAATTCCCTGTTCCATTCTACTTTCCATTAGACGTTCCATTCCATTCCATTCCACATTCCATTCTACGTTCTATGAGAGATTCCATTGCACGTTCCTTTCCACGTTCCATTCCATTGCATTCCACGTTGCATTCCATATTTCCTTCCATTCCATTCAACATTCCATTCCATTCCATTCAAGATTCCATTCCATTCCATTCCGCTTTCCATTCTACATTCCATTCTTTTCCATTCAAAATTCCATTCCACATTCCCTTTCACTTTCAATTACACATTCCATTCCATTCCGCATTCCATTCTGTTCCATTCCACATTCCATTCCACGTTCCATCCCAAGCTCCATTCAACTTTCCAATCCACATTCCATTCCATTCCATTCCACATTCCAATCCATTCCATCTGACATTCCATTTCACTTTCCATTCCATGTTCCATTACACGTTCCATTACACGTTCTATTCCATTGCATTCCACATAACATTCCGTTCCATTGCACATTTCATTCAACCTTCCATTTCATATTCCATTCCACATTTCAATACAGATTCCTTTCCATTCCATTCCACATCAAATTCCATTCCATTCCACTCTCAATTCCGTTCCTTACCACATTCCAATCTTTCAACATTCCATTCCAACATTCCATTCCACTTCCCATTACATTCCATTACACATTCCATTCCACATTCCATTCCATTCCATTCCATTCCACATTCCAAACACATTCCTTTCTCCAATCCACATCATTCCATTCCACTTTCCATTCCACATTCCATTACATTCCATTCCACATTTCATTCCACATTACATTCCATTCAATTCCAGATTCCATTCCATTCCATCCGACATTCCCTTCCATGTTACGTTCCACATTCTTTTACACGTTCCATTACACGTTACTTTCGATTGCATTCCCCGTTCCTTCCTTTCCATTGCACATTTCATTCTGCGTTCCATTTCACATTCCATTCCACATTGCATTACACACTACTTTCAATTCCATTCCACATTCCATTCCATTCCATCTCACATTCCATTCCATTCCTTTCCACATTCCAATCGTTCCACATTCCATTCCACTTTCCATTCCATTCCATTCCACCTTACATTCCACGTTCCATTCCATGTTCCGTTACATTCCTCTCTACGTTCCAACCCACATTCCATTCCATTCCATTTCACTTTCCATTCGACATTCCATTCCAAATTCCATTCCACTTTCCATTCCGTTCCATTCCACATGTCATTCCACACTCCACTCCACATTCCATTCCACTTTCCATTTAGCTCCGTTCCACATTCCATTCCACTTTCCATTCCACATTTCATTCCACAATTCATTCCATTCCATTCCACATTCCATTCCACATTCGTTTCTACAATCCATTCCACATTGCATTCCACATTCCATTCTACATTCCATTCCATTCGATACTGCATTCCACCCCATTCCAGATTCCATTCCATTCCATTCCAAATTCCATTCAATTCGACATCGCATTCCAATCCATTCCACATTCCATTCCATTCCATTCCACATTCCATTCCATTCCATTAAACTTTCCATTCCACGTTGCATTCCACGTTCCATTACATGTTCCATTCCACATTTCATTCCATTAATTTCCACTTTCGTTTAAACATTCCCTACCATATTCCTTTCCACATTACCTTCGTTGCATTCCACATTCCATTCCACATTCCATTCCACATTCCATTCCATTCCTTTCCACATCCCATTCCACATTCAATTCAACATTCCATTCCAAATTCCATTGCATTCCATTCCACATTCCATTCCACGTTCCAACGGATGTTCCATTTCACATTCCATTCCATTCCCTTCCACGATCCATTCCATTCCATTCCACGTTCCATTCCATTCCATTCCATTCCATTACACATTGCAATTCCTTACATTCCACTTTCCATTCCACATTCCATTCCACATTCCAACCATTCCATTCCACATTCCATTACACGTTCCATTCCATTACATTCGGCGTTCCATTGGACGTTCCATTCCACATTCCATTTCACATTACATTCTACATTCCATTCTACATTCTATTACCTTCCATCCCACATTCCATTCCACGTTCCATTCCATTAGATTCCACATTCCATTCCACATTCAATTCCACGTTTCATTGCACGTTTCTTTCCACGCTTCTTTCCATATTCCTTTCCATTCCATTCTATATTCCATACCATTCCTTTCCATTCCATTCCACAATCCATTCCATTCCATTCCACATTGCATTTCATTCCATTCCACATTCCACTCCATTCCATTCCATTCCATTCCACATTCCATTCCATTCCATTCCATTCCTTTCCATTCCACATTCCACATTCCACATTCCAATCTTTCAACATTCCATTCCAACATTCCATTCCACATTCCATTCCATTCCATTCCACATTCCATTCCACAATCCATTCCATTCCATTCCCCAATCCACTCCATTCCATTCCACTTTCCATTCCACATTCCATTCCATTCCATTCCACATTCCATTCCATCCGACATTTCATTCCACGTTCCGTTGCACATTCCTTTCCACGTTCAATTGCACGTTCCATTTCACGATTCTTTCCACGTTCCTTTCCATATTCCTTTCCATTGCATTCTATATTCCACACCATTCTTTCCGTTACATTCGACAATCCATTCCATTCCATTCCACATAGCATTCCATTCCATTCCACATTGCATTCCATTCCACTCCACATTCCATTCAACATTCCACTCAACATACCATTCCACATTCCGTTCCATTCCTTTCCTTATTCGATTAACCATTCCATTGCTTTGCATTCCACATTCCTTTCCATTCCACTCCACATTCCTTTCCACGTTCCATTCCATTGCATTCCAAATTCCATTCCATTCCATTTCACATTTCTTTCCTTTCCATTCCATTCCACATTGCATTCCATTCCACATTCCATTCCAATCCATTGCATTCTCCATTCCATTCCATTCCATCCGTCATTCCTATAAACATTGACTACCATTCCGCATTCCATTCCATTCCATTCCACATTCCATGCAATTTCATTCAATTCCATTGCAATTTCCTTTCAAATTGCATTCCATTCCATTCCACATTCCACACTATTCCATTCCACATTCCTTTCCATTCCATTCCACGTTCCATTCCATTCCTTTACACTTTACATTCCGTGCTTTTCCACTATCCACTCCATTCCTTTCCACGTTCGTTCCCATTCCATTCCACATTTCATTCCATTCCTTTCCACATTATATTCCATTCTTTTCCAGTATCCACTCCATTCATTTCCACGTTCCTTTCCATTCCATTCCACATTCCGTTTCATTCCATTCCACTCCATTCCACCTTCCATTCCATTCCATTCCACATTCCATTCCATTCCACATTCCATTCCATTCCATTACACATTTCATTCAATTCCATTCCACATTCCATTCACTACCATTCCCTTCCATTCCACATTCCATACAATTCCATTCCACATTCCATTCCATTCCACATTCCATTCCATTCCATTCCACATTACATTCAGTTCCATTCCACATTCCATTCCGTTACTTTCCACATTCCTGTCCCTTCCATTCCTCATTCGCTTCCATTCCTTTCAATTCCATTCCTTTCCACATTTCATTCCATTCCATTGCAATCCATTCCTCATTCCATTACACGTTCCATTCCATTCCAATCCATTCCACATTCCATTATACATTCCATTCAATTCCACATTACACTCCATTCCATTTGATTCCATTCTACATTCCATTCAACTCCATTCCATCCCACTTTGCATTCCATTCCATTCCTCTTTCCATTCCATTCCATTTCACTTTCCATTACATTCCATTCCATTCCACATTCCACTCCATGCCATTCTGCATTCCATTCTGATCCAATCCATTCCACATTCATTTACATTCCAATCCAAATTACATTGCATTCCATTCAAATTCCACATTCCATTCCACCTTCAATTGAACGTTCCATTCCGCTTTCCATTCCACATTCCATTCCATTTCATTCCACATTCCATTCGACTTTGCATTCCATATTCAATTCCATTCCATTCTACATTTCAATCGATTACATTACACATTCCATTCCATTAAATTCCATTCCACATTCCATTCCATTCCATTCCGCATTCCATTCAATTCCACTCCGTTGCACATTCCATTCCCCTTTCCATTCAAATTCACTTTCCAATTCCATTCCATTCCATTCCACATTCCATTCCATTCCATTCCATTCCATCCCACATTCCATTACATTCCATTTCACATTCCATTCCATTCCATTCCATTCCATTCCACATTCCATTCCATTCCACATTCCATTCCATTCCATTCCACATTCCATTCCATTCCATTCCATTCCATTCCACATTCCATTCCATTGCATTCCACATTCCATGCCATTCCATTCCTTTCCATTCTGCATTGCATTCCATTCCATTCCATTCCACATTCCATTCAAATCTATTTCGCATTGCATTCCTTTCCATTCCACATTCCATTCCATTCCATTCCATTCCATTCCTCATTTAATTCCATATTCCAATCCATTCCATTCCACACTCCATTCCATTCTATTCCATTCCACATTCCATTACATTTGATTGCATTCCACATTCCTTTCCATTCCACTCAACATTCCATTCCGCATCCCTTCACTCTTTCCATTGCATTCCATTCCAGATTCCATTCCATTCCATTCCACATTCCATTCCACTTTCCATTCCAATCCATTCCACTTTCCATTCTAAATTCCATGACACATTAAATTCCTTTCCTTCCACATTCCATTCCATTCCATCCAATATATCATTCCATTGAATTCCACATTCCATTCCACGTTCCATTCCAGTCCATTCCACTTTCCATTCCACGTTCCATTCCACATTCCATTCAACATTTCATTCATCATTCCATTCCATTCCATTCCACGTTCCATTCCAACCCATTCCACCTTCCATTCCACATTCCATTCCTTTGCATTTCACGTTACATTCCACATTGAATTCCACATTCCATTCCACATTACATTCCACTTTACATTCCATTATATTCCACAATGCATTCTACATTCCACTCCACACTCCATTCCATTCCATTTCACGTTCCATTCCACGTTCCATTCCACATTCCAATCCACATTCCATTCCTTTGCATTTCACGTTACATTCCACATTGATTTCCATATTCCTTTACACATTCCATTCCGTTCCATTGCACATTCCATTACACATTGCATTCCATATTCCACTCAACATTCCATTCCATTCCATTCCACATAACATTCCGTTATATTCCACATTGCATTCCACATTCCACACCACATTCCATTCCATTCCATTTCATATTCGTTTCCACTCGTTTCCACTTTAAATTCCATTCCATTCCACATTCCATTCCATTCCATTCCACATTCCATTCCACATTCCATTCCTTTCCATTTCACATTCCATTCCACATTAAATTACATTTCATTCCACATTCCATTCCATATTCCATTCCATTCCGTTCCACATTCCATTCAACATTCCATTGCACTTTCCATTAAATTCCATTGCATTCCATTCCACGTTCCATTTCATACCATTCCACATTCCATTCCATGTTCCATTTCACATTCCATTCCTCATTCTGTTTCACCCTCCATTCCATTCTATTCCATTCCGCATTCCATTCTACATTTCATTCCACATTCCATTCCATTCCATTCAACTTTCGATTTCACGTTCCATTAAATTCCGTTGCATTCCATTCCACGTTCCACTTCATTCCATTCCACATTCCATTCCACGTTCCATTTCACATTCCATTCCTCATTCCTTTTCAGACTCCATTCCATTCCATTGCATTCCGCATTCCATTCTAAATTTCATTCCAAATTCCATTCCATTCCATTCCACGTTCCATTCCATTCCATTCCATTCCACTTTCCATTCCACATTCCTTTCCACATTCCATTCCACATTCCATTCCTTTCCATTCCATATTCCATTGAAAATTCCTTTCCACATTCCTTTGCACGTATCATTGCATTCCATTCCACATTCCATTCCATTCAATTCCACATTCCATTCCACATTCCATTCCATTCCATTCCATTACACTTTCCATTACACATTCCATTCTACGTTCCATTACATTCTATTGCACGTTCCATCACATATCCCATTCCATTCCATTCCACATTCAATTCCACATTCCATTCCATTCCATTCCACATTCCATTCCAGATTCTATTCCACATTTCATTCCACATTCCATTCCGTTCCATTAAACATTCCATTCCACATTCCATTCCACATTCCTTTCCACGTTGCATTCCACATTCCATTCCGTTCCATTCCACATTCCATTCTACAATTCATTCCACATTCCATTCCATTCCATTCCACATTACATTCCAAATTCCATTCTTTTCGATTCCACTTTCCATTCCGTTCCATTCCACATTCCATTCCATTGCATTCCACATTCCATTCTATTCCTTTCAACATTGCATTCTATTCAACTACATTCCACAATTCATTTAATTCCATTCAATTCCACAATTCATTTAATTCCATTCAATTCCACATTCCATTATGTTCCATTCAAAATTGCATTCTATTCCATTGCACATTGCATTCCATTCCATCACATTCCACATTCAAATCCATTCCATTCCAGATTCAAATCCATTCCATTCCACATTCCATTCCTTTCCATTCAATTCCACATTCTATTCCATTCCATTCCATTCCACATTCCATTGCTTTCCATTCCACTTCCATTCCATTCCCTTCCGCATTGTATACATTTCCATTCCATTCAACATTGCATTCCATTCCACTCCATTCCACATTGCATTTGATTCCATTCCACATTCCATTGCATTCCATTCCACATTGCATTCCATGCCACGTTGCACTCCATTCCATTCCTTTCCACATTCCATTCCACATTCATTTCCGTTCCATTCAACATTCCTTTCTAGATTTCATTCCATTCCCTTCCACATTCCATTCCACATTCTATTCCATTCCGTTCCACATTCCATTCCACATTGCACCGAATTCCATTCCATTTTTCACTCCATTCCATTTCATTCCATTACACATTCAATTCCATTCCATTCCATATTCCATTCAATTCCATTCCACATTCCATTCCATTTCATTCCATTCCACATTCCATTCCACATTCCAATGCATTCCACACCACACTCAATTCCATTCCATTCCAGATTCCATACCATTCGATTCCAGTTTCCATTCCATTCCATACCACATTCAATTCCATTCCATTCCAATTTCAATTTCACTCCATTTCATTCCATATCCCATTCCATTCCATTCCACATTCCTTTCTATTCAATTCCATTGCATTCTACATTCCATTCCATTCCACTTTCCATTCCATTCCATTCCATTCCACAATCCATTCCATTCCATTACACATTGCGTTCCGTTGCATTACACATTCCATTCCATTCCAAATTCCTTTCCATTCCATCCCATTCCATTCCACATTCCATTCCTTTCCATTCCATATTCCATTCCATTCCTTTCCAATCCAGATTCCATTCCATGCCATTCCATTCCACGATCCTTTCATATTCCATTCAACATTCCATTCCATTCCATTCCACATTCCATTCAACATTCCGTTCCATTGCATTCCACTTTGCATTCCACATTCCCTTCCACATTCCATTCCTTTCCATTCCACGTTCCATTCTATTCCATTCCATGTTCTATTCCATTCCATTTCAAGTTCCATTCCATGGCACCTTCCATTCCATTGCATTCCACGATCCATTGCACGTTCCACTCCACTTACTTTTCCACATTCCTTTCATTCCATTCCACGTTCCATTCCTCATTCCACTCCACATTCCATTCCATTACATTCCACATTCCATTCCGCGTTCCATTCCCCTCCATTCCACTTTCCATTACATTCTACTTTCCATTCCTTTCCATTCTGCATTCCATTCCATTCCTTTCCACGTTCCCTTCCATTCCATTCCCCATTCCATTCCATTCCATTCCACGACCAATTCCAATTTATATTCCACGTTGCATTCCACTTTCCATTACACGTTCCTTTCCGTTCCATTCCATGTTTCATCACTTATTCCATTCTACATTCAATTCCACATTCCCTTCCATATTCCATTCCATTCCTTTCCACATTCCCTTCCATATTCCATTCCATTCCTTTCCACATTCCTTATCATTCCCTTCCACATTCCATTCCATTCCATTCCACATTCCATTCAATTCAATTCCACACTACTTTCCTTGTTCAATACCATGCTTCATTGCCCGTTCGATTCCACATGCCGTTCCACTTTCCACTCCATGTTCTATTCCAATCCATTCCACATTCCATTTGATTATATTCCGCATTCCATTCCACATTCCAATCCATTCCATTCCAAATTCCATTCCACATTTCATTCCATTCCAATCTACATTCAATTCCATTCCATTCCATATTACATTCCACATTCTTTCCATTCCATTTCATATTCCATTCCAGATGACATTCCATTCCATTCCATTCCACATTCCATTATAGTCCACATTCCATTCCATTACATACCACATTCCATTCCATTCCACATTCCATTCCTTCCATTCAAGTTTCCATTCCATACCATTCCATTCCACATTACATTCCATTCCATTTCACATTCCATTCCATACCATTCCTTTCCTCATTCCAGTCCATTCCATTCCACATTCCATTCCATTCCCTTCTTCGTTCAATTCCACATTCCATTCCATTTCATGCGACATGCCATTCCATTCCATTCCGCATTCCATTCCACATTCCATTTCATTCCATTCCACATTCCATTTCATTCCATTGCACATTCCATTCCATTCCATTCCACAATTCCTTCCATTCCGTTTCACATTGCATTAAATTCCACTCCATTCCACATTCCATTCAATTCCATTCTAAATTTCATTTCATTCTATTCCACATTCCATTCCATTCAATTTCTCATTGCATTCCATTCCATTCCATTCCACATTCCTTTCCTTTCAATTCCAAATTCCATTCCATTCCATTCCATTCCATTCTATTCCACATTCCATTCCATTCCTTTCCACATTTCAATCCTTTCCTTTCCACATTCCATTCCATTCCATTCCACTTTCTATTCCACGTTCCATTCCATTCCATTCCACATTCCATTACATTCCTTTCCACATTCCATTCCATTCCTTTCCACATTGCATTCCATTCCATTCCACTTTCCATTCCACATTCCATTCCATTCCATTCCATATTCCATTCCATTCCACATTGCATTCCATTCCACATTCCTTTCCATTCCATTACATTTCATATTCCTTTCCCTTCCATTCCATCATTCCCTTCCTTTCCACATTCCATTCCATTGCATTCCACATTCCATTCCAAGTTTTTTTCCACTCCTTTAAACTTTCCATTCCATTCCACTTTCCATTCCATTCCTATCAAAGTTCCATTCCATTCCCTTGCACACTCCATTCAATTCCACATTCAATTCCATGCCATTCCACTTTCCATTCCACGTTCCATTCCACTTTCCTTTCCACGATCCAATCCACGTTCTATTCCAAGTTCCATTCCATTCCCTTGAACATTCCATTAAATTCCACGTTCCATTCCATGCCATTGCACGTTCCATTCCACGTTCCCTTCCACGTTCCATTCCACGTTCCCTTCCACCTTCCATTCCACGATACACTCCACGTTCCATTCCATTCCATTCCACGTTCCTTTCCTCATTCCATTCGACGTTTCACTCCATTAAATTCCAAATTCCATTCTACATTCAATTCCTCATTCCATTCCACGTTTCATTCCATTCCATTCCACGTCCCACTCTACGTTCCATTCCATCTTCCATTCCACATTCCATAGCATTCCATTCCATGTTCCATTCCTCATTCCCTTCCATGTTCCTTTCCATTCCATTCCACATTCCATTCCACATTCCATTCCACATTCCTTTCCATTCCATTGCACATTCCATTCCACGTTGTATTCCACTGGATTCCATGTTCCATTCCTCATTCTGTTCCACATTCCATTCCATTACATTCCACTTTCAATTCCATATTCTGTTCCACGTTAAATACCATTCCATTCCACAGTCCATTTCATTCTGTTCCACATTCATTTCCACATTCCATTCCATTCCATTATATTCCATTTCATTATATTCCAAATTCCTTTCCATTCTGTTCCATTCCATTCCTCATTCCTCAACACATTCCTTTCCATTCCATTCCACGTTCCGTTCCATTCCCTTCCACATTCTATTCCACATCCCATTCCATTCCTTTCCACATTCCATTCCATTCCATTCCCTTCTGTTGAACGTTCCCTTCCATTCCATTCGAATTTCCAATCTTTTCCATTCCATTCCACATTCCATTCAATTCCTTTCTACATTCCATTCCATTCCATTCCACATTCCATTCGATTCCATTCCCTTGCATTCCACATTCCATTCCATTCCATACCACATTCCAATCCATTCCATTCTATATTACATTCCACACCATTCCACATTCCATTCAATTCCATTCCACATTCGATTCCATTCCAATACACATTCCATTCCCTTCCATTCCACATTCCATTCCATTCCAGTCCATTCGACATTCCATTCCATTCCATTCCATTCTATTCTATTCCATTCCATTCCACTATCCTTTCCGCATTCCATTCTATTCCATTCCTGTCCATTCCATTGCATTCCAAATTCCTTTCTCTTCTATTGCATTCCCCATTCCATTCCATTCCATCTCACTTTCCCTTCCTTTCCATTCCACATTCCATTCCACATTCCGTTCCTTTCCGTTTCATGTTCCATTCCACATTCCATTCTGTTCCATTCGATTTCATTCCACGTTCCATTCCATATTCCATTCCAAATTGCATTCCGTTCCATTCCATTGCATTCAACTTTCGATTCCACTCCATTCCATTCCATTCCACGTTCCATTCCAGATTCCGTTCCCTTCCATTCCACACTCCGTTCCATTCCATTCCACTTTCCATTGTATTTACATTTCAATTTCCATTATATTTCCATTTCACACTTCATTCCATTCCATTCCACATTCCATTACATTCCATTACACATTCCATTCTATTTCACTTTCACGTTCCATTCTATTTCCATTTCATATTCCATTCCATTCCACATTCCATTCCATTACATTCCACATTCCATTCCACAATCAATTTTATTCCATTCCACGTTCAATTCCATTCCACTTTGCATTCCATTCAGTTCCATTCCATTCCACATTTCATTCCACGTTCCATTCCACTCCATTCCACATTCCATACTATTCCATTCCATGATCCATTCCATTCAAATCCACGTTCCATTCCATTCCATTCCACCATCCATTCCACTTTCAATTCCACGTTGCATTCCACTTTCCATTCCACGTTCCATACCATTCCATTCCACGTTCCAATACTTATTCCATTCCACATAACTTTCCATTACATTCCACATTCCATTCCACATTTCACCCCATTCCATTCCACATTCCATTCCCTTCCACATTCCTTTCTTTTCCACATTCCATTCCATTCCATTCCACTTTGTATTCCACAATCCTCCCCACATTCCATTCCATTCCATTCCGTTCCGCTCTATTCAACATTCCATTCCCTTCCACATTCCATTCCTTTCCACTTTCCATTCCATTCCATTCCATTCTATTCCACATTCCATTCCACATTCCATTCCATTCAATTCCACATTCCATTCCACATTCCATTCCATTCCATTCCATTACACTTTCCATTACACATTCCATTCTACGTTCCATTACATTCTATTGCACGTTCCATCACATATCCCATTCCATTCCATTCCACATTCAATTCCACATTCCATTCCATTCCATTCCACATTCCATTCCAGATTCTATTCCACATTTCATTCCACATTCCATTCCGTTCCATTAAACATTCCATTCCACATTCCATTCCACATTCCTTTCCACGTTGCATTCCACATTCCATTCCGTTCCATTCCACATTCCATTCTACAATTCATTCCACATTCCATTCCATTCCATTCCACATTACATTCCAAATTCCATTCTTTTCGATTCCACTTTCCATTCCGTTCCATTCCACATTCCATTCCATTGCATTCCACATTCCATTCTATTCCTTTCAACATTGCATTCTATTCAACTACATTCCACAATTCATTTAATTCCATTCAATTCCACAATTCATTTAATTCCATTCAATTCCACATTCCATTATGTTCCATTCAAAATTGCATTCTATTCCATTGCACATTGCATTCCATTCCATCACATTCCACATTCAAATCCATTCCATTCCAGATTCAAATCCATTCCATTCCACATTCCATTCCTTTCCATTCAATTCCACATTCTATTCCATTCCATTCCATTCCACATTCCATTGCTTTCCATTCCACTTCCATTCCATTCCCTTCCGCATTGTATACATTTCCATTCCATTCAACATTGCATTCCATTCCACTCCATTCCACATTGCATTTGATTCCATTCCACATTCCATTGCATTCCATTCCACATTGCATTCCATGCCACGTTGCACTCCATTCCATTCCTTTCCACATTCCATTCCACATTCATTTCCGTTCCATTCAACATTCCTTTCTAGATTTCATTCCATTCCCTTCCACATTCCATTCCACATTCTATTCCATTCCGTTCCACATTCCATTCCACATTGCACCGAATTCCATTCCATTTTTCACTCCATTCCATTTCATTCCATTACACATTCAATTCCATTCCATTCCATATTCCATTCAATTCCATTCCACATTCCATTCCATTTCATTCCATTCCACATTCCATTCCACATTCCAATGCATTCCACACCACACTCAATTCCATTCCATTCCAGATTCCATACCATTCGATTCCAGTTTCCATTCCATTCCATACCACATTCAATTCCATTCCATTCCAATTTCAATTTCACTCCATTTCATTCCATATCCCATTCCATTCCATTCCACATTCCTTTCTATTCAATTCCATTGCATTCTACATTCCATTCCATTCCACTTTCCATTCCATTCCATTCCATTCCACAATCCATTCCATTCCATTACACATTGCGTTCCGTTGCATTACACATTCCATTCCATTCCAAATTCCTTTCCATTCCATCCCATTCCATTCCACATTCCATTCCTTTCCATTCCATATTCCATTCCATTCCTTTCCAATCCAGATTCCATTCCATGCCATTCCATTCCACGATCCTTTCATATTCCATTCAACATTCCATTCCATTCCATTCCACATTCCATTCAACATTCCGTTCCATTGCATTCCACTTTGCATTCCACATTCCCTTCCACATTCCATTCCTTTCCATTCCACGTTCCATTCTATTCCATTCCATGTTCTATTCCATTCCATTTCAAGTTCCATTCCATGGCACCTTCCATTCCATTGCATTCCACGATCCATTGCACGTTCCACTCCACTTACTTTTCCACATTCCTTTCATTCCATTCCACGTTCCATTCCTCATTCCACTCCACATTCCATTCCATTACATTCCACATTCCATTCCGCGTTCCATTCCCCTCCATTCCACTTTCCATTACATTCTACTTTCCATTCCTTTCCATTCTGCATTCCATTCCATTCCTTTCCACGTTCCCTTCCATTCCATTCCCCATTCCATTCCATTCCATTCCACGACCAATTCCAATTTATATTCCACGTTGCATTCCACTTTCCATTACACGTTCCTTTCCGTTCCATTCCATGTTTCATCACTTATTCCATTCTACATTCAATTCCACATTCCCTTCCATATTCCATTCCATTCCTTTCCACATTCCCTTCCATATTCCATTCCATTCCTTTCCACATTCCTTATCATTCCCTTCCACATTCCATTCCATTCCATTCCACATTCCATTCAATTCAATTCCACACTACTTTCCTTGTTCAATACCATGCTTCATTGCCCGTTCGATTCCACATGCCGTTCCACTTTCCACTCCATGTTCTATTCCAATCCATTCCACATTCCATTTGATTATATTCCGCATTCCATTCCACATTCCAATCCATTCCATTCCAAATTCCATTCCACATTTCATTCCATTCCAATCTACATTCAATTCCATTCCATTCCATATTACATTCCACATTCTTTCCATTCCATTTCATATTCCATTCCAGATGACATTCCATTCCATTCCATTCCACATTCCATTATAGTCCACATTCCATTCCATTACATACCACATTCCATTCCATTCCACATTCCATTCCTTCCATTCAAGTTTCCATTCCATACCATTCCATTCCACATTACATTCCATTCCATTTCACATTCCATTCCATACCATTCCTTTCCTCATTCCAGTCCATTCCATTCCACATTCCATTCCATTCCCTTCTTCGTTCAATTCCACATTCCATTCCATTTCATGCGACATGCCATTCCATTCCATTCCGCATTCCATTCCACATTCCATTTCATTCCATTCCACATTCCATTTCATTCCATTGCACATTCCATTCCATTCCATTCCACAATTCCTTCCATTCCGTTTCACATTGCATTAAATTCCACTCCATTCCACATTCCATTCAATTCCATTCTAAATTTCATTTCATTCTATTCCACATTCCATTCCATTCAATTTCTCATTGCATTCCATTCCATTCCATTCCACATTCCTTTCCTTTCAATTCCAAATTCCATTCCATTCCATTCCATTCCATTCTATTCCACATTCCATTCCATTCCTTTCCACATTTCAATCCTTTCCTTTCCACATTCCATTCCATTCCATTCCACTTTCTATTCCACGTTCCATTCCATTCCATTCCACATTCCATTACATTCCTTTCCACATTCCATTCCATTCCTTTCCACATTGCATTCCATTCCATTCCACTTTCCATTCCACATTCCATTCCATTCCATTCCATATTCCATTCCATTCCACATTGCATTCCATTCCACATTCCTTTCCATTCCATTACATTTCATATTCCTTTCCCTTCCATTCCATCATTCCCTTCCTTTCCACATTCCATTCCATTGCATTCCACATTCCATTCCAAGTTTTTTTCCACTCCTTTAAACTTTCCATTCCATTCCACTTTCCATTCCATTCCTATCAAAGTTCCATTCCATTCCCTTGCACACTCCATTCAATTCCACATTCAATTCCATGCCATTCCACTTTCCATTCCACGTTCCATTCCACTTTCCTTTCCACGATCCAATCCACGTTCTATTCCAAGTTCCATTCCATTCCCTTGAACATTCCATTAAATTCCACGTTCCATTCCATGCCATTGCACGTTCCATTCCACGTTCCCTTCCACGTTCCATTCCACGTTCCCTTCCACCTTCCATTCCACGATACACTCCACGTTCCATTCCATTCCATTCCACGTTCCTTTCCTCATTCCATTCGACGTTTCACTCCATTAAATTCCAAATTCCATTCTACATTCAATTCCTCATTCCATTCCACGTTTCATTCCATTCCATTCCACGTCCCACTCTACGTTCCATTCCATCTTCCATTCCACATTCCATAGCATTCCATTCCATGTTCCATTCCTCATTCCCTTCCATGTTCCTTTCCATTCCATTCCACATTCCATTCCACATTCCATTCCACATTCCTTTCCATTCCATTGCACATTCCATTCCACGTTGTATTCCACTGGATTCCATGTTCCATTCCTCATTCTGTTCCACATTCCATTCCATTACATTCCACTTTCAATTCCATATTCTGTTCCACGTTAAATACCATTCCATTCCACAGTCCATTTCATTCTGTTCCACATTCATTTCCACATTCCATTCCATTCCATTATATTCCATTTCATTATATTCCAAATTCCTTTCCATTCTGTTCCATTCCATTCCTCATTCCTCAACACATTCCTTTCCATTCCATTCCACGTTCCGTTCCATTCCCTTCCACATTCTATTCCACATCCCATTCCATTCCTTTCCACATTCCATTCCATTCCATTCCCTTCTGTTGAACGTTCCCTTCCATTCCATTCGAATTTCCAATCTTTTCCATTCCATTCCACATTCCATTCAATTCCTTTCTACATTCCATTCCATTCCATTCCACATTCCATTCGATTCCATTCCCTTGCATTCCACATTCCATTCCATTCCATACCACATTCCAATCCATTCCATTCTATATTACATTCCACACCATTCCACATTCCATTCAATTCCATTCCACATTCGATTCCATTCCAATACACATTCCATTCCCTTCCATTCCACATTCCATTCCATTCCAGTCCATTCGACATTCCATTCCATTCCATTCCATTCTATTCTATTCCATTCCATTCCACTATCCTTTCCGCATTCCATTCTATTCCATTCCTGTCCATTCCATTGCATTCCAAATTCCTTTCTCTTCTATTGCATTCCCCATTCCATTCCATTCCATCTCACTTTCCCTTCCTTTCCATTCCACATTCCATTCCACATTCCGTTCCTTTCCGTTTCATGTTCCATTCCACATTCCATTCTGTTCCATTCGATTTCATTCCACGTTCCATTCCATATTCCATTCCAAATTGCATTCCGTTCCATTCCATTGCATTCAACTTTCGATTCCACTCCATTCCATTCCATTCCACGTTCCATTCCAGATTCCGTTCCCTTCCATTCCACACTCCGTTCCATTCCATTCCACTTTCCATTGTATTTACATTTCAATTTCCATTATATTTCCATTTCACACTTCATTCCATTCCATTCCACATTCCATTACATTCCATTACACATTCCATTCTATTTCACTTTCACGTTCCATTCTATTTCCATTTCATATTCCATTCCATTCCACATTCCATTCCATTACATTCCACATTCCATTCCACAATCAATTTTATTCCATTCCACGTTCAATTCCATTCCACTTTGCATTCCATTCAGTTCCATTCCATTCCACATTTCATTCCACGTTCCATTCCACTCCATTCCACATTCCATACTATTCCATTCCATGATCCATTCCATTCAAATCCACGTTCCATTCCATTCCATTCCACCATCCATTCCACTTTCAATTCCACGTTGCATTCCACTTTCCATTCCACGTTCCATACCATTCCATTCCACGTTCCAATACTTATTCCATTCCACATAACTTTCCATTACATTCCACATTCCATTCCACATTTCACCCCATTCCATTCCACATTCCATTCCCTTCCACATTCCTTTCTTTTCCACATTCCATTCCATTCCATTCCACTTTGTATTCCACAATCCTCCCCACATTCCATTCCATTCCATTCCGTTCCGCTCTATTCAACATTCCATTCCCTTCCACATTCCATTCCTTTCCACTTTCCATTCCATTCCATTCCATTCTATTCCACATTCCATTCCACATTCCTTTGCATTCCATTCCATTCCACGTTCCATTCCACAGTCCACTCCATATTCCATTCCATTCCATTCCATTCCACTCCACGTTCCATTCCACATTCCATTCAACATTCCATTCCATTCCATTCAATCCCATTCCATTCCACGTTCCAATCCCCATCCTATTCCATATTCCATTACATTCCTTTTCCATTCCGCGTTGCATTCCACTTTCCATTCCATTCCACATTTCATTCCATTCCATTCCATTGCATTGCATTCCACATTCCATTCCAGTCCATTCCTTTTGACATTCCATTCCATTCCACATTCCATTCCATTCCATTGCATTGCATTCCACATCCCATTCCAGTCCATTCCATTCCACATTCCATTCCATTCCATTCCCCATTCCATTCCATTGCATTACACATTCCATTCCACGTTCTATTCCATTCAATTCCGCAACCATTCCTCATTCCAGTCTACATTCCATTCCATTCCATTCCACGTTCCATTACACTTTCCATTCCTTGTTCCATTCCATCATCCTTTCCATGTTCCATTGCATTCCATTCCACGTTACATTCGTCATTCCATTGCATGTTCCATTCCATTCCATTCCACAATCCATTCCATATACCATTCCACATTCCATTCCATTCCACTCCACATTCCATTCAATTCCACTACACATTCCATTCCGCTGCATTCCATATTCCATTCCATATTCCACTCCATTCCATTCCATGTTCCATTACACTTTCCATCCCACTCCATTCCACGTTCCATTTAATTCCATTCCTCATTCCATTCCAACGTGTTCCACATACCTTTTCACATTCCATTGCATTTCTATCCAATTTTCATTCCACTTTCCACTCCATTACCTTCCAAATTCTTTTCCATTCCCTTCCATTCAACATTCCATTCCACATTCCATTCCATTCCATTCCACCTTCCATTCCATTCCGTTCCATTCCACATTCAATTCCATTCCATTGCCTTGCATTCCACATTCCATTCCATTCCATTCGAATTTCCATTACATTCTATTCCATTCCACATTCTATTCCATTGGATTAAATATTCCATTCCATTCCATTCCACATTCCATTCCATTACACTCCATATTCCATTCCATTCCATTCCATATTCCATTAAATTCCATTCCACATTCCGTTCCATTCCATTCCATTGCTTTCCACCTTCCATTCCTTTGCATTCCATTCCATTGAAAATTCCATTCCATTCCCTTCCACTTTCTAATAAATTCCATTCCCCTTTCCATTCCATTAAATTCCACATTCTATTCCAGATTATATTACAATGCATTCCACATTCCATTTCATTCCATTCCACATTCCATTCCATTCGATTCCTTTCCATTCCACATTCCATTCCACTCCATTCAATTCTGTTCCACATTCCATTCCATTCCATTCCACATTCCATTGCATTTCATTCCACGTTCCATTCCACATTCCATTCCATTCAATTCCACATTCCATTGCATTCCATTCCACATTCCATTCCATTCCACATTCCTTTAAATTCCATTCCACATTCCATTCCATTCCACTTTCCATTCCATTCCGTTCGTTTCCATTCCACATTCCATTCCATACCATTCCTTTTGACATTCCATTCCATTTCATTTCACTTTCCATTCCCTACCATTCCATTCCACATTCCATTCCATTCCATTTTACATTCCATTCCTTTCCATTCCATTCCACAGTCCATTCCCTTCCATTCCACATTCTATTCCATTCAACTTTACATTCCATTCCATTCGTTTCCATTGCACATTCCATTCCATACCATTCCTTTCTGCATTGCATTCCATTCCATTCCACATTCCATTCCATTCCACGTTCCATTCCTGATAGCACTCCACATTGCATTCCATTCTATTCCTTTCCACATTCCATTCCATTGCATTCAACATTCCTTTCCATTCCGTTCCACTTTCCATTCCACATTCCATTCCACATTCCATTCCATTCCATTCCATTCCACTTTCCATTACTTTCCACTTTCCATTCCATTCAATTCCACTTTCCATGCCATTCCATTTCACGGCTCATTCAACTTTACATTAAACGTTGCATTCCACTTTCCATTTCACGTTCCATTCCATTCCATTATACGTTTCACTACTTATTCCATTCCACATTCCATTCCATTTCAGTTTCCATTCCACATTCCATTCCATTCCATTCCACATTCCATTCAATTCCACATTCGTTTCCATTCGTTTCCATTCCATTCTATTACACATTCCATTCGATTCCATTCCATTCCACATTCTATTCCATTCCATTCCACATTCCATTCCAAGATCCCTTCCACATTCCATTCCCTTCCATTCTATTCCACATTCCATTCCATTCCATTACGCAGTCCATTACACATTCCATTCCACATTCCATTCCATTCTTTTCCATTCCTCATTCTATTCCTTTCCATTCCAAGTTCCATTCAATGTTCCTTTCAATTCCATTCCATATTCCATTCCATTAAATTCCAAATTCCATTCCATTCCATTCCAAATTCCATTCCATGATCCGTTCCATTCCATTCCCTTGCACATTTCCTTCCATATTCCATTCAATTCCATTGCATTCCAGTCCACATTCCATTCCATTCCAATCCATTCCACTTTCCGTTCTATTAAATTCCACATTCCTTTCCTTTCCAGTCCACACTCCATTCCAGTCCATTCCACTTTCCTTTCCAAGTTCCATTCCACTTTTTATTGCACGTTCCATTCCATGTTCCATTCCGCATTCCATTCAATTTCTTTCCTTACCCCATTCCAATACATTCCATTCTCTTCCCAATTTCTTTCCATTTCATTCCAGATTCCTTTCTAGTTTCCATTCAATTCCATTCCACATTCCATTTCACATTCCATTCCATTCAATTCCAGTTTCCATTTCAAATTCCATTCCTTTCCATTCTACATTCCACTCCACATTCCATTCCATTGCATTCCTAATTCCATTCCACATTCCATTCCATTCCAATCCGTATTACAATACACATTCCTTTTTATTCCATTCCACATTTCATTCCACGTTCCATTCCATTCTTTTCCACATTCCATTCCATTCCATTCCAAATTCCATTCTACATTCCATTCCATTCCATTCCACATTCCATTCTACTTTCCATTCCTTTCCATTCCACATTCCTTTCTACATTCCGTTCCATTCCACATTCCATTGCATATTCCATTCCGTTCCATACCACATTCCACTCAATTCCATTCCACATTCCATTCCATTTCATTCTATATTCCTTTCTATTCCGTTACATTCCATTTGATTCCATTCCATTCCATTCCATTCCATTCCACTCCATTACATTCCATTCCATGACATTCCACAATCCTTTCCATTCCATTCCGCATTAAATTCCACAATCCTTTCCATTCCATTGCACATTCCATTCCGTTTCATTCCACATTCCATTGGACAGTCCAAACAATTCCATTCTGCATTCAATTCCATTTCACTTTCCATTCTGTTCCATTCCACGACCCATTCCCCATGACATTCAATTTCATTCCAAATTCCATTCCATTCCATTTCACATTCCGTTCCATTCCATTCTACTCCACATTCCATTCCATTCCATTCAACCTCCCATTAAATTCCAATCCATGTTCCATTACTTTCCATTCCACGTTCCATTGCAAATACCATTGAATTATATTCCATTCCAGATTCCATTCAATTCCATTCCATTCCATTCCACATTCCATTTCACATTCCATTCCACTCTATTCCACATTCCTTTGAACATTCCATTCCATAATCCTTTCCACGTTGCATTCCATTCCATTCCACTTTAGATTCCTTTCCATTCCACTTTACTTTCCATTTCATTGCACATTCCATTCCACTTTCCATTCCACATTCCATTCCACATTCCATTCCATTCCATTCCAGATTCTTCTAAACATTCAATTCCATTCCATTTTACATTCCATTCCATTCCACTCCAAATTCCATTCCAATCCATTCCATACTCCATTCCATTCCAATCCATTCCATATTCCATTCCATTCCATTCCATTCTATTTCACATTCCATTACATTCCATTCTACCTACCATTCCAATCCATTCCACATTCCATTCCACTTTCCATTCTACTCCATTTCAAATTCCATTCCACATTCCATTCTACACCATTCCACTTTCCTTTCCATTCCAATCCATTCTATTCCATTCCATTCCATTCCATTCCACTTCATTACACATTCCAAGCATTCCATTCCATATGGATTTCCATTCCACATCCCTTACATTCCACTTCATATCCCATTCCATTCCATTCCATTCCATTCCATTCCATAACATTCCACACTCCATTGCATATTCCTTTCCATTCCATTCCACATTCCATTCAATTCCCTTCCACTTTCCATTCCATTTCATTCTATATTCCTTTCTATTACATTACATTCCATTGCATTCCATTCCATTCCACATTCCATTCCATACCATTCAATTCCACATTCAGTTCCATTGCATTCCATTCCACAATCTATGCCATTCCGTTCCAAATTCCATTCCATTCCATTCCACATTGCATTGCACATTCAATTCCAACCCAGTCCACATTCCATTACATTCCATTCCACATTCAAATCCATTCCATTCTAAATTCCTTTCCATTCCATTCCATTTCATTCTGCATTCAATTCCATTCCATTTCATTCTGCATTCCATTCCATTCCATTCCACATTCCATTCCACATTCCATTCCATTCAATTCCACATTCCATTCCACATTCCATTCCATTCCATTCCATTACACTTTCCATTACACATTCCATTCTACGTTCCATTACATTCTATTGCACGTTCCATCACATATCCCATTCCATTCCATTCCACATTCAATTCCACATTCCATTCCATTCCATTCCACATTCCATTCCAGATTCTATTCCACATTTCATTCCACATTCCATTCCGTTCCATTAAACATTCCATTCCACATTCCATTCCACATTCCTTTCCACGTTGCATTCCACATTCCATTCCGTTCCATTCCACATTCCATTCTACAATTCATTCCACATTCCATTCCATTCCATTCCACATTACATTCCAAATTCCATTCTTTTCGATTCCACTTTCCATTCCGTTCCATTCCACATTCCATTCCATTGCATTCCACATTCCATTCTATTCCTTTCAACATTGCATTCTATTCAACTACATTCCACAATTCATTTAATTCCATTCAATTCCACAATTCATTTAATTCCATTCAATTCCACATTCCATTATGTTCCATTCAAAATTGCATTCTATTCCATTGCACATTGCATTCCATTCCATCACATTCCACATTCAAATCCATTCCATTCCAGATTCAAATCCATTCCATTCCACATTCCATTCCTTTCCATTCAATTCCACATTCTATTCCATTCCATTCCATTCCACATTCCATTGCTTTCCATTCCACTTCCATTCCATTCCCTTCCGCATTGTATACATTTCCATTCCATTCAACATTGCATTCCATTCCACTCCATTCCACATTGCATTTGATTCCATTCCACATTCCATTGCATTCCATTCCACATTGCATTCCATGCCACGTTGCACTCCATTCCATTCCTTTCCACATTCCATTCCACATTCATTTCCGTTCCATTCAACATTCCTTTCTAGATTTCATTCCATTCCCTTCCACATTCCATTCCACATTCTATTCCATTCCGTTCCACATTCCATTCCACATTGCACCGAATTCCATTCCATTTTTCACTCCATTCCATTTCATTCCATTACACATTCAATTCCATTCCATTCCATATTCCATTCAATTCCATTCCACATTCCATTCCATTTCATTCCATTCCACATTCCATTCCACATTCCAATGCATTCCACACCACACTCAATTCCATTCCATTCCAGATTCCATACCATTCGATTCCAGTTTCCATTCCATTCCATACCACATTCAATTCCATTCCATTCCAATTTCAATTTCACTCCATTTCATTCCATATCCCATTCCATTCCATTCCACATTCCTTTCTATTCAATTCCATTGCATTCTACATTCCATTCCATTCCACTTTCCATTCCATTCCATTCCATTCCACAATCCATTCCATTCCATTACACATTGCGTTCCGTTGCATTACACATTCCATTCCATTCCAAATTCCTTTCCATTCCATCCCATTCCATTCCACATTCCATTCCTTTCCATTCCATATTCCATTCCATTCCTTTCCAATCCAGATTCCATTCCATGCCATTCCATTCCACGATCCTTTCATATTCCATTCAACATTCCATTCCATTCCATTCCACATTCCATTCAACATTCCGTTCCATTGCATTCCACTTTGCATTCCACATTCCCTTCCACATTCCATTCCTTTCCATTCCACGTTCCATTCTATTCCATTCCATGTTCTATTCCATTCCATTTCAAGTTCCATTCCATGGCACCTTCCATTCCATTGCATTCCACGATCCATTGCACGTTCCACTCCACTTACTTTTCCACATTCCTTTCATTCCATTCCACGTTCCATTCCTCATTCCACTCCACATTCCATTCCATTACATTCCACATTCCATTCCGCGTTCCATTCCCCTCCATTCCACTTTCCATTACATTCTACTTTCCATTCCTTTCCATTCTGCATTCCATTCCATTCCTTTCCACGTTCCCTTCCATTCCATTCCCCATTCCATTCCATTCCATTCCACGACCAATTCCAATTTATATTCCACGTTGCATTCCACTTTCCATTACACGTTCCTTTCCGTTCCATTCCATGTTTCATCACTTATTCCATTCTACATTCAATTCCACATTCCCTTCCATATTCCATTCCATTCCTTTCCACATTCCCTTCCATATTCCATTCCATTCCTTTCCACATTCCTTATCATTCCCTTCCACATTCCATTCCATTCCATTCCACATTCCATTCAATTCAATTCCACACTACTTTCCTTGTTCAATACCATGCTTCATTGCCCGTTCGATTCCACATGCCGTTCCACTTTCCACTCCATGTTCTATTCCAATCCATTCCACATTCCATTTGATTATATTCCGCATTCCATTCCACATTCCAATCCATTCCATTCCAAATTCCATTCCACATTTCATTCCATTCCAATCTACATTCAATTCCATTCCATTCCATATTACATTCCACATTCTTTCCATTCCATTTCATATTCCATTCCAGATGACATTCCATTCCATTCCATTCCACATTCCATTATAGTCCACATTCCATTCCATTACATACCACATTCCATTCCATTCCACATTCCATTCCTTCCATTCAAGTTTCCATTCCATACCATTCCATTCCACATTACATTCCATTCCATTTCACATTCCATTCCATACCATTCCTTTCCTCATTCCAGTCCATTCCATTCCACATTCCATTCCATTCCCTTCTTCGTTCAATTCCACATTCCATTCCATTTCATGCGACATGCCATTCCATTCCATTCCGCATTCCATTCCACATTCCATTTCATTCCATTCCACATTCCATTCCATTCCATTCCACAATTCCTTCCATTCCGTTTCACATTGCATTAAATTCCACTCCATTCCACATTCCATTCAATTCCATTCTAAATTTCATTTCATTCTATTCCACATTCCATTCCATTCAATTTCTCATTGCATTCCATTCCATTCCATTCCACATTCCTTTCCTTTCAATTCCAAATTCCATTCCATTCCATTCCATTCCATTCTATTCCACATTCCATTCCATTCCTTTCCACATTTCAATCCTTTCCTTTCCACATTCCATTCCATTCCATTCCACTTTCTATTCCACGTTCCATTCCATTCCATTCCACATTCCATTACATTCCTTTCCACATTCCATTCCATTCCTTTCCACATTGCATTCCATTCCATTCCACTTTCCATTCCACATTCCATTCCATTCCATTCCATATTCCATTCCATTCCACATTGCATTCCATTCCACATTCCTTTCCATTCCATTACATTTCATATTCCTTTCCCTTCCATTCCATCATTCCCTTCCTTTCCACATTCCATTCCATTGCATTCCACATTCCATTCCAAGTTTTTTTCCACTCCTTTAAACTTTCCATTCCATTCCACTTTCCATTCCATTCCTATCAAAGTTCCATTCCATTCCCTTGCACACTCCATTCAATTCCACATTCAATTCCATGCCATTCCACTTTCCATTCCACGTTCCATTCCACTTTCCTTTCCACGATCCAATCCACGTTCTATTCCAAGTTCCATTCCATTCCCTTGAACATTCCATTAAATTCCACGTTCCATTCCATGCCATTGCACGTTCCATTCCACGTTCCCTTCCACGTTCCATTCCACGTTCCCTTCCACCTTCCATTCCACGATACACTCCACGTTCCATTCCATTCCATTCCACGTTCCTTTCCTCATTCCATTCGACGTTTCACTCCATTAAATTCCAAATTCCATTCTACATTCAATTCCTCATTCCATTCCACGTTTCATTCCATTCCATTCCACGTCCCACTCTACGTTCCATTCCATCTTCCATTCCACATTCCATAGCATTCCATTCCATGTTCCATTCCTCATTCCCTTCCATGTTCCTTTCCATTCCATTCCACATTCCATTCCACATTCCATTCCACATTCCTTTCCATTCCATTGCACATTCCATTCCACGTTGTATTCCACTGGATTCCATGTTCCATTCCTCATTCTGTTCCACATTCCATTCCATTACATTCCACTTTCAATTCCATATTCTGTTCCACGTTAAATACCATTCCATTCCACAGTCCATTTCATTCTGTTCCACATTCATTTCCACATTCCATTCCATTCCATTATATTCCATTTCATTATATTCCAAATTCCTTTCCATTCTGTTCCATTCCATTCCTCATTCCTCAACACATTCCTTTCCATTCCATTCCACGTTCCGTTCCATTCCCTTCCACATTCTATTCCACATCCCATTCCATTCCTTTCCACATTCCATTCCATTCCATTCCCTTCTGTTGAACGTTCCCTTCCATTCCATTCGAATTTCCAATCTTTTCCATTCCATTCCACATTCCATTCAATTCCTTTCTACATTCCATTCCATTCCATTCCACATTCCATTCGATTCCATTCCCTTGCATTCCACATTCCATTCCATTCCATACCACATTCCAATCCATTCCATTCTATATTACATTCCACACCATTCCACATTCCATTCAATTCCATTCCACATTCGATTCCATTCCAATACACATTCCATTCCCTTCCATTCCACATTCCATTCCATTCCAGTCCATTCGACATTCCATTCCATTCCATTCCATTCTATTCTATTCCATTCCATTCCACTATCCTTTCCGCATTCCATTCTATTCCATTCCTGTCCATTCCATTGCATTCCAAATTCCTTTCTCTTCTATTGCATTCCCCATTCCATTCCATTCCATCTCACTTTCCCTTCCTTTCCATTCCACATTCCATTCCACATTCCGTTCCTTTCCGTTTCATGTTCCATTCCACATTCCATTCTGTTCCATTCGATTTCATTCCACGTTCCATTCCATATTCCATTCCAAATTGCATTCCGTTCCATTCCATTGCATTCAACTTTCGATTCCACTCCATTCCATTCCATTCCACGTTCCATTCCAGATTCCGTTCCCTTCCATTCCACACTCCGTTCCATTCCATTCCACTTTCCATTGTATTTACATTTCAATTTCCATTATATTTCCATTTCACACTTCATTCCATTCCATTCCACATTCCATTACATTCCATTACACATTCCATTCTATTTCACTTTCACGTTCCATTCTATTTCCATTTCATATTCCATTCCATTCCACATTCCATTCCATTACATTCCACATTCCATTCCACAATCAATTTTATTCCATTCCACGTTCAATTCCATTCCACTTTGCATTCCATTCAGTTCCATTCCATTCCACATTTCATTCCACGTTCCATTCCACTCCATTCCACATTCCATACTATTCCATTCCATGATCCATTCCATTCAAATCCACGTTCCATTCCATTCCATTCCACCATCCATTCCACTTTCAATTCCACGTTGCATTCCACTTTCCATTCCACGTTCCATACCATTCCATTCCACGTTCCAATACTTATTCCATTCCACATAACTTTCCATTACATTCCACATTCCATTCCACATTTCACCCCATTCCATTCCACATTCCATTCCCTTCCACATTCCTTTCTTTTCCACATTCCATTCCATTCCATTCCACTTTGTATTCCACAATCCTCCCCACATTCCATTCCATTCCATTCCGTTCCGCTCTATTCAACATTCCATTCCCTTCCACATTCCATTCCTTTCCACTTTCCATTCCATTCCATTCCATTCTATTCCACATTCCATTCCACATTCCTTTGCATTCCATTCCATTCCACGTTCCATTCCACAGTCCACTCCATATTCCATTCCATTCCATTCCATTCCACTCCACGTTCCATTCCACATTCCATTCAACATTCCATTCCATTCCATTCAATCCCATTCCATTCCACGTTCCAATCCCCATCCTATTCCATATTCCATTACATTCCTTTTCCATTCCGCGTTGCATTCCACTTTCCATTCCATTCCACATTTCATTCCATTCCATTCCATTGCATTGCATTCCACATTCCATTCCAGTCCATTCCTTTTGACATTCCATTCCATTCCACATTCCATTCCATTCCATTGCATTGCATTCCACATCCCATTCCAGTCCATTCCATTCCACATTCCATTCCATTCCATTCCCCATTCCATTCCATTGCATTACACATTCCATTCCACGTTCTATTCCATTCAATTCCGCAACCATTCCTCATTCCAGTCTACATTCCATTCCATTCCATTCCACGTTCCATTACACTTTCCATTCCTTGTTCCATTCCATCATCCTTTCCATGTTCCATTGCATTCCATTCCACGTTACATTCGTCATTCCATTGCATGTTCCATTCCATTCCATTCCACAATCCATTCCATATACCATTCCACATTCCATTCCATTCCACTCCACATTCCATTCAATTCCACTACACATTCCATTCCGCTGCATTCCATATTCCATTCCATATTCCACTCCATTCCATTCCATGTTCCATTACACTTTCCATCCCACTCCATTCCACGTTCCATTTAATTCCATTCCTCATTCCATTCCAACGTGTTCCACATACCTTTTCACATTCCATTGCATTTCTATCCAATTTTCATTCCACTTTCCACTCCATTACCTTCCAAATTCTTTTCCATTCCCTTCCATTCAACATTCCATTCCACATTCCATTCCATTCCATTCCACCTTCCATTCCATTCCGTTCCATTCCACATTCAATTCCATTCCATTGCCTTGCATTCCACATTCCATTCCATTCCATTCGAATTTCCATTACATTCTATTCCATTCCACATTCTATTCCATTGGATTAAATATTCCATTCCATTCCATTCCACATTCCATTCCATTACACTCCATATTCCATTCCATTCCATTCCATATTCCATTAAATTCCATTCCACATTCCGTTCCATTCCATTCCATTGCTTTCCACCTTCCATTCCTTTGCATTCCATTCCATTGAAAATTCCATTCCATTCCCTTCCACTTTCTAATAAATTCCATTCCCCTTTCCATTCCATTAAATTCCACATTCTATTCCAGATTATATTACAATGCATTCCACATTCCATTTCATTCCATTCCACATTCCATTCCATTCGATTCCTTTCCATTCCACATTCCATTCCACTCCATTCAATTCTGTTCCACATTCCATTCCATTCCATTCCACATTCCATTGCATTTCATTCCACGTTCCATTCCACATTCCATTCCATTCAATTCCACATTCCATTGCATTCCATTCCACATTCCATTCCATTCCACATTCCTTTAAATTCCATTCCACATTCCATTCCATTCCACTTTCCATTCCATTCCGTTCGTTTCCATTCCACATTCCATTCCATACCATTCCTTTTGACATTCCATTCCATTTCATTTCACTTTCCATTCCCTACCATTCCATTCCACATTCCATTCCATTCCATTTTACATTCCATTCCTTTCCATTCCATTCCACAGTCCATTCCCTTCCATTCCACATTCTATTCCATTCAACTTTACATTCCATTCCATTCGTTTCCATTGCACATTCCATTCCATACCATTCCTTTCTGCATTGCATTCCATTCCATTCCACATTCCATTCCATTCCACGTTCCATTCCTGATAGCACTCCACATTGCATTCCATTCTATTCCTTTCCACATTCCATTCCATTGCATTCAACATTCCTTTCCATTCCGTTCCACTTTCCATTCCACATTCCATTCCACATTCCATTCCATTCCATTCCATTCCACTTTCCATTACTTTCCACTTTCCATTCCATTCAATTCCACTTTCCATGCCATTCCATTTCACGGCTCATTCAACTTTACATTAAACGTTGCATTCCACTTTCCATTTCACGTTCCATTCCATTCCATTATACGTTTCACTACTTATTCCATTCCACATTCCATTCCATTTCAGTTTCCATTCCACATTCCATTCCATTCCATTCCACATTCCATTCAATTCCACATTCGTTTCCATTCGTTTCCATTCCATTCTATTACACATTCCATTCGATTCCATTCCATTCCACATTCTATTCCATTCCATTCCACATTCCATTCCAAGATCCCTTCCACATTCCATTCCCTTCCATTCTATTCCACATTCCATTCCATTCCATTACGCAGTCCATTACACATTCCATTCCACATTCCATTCCATTCTTTTCCATTCCTCATTCTATTCCTTTCCATTCCAAGTTCCATTCAATGTTCCTTTCAATTCCATTCCATATTCCATTCCATTAAATTCCAAATTCCATTCCATTCCATTCCAAATTCCATTCCATGATCCGTTCCATTCCATTCCCTTGCACATTTCCTTCCATATTCCATTCAATTCCATTGCATTCCAGTCCACATTCCATTCCATTCCAATCCATTCCACTTTCCGTTCTATTAAATTCCACATTCCTTTCCTTTCCAGTCCACACTCCATTCCAGTCCATTCCACTTTCCTTTCCAAGTTCCATTCCACTTTTTATTGCACGTTCCATTCCATGTTCCATTCCGCATTCCATTCAATTTCTTTCCTTACCCCATTCCAATACATTCCATTCTCTTCCCAATTTCTTTCCATTTCATTCCAGATTCCTTTCTAGTTTCCATTCAATTCCATTCCACATTCCATTTCACATTCCATTCCATTCAATTCCAGTTTCCATTTCAAATTCCATTCCTTTCCATTCTACATTCCACTCCACATTCCATTCCATTGCATTCCTAATTCCATTCCACATTCCATTCCATTCCAATCCGTATTACAATACACATTCCTTTTTATTCCATTCCACATTTCATTCCACGTTCCATTCCATTCTTTTCCACATTCCATTCCATTCCATTCCAAATTCCATTCTACATTCCATTCCATTCCATTCCACATTCCATTCTACTTTCCATTCCTTTCCATTCCACATTCCTTTCTACATTCCGTTCCATTCCACATTCCATTGCATATTCCATTCCGTTCCATACCACATTCCACTCAATTCCATTCCACATTCCATTCCATTTCATTCTATATTCCTTTCTATTCCGTTACATTCCATTTGATTCCATTCCATTCCATTCCATTCCATTCCACTCCATTACATTCCATTCCATGACATTCCACAATCCTTTCCATTCCATTCCGCATTAAATTCCACAATCCTTTCCATTCCATTGCACATTCCATTCCGTTTCATTCCACATTCCATTGGACAGTCCAAACAATTCCATTCTGCATTCAATTCCATTTCACTTTCCATTCTGTTCCATTCCACGACCCATTCCCCATGACATTCAATTTCATTCCAAATTCCATTCCATTCCATTTCACATTCCGTTCCATTCCATTCTACTCCACATTCCATTCCATTCCATTCAACCTCTCATTAAATTCCAATCCATGTTCCATTACTTTCCATTCCACGTTCCATTGCAAATACCATTGAATTATATTCCATTCCAGATTCCATTCAATTCCATTCCATTCCATTCCACATTCCATTTCACATTCCATTCCACTCTATTCCACATTCCTTTGAACATTCCATTCCATAATCCTTTCCACGTTGCATTCCATTCCATTCCACTTTAGATTCCTTTCCATTCCACTTTACTTTCCATTTCATTGCACATTCCATTCCACTTTCCATTCCACATTCCATTCCACATTCCATTCCATTCCATTCCAGATTCTTCTAAACATTCAATTCCATTCCATTTTACATTCCATTCCATTCCACTCCAAATTCCATTCCAATCCATTCCATACTCCATTCCATTCCAATCCATTCCATATTCCATTCCATTCCATTCCATTCTATTTCACATTCCATTACATTCCATTCTACCTACCATTCCAATCCATTCCACATTCCATTCCACTTTCCATTCTACTCCATTTCAAATTCCATTCCACATTCCATTCTACACCATTCCACTTTCCTTTCCATTCCAATCCATTCTATTCCATTCCATTCCATTCCATTCCACTTCATTACACATTCCAAGCATTCCATTCCATATGGATTTCCATTCCACATCCCTTACATTCCACTTCATATCCCATTCCATTCCATTCCATTCCATTCCATTCCATAACATTCCACACTCCATTGCATATTCCTTTCCATTCCATTCCACATTCCATTCAATTCCCTTCCACTTTCCATTCCATTTCATTCTATATTCCTTTCTATTACATTACATTCCATTGCATTCCATTCCATTCCACATTCCATTCCATACCATTCAATTCCACATTCAGTTCCATTGCATTCCATTCCACAATCTATGCCATTCCGTTCCAAATTCCATTCCATTCCATTCCACATTGCATTGCACATTCAATTCCAACCCAGTCCACATTCCATTACATTCCATTCCACATTCAAATCCATTCCATTCTAAATTCCTTTCCATTCCATTCCATTTCATTCTGCATTCAATTCCATTCCATTTCATTCTGCATTCCATTCCATTCCATTCCACATTCCATTCCACATTCCATTCCATTCAATTCCACATTCCATTCCACATTCCATTCCATTCCATTCCATTACACTTTCCATTACACATTCCATTCTACGTTCCATTACATTCTATTGCACGTTCCATCACATATCCCATTCCATTCCATTCCACATTCAATTCCACATTCCATTCCATTCCATTCCACATTCCATTCCAGATTCTATTCCACATTTCATTCCACATTCCATTCCGTTCCATTAAACATTCCATTCCACATTCCATTCCACATTCCTTTCCACGTTGCATTCCACATTCCATTCCGTTCCATTCCACATTCCATTCTACAATTCATTCCACATTCCATTCCATTCCATTCCACATTACATTCCAAATTCCATTCTTTTCGATTCCACTTTCCATTCCGTTCCATTCCACATTCCATTCCATTGCATTCCACATTCCATTCTATTCCTTTCAACATTGCATTCTATTCAACTACATTCCACAATTCATTTAATTCCATTCAATTCCACAATTCATTTAATTCCATTCAATTCCACATTCCATTATGTTCCATTCAAAATTGCATTCTATTCCATTGCACATTGCATTCCATTCCATCACATTCCACATTCAAATCCATTCCATTCCAGATTCAAATCCATTCCATTCCACATTCCATTCCTTTCCATTCAATTCCACATTCTATTCCATTCCATTCCATTCCACATTCCATTGCTTTCCATTCCACTTCCATTCCATTCCCTTCCGCATTGTATACATTTCCATTCCATTCAACATTGCATTCCATTCCACTCCATTCCACATTGCATTTGATTCCATTCCACATTCCATTGCATTCCATTCCACATTGCATTCCATGCCACGTTGCACTCCATTCCATTCCTTTCCACATTCCATTCCACATTCATTTCCGTTCCATTCAACATTCCTTTCTAGATTTCATTCCATTCCCTTCCACATTCCATTCCACATTCTATTCCATTCCGTTCCACATTCCATTCCACATTGCACCGAATTCCATTCCATTTTTCACTCCATTCCATTTCATTCCATTACACATTCAATTCCATTCCATTCCATATTCCATTCAATTCCATTCCACATTCCATTCCATTTCATTCCATTCCACATTCCATTCCACATTCCAATGCATTCCACACCACACTCAATTCCATTCCATTCCAGATTCCATACCATTCGATTCCAGTTTCCATTCCATTCCATACCACATTCAATTCCATTCCATTCCAATTTCAATTTCACTCCATTTCATTCCATATCCCATTCCATTCCATTCCACATTCCTTTCTATTCAATTCCATTGCATTCTACATTCCATTCCATTCCACTTTCCATTCCATTCCATTCCATTCCACAATCCATTCCATTCCATTACACATTGCGTTCCGTTGCATTACACATTCCATTCCATTCCAAATTCCTTTCCATTCCATCCCATTCCATTCCACATTCCATTCCTTTCCATTCCGTATTCCATTCCATTCCTTTCCAATCCAGATTCCATTCCATGCCATTCCATTCCACGATCCTTTCATATTCCATTCAACATTCCATTCCATTCCATTCCACATTCCATTCAACATTCCGTTCCATTGCATTCCACTTTGCATTCCACATTCCCTTCCACATTCCATTCCTTTCCATTCCACGTTCCATTCTATTCCATTCCATGTTCTATTCCATTCCATTTCAAGTTCCATTCCATGGCACCTTCCATTCCATTGCATTCCACGATCCATTGCACGTTCCACTCCACTTACTTTTCCACATTCCTTTCATTCCATTCCACGTTCCATTCCTCATTCCACTCCACATTCCATTCCATTACATTCCACATTCCATTCCGCGTTCCATTCCCCTCCATTCCACTTTCCATTACATTCTACTTTCCATTCCTTTCCATTCTGCATTCCATTCCATTCCTTTCCACGTTCCCTTCCATTCCATTCCCCATTCCATTCCATTCCATTCCACGACCAATTCCAATTTATATTCCACGTTGCATTCCACTTTCCATTACACGTTCCTTTCCGTTCCATTCCATGTTTCATCACTTATTCCATTCTACATTCAATTCCACATTCCCTTCCATATTCCATTCCATTCCTTTCCACATTCCCTTCCATATTCCATTCCATTCCTTTCCACATTCCTTATCATTCCCTTCCACATTCCATTCCATTCCATTCCACATTCCATTCAATTCAATTCCACACTACTTTCCTTGTTCAATACCATGCTTCATTGCCCGTTCGATTCCACATGCCGTTCCACTTTCCACTCCATGTTCTATTCCAATCCATTCCACATTCCATTTGATTATATTCCGCATTCCATTCCACATTCCAATCCATTCCATTCCAAATTCCATTCCACATTTCATTCCATTCCAATCTACATTCAATTCCATTCCATTCCATATTACATTCCACATTCTTTCCATTCCATTTCATATTCCATTCCAGATGACATTCCATTCCATTCCATTCCACATTCCATTATAGTCCACATTCCATTCCATTACATACCACATTCCATTCCATTCCACATTCCATTCCTTCCATTCAAGTTTCCATTCCATACCATTCCATTCCACATTCCATTCCATTCCATTTCACATTCCATTCCATACCATTCCTTTCCTCATTCCAGTCCATTCCATTCCACATTCCATTCCATTCCCTTCTTCGTTCAATTCCACATTCCATTCCATTTCATGCGACATGCCATTCCATTCCATTCCGCATTCCATTCCACATTCCATTTCATTCCATTGCACATTCCATTCCATTCCATTCCACAATTCCTTCCATTCCGTTTCACATTGCATTAAATTCCACTCCATTCCACATTCCATTCAATTCCATTCTAAATTTCATTTCATTCTATTCCACATTCCATTCCATTCAATTTCTCATTGCATTCCATTCCATTCCATTCCACATTCCTTTCCTTTC
Source organism: Pongo abelii (assembly GCF_028885655.2). Taxonomy (NCBI): domain Eukaryota; kingdom Metazoa; phylum Chordata; class Mammalia; order Primates; family Hominidae; genus Pongo; species Pongo abelii. The sequence continues at coordinate 7,301,213 of NC_085929.1, read as the reverse complement.
AATTCCAAATTCCATTCCATTCCATTCCATTCCATTCTATTCCACATTCCATTCCATTCCTTTCCACATTTCAATCCTTTCCTTTCCACATTCCATTCCATTCCATTCCACTTTCTATTCCACGTTCCATTCCATTCCATTCCACATTCCATTACATTCCTTTCCACATTCCATTCCATTCCTTTCCACATTGCATTCCATTCCATTCCACTTTCCATTCCACATTCCATTCCATTCCATTCCATATTCCATTCCATTCCACATTGCATTCCATTCCACATTCCTTTCCATTCCATTACATTTCATATTCCTTTCCCTTCCATTCCATCATTCCCTTCCTTTCCACATTCCATTCCATTGCATTCCACATTCCATTCCAAGTTTTTTTCCACTCCTTTAAACTTTCCATTCCATTCCACTTTCCATTCCATTCCTATCAAAGTTCCATTCCATTCCCTTGCACACTCCATTCAATTCCACATTCAATTCCATGCCATTCCACTTTCCATTCCACGTTCCATTCCACTTTCCTTTCCACGATCCAATCCACGTTCTATTCCAAGTTCCATTCCATTCCCTTGAACATTCCATTAAATTCCACGTTCCATTCCATGCCATTGCACGTTCCATTCCACGTTCCCTTCCACGTTCCATTCCACGTTCCCTTCCACCTTCCATTCCACGATACACTCCACGTTCCATTCCATTCCATTCCACGTTCCTTTCCTCATTCCATTCGACGTTTCACTCCATTAAATTCCAAATTCCATTCTACATTCAATTCCTCATTCCATTCCACGTTTCATTCCATTCCATTCCACGTCCCACTCTACGTTCCATTCCATCTTCCATTCCACATTCCATAGCATTCCATTCCATGTTCCATTCCTCATTCCCTTCCATGTTCCTTTCCATTCCATTCCACATTCCATTCCACATTCCATTCCACATTCCTTTCCATTCCATTGCACATTCCATTCCACGTTGTATTCCACTGGATTCCATGTTCCATTCCTCATTCTGTTCCACATTCCATTCCATTACATTCCACTTTCAATTCCATATTCTGTTCCACGTTAAATACCATTCCATTCCACAGTCCATTTCATTCTGTTCCACATTCATTTCCACATTCCATTCCATTCCATTATATTCCATTTCATTATATTCCAAATTCCTTTCCATTCTGTTCCATTCCATTCCTCATTCCTCAACACATTCCTTTCCATTCCATTCCACGTTCCGTTCCATTCCCTTCCACATTCTATTCCACATCCCATTCCATTCCTTTCCACATTCCATTCCATTCCATTCCCTTCTGTTGAACGTTCCCTTCCATTCCATTCGAATTTCCAATCTTTTCCATTCCATTCCACATTCCATTCAATTCCTTTCTACATTCCATTCCATTCCATTCCACATTCCATTCGATTCCATTCCCTTGCATTCCACATTCCATTCCATTCCATACCACATTCCAATCCATTCCATTCTATATTACATTCCACACCATTCCACATTCCATTCAATTCCATTCCACATTCGATTCCATTCCAATACACATTCCATTCCCTTCCATTCCACATTCCATTCCATTCCAGTCCATTCGACATTCCATTCCATTCCATTCCATTCTATTCTATTCCATTCCATTCCACTATCCTTTCCGCATTCCATTCTATTCCATTCCTGTCCATTCCATTGCATTCCAAATTCCTTTCTCTTCTATTGCATTCCCCATTCCATTCCATTCCATCTCACTTTCCCTTCCTTTCCATTCCACATTCCATTCCACATTCCGTTCCTTTCCGTTTCATGTTCCATTCCACATTCCATTCTGTTCCATTCGATTTCATTCCACGTTCCATTCCATATTCCATTCCAAATTGCATTCCGTTCCATTCCATTGCATTCAACTTTCGATTCCACTCCATTCCATTCCATTCCACGTTCCATTCCAGATTCCGTTCCCTTCCATTCCACACTCCGTTCCATTCCATTCCACTTTCCATTGTATTTACATTTCAATTTCCATTATATTTCCATTTCACACTTCATTCCATTCCATTCCACATTCCATTACATTCCATTACACATTCCATTCTATTTCACTTTCACGTTCCATTCTATTTCCATTTCATATTCCATTCCATTCCACATTCCATTCCATTACATTCCACATTCCATTCCACAATCAATTTTATTCCATTCCACCTTCAATTCCATTCCACTTTGCATTCCATTCAGTTCCATTCCATTCCACATTTCATTCCACGTTCCATTCCACTCCATTCCACATTCCATACTATTCCATTCCATGATCCATTCCATTCAAATCCACGTTCCATTCCATTCCATTCCACCATCCATTCCACTTTCAATTCCACGTTGCATTCCACTTTCCATTCCACGTTCCATACCATTCCATTCCACGTTCCAATACTTATTCCATTCCACATAACTTTCCATTACATTCCACATTCCATTCCACATTTCACCCCATTCCATTCCACATTCCATTCCCTTCCACATTCCTTTCTTTTCCACATTCCATTCCATTCCATTCCACTTTGTATTCCACAATCCTCCCCACATTCCATTCCATTCCATTCCGTTCCGCTCTATTCAACATTCCATTCCCTTCCACATTCCATTCCTTTCCACTTTCCATTCCATTCCATTCCATTCTATTCCACATTCCATTCCACATTCCTTTGCATTCCATTCCATTCCACGTTCCATTCCACAGTCCACTCCATATTCCATTCCATTCCATTCCATTCCACTCCACGTTCCATTCCACATTCCATTCAACATTCCATTCCATTCCATTCAATCCCATTCCATTCCACGTTCCAATCCCCATCCTATTCCATATTCCATTACATTCCTTTTCCATTCCGCGTTGCATTCCACTTTCCATTCCATTCCACATTTCATTCCATTCCATTCCATTGCATTGCATTCCACATTCCATTCCAGTCCATTCCTTTTGACATTCCATTCCATTCCACATTCCATTCCATTCCATTGCATTGCATTCCACATCCCATTCCAGTCCATTCCATTCCACATTCCATTCCATTCCATTCCCCATTCCATTCCATTGCATTACACATTCCATTCCACGTTCTATTCCATTCAATTCCGCAACCATTCCTCATTCCAGTCTACATTCCATTCCATTCCATTCCACGTTCCATTACACTTTCCATTCCTTGTTCCATTCCATCATCCTTTCCATGTTCCATTGCATTCCATTCCACGTTACATTCGTCATTCCATTGCATGTTCCATTCCATTCCATTCCACAATCCATTCCATATACCATTCCACATTCCATTCCATTCCACTCCACATTCCATTCAATTCCACTACACATTCCATTCCGCTGCATTCCATATTCCATTCCATATTCCACTCCATTCCATTCCATGTTCCATTACACTTTCCATCCCACTCCATTCCACGTTCCATTTAATTCCATTCCTCATTCCATTCCAACGTGTTCCACATACCTTTTCACATTCCATTGCATTTCTATCCAATTTTCATTCCACTTTCCACTCCATTACCTTCCAAATTCTTTTCCATTCCCTTCCATTCAACATTCCATTCCACATTCCATTCCATTCCATTCCACCTTCCATTCCATTCCGTTCCATTCCACATTCAATTCCATTCCATTGCCTTGCATTCCACATTCCATTCCATTCCATTCGAATTTCCATTACATTCTATTCCATTCCACATTCTATTCCATTGGATTAAATATTCCATTCCATTCCATTCCACATTCCATTCCATTACACTCCATATTCCATTCCATTCCATTCCATATTCCATTAAATTCCATTCCACATTCCGTTCCATTCCATTCCATTGCTTTCCACCTTCCATTCCTTTGCATTCCATTCCATTGAAAATTCCATTCCATTCCCTTCCACTTTCTAATAAATTCCATTCCCCTTTCCATTCCATTAAATTCCACATTCTATTCCAGATTATATTACAATGCATTCCACATTCCATTTCATTCCATTCCACATTCCATTCCATTCGATTCCTTTCCATTCCACATTCCATTCCACTCCATTCAATTCTGTTCCACATTCCATTCCATTCCATTCCACATTCCATTGCATTTCATTCCACGTTCCATTCCACATTCCATTCCATTCAATTCCACATTCCATTGCATTCCATTCCACATTCCATTCCATTCCACATTCCTTTAAATTCCATTCCACATTCCATTCCATTCCACTTTCCATTCCATTCCGTTCGTTTCCATTCCACATTCCATTCCATACCATTCCTTTTGACATTCCATTCCATTTCATTTCACTTTCCATTCCCTACCATTCCATTCCACATTCCATTCCATTCCATTTTACATTCCATTCCTTTCCATTCCATTCCACAGTCCATTCCCTTCCATTCCACATTCTATTCCATTCAACTTTACATTCCATTCCATTCGTTTCCATTGCACATTCCATTCCATACCATTCCTTTCTGCATTGCATTCCATTCCATTCCACATTCCATTCCATTCCACGTTCCATTCCTGATAGCACTCCACATTGCATTCCATTCTATTCCTTTCCACATTCCATTCCATTGCATTCAACATTCCTTTCCATTCCGTTCCACTTTCCATTCCACATTCCATTCCACATTCCATTCCATTCCATTCCATTCCACTTTCCATTACTTTCCACTTTCCATTCCATTCAATTCCACTTTCCATGCCATTCCATTTCACGGCTCATTCAACTTTACATTAAACGTTGCATTCCACTTTCCATTTCACGTTCCATTCCATTCCATTATACGTTTCACTACTTATTCCATTCCACATTCCATTCCATTTCAGTTTCCATTCCACATTCCATTCCATTCCATTCCACATTCCATTCAATTCCACATTCGTTTCCATTCGTTTCCATTCCATTCTATTACACATTCCATTCGATTCCATTCCATTCCACATTCTATTCCATTCCATTCCACATTCCATTCCAAGATCCCTTCCACATTCCATTCCCTTCCATTCTATTCCACATTCCATTCCATTCCATTACGCAGTCCATTACACATTCCATTCCACATTCCATTCCATTCTTTTCCATTCCTCATTCTATTCCTTTCCATTCCAAGTTCCATTCAATGTTCCTTTCAATTCCATTCCATATTCCATTCCATTAAATTCCAAATTCCATTCCATTCCATTCCAAATTCCATTCCATGATCCGTTCCATTCCATTCCCTTGCACATTTCCTTCCATATTCCATTCAATTCCATTGCATTCCAGTCCACATTCCATTCCATTCCAATCCATTCCACTTTCCGTTCTATTAAATTCCACATTCCTTTCCTTTCCAGTCCACACTCCATTCCAGTCCATTCCACTTTCCTTTCCAAGTTCCATTCCACTTTTTATTGCACGTTCCATTCCATGTTCCATTCCGCATTCCATTCAATTTCTTTCCTTACCCCATTCCAATACATTCCATTCTCTTCCCAATTTCTTTCCATTTCATTCCAGATTCCTTTCTAGTTTCCATTCAATTCCATTCCACATTCCATTTCACATTCCATTCCATTCAATTCCAGTTTCCATTTCAAATTCCATTCCTTTCCATTCTACATTCCACTCCACATTCCATTCCATTGCATTCCTAATTCCATTCCACATTCCATTCCATTCCAATCCGTATTACAATACACATTCCTTTTTATTCCATTCCACATTTCATTCCACGTTCCATTCCATTCTTTTCCACATTCCATTCCATTCCATTCCAAATTCCATTCTACATTCCATTCCATTCCATTCCACATTCCATTCTACTTTCCATTCCTTTCCATTCCACATTCCTTTCTACATTCCGTTCCATTCCACATTCCATTGAATATTCCATTCCGTTCCATACCACATTCCACTCAATTCCATTCCACATTCCATTCCATTTCATTCTATATTCCTTTCTATTCCGTTACATTCCATTTGATTCCATTCCATTCCATTCCATTCCATTCCACTCCATTACATTCCATTCCATGACATTCCACAATCCTTTCCATTCCATTCCGCATTAAATTCCACAATCCTTTCCATTCCATTGCACATTCCATTCCGTTTCATTCCACATTCCATTGGACAGTCCAAACAATTCCATTCTGCATTCAATTCCATTTCACTTTCCATTCTGTTCCATTCCACGACCCATTCCCCATGACATTCAATTTCATTCCAAATTCCATTCCATTCCATTTCACATTCCGTTCCATTCCATTCTACTCCACATTCCATTCCATTCCATTCAACCTCCCATTAAATTCCAATCCATGTTCCATTACTTTCCATTCCACGTTCCATTGCAAATACCATTGAATTATATTCCATTCCAGATTCCATTCAATTCCATTCCATTCCATTCCACATTCCATTTCACATTCCATTCCACTCTATTCCACATTCCTTTGAACATTCCATTCCATAATCCTTTCCACGTTGCATTCCATTCCATTCCACTTTAGATTCCTTTCCATTCCACTTTACTTTCCATTTCATTGCACATTCCATTCCACTTTCCATTCCACATTCCATTCCACATTCCATTCCATTCCATTCCAGATTCTTCTAAACATTCAATTCCATTCCATTTTACATTCCATTCCATTCCACTCCAAATTCCATTCCAATCCATTCCATACTCCATTCCATTCCAATCCATTCCATATTCCATTCCATTCCATTCCATTCTATTTCACATTCCATTACATTCCATTCTACCTACCATTCCAATCCATTCCACATTCCATTCCACTTTCCATTCTACTCCATTTCAAATTCCATTCCACATTCCATTCTACACCATTCCACTTTCCTTTCCATTCCAATCCATTCTATTCCATTCCATTCCATTCCATTCCACTTCATTACACATTCCAAGCATTCCATTCCATATGGATTTCCATTCCACATCCCTTACATTCCACTTCATATCCCATTCCATTCCATTCCATTCCATTCCATTCCATAACATTCCACACTCCATTGCATATTCCTTTCCATTCCATTCCACATTCCATTCAATTCCCTTCCACTTTCCATTCCATTTCATTCTATATTCCTTTCTATTACATTACATTCCATTGCATTCCATTCCATTCCACATTCCATTCCATACCATTCAATTCCACATTCAGTTCCATTGCATTCCATTCCACAATCTATGCCATTCCGTTCCAAATTCCATTCCATTCCATTCCACATTGCATTGCACATTCAATTCCAACCCAGTCCACATTCCATTACATTCCATTCCACATTCAAATCCATTCCATTCTAAATTCCTTTCCATTCCATTCCATTTCATTCTGCATTCAATTCCATTCCATTTCATTCTGCATTCCATTCCATTCCATTCCACATTCCATTCCACATTCCATTCCATTCAATTCCACATTCCATTCCACATTCCATTCCATTCCATTCCATTACACTTTCCATTACACATTCCATTCTACGTTCCATTACATTCTATTGCACGTTCCATCACATATCCCATTCCATTCCATTCCACATTCAATTCCACATTCCATTCCATTCCATTCCACATTCCATTCCAGATTCTATTCCACATTTCATTCCACATTCCATTCCGTTCCATTAAACATTCCATTCCACATTCCATTCCACATTCCTTTCCACGTTGCATTCCACATTCCATTCCGTTCCATTCCACATTCCATTCTACAATTCATTCCACATTCCATTCCATTCCATTCCACATTACATTCCAAATTCCATTCTTTTCGATTCCACTTTCCATTCCGTTCCATTCCACATTCCATTCCATTGCATTCCACATTCCATTCTATTCCTTTCAACATTGCATTCTATTCAACTACATTCCACAATTCATTTAATTCCATTCAATTCCACAATTCATTTAATTCCATTCAATTCCACATTCCATTATGTTCCATTCAAAATTGCATTCTATTCCATTGCACATTGCATTCCATTCCATCACATTCCACATTCAAATCCATTCCATTCCAGATTCAAATCCATTCCATTCCACATTCCATTCCTTTCCATTCAATTCCACATTCTATTCCATTCCATTCCATTCCACATTCCATTGCTTTCCATTCCACTTCCATTCCATTCCCTTCCGCATTGTATACATTTCCATTCCATTCAACATTGCATTCCATTCCACTCCATTCCACATTGCATTTGATTCCATTCCACATTCCATTGCATTCCATTCCACATTGCATTCCATGCCACGTTGCACTCCATTCCATTCCTTTCCACATTCCATTCCACATTCATTTCCGTTCCATTCAACATTCCTTTCTAGATTTCATTCCATTCCCTTCCACATTCCATTCCACATTCTATTCCATTCCGTTCCACATTCCATTCCACATTGCACCGAATTCCATTCCATTTTTCACTCCATTCCATTTCATTCCATTACACATTCAATTCCATTCCATTCCATATTCCATTCAATTCCATTCCACATTCCATTCCATTTCATTCCATTCCACATTCCATTCCACATTCCAATGCATTCCACACCACACTCAATTCCATTCCATTCCAGATTCCATACCATTCGATTCCAGTTTCCATTCCATTCCATACCACATTCAATTCCATTCCATTCCAATTTCAATTTCACTCCATTTCATTCCATATCCCATTCCATTCCATTCCACATTCCTTTCTATTCAATTCCATTGCATTCTACATTCCATTCCATTCCACTTTCCATTCCATTCCATTCCATTCCACAATCCATTCCATTCCATTACACATTGCGTTCCGTTGCATTACACATTCCATTCCATTCCAAATTCCTTTCCATTCCATCCCATTCCATTCCACATTCCATTCCTTTCCATTCCATATTCCATTCCATTCCTTTCCAATCCAGATTCCATTCCATGCCATTCCATTCCACGATCCTTTCATATTCCATTCAACATTCCATTCCATTCCATTCCACATTCCATTCAACATTCCGTTCCATTGCATTCCACTTTGCATTCCACATTCCCTTCCACATTCCATTCCTTTCCATTCCACGTTCCATTCTATTCCATTCCATGTTCTATTCCATTCCATTTCAAGTTCCATTCCATGGCACCTTCCATTCCATTGCATTCCACGATCCATTGCACGTTCCACTCCACTTACTTTTCCACATTCCTTTCATTCCATTCCACGTTCCATTCCTCATTCCACTCCACATTCCATTCCATTACATTCCACATTCCATTCCGCGTTCCATTCCCCTCCATTCCACTTTCCATTACATTCTACTTTCCATTCCTTTCCATTCTGCATTCCATTCCATTCCTTTCCACGTTCCCTTCCATTCCATTCCCCATTCCATTCCATTCCATTCCACGACCAATTCCAATTTATATTCCACGTTGCATTCCACTTTCCATTACACGTTCCTTTCCGTTCCATTCCATGTTTCATCACTTATTCCATTCTACATTCAATTCCACATTCCCTTCCATATTCCATTCCATTCCTTTCCACATTCCCTTCCATATTCCATTCCATTCCTTTCCACATTCCTTATCATTCCCTTCCACATTCCATTCCATTCCATTCCACATTCCATTCAATTCAATTCCACACTACTTTCCTTGTTCAATACCATGCTTCATTGCCCGTTCGATTCCACATGCCGTTCCACTTTCCACTCCATGTTCTATTCCAATCCATTCCACATTCCATTTGATTATATTCCGCATTCCATTCCACATTCCAATCCATTCCATTCCAAATTCCATTCCACATTTCATTCCATTCCAATCTACATTCAATTCCATTCCATTCCATATTACATTCCACATTCTTTCCATTCCATTTCATATTCCATTCCAGATGACATTCCATTCCATTCCATTCCACATTCCATTATAGTCCACATTCCATTCCATTACATACCACATTCCATTCCATTCCACATTCCATTCCTTCCATTCAAGTTTCCATTCCATACCATTCCATTCCACATTCCATTCCATTCCATTTCACATTCCATTCCATACCATTCCTTTCCTCATTCCAGTCCATTCCATTCCACATTCCATTCCATTCCCTTCTTCGTTCAATTCCACATTCCATTCCATTTCATGCGACATGCCATTCCATTCCATTCCGCATTCCATTCCACATTCCATTTCATTCCATTGCACATTCCATTCCATTCCATTCCACAATTCCTTCCATTCCGTTTCACATTGCATTAAATTCCACTCCATTCCACATTCCATTCAATTCCATTCTAAATTTCATTTCATTCTATTCCACATTCCATTCCATTCAATTTCTCATTGCATTCCATTCCATTCCATTCCACATTCCTTTCCTTTCAATTCCAAATTCCATTCCATTCCATTCCATTCCATTCTATTCCACATTCCATTCCATTCCTTTCCACATTTCAATCCTTTCCTTTCCACATTCCATTCCATTCCATTCCACTTTCTATTCCACGTTCCATTCCATTCCATTCCACATTCCATTACATTCCTTTCCACATTCCATTCCATTCCTTTCCACATTGCATTCCATTCCATTCCACTTTCCATTCCACATTCCATTCCATTCCATTCCATATTCCATTCCATTCCACATTGCATTCCATTCCACATTCCTTTCCATTCCATTACATTTCATATTCCTTTCCCTTCCATTCCATCATTCCCTTCCTTTCCACATTCCATTCCATTGCATTCCACATTCCATTCCAAGTTTTTTTCCACTCCTTTAAACTTTCCATTCCATTCCACTTTCCATTCCATTCCTATCAAAGTTCCATTCCATTCCCTTGCACACTCCATTCAATTCCACATTCAATTCCATGCCATTCCACTTTCCATTCCACGTTCCATTCCACTTTCCTTTCCACGATCCAATCCACGTTCTATTCCAAGTTCCATTCCATTCCCTTGAACATTCCATTAAATTCCACGTTCCATTCCATGCCATTGCACGTTCCATTCCACGTTCCCTTCCACGTTCCATTCCACGTTCCCTTCCACCTTCCATTCCACGATACACTCCACGTTCCATTCCATTCCATTCCACGTTCCTTTCCTCATTCCATTCGACGTTTCACTCCATTAAATTCCAAATTCCATTCTACATTCAATTCCTCATTCCATTCCACGTTTCATTCCATTCCATTCCACGTCCCACTCTACGTTCCATTCCATCTTCCATTCCACATTCCATAGCATTCCATTCCATGTTCCATTCCTCATTCCCTTCCATGTTCCTTTCCATTCCATTCCACATTCCATTCCACATTCCATTCCACATTCCTTTCCATTCCATTGCACATTCCATTCCACGTTGTATTCCACTGGATTCCATGTTCCATTCCTCATTCTGTTCCACATTCCATTCCATTACATTCCACTTTCAATTCCATATTCTGTTCCACGTTAAATACCATTCCATTCCACAGTCCATTTCATTCTGTTCCACATTCATTTCCACATTCCATTCCATTCCATTATATTCCATTTCATTATATTCCAAATTCCTTTCCATTCTGTTCCATTCCATTCCTCATTCCTCAACACATTCCTTTCCATTCCATTCCACGTTCCGTTCCATTCCCTTCCACATTCTATTCCACATCCCATTCCATTCCTTTCCACATTCCATTCCATTCCATTCCCTTCTGTTGAACGTTCCCTTCCATTCCATTCGAATTTCCAATCTTTTCCATTCCATTCCACATTCCATTCAATTCCTTTCTACATTCCATTCCATTCCATTCCACATTCCATTCGATTCCATTCCCTTGCATTCCACATTCCATTCCATTCCATACCACATTCCAATCCATTCCATTCTATATTACATTCCACACCATTCCACATTCCATTCAATTCCATTCCACATTCGATTCCATTCCAATACACATTCCATTCCCTTCCATTCCACATTCCATTCCATTCCAGTCCATTCGACATTCCATTCCATTCCATTCCATTCTATTCTATTCCATTCCATTCCACTATCCTTTCCGCATTCCATTCTATTCCATTCCTGTCCATTCCATTGCATTCCAAATTCCTTTCTCTTCTATTGCATTCCCCATTCCATTCCATTCCATCTCACTTTCCCTTCCTTTCCATTCCACATTCCATTCCACATTCCGTTCCTTTCCGTTTCATGTTCCATTCCACATTCCATTCTGTTCCATTCGATTTCATTCCACGTTCCATTCCATATTCCATTCCAAATTGCATTCCGTTCCATTCCATTGCATTCAACTTTCGATTCCACTCCATTCCATTCCATTCCACGTTCCATTCCAGATTCCGTTCCCTTCCATTCCACACTCCGTTCCATTCCATTCCACTTTCCATTGTATTTACATTTCAATTTCCATTATATTTCCATTTCACACTTCATTCCATTCCATTCCACATTCCATTACATTCCATTACACATTCCATTCTATTTCACTTTCACGTTCCATTCTATTTCCATTTCATATTCCATTCCATTCCACATTCCATTCCATTACATTCCACATTCCATTCCACAATCAATTTTATTCCATTCCACGTTCAATTCCATTCCACTTTGCATTCCATTCAGTTCCATTCCATTCCACATTTCATTCCACGTTCCATTCCACTCCATTCCACATTCCATACTATTCCATTCCATGATCCATTCCATTCAAATCCACGTTCCATTCCATTCCATTCCACCATCCATTCCACTTTCAATTCCACGTTGCATTCCACTTTCCATTCCACGTTCCATACCATTCCATTCCACGTTCCAATACTTATTCCATTCCACATAACTTTCCATTACATTCCACATTCCATTCCACATTTCACCCCATTCCATTCCACATTCCATTCCCTTCCACATTCCTTTCTTTTCCACATTCCATTCCATTCCATTCCACTTTGTATTCCACAATCCTCCCCACATTCCATTCCATTCCATTCCGTTCCGCTCTATTCAACATTCCATTCCCTTCCACATTCCATTCCTTTCCACTTTCCATTCCATTCCATTCCATTCTATTCCACATTCCATTCCACATTCCTTTGCATTCCATTCCATTCCACGTTCCATTCCACAGTCCACTCCATATTCCATTCCATTCCATTCCATTCCACTCCACGTTCCATTCCACATTCCATTCAACATTCCATTCCATTCCATTCAATCCCATTCCATTCCACGTTCCAATCCCCATCCTATTCCATATTCCATTACATTCCTTTTCCATTCCGCGTTGCATTCCACTTTCCATTCCATTCCACATTTCATTCCATTCCATTCCATTGCATTGCATTCCACATTCCATTCCAGTCCATTCCTTTTGACATTCCATTCCATTCCACATTCCATTCCATTCCATTGCATTGCATTCCACATCCCATTCCAGTCCATTCCATTCCACATTCCATTCCATTCCATTCCCCATTCCATTCCATTGCATTACACATTCCATTCCACGTTCTATTCCATTCAATTCCGCAACCATTCCTCATTCCAGTCTACATTCCATTCCATTCCATTCCACGTTCCATTACACTTTCCATTCCTTGTTCCATTCCATCATCCTTTCCATGTTCCATTGCATTCCATTCCACGTTACATTCGTCATTCCATTGCATGTTCCATTCCATTCCATTCCACAATCCATTCCATATACCATTCCACATTCCATTCCATTCCACTCCACATTCCATTCAATTCCACTACACATTCCATTCCGCTGCATTCCATATTCCATTCCATATTCCACTCCATTCCATTCCATGTTCCATTACACTTTCCATCCCACTCCATTCCACGTTCCATTTAATTCCATTCCTCATTCCATTCCAACGTGTTCCACATACCTTTTCACATTCCATTGCATTTCTATCCAATTTTCATTCCACTTTCCACTCCATTACCTTCCAAATTCTTTTCCATTCCCTTCCATTCAACATTCCATTCCACATTCCATTCCATTCCATTCCACCTTCCATTCCATTCCGTTCCATTCCACATTCAATTCCATTCCATTGCCTTGCATTCCACATTCCATTCCATTCCATTCGAATTTCCATTACATTCTATTCCATTCCACATTCTATTCCATTGGATTAAATATTCCATTCCATTCCATTCCACATTCCATTCCATTACACTCCATATTCCATTCCATTCCATTCCATATTCCATTAAATTCCATTCCACATTCCGTTCCATTCCATTCCATTGCTTTCCACCTTCCATTCCTTTGCATTCCATTCCATTGAAAATTCCATTCCATTCCCTTCCACTTTCTAATAAATTCCATTCCCCTTTCCATTCCATTAAATTCCACATTCTATTCCAGATTATATTACAATGCATTCCACATTCCATTTCATTCCATTCCACATTCCATTCCATTCGATTCCTTTCCATTCCACATTCCATTCCACTCCATTCAATTCTGTTCCACATTCCATTCCATTCCATTCCACATTCCATTGCATTTCATTCCACGTTCCATTCCACATTCCATTCCATTCAATTCCACATTCCATTGCATTCCATTCCACATTCCATTCCATTCCACATTCCTTTAAATTCCATTCCACATTCCATTCCATTCCACTTTCCATTCCATTCCGTTCGTTTCCATTCCACATTCCATTCCATACCATTCCTTTTGACATTCCATTCCATTTCATTTCACTTTCCATTCCCTACCATTCCATTCCACATTCCATTCCATTCCATTTTACATTCCATTCCTTTCCATTCCATTCCACAGTCCATTCCCTTCCATTCCACATTCTATTCCATTCAACTTTACATTCCATTCCATTCGTTTCCATTGCACATTCCATTCCATACCATTCCTTTCTGCATTGCATTCCATTCCATTCCACATTCCATTCCATTCCACGTTCCATTCCTGATAGCACTCCACATTGCATTCCATTCTATTCCTTTCCACATTCCATTCCATTGCATTCAACATTCCTTTCCATTCCGTTCCACTTTCCATTCCACATTCCATTCCACATTCCATTCCATTCCATTCCATTCCACTTTCCATTACTTTCCACTTTCCATTCCATTCAATTCCACTTTCCATGCCATTCCATTTCACGGCTCATTCAACTTTACATTAAACGTTGCATTCCACTTTCCATTTCACGTTCCATTCCATTCCATTATACGTTTCACTACTTATTCCATTCCACATTCCATTCCATTTCAGTTTCCATTCCACATTCCATTCCATTCCATTCCACATTCCATTCAATTCCACATTCGTTTCCATTCGTTTCCATTCCATTCTATTACACATTCCATTCGATTCCATTCCATTCCACATTCTATTCCATTCCATTCCACATTCCATTCCAAGATCCCTTCCACATTCCATTCCCTTCCATTCTATTCCACATTCCATTCCATTCCATTACGCAGTCCATTACACATTCCATTCCACATTCCATTCCATTCTTTTCCATTCCTCATTCTATTCCTTTCCATTCCAAGTTCCATTCAATGTTCCTTTCAATTCCATTCCATATTCCATTCCATTAAATTCCAAATTCCATTCCATTCCATTCCAAATTCCATTCCATGATCCGTTCCATTCCATTCCCTTGCACATTTCCTTCCATATTCCATTCAATTCCATTGCATTCCAGTCCACATTCCATTCCATTCCAATCCATTCCACTTTCCGTTCTATTAAATTCCACATTCCTTTCCTTTCCAGTCCACACTCCATTCCAGTCCATTCCACTTTCCTTTCCAAGTTCCATTCCACTTTTTATTGCACGTTCCATTCCATGTTCCATTCCGCATTCCATTCAATTTCTTTCCTTACCCCATTCCAATACATTCCATTCTCTTCCCAATTTCTTTCCATTTCATTCCAGATTCCTTTCTAGTTTCCATTCAATTCCATTCCACATTCCATTTCACATTCCATTCCATTCAATTCCAGTTTCCATTTCAAATTCCATTCCTTTCCATTCTACATTCCACTCCACATTCCATTCCATTGCATTCCTAATTCCATTCCACATTCCATTCCATTCCAATCCGTATTACAATACACATTCCTTTTTATTCCATTCCACATTTCATTCCACGTTCCATTCCATTCTTTTCCACATTCCATTCCATTCCATTCCAAATTCCATTCTACATTCCATTCCATTCCATTCCACATTCCATTCTACTTTCCATTCCTTTCCATTCCACATTCCTTTCTACATTCCGTTCCATTCCACATTCCATTGCATATTCCATTCCGTTCCATACCACATTCCACTCAATTCCATTCCACATTCCATTCCATTTCATTCTATATTCCTTTCTATTCCATTACATTCCATTTGATTCCATTCCATTCCATTCCATTCCATTCCACTCCATTACATTCCATTCCATGACATTCCACAATCCTTTCCATTCCATTCCGCATTAAATTCCACAATCCTTTCCATTCCATTGCACATTCCATTCCGTTTCATTCCACATTCCATTGGACAGTCCAAACAATTCCATTCTGCATTCAATTCCATTTCACTTTCCATTCTGTTCCATTCCACGACCCATTCCCCATGACATTCAATTTCATTCCAAATTCCATTCCATTCCATTTCACATTCCGTTCCATTCCATTCTACTCCACATTCCATTCCATTCCATTCAACCTCCCATTAAATTCCAATCCATGTTCCATTACTTTCCATTCCACGTTCCATTGCAAATACCATTGAATTATATTCCATTCCAGATTCCATTCAATTCCATTCCATTCCATTCCACATTCCATTTCACATTCCATTCCACTCTATTCCACATTCCTTTGAACATTCCATTCCATAATCCTTTCCACGTTGCATTCCATTCCATTCCACTTTAGATTCCTTTCCATTCCACTTTACTTTCCATTTCATTGCACATTCCATTCCACTTTCCATTCCACATTCCATTCCACAATCCATTCCATTCCATTCCATTCCAGATTCTTCTAAACATTCAATTCCATTCCATTTTACATTCCATTCCATTCCACTCCAAATTCCATTCCAATCCATTCCATACTCCATTCCATTCCAATCCATTCCATATTCCATTCCATTCCATTCCATTCTATTTCACATTCCATTACATTCCATTCTACCTACCATTCCAATCCATTCCACATTCCATTCCACTTTCCATTCTACTCCATTTCAAATTCCATTCCACATTCCATTCTACACCATTCCACTTTCCTTTCCATTCCAATCCATTCTATTCCATTCCATTCCATTCCATTCCACTTCATTACACATTCCAAGCATTCCATTCCATATGGATTTCCATTCCACATCCCTTACATTCCACTTCATATCCCATTCCATTCCATTCCATTCCATTCCATTCCATAACATTCCACACTCCATTGCATATTCCTTTCCATTCCATTCCACATTCCATTCAATTCCCTTCCACTTTCCATTCCATTTCATTCTATATTCCTTTCTATTACATTACATTCCATTGCATTCCATTCCATTCCACATTCCATTCCATACCATTCAATTCCACATTCAGTTCCATTGCATTCCATTCCACAATCTATGCCATTCCATTCCAAATTCCATTCCATTCCATTCCACATTGCATTGCACATTCAATTCCAACCCAGTCCACATTCCATTACATTCCATTCCACATTCAAATCCATTCCATTCTAAATTCCTTTCCATTCCATTCCATTTCATTCTGCATTCAATTCCATTCCATTTCATTCTGCATTCCATTCCATTCCATTCCACATTCCATTCCACATTCCATTTCACATTACATTCCATTCCAGTACACAATCCTTTCCTTTCCATTCGAATTTCCTATCCATATCATTTGATTCCATTCAACATTACTTTCCACATGCCATTCCCCGTTTCATTAAACATTCCATTCCAGTACATTCCACATTCCATTCCATTCAATTCCACATTGCATTCCATGCCATTCCATTCCATTCCAAATGTCATAACATATTCAAAAGCATTCCATTCCACATTCCATTCCATTCACCTTTCAATGCCATTTCATTCTGCCTTCCTTTCCGAATTCCATTCCACATTCCATTAAATTCCATTCCACATTCCATTCCTTGCCATTCCATTCCTTTCCACATTCCATTCCACATTCCATTCCATTCCATTCTGCATTCCATTCCATTCCATTCCACATTCCGTTCAATTCCATTCCACATTCCATTCCATTGTATTCCACATTCCATTCCATTCCCTTCCATTCCATTCCACATTCCATTCCATATTCCTTTCAATTCCATTCCACATTCCATTCCATTCCATTCCACATTGCATTCCTTTCCATTGCACATTCCTTTGCATAACATTCCACATTCAATTCCACATTCTGTTCCTATCCACTTAACATTCGATTGCACATTCCATCCCATTCCTTTACACATTCAATTCCACATTCCATTCCACTCCATTTCAAATTCCATTCCACATTATATCCCACATTCCTTTTCATTCCATTCCACATTTAATTCCATTCCATTACATTCCACTCTATTAGACATTCCATTCCACATTCAATTCCATTCCATTCCACATTCCATTCCACATTCCATTCCACATTCAATTCCATTCCATTCCACATTCCTTTCCACATTCCATTCCACATTCCAATCCATTCCATTCCATTCCAATCCATTTTCCTCTCCCTTCCATTCCATTCCACTTTCCCTTCCATTCAATACCACTTTCCATTGCACATTCCATTCCAAGTTCCATTACACTTTCCATTTCACATTCCATTGCATTCCATGCCACATTCCATTCCACATTCAATTTCTTTCAATTCCACCTTTCATTCCATTCCATTCCAACTTCCATTCCATTTCTTTATACGTTCCATGCCATTCCATTCCATGTTCCATTCCATTCTATTCAATGTTCCATTCCGTATTCCATTCCATTCCACATTCCAAACTATTCCATTCCATATTCCATTCTATCCCATTCCACTTTCCATTGGAATTCAATGGAATGTGTAATGGAAAGGAATGCAATATGGAATGGAATGGAATGTTATGAAATGTGGAATGGAATTGAATGGTGTGTAATGGAAAGTGGAATGGAATGGAATGGATTGTGGAATAGAAAGGAATGAAACTTGCAATGGAACGAGAAATGGAATGTAGAATGGGACGTGGAATATAATGCCGAATGTAATGCGGAATGGAAATTTATGGGATGTGTAAAGGAATGGAATAGAATATGTAATGGAATTGAAGGGAATGTGGAATGGAATGAAATGGAAATTTGAATGGAATGTGCAATGGAATGGAACTGAATGTGGAATGGAACGGAATGGATTGTGGAAAGGAATGCAATGGAAAGTGGAATGCAATGTCGAATGCAACGTGGAATGGAATGGAATGGAATGTGCAATGGAATGGGATGCAATGTGGAATGGCAGAGAATAGTATGGAATGCGGAATGGAATGGAATGGAACGGGGAATGGAATGTGGAATGGAAAGCGGAATGGAATGGATTGTAATGCAATGTGGAACGGAATGTGGAATGCAATGAAATGGAATATGGAATGGAATGTAATGGAATGTGGAATGGAATGGAACGTGGAATGGCAAGGAATGCAATGTGGATTGAAATGGAGTGGAATGTGGAATGCAGTGTGAAATGGAATGTATAACGGAATGATGAATGGAATGTTGAATGGAATGTAGCATGGAATGTGAAATGGAATGGAATTGACCATGGAATTGAACGTGGAATGAAATGAAATGGGACGAGTAATGGAACATGATATGGACTGTGGAATGGAGAGGAATCGAACATTAAATGGAATGTGGAATGGAATGTGGAAAATAATGGAATGGAATGTGGAATGGAATGTGAAATGCAATGTGGAATTTAATGGAATGGAATGTGGAATGGAATGCAATGGAATGTCAAATATAATGGAATGGAATGAGGAATGGAACTTGGAATGCAATGAAAATGAATGTGGAATGGAATGGAATGGAAAGTGGAACGGAATGGAATGGAATGTGCAACGTAATGGAACCTGGAATGGATTGGAATGGAATGTGGATAGGAATGGAATGGAACATGTAATGGAATGGAATGAAATGGAATGGAATGTGAAATGGAATATTTGATGGAAAGTGAAATGGAAGGTGGAATGGAAAGCTGAATGGAATGAAATGAAAAGAGGAAAGGAAAGGAATGGATCATGCAATGGAATGGAATGGAACTTGGAATGGAATGTGGAATGTAACGTGGAATGAAACACGGAATGTAGTGGAGTGGAATGTGGAATGGAATGTGGAATGGAATGGAATGGAATTTGGAATAGAATGAGGAATGGAATGGAATGGAACGTGGCTGGAATGTGGAATGGAATGGGGAATGGATTGTGGAATGAAATGTGGAATGGTATATGTAATGGGAAGGAATGAAATGTAGAATGGAAGGTGGAATGGAAAGTGGAATGGAACGTGGAATGTAACGTGGAATGTAATGGAATGTAATGGAAGTTGGAATGGAATGTAGAATGGAAAGGAATGGAATGTGGAATGGAATGTGCAATGGAAAGTGGAATGGAATGGAATGAAATGTCGAATGGAATGTGGAGTGAAATGGAATGGAATGTGGAATGGAATGCCTTGGAATGTTTAATGGAATGTTGAGTGGAATGTGGAATTGAATGTGGATAGGAATGGAATGGAATGGGGAATGGAATGTGGAATGTAATGTGGCAGGGAAAGGAATGCACTGTTGAATGTAATGAGGAATGGAATGTGGAAGGGAAAGTGGAATGGAATGGAATGGAATGCGGAATGGAATGTGGAATGGAATGGAATGGAACGTGGAGTGGTATGAGGAATGCATCGTGGAAGGGAACGTGCAGTGGCATGAAATGTGGAATTGAATGGAATCGAAAGTGGAATAGAATGTGAAATGGAATATGGAATGGAATGCTGAATGGATTGTGGAATGGAAAGGAATGGTATAGAATATGGAATGGAATGGAATGGAATGCGCAATGGAACGTGGAAAGGAACGTGAAATGGAACGTGGAAATTAATGGAAGGGAACGTGGAATGGAATGTGGAATGGAATGGAAGGGAACGTGCAATGGAATGTGGGATGGAATGGAATGGAATGTGGAATGGAATGTTGAATGAAAAGTGGAATGGATTGGAATGGAATCTGGAATGGAATGGAATGGAATGTGAAAAGGAATGTGGAATGGAATGTGAAAAGGAATGTGGAATGAAATGTGGAACGGAATGTGGAATGGAATGTAGAATGGAATGTCGAATGGAATGGAATGGAATATGGAATGGAACGTAGAAAGGAACGTCGAATGGAAGGAAACGGAACGTGTAATGAAATGTAAAATGGAATGGAATGGAATTTGGAAGGGAATGTGGAATTGAATGTGGAATGTAATTGAATGGAATGTGGAATGTGGTATAGAATGTGGAATGGAAGGGATTGGAATGTGGAATAGAATGTGGAATGGACTGGAATGGAATGTGGAATAGAATTTTGAATGGAAGGCGGAGTGGAATGTGGAATGTAATGGAATGGAATGTGGAATGGAAAGGAATTGAATGTGGAATGGAATGTGGAATGGAATGTGCAATGGAATGCAATGGATTGTGGAATGGAATTGAATGTAATTGTATGGAATATGCCATGGATTGCGGATTGGAATGGAATGGAATTGTATGGTACATTGAATTGAAAGGAATAGAATGTGGAATGGAACGTGGAAAGAATGGGGAATGGAACATGGAATGGAACGAGGAACGGAAGGTTGAATGGAATGGAATTGAACTTGGAATGGAATGTGGAATGGAATGGAATTTAAAGTGTAATGGAATGTGGGATGGAATGGAATGGAAAGTGGAATGGAATGTGGAATGGAATGTGGAATGGAAAGTGTAATAGAATGTGGAATGTATTGTGGAATGAAATGTGGAATGGAATGTGTAATGGAACGGAATGGTATGCAGAATGGAATGTGAAATGGAATGGAATGGAACGTTGAATGCAATGTGGAATGGAATGGAATGGAATGTGGATTCTAATGTGCAATGGAATGTGGAATAGAATGGAATGAAATGTGGAATGGAATGGAGTGGAATGTGTAATGGAATGTGCAATGGAATGGAATTGAGTGTGGAATGGAACGTGGAATGGAAAGTGCACATTACCGTGTATTGGAATGTGGAATGGAATGGAATGGAAGGGAATGTGGAAAGGAAAGTGGAATGCAAGGGAGTGGACTGAGAAATGGAGTGTGGAATGGAATGGAATGTAGAATGGTATGGAAATGAATGTGGAAAGGAATGTGGAATGGAATTGAATGGAATGTGGAATGGAATGGAATGGATCGTGGAATAGAATGTGGAATGAAACGTGGAATGGAAAGGAATGGAACGTGGAATGGAATGTGGAATGGAATTGAATGGAATGTCGTAATGAATGAGAAATTGAATGGAATGGAATGAGGAATGGAATGTGGAATGGAACGGATTGGAATGTGGAATGGAATGTGGAATGGAATGGAATGGAATGGAATGTGAAATGGAATGCAATGGAATGGGAAATTCCATGGAATGGAATAGAATGTGGAATGGAATGGAATGAAATGGAATGCGGAATGGAATGGATAGAATTGTGGAATGGAATATGTAATGGAATGGGATGCAATGTGGAATGGAATGTGAAATGGAATGTGGAATGGAATGAGAAACTGAATGCAATGCAATGTGTAATGGAATATGGAATGGAATGGATTGGAATGTGTTACGGAATGTGGAATGCTATGGAATGGAATGTGGAATTGATTGTGGAATGGAATGGAATTGAATGGAATGAGGAATGAAATGCAATGAAATGGAATGTGGAATAGAATGGAATGGAATGTGGAATTCAATGGAATGGAATGTGGAAATTAATGAAATGGAAAGTTCAATGGCTTGTGGAATGGAATGTTGAATGGAATGTGGAATGGAAAGGAAATGAAAGTGGAATGGAATGGAATGAAGTATGGAAAATGGAATGGAATGCGGAATGCAATGGAATGTGGAATACATTGGAATGGAAAGGAATGTGGAATGAAATGGAATGCAATTTGGAATTGAATGGAATGTAATGTGGAAGGGAATGCAATAGAATAGAATGGGTAATGGAATGTGGAATGGAATTTGGAGTGGAATGCAATCTGGAAAGCAATGAAATGGTATGTGGACGGAATGGAATGGAATGTGGAATGGAATGGAATTTCAAATGCAATGTGGAATGGAAAGTGAAATGGAAAGTGGAATTTAATGTGAAATGGAATGTGGAATGGAATGTGAAATGGAAGGTGGAATGGAATGTAAAATGGAATGTGGAATGGAATGTGGAATGGAATGAAAAGGAATGTAGATTGGAATAGATTGGAATGTGGAATGGAATGGAATAGAATGCCGAATGGAATGGAATGGAACGTGGAATGGAATGGAAGGTAGCGCGCAATGGAATGGAACCTGGAATGGAAGGAATCGAACGTGGAATGGAATTGAATGGAATGCGGAAAGGAATGGAATGGAATGTAGAATGGAATGAAATGGAATGCGCAATGGAATGTGCAATGGAATTGAATGGAATGAGGAATGGATTGTGGAATGGAATGGAATCTGGAATGGAATGGAATGGAATGCAATGTGATATGGAATGGTGGTGAATGGAATGGAATTTGGAATGGACTGTGGAATGGAATGGAGTGGAATGTGTAACAGAATGTGGAATGGAATGTTTAATGGAATGGAGTGGAATGGAATGGAATGTGGAATGGAATGTGAAGTGGAATGGAAAGGAATGTGGAATGGAATGTGGAATGGAATGTGGAAAGAAATGGAATGTGGAATGCAACGTGGAATGGAATGTGGAATGGAATGAGAAATGGAAAGAATGGAATGTGTAATGGTATGCGGAATGGAACTGATTGAAATGTGGAATGGAATGCGGAATGGAAAGGAATGTGGAATGGAATGTGAAATGGAATATGGAATGGAAGGAGAAATGTAATGGAATTTGGAATGGTAAGTGGAATGGAATGGACGGAAATGTGGAATGGAATGGATTGTATTGCAGTGTGGAACGTGGAACGTGAAATGGAATGAGGAACACAAAGTGGAAGGGAATGTGGAATGTGGAATTAAATGGAATGCAAAGTGGAATGCAATCAAATGGAATGTGGAATGGAATGGAACAGATTGCAATGTGGAATGTTATGGAATGTGCAATAGAATGGTATGGTAGGTGGAACGGAATGGAATGTAATGAAATGTGAAATGAAATGGAATGGAATGTGGAAAGGAATGGAATGGAATGTGGAATGGAATGGAATTGATTGCAATGTGGAATGGAATGTGGAAGAGAATTGAATTCAATGTGGAAAGGAAAGGAATGGAATGCGGAATGGAATGTAAAGGAATGTGGGATTGAAAGGAAAGAAATGTGGAATGTAAAGGATAGGAAGGTAGCATGAAATTGAATCGAAAGGAATGGAATGGGGAATGGAATTGAAGGGAAAGTGGTATGGAATGTGGAAGAGAAAGTGGAATGGAATTGAACGGGATCTGGAATGGAATCCATAATGGAATGGAACAGAATGTGGAATGGAATGGAATGGAATGTGGAATGCAATGGAATAGAATGGCATGGAAGGTGGAATGGATTGGAATGGAATATGGAATGAAGTGGAATCGAATATGGAACGGAATGGAAAGGAATGGAATGTGGAACTGAATGGAATGTGGAATCAAAAGTGAATTGGAATGGAAAGGAATGTGGAATGGAATGTGGAATGGAATGTGGAAAGAAATGGAATGTGGAATGTAACGTGGAATGGAATGCGGAATGCATTCAGAAATGGAAAGAGTAGAATGTGTAATGGTATGCGGAATGGAACGGATTGAAATGTGGTATGCAATGTGGAATGGAAAAGAATGGAATGGAATGTGGAATGGTATGTGGAATGGAATGGATTGAAATGTGGAATGGAATGGATTGAAATGTGGAATGGAATGGAATGGAATGGAATGTGGAATGGAATTGAATAGAACGTGAAGTGGAACGAGGAACGCAACGTGGAAGAGAATGTGGAATGTGGAATTAAATGGAATGCAAAGTGGAATGGAATCGCATGGAGTGTGGAATGGAATGGAACGGATTGCAATGTGGAATGGAAGGGAATGTGCAATGGAATGGAACGGAATGTGGAACGGAATGGAATGGAATGGAATGGAATTTGGAATGGAATGGAATGGAATGGAATGTGAAATGGAATGGAATGGAATGTGGAATGGAATGGAATGGAAAGTGGAATGGATTGGAATTCACTGCAACGAGGAATGGAATGAAATATGCAATGGAATGGAATGGAATGTGGAATAGAATGGAATGTGGAATGGAATGGAAAGGAATGGAATTTGAAATGGAATGGAATGGAATACGGAATGGAATGGAATGGAATGGAATGTGGAATGGAATGGAATTGAGTGGAACGGAATATTGAACGCAATAGAATGGAATGTGGAAAGGAATGTAATGGAATGTGGAATGGAATAGAATGTGGAATGGAACGTGGAATGAAATGGGATGGAATTTGGAGTGGAATGTGGAAAGGAATGGAATGGAATGGATTGTGGAATGGAATGGAATGGAATGGAATGTGGAACGGAATGGAATGGAATGGAATGTGGAACGAAATGGAATGGAATGTTGAACGGAATGGAATGGAATGTGGAATGGAATGTAGAAGTTATTGCAATGCAATATGGAACAGAATGGAATGGAATGCAGAACGGAATGGAATGCAATGTGGAATGGAATGGAATGGAATGTCGAACGAAACTGAATGGAATGAAATGGAATGTGGAATGGATTCTGGAAGGGAATGTGTAATGGAAAGTGGAATGGAATTGAATGTGGAACGAAATGGAATGGAATGTTGAACGGAATGGAATGGAATGTGGACTGGAATGTAGAGGTTATTGCAATGCAATATGGAACAGAATGGAATGGAATGTGGAACGGAATGGAATGCAATGTGGAATGGAATGGAATGGAATGTTGAACGAAACTGAACGGAATGAAATGGATTGTGGAATGGATTCTGGAAGGGAATGTGTAATGGAAAGTGGAATGCAATTGAATGTGGAATGGAATGTGGTGTGGAATGGAACAGAATGTGGAATATAATGGAATGGAATGGAATGGAATGCAATGGAAAGAGGAGTGGAATGGAATGTAATGTGGAATGGAATGAAATACAATGGAATGTGACACAGAATGGAATGGAATGTGGAATTGAATGAAATGGAATGTGGAATGGAATGTGGAATGGAATGGAAAGTGGAATGGAATTGAAGGTGGAATGGAATGGAAAGGAAAGTGTAATGGAATGGAATGGAATGTGGAATGGAATGGAATATGGAATAGTATAGAACAGAAGGGAATGTGGAATGCAATGTGTAGAGGAATGTGGAATGGAATGAAATGGAATGTTTAATGTAATGTGGAATGGAATAGAAAGCAATGTGGAATGGAATGCCGAACGGAATGGAATGGATGTGGAATGCAATGTGGGATGGATTTGAATGTGGAATGTAAGGTGGAATGGAATGGAATGGAAAGTGGAATGGAATGTGGAATTGAATGGAATGGAATGTGGAATGGAAAGTGGAAAGGAACGTGGAATGGAATGTTGAATGCAATGTGTGATGGAATGGAATGGAATACGGAATGGAATGAGGAATGGAACGTGGAATGGAAAGTGGAATGAAATTTTGAATGGAATGGAATGGAATGCGGAAAGGAATGCAGAATGGAATGGCATGGAATATGCAATTAAATTTAATCGAATGTGGAATGAAACGTGGAATGTAATGGAATGGAATGTGGAGTGGAATGTGGAATTGAACGTGGAATAGAATCTAACGTGGAATGGAATGGAATGAAATGGAATGTGGAATGGAATTGAATAGAATGGAATGGAATGTGAAATGGAATTGAATGGAATGGAATGTGCAATGGAATGGAATGGAATGTGGATTGGATTGTGGAATGGTACGTGGAAAGCAATGCAATGGAAAATGGGGTAGAATGTGGAATGGAAATTGGAATAGAATGCAATGAGGAATGGAAATGAATTTGGATTGTAATATGGAATGGAATGGAATGGAATGTGGAATGGAATGGAATGTGGAATTCAATGGAATGGAATGGCATGTGGAATGGAATGGAATGGAATGGAATGGAACGGAATGAAATGTGGAATGGAATGGAATGGAATGGAACGGAACGCAATGAAATGTGGAATGGAATGGAATGGAATGTGGAATGGAATCGAATGGAGTGGAATGTGGAATGGAATTGAATGGAACGTGGAATTGAATGGAATGGAATGTGGAATGGAATGGAATGGAACGAGGAATGGAATGCAATGGAACGTGGAACGGAATGGAATGGAATGTGAAATGCAATGTGGAATGGAATGTAACGTATTGGAATGTGGAATGGAATGGAATGGAATGGTATGTAATGTGGAATGGTATTGAAGGGAATGTGAAATGGAAAGTGGAATGGAACGTGAAATGGAAAGTGCAATGGAACATGGAATGGTATGAATAATGGAATGGAATGGAATGTTGAACGGAAGGGAATGGAATGTGGAATGGAATGTGGAATGGAAAGTGGAATGGAATGGAATGAACGTGAAATGGAATGGAATGGAACGTGTAATGGAAAGCAATGGAATGTGTAATGGAAGGGACTGGAAAGCAGAATGTAATGTGCAATGGAATATGCAATGGAATGTGGAATGGAATGGAATTGAATGTGGAATGGAATGCAGAGTGGAATGGAATGGAATGTGGAACGGAATGGAATGGAATGCGGAATGGAATGGAATGGAATGTGGAACTGAATGGAATGGAGTGGAAAGTGGAAAGGAATGGAATGGTGCGTGGAATGGAAAGTGGAATGAAATGGAATGGAAAGTGAAATGGAATGGAATGGATCGTGGAATGGAATGAGAAATTGAATGTGGAACGGAATGTGAAATGGAATGTGGAATGGAATGTGGAATTGAATGGAATGGAATGTGTTATGCAATGGAATGGAATGTGGAATGGATAGGAATGTGGAATGCAATTGAATGGAATGTGGACTGAATGCAAAGGAATGTGGAATGTAATAGAATGTGGAAAGGAATGGAAAGTTGAATGGAACGGAATGTATTATGGAATGGAAAGGAAAGCAATGGAATGTGAAATGGAATGTGGAATGTAATGTGAAATGGAATGTGGAATGGAATGTGGAATGGAATGTGGAATGGAGGGAAATGGAAAGTGGAATGGAATGGAAAGTGGAAAGGAATGGAATGGTACGTGGAATGGAACGTGGAGTTGAATGGAATGGAAAGTGGAATGGAATGGAATGGTACGTGGAATGGAACATGGAATGCAACGTGGAATGGAATTGAGTGGAATGTGGAACGGAATGGAATGGAATATGGAATCGAATGGTATGGAATGTGGAATGGACAGCAAAGGAAGTTAGAATGGGATGTGGAATGGAATGTGGAATGGAAAGTGGAATGCAATGCAGTGGAATGTAGATTGGAATATGCAATGGAATGGAATGGAATGTGGAATGGAATGTGGAATGCAATGTGGAATGGAATGGAATGCAATGTGGAATGCAAAGTGAAATGGAATGGAATGGAATGTGGAACGGAATGAAATGTGAAATGGTATGGAAAGGAATGTGGAATGGAAAGGAATGGAATGTGGAATTGAATGTGGAATTGAATGCTTAATTGAACGTGGTATGCAAAGGCAGGGAATGTAGAATGGAATGGAATGGAACGGAATGTGGACTGGAACGCGGAATGTAATGGAAGGTATCTTTGAATGGAATGTGCAACGGAATGCGGATTGGATCGTGGAATGGAACGTGGAATGGATTAGAATGGAAATTGGAATGTAATGTGGAATGGAACGTGGAATGGATTGGAATGGAAATTGGAGTGGAATGTGGAATGGAATGTGGAATCCAACGTCGAGTGCCATGTGGAACGGAATGTGGAATGGAATGGAATGGAATGTGGAATGTAAAGGAATGGAACATAGAATGGAACGTGGAATGGAAAGTGTAATAGAATGGAATGGAATATGGAATGTAATGTGGAATGGAATTGAATGGAACGTGGAATGGAGTGGAATGGAATGTGGAATGAAATGTGGAATGGAATGTGCAATGGAATGTGGAACGTGGAATTGAACGTGGAATGGAACGTGGAAAGGAAAGTGGAAGGGAATGTGAAATGTAATGCGGAATGGAATGGATTGGAATGTGGAATGAAATGTGGAAAGGAATGTGGAATGGAACGGAATGGAAGGTGGAATGCAATATGGAATGGAGTGTGAAATGCAACGTTGAATGCAACGGAATGGAATGTGGAATGCTATGTGGAATGGAAGGGATTGGAATGTGGAATGGACCATGGAATGCAATGTGGAAAGCAACGGAATGGAAGGTGGAATGTAATGTGCAATGGAACGGAATGGAAGGTGGAATGCAATGCAGAATGGAAACAGAAATGTGTTGGAATTGAATGTGGAATAGAACGTGGAATGGAATGGAATGGGACGTGGAACAGAACGTGGAATGGAACGTGGAATGGGACGGAATGGAAGGTGGAATGGAATGTTGAAAGGAATGTAGAACGGAACGTGAAATGTATTGGAATAGAATGTGGAATGGAACGTGGAATGGAATGCGGAATGGAATGGAATGGAATGTGGAATGGAACGTGTAATGGAATAGTGACAGTAACGTGGAATTCAACGTGGAATGGAATGGAATGTGGAATGGAATGGAGTGAAATGTGTAATGGAATGTGGAATGGAATGGAATGGAATTTGGAATGGAATGGAACGTGGAATGGTATGTGTAATAGAATGTAGAATGGAATGTGGAATGGAATGGATTGCAATGTGGAATGAAATGTGGATTGAATGCGGAATGAAAGGTGGAGTGTAACACAATGGAATGTGATACGGAATGTGGAGTAGAGTGTGGAATGCAAAGTGGAACGTAACGGAAAGGAAAGTGGAATGTAAATTGGAAGGGAATGTGGAATGGAACGTAAAACGGAATGGAATGGAATGTGGAATGGAACATGGAATGGAATGTGCAAAAGATTGGAATGTGGAAAGGAATGGAATGGAATGTGGAATGTAATGGAATGAAATGTTGAATAGAATGGAATGGAATGTCCAATGGAATGTGGAATGGAATGGAAAGGAATGTGCAATGGAATGTGAAAAAGAATGGAATGGAATGAGAAATGGAATGTGGAATGGAATGGAATGGAATGTGGATGGGAACGTGGAATGGAATGTGGAATGGAACGCCAAATGGAACGGAATGGGATATGGAATGGAATGGAATGGAATGTGGATTTGAAAGTCGAATGGAATGTGGAATGGGAAGTGAAATGCTATGTGGAATGTAATGTGGAATGGAATGTGAAGTGGAATGTCGAATGGGAAGTGAAATGCTATGTGGAATGTAATGTGGAATGGAATGTGAAGTGGAATGTCGAATGGAATGTGGAAAGTAATGGAATGGAATGTGGAATAGAATGTGGAATGGATAGGAATGGAATGAGGAATGGAAGGAGGAAAGGAATGTGGAATGGAATGTGGAATGGGTCGTGGAATGAAATGGAGTGGAATGTGGAAAGGACCTTGGAATTGTAGGGAAAAGAATGCGCAATGGAACCTGGCATGGAACGTGGAATGGAACGTGGAATAGAATGTGGAAGGGAGTATGGTATGGAAAGTTTAATGGAATGGAATGGAATGTGGAATGGAATGGGATGGAATGAGGAATGGAATGGAATGGAATGTGGAATGGAATGGAATGGAATGTGTAAGGGAATGGAATGGAAAGTGGAATGGAATGGAATGGAAAGTGGAATAGAATTTGGAAGGGAAGTTGGAATGGAAACTGGAATGTAATTGAATCGAATGTGGAATGGTATGGAATCGAATGTGGAATAAAATGGAATTGAATGGTATGTGGAAAAGAATGCAATGGTATGGAAATTGGAATAAAATGAAAAGCAATGGAATTGAATGCAGAATGGAATGGAATGAAATGTGGAATGCAATGTAGTGGAATTGAATGTGAAATTGAAGGGAATGGTATGTGGAAAGGAACGGAATGGAATGTGGAATGGAACAGAATGCAATGTGGAATGGAATGCAATGGAATGTGGAATGGAATGTAGAATGGAATGTGGTATGGAATGGAATGGAATGTAGAATGGAATGTGGTATGGAATGGAATGGAATGTGGAATGAACTGGAATGGAATGTGGAATAGAATGGAATGGAATGCAATCAGGAATGGATGTGGAATGCAATGGAATGCAATGTGGAATGGAATGGAATTTAATTTCAAATGGAATGGAATGGAATGGAATGGAACGTGAAAGAGAATGTGGAACAGAATATGAAATGGAATGAAATGGAATGTGGAATGAAATGTGGAATGGAAAAGAATGGAATGTGGAATGGAATGTGGAATAGAATGTGGAATGTAATGGAAAGTGGGATGGAATGTGGAATGGAATGGAATGGAAAGTTTAAATGGAATGGAATAGAAAGTGGAGTGGAATGGAATGCAATGTGGAATGGAATGTCAAATGGGGTGGAATGGAATGTGGAATTGAATGGAATCCAATGGGGAATGGAGTGGAATGGAATGGGGAATGGAATGGAATGTAATGTGGAATGAAATGGAAGGCAATGTTACATGGAAAGTGTAATGGAATGTGTAATGGAATGTGGAATGGAAAGTGTAATGCAATGGAATGGAATGTGGTATGGAACGTGGAGTGGAAAGGAATGGAACGTGGAATGAAACTT
This sequence comes from Pongo abelii, assembly GCF_028885655.2. Classification (NCBI taxonomy): domain Eukaryota; kingdom Metazoa; phylum Chordata; class Mammalia; order Primates; family Hominidae; genus Pongo; species Pongo abelii. The sequence goes on along the minus strand of NC_085929.1, from coordinate 7,269,103 downwards.
GGAATGAAACCTGGAATGGAACGTGGAATGGAATGTGGAATGTAATGTGGAATGGAAAGGAATGGAATGTCGAATGGAATGGAACGGAATGTGGAATGGAATGGAATGGAATTTGGAATTGAATGTGGAATAGAATGGAATGGAATGAGAATAGAATGTGGAACGGAATGTAACGGAATGTGGAATAGAACGGAATGGAAAGGTATGGAATGTGGAATGGAGTGGAATGCAAAGTGGAATGTAATTTAATGGAACATGGAATGTAACTTGGTAAGGAATGTGGAATGGAAAGGAAAGGAATGTGGAGTGGAAGGGAATGGAAAGAGGAAAGAAATGGAATGGAAAGGATTGGAAAGTGGAGTGGAATGGGATTGTATGTAATGTGGAATTGAACGGAATGTAATGTGGAATAAAATGGAATGGTATGTAATGAGGAATGGAATGTGGAATGGATTGTCATGGAGTGAGGAATGGATTGGAATGGAATATGGAATTTAATGGAGTGGAATGTAATGTGGAATGGAATGCAAAGTAATGGAATATGGAAAGGAATGGAATGGAATGTGGATTGGAAGGGAATGGAATGGAAAGGAATGTGGAATTGAATGGAATGCTATGTGGAATGGAGTGGAATGGAAAGTGGAATAGAATGTGGAATCGAATGCAATGTGAAATGGAATGTGTAACGGAATGGAAAGAAATGTGGAATGGAAAGGAATGTAAAGTGGAATGGAATGGAATGGAATGGAGAATGGAAAGGAAAGGAATTTGGAATGGAATGGAATGGTATGGAATATGGAATGGATAGGAATATAATGTAATGGAATGTGGAATGGAAAGGAATGGAATGTGGAATGAAAGGGAATGGAATCTGAAATTTAATGGAATGGAATCGAATGTGGAATGGAATGGAAGGGAATGGAATGCAGAATGGAATGGAATGGAATGTGGAAGGGAATGGAATGGAATGCTATGGAATGTGGAATAGAAAGGAATGGAATGTGGAATAGAATGGAACGGTATGGAATGAGGAATGGGAAGGAATGGAATGTGGAATGGAATCGAATGGAATGTGGAAAGGAATGGAATGGAATTTGGAATATAATGGAATGGAATGGAATGTGGAAGGGATTGGAATGGAATGGAAGGCGGAATGGAATGGAATGGAATGTGGAAGGGAATGGAATTGAATGTGGAATTTAATGGAATGGAATGCAATGAGGAATGGAATGGAATGGAATGCGGAATGGAATGGAATGGAATGTGGAATGGAATGGAACGGAATGGAATGGAATGTGCAATGGAACGGAATGGAATGTGGAATGGATTTTGGAATGGAATGTGGAATGGAAAGTGGAATGGAAAGGAATGGAACGGAATGGATTGTGGAATGGAATGTCGAAAGTAACGTGGAATGGAATGGATTGGAACATGGAATGGGATGAAATAGAATGTGGAATGGAACATGAAATGGAATGGATAAGAAATTGTAATTTAAAATGTAATGGAACGTGGAATGGAATATGCAATGGAATGTCGAATGGAACGTGGAATTGAAAGGAATGGAAATTAGAGTGGAACGTGGAATGGAATGGAATGGAACGTGGAATGGAATGTGGAATGGACTGCAGAATGGAACGTGAAATGGAAAGTGGAATGGATTGGAATGAAAAGTGGAATGGAATGTGGAATGGATTTTGGAATGAAATGTTAGGCAATGTGGAATGCAATGTGGTATGGAATGTAATGGAATGTGGAATGGAATGTGGAATGGACTGTAATGGAATGTGGAATGGAATGTAAAGGAATGTGGAATGGAAAGGAAAGGAATATGGAATGCAATGTGGAATGGAATGTGGAATAGAAACTGGAATGGAATTAAAGGGATTGTGCAATGAAACGTGGAATTGAATGGAATGTGACGTGGAATGGAACTTGGAATGCAACGTGGAATGGAATGTGGAATGCACCGTGGAATGGAATATGGAAGTGATCGTGAAATGGAATGGAATGGAATGTGGAATGCAATGGAATGGAATGTGGCCTGGAATGTGGAATGGAATGAAATGGAATGTGGAATAGAATGCGTAATGGAATGGAATGCAATGGTATGGAATGGGGAATGGAATGGAATGTAACGTGGAATGGAACGTGGAATGGAATGGAATGGAATGTGAAATGGAATCTCGAATGGAATGTGGAATGGACTGGAATGGAATGTGGAATGGAATGGATTGGAATGTGGAGTGGAATGGAATGCAATGTGTAATGAAATATGGAATGAAATAGAATGGAATGTGGAATGGAAGGTGGAATGGATTGTGGAATTGAATGTGGATTAAAATGGAATGGAACATTGAAAGGAATGGAATGGAATGTGGTATGCAATGGGGAAAGGAATGGAATGGAATGTTAAATGGAATGTGGTATGCGATGTGGAATGAAATGGAATGGAATGTAGAATGTAATGTGGAAAGCAATGGAATGGACTAAGAAAGGGAAAGTGGAATGCAAAGTGGAATGGAATATGGAATGATATTGAATGGAATTTTGAATGGAATGTGAAACTGAATGGAATGGAATGTGGAATTGAATGGAATGGAGTGGAATATGGAAAGGAATGTGGAATAGAATGTGGAATGGAAAGGAATGGAATGTGGAATGCAATGCAATGGAATTTGGAATGGAATGTGGAATGGAACGTGGAATGTAATGGAATTGAATTTGGAATGGAACTTGGAATAGAATGGAATGGGACCTGGAATGGAATGTGGAATGGAAAGTGGAATGGAATGTGGAATGGAACTTGGAATGGAATGTCCAATACAAAGTGGAATGGAACGTGGAATGGAATGGAATGGAGGGTGGAATGGAATGTGGAATGCAATGTGGAATGGAACGTGAAATGAAAGGCGGAATGGAATGGAATGGAATGTGGAATGCAATGTGGAATGGAATGTGGAGTGGAATGGAATGGAATGGAATGTGGAATGAAATGCGGAATTGAATGTGGAATGCAACGTGGAATCTAACGCAGAATGGAACGTGGAATGGAATGAGGAATGAAATGGAACAGAATGTGGAATGGATTGTGGAAAGGAACGTGGAATGGAATGGAATTGAATGTGGAATGGAACTTGGAATGGAATGGAATGGAATGTGGAATGGAAAGAGGAATGGAATGTGGAATGGAACTTGGAATGGAATGTACAAAGGAAGATGAAATGAAACGTGGAATGGAATGGAATGGAAGGAGGAACGGAACGTGTAATGGAATGGAACGGAACGTGGAATGGAACGTGGAAAGGAATGTGGAATGGAACATGAAATTGAACGTGGAATTGAATGGAATCAAATGTGGAATGCAATGTGGAATGGAATCTGGAATGGAATGTGGAATGCAATGGAATGGAATGGAATGTGGAATGAAATGTGGAATTGAATGTGGAATGGAACATGGATTGGAAAGTGGAATGAAACATGGAATGGAATGGAAAGGAATTTGGAATGGAATTTGGAATGGAATGGAAGGTGAAATCGAATGTGGAACAGAATGGAATGGAAAGTTTAAATGGAATGGAATGCAATGTTGAAAGGAATGTGGACTGCAATGGAATGCAATGTGGAATGGAACGGAATGGAATGTGGAATGGAATGGGGAATGCAATGGAATGGAATTTGGAATGGAATGTGGAAAGGAATGTGAAATGGAATGTGGGATGGAATGGAATGCAACGGAATGTGGAATGGAAATTGGAAAGGAATGTGGAATGTAACGGAATGGAATGTGGAATGGAGTGTGGAATGGAATGCGGAATGGAACGTGGAATGGAATGGAATGAAATGTGGAATGGAATGTGGAATCGAATGTGGAAAGTAATGGAATGGAATGCAGAATCGAATGTGGAATGCAGTGCAATGGAATGTGGAATGGATTGTGTAATGGAATGAGGAATGGAATGTGGAATGGGACCTGGAATGGAACGTGGAATAGAATCGAATGGAATGGAACGAGGACTGGAACGTGGAATGGAACGTGGAATGGAACACGGAATGGAATGGAATGGAACGTTGAATGCAATGTGGAATGTAAAGTGGAATGGAATATGGAATGGAATGGAATGGAATGTGGAATGGAATTCAATGGAATGTGGAATTGAATGTGATGGAATGCAATGGAACGTGGAATTGAAAGGAATTGAACGTGGAATGAAATGTGGAATGGAACGTGGAATGGAAAGTAGAATGCAATTCAATGGAACCTGGATTTGAATGGGGAAAGGAATGTGGAATAGAAAGTGGAATGGATTGTCGAATGGAATGTTGAATGGAAAAGAATGGAATGTGGAAAGTAATGGAATGGAATGGGGAATGGAATGGAATGGAATGAGGACTGGAATGTTATGCAATGTAATGGAATGTGGAATGGAAGTTGGAATGAAACGTGGAATGGAGTGGAAAGGAAAGTCGAATGGAAGGTGGAATGGAAGATGGAATGAAATGTGGAAAGGAATGGAAAAGAAGGTGGAATGGAATGTGGAATGGAATGTGGAATGGAATGGAGTGGAATGTGGAATGGAATGGAGTGGAATCTGGAAAGGAATGTAATCGAATGTGGAATGGAATGCGGATGGGAATGGATTGGAAAGGTGAATGGAATTTGGAAAGGAACGGAATGGAATGTGGAAGGGAATGTGGAATAAATATGGAATGTAATGTGGAATGGAATGGAATGGAATGTGGGACGGAATGTGTAATGGAATGGAATGCAATGTGGAATGGAATGTGGAATGTTATGTGGAATGGAATGTGGAATGGAATGTAATGGAATGTGGAAGGGAATGTGGAATGGAATGCAGAAAGTAATGTGGAAAGCATTGGAATGGATTGTGGAATGGAATGTGGAATGCAATGTGGAATGGAATGGAATGGAATGTGGAATGGAATCTGGAATGGAATGGAATGGACTGAGGAAGAGAATGTGGAATGGCATGTGGAATATAATGTGGAATTTAATGCACTGAAAGTGGAATGGGATTTGTAATGGAGTGGAATGGAATGTCTAAAGGAATTTGGAAAGGAATGGAATGGAATGTGGTATACAATGTGCAATAGAATGTGGATTTCAAAGGAATGGAATTTTGAATTGAGTGTGGAATGGAATGGAATGGAAAGTGGAAGGGAATATGGAATGGGATGTGTAATGGGATGTGGAATCGAATGTGGAATGTAACGTGGAAGTGAAAGTGGTAAGGAATGGAATTTAATGTGGAATGGAATGTGGAATGGAATGGAATGGATTGTGGACTGTTATGTGGAATAGAATGTGTAAAGGAATGTGCAATGGAACGTGTTATGGAACAGAATGGAATGTGGAATGAAATCTGGAATGGAATGTGGAATGGGTCGTGGAATGGAATGGAATGGAACGTGGAATGGACCGTGGAATGGAATGGAAAGAAACGTGGAATGGAACGTGCAATGGAACGTGGAATGAAATGTGGAATGGAACGTGGAATGGAATATGCAAAGGAATGTGGAAAGGAAAGTGGAATGGACTGGAATGGAAAGTGGAATGCAACGTGGAATGGAATGTAAAGGAATGTGGAAAGGATTGTGGAATGGAATTTGAAATGGATCATGGAATGCAATGGAAAGGAACGTGGAATGGAATGCGGAATGGAATGGAATGGAATGTGGAATGGAAAGGACGGTAATGTGGAACGGAATGTGGAATTGAATGTGGAAAGGAATGGAATGGAAAGTGGAATGGAATGTGGAATGGAATAGAATGGATAGTGGAATGGAATGGAATGGAATGGAATGTGGAATATAATGTACTGGAATGGAATGGAATGTGAATGGAATAGAAAGGAATGTGGAATGCAATGGAATGGAATGAATTGAAGAGTGGAATGGAACAGAATATGGAATGAAGTGCAATGGAATGAAATGAGGAAGAGAAAGGAATGGAAAGTGGAATGCAATGGAATGGAATGTGCAATGGAATGGAAGAGAAAGTGGAATGGAATGTGGAATACAATTCAATGGAATGTGGAATGAAATGGAATGGAATGTGGAAAGCAATGTGGAATTCAATGTGGAACGGAAAGTGAAATGGAAAGGAATGGAATGTGGAATAAAGCGGAATGGGATTGAATGCAATGTGGAATGGAATGGAATGGAATGGAATGTGGAATGGAATTCAATGGAATGTGGAATGAAATGGAATGGAACGTGGAATAGAATGTGGAATTGAATGTGAAATGGAAAGTGGAATGGAATGGAATGGAATGTGGAATAAAGCGGAATGGGATGGAATGCAGTGCGGAATGGAATGGAATAGACTGTGGAATGCAATGGAATGGAGTGAAATATAAATTGAAGGGAATGGAAAGTGGAATGGAACAGAATGGAATGTGGAATGGAATGGAGTGAAAAGTGCAATGGATTGTGGAATGGAATGTGGAATGGCATGTGGAATGGAATGTGGAATGTAATGGAATGGAATGTTGACTGTGATGGAACGGAATATGGAATAGAATGGTATGGAATGGAATGTGGAATGGAATGGAATGGAATGTGGAATGGAATTCAATGGAATGTGGAATGAAATGGAATGGAAAGTGGAATAGAATGTGGAAATGAATGTGTAATGGAAAGTGGAATGGAATGGAATGGAATATGGAATAAAGTGGAATGGGATGGAATGCAGTGCGGAATGGAATGGAATAGAATGTGGAATGCAATGGAGTGAAGAAAAATGTGGAATTGAATGGAATGGAAAGTGGAATGGAAGAGAATGGAATGTGGAATGGAATGGAATGCAACGTGCAATGGAATGTGGAATGGAATGTGGAATGGCATGTGGAAAGGAATGTGGAATGTAATGGAATGGAATGTTGCCTGCAGTGGAATGGAATATGGAATAGAATGGAATGGAATGGAATGTGGAATGGAATTGAATGGAATGTGGAATGGAATGCAATGGAATGTGGAATGGAATGCAATGGAATGTGGAATGGAATGGAATGGAACGAGAAATAGAATGTGGAATGGAATGGAATGCAACGTGAATTGGAATGTGGAATAGAATGTGGAATGGAATGTGGAATAGAACGTGGAATGGAATTGAAAGGAACATGGAAGAGATTCAAATGGAAAGTGGAATGTAATATGGAGTGGAATGCAGAATGTGACGTGGAACGGAAGGGAATGAAACTTGGAATGGAATGTGGTAGAATGAGGAATGGAATGGATTGGAATGTGAAATGGAATGAACTGGAAAGTGGAGTGGAATGGAATGGAACATGGAATAGAATGTGGAATGGTACGTGGAATGGATTGTTTAATGGAATGGAATGGAATGTGGAATAGAAAGGAATGCAATGAAATGTGGAATGGAATGTCGAATGGATCTTGGAATGGAATGGAATGCAATGAGCAACGGAATGGTAAGGAATGTGTAATGGAATGGAAAGGAATGGAAAGGAAAATGAAATAGAATGTGGAACGGAATGTGAAATGGAAAGTGGAATGGAATGTGGAACGGAATGAAATGGAACGTGGAATGGAAAGAAATGGAATGTGGAATGGAATGGAATGGAACGTGGAATGGAACGTGGAATGGAACATGGAATGGAAAGAGGAATAGAATGTGGAATGCAATGTGGAATGGAAAGGAATGGAATGTGGTATGAAATGTGGAATGGAATGGAATGTGGAATGAAATGCATTGGAATGAGAATGGAATGTGGAATGGAATGGAATGGAATATGGAATGGAATGTGGAATGGAATGGATTGGAATGCGAAATGGATTGTGGAACGGAATGTGGAATGAAAGGTGGAATGGAACGTGGAATTGATTGGAATGGAATTTGGTATAGAATGTCGAATGTATTGGAAGGCAATTTGGAATGAAATGTGGAGTATAACGAAATGGAAGGTGGAAAGGAATGGAATGGAATGTGGAATGGAATGTGGAATGGAACGGAATGTAATGAAGAATGGAATGTGGAATGGAATGTGGAAGGGAAAATGGAATGGAATGGAATGGAATGTGGAATGGAACATGGAAGGAAATGGAATGGAACGTTGGATGGAAAGTGGAAAGGAATGTGGAATGGAAAGTGGAATGGAATGCAATGGAATGTGGAATGGAATATGGAATGCAGTGTGGAATGGAATGGAATGGAACAGGGAATTGAACATGGAGTGTAATGGAATGGAACGTGGAATGAAATGTGGAATGCAACGTGGAATGGAAAGTAGAATGCAATTCAGTGGAACCTGGATTTGAATGGGGAAGGGAATGTGGAATAGAAAGTGTAATGGAATGTCAAATGGAATGTCAAATGGAATGTTGAATGGAAAAGAATGGAATCTGGAAAGTAATGGAATGGAATGGAATGAGGGCTGTAATGTTATGCAATGTAATGGAATGTGGAATGGAAGTTGGAATGAAACGTGGAATGGAGTGGAAAGGAAAGTCGAATGGAAGGTGGAATGGAAGATGGAATGAAATGTGGAAAGGAATGGAAAAGAAGGTGAGATGGAATGTGGAATGGAATGGAGTGGAATGTGGAATGGAATGGAGTGGAATCTGGAAAGGAATGTAATCGAATGTGGAATGGAATGCGGATGGGAATGGATTGGAAAGGTGAATGGAATTTGGAAAGGAATGGAATGGAATGTGGAAGGGAATGTGGAATCAAATATGGAATGTAATGTGGAATGGAATGGAATGGAATGTGGGACGGAATGTGTAATGGAATGGAATGCAATGTGGAATGGAATGTGGAATGTTATGTGGAATGGAATGTGGAATAGAATGGAATGGAATGTGGAAGGGAATGAGGAATGGAATGCAGAAAGTAATGTGGAAAGCATTGGAAAGGATTGTGGAATGGAATGTGGAATGCAATGTGGAATGGAATGGAATGGAATGTGGAATGGAATCTGGAATGGAATGGAATGGACTGAGGAAGGGAATGTGGAATGGCATGTGGAATATAATGTGGAATTTAATGCAATGAAAGTGGAATAGGATTTGGAATGGAGTGGAATGGAATGTCTAAAGAAATGTGGAAAGGAATGGAATGGAATGTGGAATGCAATGTGCAATAGAATGTGAAATTGAATGGAATGGAATTTTGAATTGAGTGTGGAATGGAATGGAATGGAAAGTGGAAGGGAATATGGAATGGGATGTGTAATGGGATGTGGAATGGAATGTGGAATGTAACGTGGAACTGAAAGTGGTATGGAATGGAATTTAATGTGGAATGGAATGTGGAATGGAATGGAATGGATTGTGGACTGTTATGTGGAATAGAATGTGTAAAGGACTGTGCAATGGAACGTGTTATGGAACAGAATGGAATGTGGAATGAAATCTGGAATGGAATGTGGAATGGGTCGTGGAATGGAATGGAATGGAATGTGGAATGGACCATGGAATGGAATGTGGAATGGACCGTGGAATGGAATGGAATGAAACGTGGAATGGAACGTGCAATGGAACGTGGAATGAAATGTGGAATGCAACGTGGAATGGAATATGCAAAGGAATGTGGTAAGGAAAGTGGAATGGAATGGAATGAAAAGTGGAATGCAACGTGGAATGGAATGTAAAGGAATCTGGAAAGCATTGTGGAATGGAATTTGAAATGGATCATGGAATGCAATGGAAAGAAACGTGGAATGGAATGTTGAATGGAATGTGGACTGGAACGTGGAATCGAATGGAATGGAATGTGGAATGGATGTGGAATATAATGGAATGGAATGTGGAATGGAATGCGGAAAGGAATGTGTTATGGAATGTGGAATAGAACGGAATGGAATGTGGAATGGAATGTGAAATGGAATTTTGAATGGAATGTAATGGAAAGTGGCATGGAATGTGGAATGGAATGGAATGGAATGTGGAGTACAATGTGGAATGGAATGGAATGGAAAGCGGAATGGAATGAATGCAATGATAAGTAATATGGAATGCAATGGAATGGAAAATGGAATGCAATGTAGAATGAAATAGTATCGAATGTGGAATGGAACGTGGAATGGAATGTGGAAAGGATCGTGGAATGGAACATCGAAAGGAATGGAATGAAATGTGCAATGGAATGGAATGGAATATGGAATTAAATGTGGAGAGTAATGGAATGGAATCTGGAATAAAATGTGGAATGGAATGGGGAATGGAATGGAATGGAATGTTATGGCAAGTGGAATGGAACGGAATGCAATGTGGAATGGAATGGAATGGAACATGGAATGGAACGTGGAATGGAATGTGGAATGTGGAATTTAATCTGGAATTTAATGTGGAATGGACAGGAATGTAATGGAAGGGAATGTGGAATGGAAAGTGGAATGAAATGTAGAATGCAGTGGAATGGAATGTGGAATGGAATGGAATGGAAGGGAATGTGTAATAGAATGGAATGGAATGGAATGGAATGCGGAATGGAAGGTGGAATGGAATGTGGAATGGAATGTGGAATGAAATGAGGAATGGAATGGAATTGAATGTGGAATGAAATGTGGAATGGAATGGATTGGAATGTGGAATGGAATGTGGAATCGACTTTAATGGAATGTGGACTGGAAAGTGGAGTGGAATGTGGAATGCAACGGAATGGATGGCAGAATGGAATACAGAATGGAGTGTGGAATGGAAGTTGGAATGGAATGCAATGGAATTTAGAAAGGAACGTGGAATGGAAAGTGGAATGGAATGGAATGGAATGGATCATGGAATAGAATGTGGAATGGAACGTGAAATGGAATGGAATGGAACGTAGAATGGAACCTGGAATGGAACATGGAAAAGAATGTGGTATTGAAAGTGGCATGGAATGTGGAAAGGAATGTGCAATGGAACAGAATGGAATGTAGAATGGAATGTGGAAATGAGTGTGGAATGGAATGTGCAATGGAATGGAATGGAATGTGGAATGGAACGTGGAATGGAATGTGGAATGAAATGTGGAAAATTTGTAATGTGGAAAGGAATGGAATGGAATGTGGAATGGAAGGGAAAGGAAAGTGAAATGGAATGTGGATTGGAATATGGAAGTGAATGGAATGGACCGTGGAATGGAATGGAATGAAACGTGGAATGAAATGTGGAATGGAACGTGGAATGGAATGTCGGTTGGAATGGAATGCAATGTTGAATGCAATGGAATGGAATGTGGAATGGAATGAGGAATGGAATCGAATGGAAAGTGGAATTTAATGTGGAACAAATAGGAAAGCAATGTGGAAGGGAATGTGGAATGAAACATAGAATGGAATGTGGAAAGGAATGGAATGGAATGCTATGGAATGTGTAATGGAATGTAAAGTGGAATGGAATGGAATGGAATGTGGAATGGAATGTGGAATGGAATGTGGAATGCAATGTGGAATGGACTGTGGAAGGGAGTGGAATGAATTGTGGAATGAAATGAGTTTTGGAATTAAATGGAATGTGGAATGGAATGGACTGGAATGTGTAAAGGAATGTGGAATAGAATTTAATGGAATGTGGAATGGAACGTGGAATGGAAGGGAATGGATTGGGATGGAATGTGGAATGGAATGGAATGAAATTTGGAATGGAATGTGAAATGGAATGTGGAATGGAATGGAACGAAATGTGGAATGGAATGTTGTTTGGAATGAAATGGAATTTGGAATTGAATGGAATGGACTGCGGAATGGAATGAGGAATGGAATGTTGAATGGAATGTGGAATGGAATGGAATGGAATGGAATGAGTTATGGCATGTGAATTGGACTGCAATGGAATGTGTAACGGAAAGTGGAAAGAAATACAATGGAATGATACTGCATTGTGGAATTGAAAGTGTAATGCAATTTGGAATGGACTGTCAAACGGAATGTGCAATGGAATGTGGAAAGGAATGTGGAATGTAATGGAATGGACTTTGGAATGGATTGTGGAATGGAATGGAATGCAATGTGGAATGGAATGTGGAACGGAATGTTTAACCGAAAGTGGAAGGGAATGGAGTGGAATATGGAATGGAACGTGGAATGGAACATGGAATGGAACGTGGAATGTGCTGTTCAATGGAATATGGAACAGGAAGTTGAATGGAATGGAATGGAACGTGGAATTGAACGTCAAAATGAATGGAATTGAATGTGGATTTGTACCTGGAATGGAACGCAGAAAGGAATGTGGAATGGAACGTGAAATCGAATGTGGAATGGAATGTGGAAGGGAATGCGGAGTGGAATGGAATGGAATGGAATGGAATGGAATGTGGAATGGAACGTGCAATGTATCGTGGAATTGAATGTGGAATGGATCTTGGAATGGAATGTGAAATAGAATGTGGAATAGAACGTGGAATGGAACATGGAAGGGAAAGTGAAATTGAATGGAATGGAATGTTGAATGGAACGTAGAATGTAATGTAATGGAATGTGGAACGGAATGTGAAATGGAATGTAATGCAAAGTGAAATGGAATCTGGAAAGGAAAGTGGAATCGAATGGAATGGAATGTGGAATAGAACGTGGAATGGAATGTGCAACGGAATGTGGAATGGAATGGAATGTGGAATGGAATGGAATGTAATGTGGAATGTAATGTGGAATGGAATGTGGAAAGTAATGGAATGGAATGTGGACTAAAACGAGGAATGGTACGGAATGGAAGGTGGATTGGATCTTGGAATGGAATATGGAATGGAACGTATAATGGAAACTGGAATGTTATGTGGAATGGAATGGAATGGAATCTGGTATGGAATGTGGAATGGAATGTGGAATGGAATGTGGAATGGAATGTGGATAGGAGAGTGGAATGCTATGGAATGGAATGTGGATTGAAACGAGGAATGGAATGGAATGGAAAGTGGAATGGAACATGGAATGTAATGTGGAATGAAACGTGAAATGTAATCTGCAATGGAATGTTTAATGGAATGGAATGGAATCTGGAATGGAATGTGGAATGGAATGGAATGGGATGTAGAATGAAATGTGGAATGAAATGTGTAATGGAATGTCGAGTGGAGTGTGGTATAGAACGAGGAATGGAACATGGGTTGGAACGTAGAATGGGATGTTCAATGGAATATGGAATGGAATGTTGAATGGAATGAAATGTAACGTGGAATTGAACATGGAAAGGAATGTAATGGAATGTGGAATGGAACATAGAATGCAACGTGGAAAGGAAAGTGGAATGGAACGTGGAATGGAATGTGGAATGGAATGTGGAAGGCAATGTGGAGTGGAATGGAATGGAATGGAATGGAATGTGGAATGGAAAGTGCAATGTATGGTGGAATTGAATGTGGAATGGAACGTGGAATGGAACCTGAAATGGAATGTGGAAAGGAATGTGGAATGGATTATGGAATGGAACGTGAAATTGAATGCAATGGAATGTTGAATGGAACGTGGAATGGAATGGAATGTGGAATGGAATGTGGAATATAATGGATTGCAATGTGGAATGGATTCTGGAAAGGAAAGTGGAATGAAATAGAATGGAATGTGGAATGGAACGTGGAATAGAATCTACAACGGAATATGGATTGGAATGCAATGGAATGTGGAATGGAATGTGGAATGGAACGGAATGTAAATTGGAATGGAATGTGTAAAGGAAAGTGGAAAGGAAAGTGGAATGGAACGTGGAATGGAATGTGGAATGGAATGTGGAAGGCAATGTGGAGTGGAATGGAATGGAATGTGGAATGGAAAGTGCAATGTATGGTGGAATTGAATGTGGAATGGAATGTGGAATGGAAAGTGCAATGTATAGTGGAATTGAATGTGGAATGGAACGTGGAATGGAACCTGAAATGGAATGTGGAATGGAATGTGGAATGGAAAGTGCAATGTTTAGTGGAATTGAATGTGGAATGGAACGTGGAATGGAACCTGAAATGGAATGTGGAATGGAATGTGGAATGGATTATGGAATGTAATGTGAAATTGAATGGAATGGAATGTTGAATAGAACGTGGAATGGAATGGAATGGAATGAGGAATATAATAGAATGGAATGTGGAATGGATTCCGGAAAGAAAGTGGAATGAAATGGAATGGAAAGTGGAAAGGAACGTGGAATAGAAAGTGCAACGGAATATGGATTGGAATGGAATGGAATGTGGAATGGAATGTGGAATGGAACGGAATGTAGTTTGGAATAGAATGTGGAATGGAATGTGGAAAGGAAAGTGGAATGTAATGCAATGGAATGTGTACTGAAACGATAAATGGAATAGAATGGAAGGTGGAATGGAACGTGGAATGGAACTTGGAATGGAATGGGGAATGGAATGAGAAATGGAATGTGTAATGGAATGTGGAAAGGAAAGTGGAATGTAATGGAATGAAAGGTGGACTGAAATGAGGAGTCGAATGGAATGGAAGGTGTAATGGAACGTGGAATGAAACGTGGAATGGAATGTGGAATGGAATGTGGAATGGAATGGAATAGAATCTTGAATGGAACGTGGAATGGAATGTGGAATGCAATGTGGAATGGAATGGAATGGGATGTAGAATGAAATGTGGAATGGAATGTCGAATGGAAGGGAATGGGATGTAGAATGAAATGTGCAATTGAATGTGGAATGGAATGTGGAATGGAATGTTGAGGGGATTGTGTAACGGAATGTGGAATGGAAGGCAATGGAATGTCGAATGGAATGTGGAATGGAATGTGGAATGGAACTAGAAATGTAAGGGAATGGAATTTGGAATGGAACGTGGAATGTAATCGAGTGAAACATCGAATGGGACGTGGAATGGAATGTGGAAAGGAATGGAAAGGAACGTGGAATGTAATGTGGAATGGAATGTGGAAATGAATGGAATGTGGAAAGGAATGGAATGGAATGCTTAATGGAAATCAATGGCATTTGGAATGGAATGGAATGGCATGTGAAATGGAATGAGTAATGGAATGTGGAATGGAATGGAATGGAAAGGAATGGAATGTGGAATGGATTGTGGAATGGGATGGAATGGAATGCTGAATGGAATGGAACAGAATGTGGAATGGAATGTGGAACGGAATGTGGAATGGAATGGAATGGACTTTGGAATGGAATGTGGAATGGAGTTGAATGGAATGTGGAATCGAATGTGCAGTAGGACATGGAATGGAATGTGAAATGGAATGGAACTGAAAGTGGAATTGAATGGAATTAAATGCGGAAGGGAATGGAATGGAATGTGGAATGGAATGGAGAGGAATAGAATTTGGACTGGAATTTAATGGAATGGAACGGAATGTGGAATGGAATACAATGGAATGGAAGGTGGAATGTTATGGAATGAATTGTGGAATGGAATGGAATGAAATTTGGAATGGAATTCAATGGAATGTGGAATGAAATGGAATGGAAACTGGAATAGAATGTGGAATGGAATATGGAATGGTATGTGGAATGGAACAGAATGGAATGTGGAATTATATGGAATAGAACGTGGAATAGAATATGGAATGGAATGTAGAATGGAATGTGGAATGGAATGGAATGGAATGTGGAATGGAATGGAATGGAATGGCATGGAATAGTATGGAACTTGGAATGGAAAGTGTAATAGAAAGTGGAATGGAATGTTGAATGGAATGGAATGGAATGTGGAATGGAATGTGAAATGAAATGGAATGGAAAGTGGATTGGAATGTGGAATGGAACACGGAAAGGAAGGTGGAATAAAACATCGAACGTAATGAAATGGATTGTGGAATTTAGTGGAATGGAATATGGAATGGAATGTGAAATGAAATGTCGAATGGAATGTGGAATGAAACTTCAAATGGAATGGAATGGAATTTGGAATGGAATGGAACGGAAAGTGGAATGGAATGTGAAATGCAATGTGGAATGGAATGTGGAAAGGAAAGTGAAATGGAATGTGGAAAGGAATGTGGAATGGAATGGAATGGACTTTGGAATGGAATGTGGAATGGAATCGAATGGAATGTGGAATCGAATGTGCAGTAGGACATGGAATGGAATGTGAAATGGAATGGAACTGAAAGTGGAATTGAATGGAATTAAATGCGGAAGGGAATGGAATGGAATGTGGAATGGAATGGAGAGGAATAGAATTTGGACTGGAATTTAATGGAATGGAACGGAATGTGGAATGGAATACAATGGAATGGAAGGTGGAATGTTATGGAATGAATTGTGGAATGGAATGGAATGAAATTTGGAATGGAATACGGAATGGATTATGGAATGGTATGTGGAATGAAATGGAATGGAATGTGGAATGAAATGCAATGGAATGTGGAATATAATGGAATTGAATACAATGTGGACTGAAATGGAATGGGATGAAACAGAAAGTGGATTGGAATGGAATGGATTGTGAATGGAATGGAATGGAATGTGAAATGGAATGGAATGCAATGTTGAATGGAGTGTAATGTAATGTGGAATGGAAGGTGGAATGAAATGGAATGGAATGTGGAATGGAATATGAAATGAAATGGAATGGAATGTAGAATGGAATGTGGAATGGAAAGTGGAATAGAATGTGGAATGGAATGTGTAAAGGAAGGCGGAAATGAACGGAATGGAATGTGGAATGGAACGTGAAATGGAATGGCATGGCATGTGGAATGGAATGGAATGGAATGTGGGATGGAACGGAAATGAATGTGGAAGGGAATGTGGAATGGAATGTGGAATGGATCGTGGAATGGAACGTGGAATGGAATGTGGAATGGAATGGAATGGAATGTGTAATGGAATTGAATGGAATGGAATTTAAAGTGATATAGAATGTGGAACGAAATTTGAAATGGAATGCAGAATGGAATGTGGAATGGAATGAATTCGAACATGGAATGGAATGGAATGGAATGGAAAGGAATGGAATGGAATGGAAAGTGGAATGGAACATGGAATGGAACATGGAATGGAACGTGGAATGGAATGTGGTATGAAATGTGGAATTGAATAGAATGGTAAGTGGATTCTAATGTGGAATGGAAAGGAATGGAACGTGGAATGGAATATGGAATGTTGAATGTAATGTGAAATGGAATGTGGAATGGAAAGTGTAATGGAACACAATGGACTGTGGAGTGGAATGTGGAATGGAATGTGGGATGGATCCTGGAATGGAATGTGGAATGAAATGGAATGGAATGTGGAATGTAATGTGGAATGCAAAGTGAAATGGGAAGGAATGGAATGGAATGTGGAATGGAATGTGGAGTGGATTGGAATGGAATGTGCAATGGAAAGTGGATTGGAAAGAAATGGAATGTGGAATGCAAAGTGGTATCGAATGGAATGGAATGGAATGTGGAATGGAATGGAATTGAATGTGGAATGGAATGGAATGTGTAATGGAATGTGGAATGGAATGGAATGGAATTTGGAATGGAATGTGGAATGGAATGGAATTTAAAGTGAAATAGAATGTGGAACGTAATTTGAAATGGAATTCGGAATGGAATGTGGAACGGAATGAATTGGAAAGTGGAATGGAATGGAATGGAATGGAAAGGAATGGAATGGAAAGGAACGTGGAATGGAACATGGAATGAAACGTGGAATGGAATGTGGTATGAAATGTGGAATTGAATAGAATGGTAAGTGGATTCGAATGTGGAATGGAAAGGAATGGAACGTGGAATGGAATATGGAATGTTGAATGGAATGTGAAATGGAAAGTGGAATGGAAAGTTGAATGGAACACAAAGGACTGTGGAGTGGAATGTGGAATGGAATGTGGGATGGATCGTGGAATGGAATGTGGAATGAAATGGAATGGAATGTGGAATGTAATGTGGAATGCAAAGTGAAATGGAAAGGAAAGGAATGGAATGTGGAATGGAATGTGGAGTGGATTGGAATGGAATGTGCAATGGAAAGTGGATTGGAATGAAATGGAACGTGGAATGCAAAGTGGTATCGAATGGAATGGAATGGAATGTGGAATGGAATGGAATTGAATGTGGAATGGAATGGAATGGAATGCGTAATGGAATGTGGAATGGAATGGAATGGAATTTGGAATGGAATGTGGAATGGAATGGAATGGAATGGAATGTGGAATGGAATGGAATGGAATGGAATGTGGAATGGAATGGAACGGAAAGTGAAATAGAATGGAATGGAATTTTGAATAGAATGTGGAATGGAATGACATGGAAAGTGGAATTGAATGGAAAGGAATGTGGAATGTAAAGGAATGGAATGTGGAAAGGTATGTGGAATGGAATGGAATGGAATGGAATGTGGAATAGAGTGTGGAATAGATGGAGTGTAATGTGCAATGGAACGGAATGGAGTGTGCAATGAAATGTGCACTGGAACAAAATGGAATATAATGTGGAACAGAATGTGGAGAGGAATGGAGTGGAATGTGGCATGCAAAATGGAATGGAATGGAATAGAATGTGGAATGGAATGTGGAATGGAATGTGGAATGGAATGCAATGGAATGTGGAAAGGAATGTGGAATGGAATAGAATCAAATGTAGAATGGAATGTGGAATAGAATGGAATGGAATGCGGAATGGAATGGAAAGGAATGTGGAATGGAATGGAATGGAATGTGGAATGGAACAGAATGGAACGTGGAATGGAATGTGGTATGGAATGTAGAATGGAATGGAATGGAATGGAATGGAAAGGAATGCGGAATGAGATGGAATGAAACATGGAATGGAATGGAATGGACTACAACGAAATGTGGAATGGAATGGAATGGAATGGAAAGTGAAATATAATTTGGAATGGTATGTGAAATGGAATGTGAATGGAATGTGTAACGGAATGAATTGAAACATGGAATGTAATGGAATGGAACGTGTAATGTAATGGAATGGAATGGAAAGTGGAATGGAACGCGGAATGGAACATGGAATGGAATGTGGAATGGAATGTGGTATGAAATGTGGAATGGAATGGAATGGAAAGTGGAAAGGAATGCAATGGATTGAGAACGGACAGTGGAATGGAATGGAATGGAATGTGAAGTGGAGTGTTGAATGGAAAGTGGAATGGAATAAGGCATGAAATGTGGTATGAAATGTGGAATGGAATGGAATGGAAAGTGGAAAGGAATGTGGAAAGGAATGCAATGGATTAAGAATGGAAAGTGGAATGGAATGGAATGTAAAGTGGAATGTTGAATGGAATGTGGAATGGAATGTGGAATGGAATGTGGAATGGAACGCGGAATGCAATGGAATGGAAAGTGGAGTGGGATGGACAGGACTGTGGAGTGGAACGTGGAATGGAATGTGGAAGGGACTTTGGAATGGAACGTGGAATGGAAAGTAGAATGGAAAGGAATGGAATGGAATGTGTAACAGAATGGAATGGAATGTGGAATGGTATGTGGCATGGAATGTGGAGTGGAATAGAATGGAATTTGGAATGCAGTGGAATGGAATGTGGAATGGGCTCTGGAATGGAATGGAATGGAATATGGCATAGAATGTGTAATGAAATGGAATGGAATGCGAAATGGAATCGAATGCAATGCGAAATGGAACGTGGAATGGAACGTTGAATGGAACGTGGAATGGAACTCGGAATTGAATGTGGAATGGAATGGAAAAGAATGCGAATGGAATGGATTGGAATGTGGAATAGAATGTGGTATGGAATGGAACGGAATGTTGAATGGAATAGAATGGAAAGATATGGAATGTGGAATGGAATGGAGAGGAATGTGGAATGCAACGTGGAATGGAATGGAATGGAACGTGGAATGGAATGCGTAATGGAATGAGGAATGGAACGTAGAATGCAACGTGGAATGGAGTGGAATGGAACGTGGAATGGAATGTGGAATGGAAGGTGGAATGGGACGTGGAATAGAATGTGGAATGTAATTTGGAATGGAAAGGAATGGAATGTGGAATGGAAAGGAATGGAATGTGGAACGGAATGCAATGGAATGTGGAATATAAAGGAATGGAAGGCGGAATAAAATGCGGATTGGAATGGATAGCAATCCGGAATGGAATGGAATGGAATGGTATGGAATGTGGAATGGAACATGGAATGGAATGGAACGTGGAATGGAATGGAATGGAATGTGCAATGGAATATGGAATGGAATGTGGAATACAACGTGGAGTTGAATGTGGAAATGAACGCGTAATGGAAGGTGGAATGGAATGGAATGGAATGTGGAATGGAATGTGGAGTGGAATGGAATGGAATGTGGAGTGAAATTGAATGGAATGTGGAATGGAATGGAACAGAATGTGGAATGGAAAGGAATGGAACAAGGAATGGAACATGGAATGGAACGTGGAAAGCAATGTGAAATTGAACGTGGAATGTAATGTGAAATGGAATGGAATGGAATGTGGAATAGGATGGAATGGAATGTGGAATGGAATGGAATGGAGTGGAATGTGCCATGGAATGGAATGGAATGGAATGGAATGGAAAGAGGCATGGAATGGAATGGAATCTAATGGAATTTGGAGTAAAATGGAGTGGAATGTGGAATAGAATGGAATGTAATGTGGAAGGCAATGTGGAAGAGAATGTGGAATGGAAGGTGCAAAGGAAAGTGGAATGGAATGGAATGGAATGTGGAATGGAAAGTGGAATTGAATCGAATGGAACGTGGAATGGAAAGTGGAATGGAATGGAGTGTTACGTGGAATCGAACATGTAATAGAACGTCGAATGGAATGGTCAATGGAATGTGGAATTGAACAAGGAATGGAATGGAATGGAAAGTGTAATGGGACGTGGAATATACTGCAAAGGAATGCAATGGAATGTGGAATGGAATGTGGAATGGACTGTGGAATGGAATGTGGAATGGAACGGAACAGAATGTGGACTGTAATGTGGAATGGACTGTGCAAAGGAAAGTGGAATGGAGTGGATTGTGGAATGCAACGTGGAATTTAATGGAATGGAACGTGGAATGGAACTTGGAATGGAACGTGGAATGGAACGAACAATATAATGAAGAATGGAATGAGGAATGGAATGTGGAATGGAACGGAAAGGAATGGGGAATGGAATGTGCAATGGAATGTGGAATGGATCATGGAATGTAATCGAATGGAACATGGAAACGAACATGGAATGGAAAGTGGAATGCAAAGGGCAATGGAATGTGGAATGTAACGTGGAATCTAATGCAACGGAAAGTGGAAAGGAACTTGGAATGGAATGGAATGGATAGTGGAATGGATTCTGGAATGGAATGTGGAATGGAACCTGGAATGGAACGTGGAATGGAACGGAATGTATTGTGGAATGGAATGTGGCATGGAATGGAATTGGATGTGGAATAAAATGTGGAATGGAATGTGTAATGGAATGGAATGGAATGTGGAAAGAATGCAATGGAATGTGGAATGGCATATGGACTGGAATAGAATTGAATGTGGAATGGAATGTGGAATGGAAAGGAATGGAATCCGGAATGGTATGTGGAATGGAATGTGGAATGGAAAGTGGATTTTAATGGAATGGGATGTCGAATGGAACATGGAATGTAACGGAATATACTGTGGAAAGGAATGTGGAAGGGAATGTGGAATGGAAAGTGGGAAGTAATGGAATGGAATGTCGAATGGATCGTGGAATGAAACGGATTGGAACGTGGAATGGAACTTGCATTGGAAGGTGGAATGGAACGTGGAAAGGAATGTGGAATGGAGCATGGAATGGAATGTGGAAAGGAATGTGGAATGGAACCTGCGATGGAATGGAATGGAAGATGAAATGGAACGTGGAATGGAATGCAATGGAACGTGGAACGGAATGTGGAATGGAATGAGGAGTGGAATGTGGAATGGAGTGTGGAATGGAAGGGAAGGGAAGTTGGAATGGAATGTGCAATGAAATCTGGAATGGAAAGGAATCGAATGTGGAATAGAATGTGGATTGGAATAGAATGAATTCCGGAATGGAATGGAATGGAATGGTGTGGAATATGTAATGGAATGGAATGGAAGGTGGAAGGCAACATGGAATGGAACATGAAATGGAATGTGGAATGGAAAAGAAATGGAATGGAATGAGGAAAGGAATGGAATGGAATGTGTAATGGAATGTGTAATGGAAAGTGGAATGGAATGGAATGGAATGGAATTGAAAGGAATGTGGAGTGAAATGGAATGGAATGTGGAATGGAAAGGAATGGAATGCGGAATGGAATGGAAATTTATGGAATCTGAATTGGAATGGAATGGAATGGAATGGAATGTGGAATGGAATGTGATGGAATGCAATGCAATGTCAAAACGAATGAAATGGAATGGAACGGATTGCGGAATTGAATTGATTGGAAAGTGGAATGTAATGGAATGGAATGTGAAATGCAATGGAATGTAATGGAAAGGAAGGTGGAATGGAATATGAAATGGAATGAGGAATGGAACGTGGAATGGAATGAAATGGATCTCGGAATCGAGTGGAATGGAAAGTGGAATGGAATGTAATGGAACATTGAAAGGAACGTGGAATGGAAAGTGGAAAGGAAAGTGGAATGGATAGTATAAGGGAATGTAATGGAATGTGGAATGGAAAGGAATGGAATGTGGAAAGGAATGGAATGGAATGTGAAACGGAATGGAATGGAATATGGAACAGAACATTGAATGGAATGAAAAGGAAAGAGGAATGGAACGCCTAATGGAAAGTGGAATGCAACGTGGAATGAAATGGAATGAAACGTGGTATGGAATGTGGAATGGAATGTGGAATGCAATGGAATAGAAGGTGGAATGGAATTGAACGGAATGGAACGGAATGTGAAATGGAATGTGGAATGGAAAGTGGAATGGAATGGAATGGAACGTGGAATGGAATGGAATTGATTGTGAAATGTAACATGGAATGGAATGGAATGGAATGTGGAGTGGAACGAGTAATGGAATGTGGAATGGAACGTGGAATGGAAAGTGGAATGGAATGGAATGGAATGTGAAATGGACTGTGGAATTGAATGTGGAAAGGAATGTTGAATTCAATCTAATGGTATTGGCATGGAATGAGGAGTGGAACGTGGAATGGAATGGAGTGGGATGTGCAATGAAACGCGGAATGGAATGGAATGGAATGCAGGATGGAATGTGGTATGGAATGTGGAATGGAATGGAATGCGGAATGGAGTGTGGAATGGAAAGGAATGGAATGTTGAATGGAATTCTCAATGAAAGGTGGAATGGAATATGTCAGAACGTGGAATGGAATGTGGAATGGAACGTTGAATGGAAAGGAATGGAATGTAGAATGGAATGTGGAATGGAATGTAGAATGGAAAGTGGAATGGAATGGAATGGAATGAGGAATGCATTGTGGAATGGAATGTGGAAAGGAACTTGGAATAAAAGGTAGAATGGAATGGAATCGAAAGTGGAATGGAGTGGGGAATGGAATGTAAGAGAATGTGCACTTCAATTTGCAATGGAATGGAAAGGAATGTGGAATGGAATGGAAAGTGGAATGGAATGGAATGCAATGAGGAATGGATTGTGCAAAGGAATGTGGAAT